>NW_025111138.1:5144976-5788098 GCF_015476425.1 Leptopilina heterotoma
ACAGTAAATTCACAACTTTTCAAGTCTTATATAATGGAAAATCATTTGTTCTTTAATTAAGAAAAAGTAAAAATCACTCCACTGTTTCCGATAAGACTTTTTAATGCATGCAAGGTTATTTCAAGGGCAAAACAGACATCTAGCAGACGACACAATTCACCACGAGGTTGTCGCCAGGGCTGGGAAGGTATTCGTTTCTTTTACCCCTATTTTTCTTTCTTTTGATTATTTATACCTACACAATTTCAGTATTAATGAAATAAAATTTAATTAATAAAATAAATTAAAGTAATTAATAAAAAAAAAGTAATTAATTAAACAAACAAATAACAATTAATAATATAATTTTTGAATATTCATCTTGTTCGACACTACAACGTGATAGGTCAACCAAATCGAGAAATCTGATTGGCTGTAACTTCAATCACGTGATATTCCATCAAACATGTGACATTTTTAGGATTTTTAGGTTATGTTCTTTGTTTATTAAATGATTATTATTAACTATATATGTTGAATAAGAAATTAAGCATTTAATTATTAAGTAGAAAATGTCTAAACAAATGAGAAATTGACTGATAACAATTAAATTTTATTACGTATTATCAATTTTTATTAGTTTATTATATTTATAAAGCAAAAATAGGTTTTATTGTTAGTGTACATAAGATGTTGTCAGTTATTAATCGTCAGTATTAAACAAATAAAGCTTATTTATTCAAACTTCAAGGTCAAGATTACCAAAGAATATTTGATTAATTCTGAAATATTTATTGAGCTTTTCTTCTTGTTATTCTTGAAAGAATTTTTCAATTATATCGAAAATTGAATGCTTCGTTTATTTTCATAGTATATCATTTTTAATATATAATAATAAAGATTCGAATTCGTAATGTTTTCTTCTTCGAGAATAGTGTTTGTGAATAAAAGGTAAGTAATTTTTGTAATTTGTTTTTAATAATTCTCAATTATTTCCTTTCGTTTTTTTTTCGAGGTCGAAGTGTTTTTGAAAAAGAGTCAAGTAACAAAAACTAAAGTGATTAATTTATTTATAAAATTTATCACCTATAAATTGTAGAAATTCAATGTTTTTGAAAAAACGTTTGTTTACGAATAATTTTATTTTAATTTAAAGAAAAAGAAACGTTCAAATCGTTCAAACACTTGTTTGATCTAACCTTCAATTGTTCTTTTTTGTTTACTGTTTTTGCAATAATGAAATTTCGTTATTGAGAAAAATTCTCTTGACACTTGTCAATCATTATTTTCTTGATAAAACTAACATTTTTTCCCCGTCATTTCAGGTTTTTGTTACAGTCAAGAAATGTTTTAAAACATTTTAAATGCGCTGCAAGTTACAAATCACAATCTCAGGAAAATAAAGACGACTGCAATTCATTTTTTGGAAGTGTAAACAATTATCAAAGGTATTTTGTCAGCAGTGCTATTACTCTATCTGCTTTAGGGGCCTATTATCTCTATAATTCAGAATTGAAAAAAGTATTTGCCTTAGAAAAAAATATATGCGGATCACGAAGAAATGATTTGCGAACATACACGGCAGAGGAGGTGGGTAAGCATGACAGTAAAAAAACAGGCATTTGGATATCGTACAAAGAAGGTGTTTACGATATCACGGATTTTGTCGATAAACATCCGGGGGGACCGAAAAAAATTATGATGGCTGCTGGCAGTTCAATTGAACCATTTTGGAATATATTTGCCAATCATCATCAAAATGATATTTATCAATTACTCGAGTCAATGAGAATTGGAAATCTTTCGCAGAAAGATGTTAATTTAGGGGAAAATAAAGCTGATGATCCTTATGCGAATGAGCCGAACAGGCATAAGGCTTTGATAATTAATGGACATAAACCATTTTGTGCAGAACCACCTTCTTCTTTACTTGTCGAGAGTTTCGAAACGCCCACGTGAGTTAATTCTTGAAATATTTATTCTATTATTTATTTTATTATTTCTTATTTTCAATTATAAATTTTTGAATTATTTCATAATCAAAATTTAGAAAATTCAATTATTAAGTACAAAATTAATTATTATTCTTTATATTCTCAAACACTTTAATATAATTCTTCGCGAGAATTCAATTATTTTTATAAACAATAAAATTTTTTTTTTAATTTTTAATAAAATTTTTCAAAAGAATTCAATTATTTTCTAAAATTTTTAAAAATCCTTCGAAACAATTCAATTATATTTAATATAATTTAAAAAATTTTTTTATAAAAGAATCCAATTTTTTAAAAACTTTTAATAAAATTTCACGAAAGAATTAAATTATTTTCTAAAATTTTAATAAATCCTTCGAAAAAATTTAACTATTTTTTTAAATAGTAAAATCTTTGCTAAAATTCAATTAGGTAAATTTTCAATAAAATTTCACCAAAGAATTTAATTATTTTTTAAAATTTTAATAAATCTTTCACAATTAAATTATTTTTTTAAATATAGTAAAATCTTTGGAAAATTTCAATTATTTTCAATAAAATTTCACGAAAGAATTCAATTTTTTTCTAATTTGTTATAACATCTTTCAAAAGAATTCAATTATTTCCATAAAAAATAATAAAATACTTTGCTAGAAATTCAATTATTTTCTCTACAATCTTAATAGAATTTCTTGAATGAATTCAATTATTGTCAAAGCTTTTAATAGCATCTATTCTTCGAGAAAATTAAATTATTTTGAATATTTTAATAAAATTCCTTAAATGAATTAAATTATTTTAGAAAATTGTAATAAAATTCTGAGAAGAATTTAATTATTTTCTAAAAATTGTAATAAAAATCAATAATTCAATTGTTTAATTTCAATTGTTAAGAAACAAAATTATTTTAAAAACTTAAAAGCAATTTTTCATAAAATTCAATTAATTGAAAATATTTACAAATAAAATTTATTTAAAAAGTTAGAAAACAAAAAAGCAAACAACTAATTTATTTTTGTTTTGTTGCAATTTCTCTTTCATTTCAGAGAATTGTTTTACGTGAGAAATCATTTGCCAGTTCCGGAAATCGATATAAATGATTACTCATTGGAATTGTCGATGGAGGACGTGACAAAAAAGACATTAAATTTAGAAGAATTGAAAAAATATCCAAAGTACAGTGTAACGAGTGCTATAATGTGCGGTGGTAATCGAAGATCGGAAATGGCTTCTGTATGATTGAGATCAAATATTCTTTCATTAAAAATAATTATTTACTGACATGAATTTGAATTGTATTTTTCTTTTTCAGGAGAAGCTCCTAAAAGGTCTCAGTTGGAGTGTCGGGGCAGTTGGAAATGCCACCTGGTCAGGAGCTAGACTTTGTGATGTTCTGAAAGATCTGAAAGTCGATGAAGAAAAATACAATCACGTTCAGGTTGTTTAAATATTCTATAAGAACAAATTTCAATTAGAATAAATTCAATTAAAAAAAATTAAATTAGAAAAATTTAATTCGTCTATTTAATATTATATTAAATTAAAATTTGGTTTGTTTTTTTCGGAAAAATAAATTCAGTTCGAAGGTTTGGATTACGATCCATCTGGTTCGCCTTATGGCTCGAGTATTCCAATTGGCAAAGCTCTAGATCCCAGATCGGATGTGATTCTTGCTTATGAAATGAATGGTGAAGCGATACCTCTCGATCATGGATTTCCAGTTCGAGTTATTGTTCCCGGAGTTGTTGGTGCGAGAAATGTTAAATGGCTAGGTGAGAAATTTGAAAAAATTTAATTTCTCTTTTATATTAATTTTATTCATTTGATTTTCTCTTTTATTTAATTTAATTTATTTCGTTTTCTCTTTTATTTAATTTTATTATTTTTTTTTCTTTTATGCTAATTAAAAAATATTTTAAATTGCTTATTGTGTTATCTATTCATATTTGTGTTTTAAATATTTTTCTTTGTAAGATTTCATGCGAAATTTTTTATTTATTCATTATTCGCAAAATTTTTATTCGAGAATAAATTTATATCTCTTTTATAGGAAAAATTATAATTTCGAAGGACGAAAGTCCTGCACAATGGCAGCAAGGCGACTACAAGGGCTTCTCACCTTCAACAACTTGGGAAACTGTCGATTTTTCAAAAGCTCCAGCCATTCAGGAAATGCCCGTTACATCAGCAATTTGCGTTCCCGAATCGGGAGAAAAAGTTTCCGTCAAGAATGGAAAAATTTCAGTGAAAGGTGCAAATAAAATTTCTCCCTTTAACACAAGTGAAAATTTGTAGTTTTAAATTAATTCAAATTATATTATAAATTATATTCAAATTGAAATTTAGATAAAAATTTTAAAAAAAAATTAAAATTTAGATAATAATTAATTGAAATTAATTAATTCATTGTAATTAAAGGCTACGCTTGGTCTGGAGGTGGGAAAAAAATCATCAGAGTCGATATAACGGCTGATAAAGGTGAAACTTGGCACACGGCCGATTTAATAGCAGAGGACCCAAAGGCAAAACCAGGACGTTATTACAGTTGGAGTCTATGGAGTTTAGAATTACCAGTTGATATCAAAAATAAGGAAATAGAAATCTGGGCAAAAGCCGTCGATTCCTCCTACAACGTTCAACCGGAAAGTTTCAAGAACATTTGGAATCTCCGAGGTTTTCTCTGCAATGCCTATCATAGAGTAAAAGTACAAATATAGAACAATTTTTTTTGGATTAAACAAAAAAGACTGATAAAGGTTAGTATTTATTTCATATCGAAATTTTTTATCTAGCCAAAAATAATTTACGTACAAAATTAAATCTTTAATATTATAATTTAATGAAAAATTCAATCATCAATTATATATAATTTTTTTTTAAAAAACAGTAACAAATATCACTAAAATTTACATTTTCTTGAAAAAGAATTTCTGTTACATAAAAAAAAGATTTCCTAAACAGTGGCGCGATTAGAAATTTTCTGTTGATTTATCGTCTGATTAAAGAAATCGAATAAAGTTTCTAAACCCACGTCATTATGTGTGGAATTATTTATATCGTGTAATTCGAAGAGTGGATCTGAATTTAATGCTAATTTACCGATAACAATTACGTAGGGAAATCCACATTTTCGGGAATAGATGAAGCGTTGGCCAATTGTTAAATGCGTTCTGTCATCAATTATAAAATCAATATTTGATTGAGATAATAGTTCACATATTTTTTCATTGTACTGTGATGCCACATCTTCTTTGCTGTTTTTCTGTAAAAGAAAATAATTTCCTTACATTAATTCAACTGAGCATTAATTACTAATTAATTTACTAATTTTTACTCTAATTAATTAATTATTAATTCAACTGAAAATTAATAATTTTTAATTAATAGTAATTCTTAATAGTAATAGTAATGATTACATAATAGTAATTATTACATACTAATAATTATTAAGAGTAATTAATTAATATAAATAGTATTTATTGAATGAAGAAAAAAATGCGCAACTAACTTTTGGTGGAATAACACAAACAGTATAAGGTGCTAGTGCAATTGGCCATCGAAGTTCTTGTTCTGTTGATAATACTTCAGCAGCTGAAGCAATTAGTCGAGTCATTCCGATACCATAACAACCCATCGATAATGGTGCTGTAGTATGATTTTCTTTATAAAGTGCTTTTAAAGTTTCTGAATATTTTGTCCCTAGAAAAAATGTGTGTCCAATCTGCAATTAAAAATAAAAGTGTAAATTAACCGAAAACGTTTCAAAACGAGTTTAATTTAGTTTTTTTCATCTACCTCTGCGGTTGTACTTTCGGAAAAGGCATTTTTACAACTAGGACATGTACTTTCATCGGTGGCATTTTTATTAATGTGATAATTACACTGCAAACAAGACAATACAACGTCTTCGCCAATTTCCGTAATATAATGATATTCATGCGATACTGTTCCCCCAATCATTCCAACAGATCCAATAGCTTTCGAGAAAGAAAATTATTAATTTTTACATTCTCATAAAAAATTAGAAGGTTTGAAGTTTTTAGTAAATTCATTAGCGAAATAAATTAAGAACTTTATATTTATTAATTTCGATGGTTATGAAATAAATTTTTATTTCTTTTGTATTCAAATTCAATTTTATTGAATGTTATTAATATCGCTAATTAATTCAGAAATTGCAGGCTTTTTCGTATTCAATTCCAATTTTATTGAATATATATTATTAATTTCAATAATTAATTAAGAAGTTTATATTTATCAACTAGTGCACAAAACTTAATATTTAATTTATTATTATTAAGCAAATTTCTTACAAAATCTTTTATTTTCAAATATAAACTTTAATTTTTGAATAATTAATATTCCAAATTTAAAAAATTTTAATAAAATTCTTCGCGAGAATTCAATTATTTTCATGATTAATAAAATTCTTCAGAACAATTCAATTATTTACATAAATATGTAATACAATTCTTCAGAAGAATTCAATTATTTTTACAACTAGTAACATTTTTTTCCGAAGTTCAATTATTTTCTAAAATTTTAATAAATTCTTGGAAACAATTCAATTATTTTCTCAAATAATAAAATTCTTTGCTAGGAATTTAATTGTTTTTATAAATAATAAAATTCTTTAAAAAAATTCAATTATTTTCTAAAATAATAAAATTCTTTAAAAAAAATTCAATTATTTCCATAAATAATAAAATTCTTTGAAAAAATTCAATTACTTTCTTCAATAATAAAATAATTTGAAAAAAAATCCAGTTATTTCAATAAATAATAAAATTCTTTGAAAAAATTCAATTATTTCCATAAGTAATAAAATATTTTGGTAGGAATTAAATTATTTTTTCTGCAATCTTAATAGAATGTCTTATTAAATATTAAATATAATTATTAACAAAATCGATTATTATTGTCAAAACTTTTAATAGTATATATTCTTCGAGAGAATTCAATTATTTTTAACATTTCAATAAAATTCCTTGAATTAATTAAAGTATTTTAAAAAAATTGTAAATTGTAAATTCTGAGAAGAATTTAATTATTTTCTAAAAATGTTAATGAACTTCGATAATCAAACGTTTTATTTCTATTATTAACGAACACGATTATTTTAAAAACTGGAAAGAAATTCTTCATAAAATTCAATTACCTTCAAAATTTCCAATTGAAATTATTAAAAATCTCCATTATTTTAAAAAAATTTAAAGAAATTCTTTAAAAGAATTTAATTACGATTTCCAATAATAATTTTAATAAAATTCTTTGAAGTAATTCAATTATTTTTATAGATTTTAATCAAATTGTTCGAGAAAATTCAATTATTGTCATAAATAATAAAATTTTTCGTAAGAATTCAATGTGGTATTTTCATAAATAATATAATTCTTCTTCAGAATTTAATGATTTTCAATAAATTAATTTTAAAATTGAAAATATTTAAAAATAAAATTTTTTTTAAAAATTAAGAATCAAAGAAACAAATAAACAAACAATAACTTTAAACTGCGAACAGATTACCGGAATACTAAGATTATGAATATAGATAATTTCGCCAATTAATCAATATAAATTTCTACCTTTTTTGTATTGAATTCCAATTTTATTGAATATATTATCATAGGCATGATTAACGATCTTATAAGTCTCCAGTGCTTGTGTCGATCCGATATCAAAAGTGTACAAATCCTTCATTATAAATTCTCTACTTCTCATAAAACCTAAACGTGGTTTCATTTCATCTCGCCATTTACTTGAAATTTGATACAATCTCAATGGTAGAGTTTTAGGTGAGATTGGTCCAACTTTAGATATAACATCTGTTATCGTTTCCTCATGTGTCTAAAATGATAATTAAATTTGTTAATCTTTCTATTTTTTTAAGTGACTTTAGTATTTAATTTTAAAAAAATTTATTACTAAATTTTATGACCTACTGGACTTAAAACATAGCTAGTATCATGTTTGTCACAAAGGGTGAATAATTCACGACCAGCTTCTTCAAATCGATTTGTTTTTTTCCACAATTTCTGCGACGATAATGCCGGTAGAAGAATTTTTTGAGCATCAATTTTCAATAATTCATTATCAATAATTGATGTCAATTTTTCCAATATTCGATATCCTAATGGTAGAAGCGCATACATTCCAGTATTACATTTGCTTATTATTCCAGTGTCAATCATATGCTAAATATTAAAGAATTTTAATTAAAAAAATATAAATTAACAGCTCATCAACAAGTTAAACTGATTCACAATTACAATTTATAATAATAATCTATATTAATAGTTTAATACTAATAAAGATGATGACAATCATAATTTATAGTCATAATTGTTTAAATAGTAAACCAATTAGAATTACAACAATTAGAATTGTACAGCGAATACAGAAACATAATTTACAGTATTTTTAGGTTATAATAACACATGTTTGAGAGAAAAAAACTCACTTTATAACTTTTGGAAAATTCCGTTTTTACCACTGGTGCATTTTTCTGTGGGATATTTAGTGGCTGAAAGAGTTTCGAAACTCTATGCCAATTATTGTATACGTTTTGAGACATTTCTTATAAAAACTGTTAATAAACAAAAAAAAATGTGATTGTAAACAATCAATATAGCAGACGACAAAAATATCAGCTGTTCTCAGCTGCGTGTTAACAATCTGCGCATTGCCAACATGTCAAAAAAAATTTAAAGACCAATGTTTTTTAGTCTATATTTACATTTACAATCTGTTTTGACAGATTGATATACGTTTTAAGGTTATTTTCAGCAAAATTTATTATAATTACAATGTTTATTCCTCCCACACGACAATTTATTTCATAAACGAAGATGAGTGGAAAGTTTTTGTATAGTATTGTAAATTAAATTATAAAAATAATCCATGGATTCGAGCATGCGACATTCCTGATTAAAAAAAAAGTAACACTTTCTATAAACGAAATGGAAGATAATAATCAGGTACCTGATAAGATTGATAAAAATTTCGAGGAATATTGTCAACAATTAGCTGAAAATTCCTGTGAGAATGAAGGTATAATAAAGTTGAAGTAAAATTGCTTTTTTAGTCTTAACGCTGTAGAATTTTGACACCAAAGACCAGATGTTATTAACAAAAATACTTTTATTGATTATATTTTCTTTATATTTAATTTTTAATAATAGCATTTGGACTTTCCTTTCTTTTCAGTTTGTAAAAAAAGAATTTTATTAATCAATTTTTAGAAATCAATACTCAAAGGGTTCCAGAAAATGAGGAATTTCATTCAGATGACGAGGAGAATGAAACAATATTCAAGAAAACGGATTCAATTCTGTTAAATTCCCTTTTTGGAGAGTCGAGAAATTTTTCGATTGACGAAATTTCGAATTCGGAAAGTATTCCAAAAGAAATACAAGATAACAGCGTTTTATTAGAGAAAGAAGATAAATCAATTTCGGAAGAAATAAATAATGATGATACAAAATCTGTCGATGATTCTTCGCCTATTAAGAATGTTTCTATTATTGAAAAGAGTGCAGAAAACTTTAATAATGATCTGCAAGTGATTCCCAAGAATCAAGGAACGAATTTAATAAACGAAAAGAGAAAATTAATTCCTGTTAGGAATTATCGACCAACTTTATCGGATGATAGTAAATTGGTTAAAATTTCTCTGCCTACAAATCCGATAAATTTAATGCAATCAAATGCACAGTTTCTGAATAAAAGTAAAAATTTCTTTCATTTTATCACCGAGAAATCATCGAATATTATGGAGAAAACATTATTGACACAAAATATTACCAATCGTTATAATTCTTTATTAAAACACACAGATTTTAATGTCAAGAAACAAATAGAAGAATCAAGTTCCGAATTTGTTTCGAATCCCAATAAAGAAATGAAAAAAACAACAGAAGAAGACGACAAACAAGAACAAAGTAACGAATTTAATAAACAAGAACAGAAAATTCAAAATTCAAATTCTTTGTGTTTTAAGGACGAATCCGATTTGTCTAAAACGACAAATGAATTAATTGATAATTCCTCCACGACTCCAGACGTGAAATTCGAAGAAAGTGAAAGAAGTCCTGAAGAAATTTCCCATCTTGAGAATTTTGGAGAAAAAATTCCCGATCCAAATACATTGAATCTTTCTCTATTAGAATCACAAGAAAATAGTCCAAGACAAACTTCGGAGGAGGATTCGGAAGCTGAGAGTTCAATGGATTCGGGGAGTTCAAAGAGTCATTACAATAAATATTTGGATTTATTAAAAAATGAAAATGAAAAATTAATCGATAAACTGTCGAAGAGCGAGGAAAAAAATCAAAATGATCCCATGAGAAATGAGGAAATAATTATCATGGAGAGGAGAATTGAAATCTTGACAAATGAATTGAAAAATGCTTTAGCAAATCAAGAAGCAACAAATAGGGAAATCAATATTGCTAATAAGGAACGAGAATGCATGGTCATGAAATACGCAGTCAGCGAAAAACAATTAATTGACGTGCAAAGGTAAAAAAAATCTACATTTGTAATTTTCGTTTAAAGTACAATTTAAATACTTTTCTTTAAAGTAGAATTAAAATTCTTTTCTTTCAAGTAAAATTAAATTTTTTTTCTAAAGTTCTCAACATTCAAATGAACACGAAATCTATTTATTTTTCCGTCAAATTAAATTTTCCCTAAATACAATAATTTAACTGTCAAGAGAATTAATTTTAATTTCTACTTTAATAGATTTTTTGTTTTTTAGAACATTAATTTTTTTTAATAAAAAAACGAGAAAGATTTGGGGCCTTTGGTCCTTTTGACCAAAGTCCACAAATCTTTCTCGTTTCTAGTTTAATGATTAATTTTAGTTTCAAAATGTAAAATTTATATTTTACAATCAGTAATTTATGAAAATATCTTGCAATAAAAAATACATCGTTCATTTGACAGTGAAAATAACTTGTGAATCATTTACTTCAAAAGTAATAATTAATTATTTTTTAGGGCCAGAGATTTAGCTGAGCGGAAATTAAAAGAAATATCACGGGATCACGAATTAATGCAAAGTAAATTGAGACAATCGCAAGGAGAGCGTTCGAGAATTTGCAATATTTTAGATAATAAATGCACTGAATTGGTTGAAGTTCAAAAACAAGTTGATCGATTAAAGGAGGATATAAACATGAAGGATGTGAAATTAAAATGGACTCAAAATAAGCTCAAAACGGAAATGGACCTACAAAAGGAAACACAACAAAAATTGGGAATCGCAACCGTATGAATTTTTTATAATTTTAATTTTACCGCAGGGGAAAAAATTTTATTCGAATATTTATTTTATTTAAAAAAAAAGAAACAAAGAGGGAAAAGAAACGAATTTTATAAAATAATTTTTTTTTTTTTTAGAATTTAGAACACTTTTAGAAAACTTTAGAATATATTTTTAAACTTAATTGAAAAAACTTAATTAAAATTTAATTTAAATCGAAAAACTAAAATTGCATGCTTTTTTGTTTCCTAACTTTTTTGATAATTTTTCTTTTTAAATAAACGTTTTGACTTTTAAAATTAATGTATTGAAAATCACTGAATTTTTGAGAGAAATTTAATCGAAAAATTTGGAAATAATTGAATTCTAGTGAAGAATTTTATTATTTTTGAAAATATCTAAATTTTTTCAAATAATAATTTTGTTAATAATTTTAATTGAAAATTTTGAAAGTATAATTGAGTTTCATGAAGAATTTCCTTCAAGTTTTTAAAATAAACGTATTTGTTAATAATTGTAATTAAACATATGATTATTGAATTTTATTAAGATTTTTTGAAAATAAACAAATTTTTCTCAGAATTTTATTACAATTTTTTTAAATAATTGACTTCAAGATAATCATGAAAATGTATTAAAATATTGACATTTATTCTTTCAAAAAATTTCTTTAAGATTTGAATAAAATCTATTTTGGTAATAATTGTAATTAATTATTTTGCAATTAAATTTTATTAAAATTCTTGATAATAAATTAAATTCTTTTGAACAATTTTATTAGAGCTTTCGTAAATATTAATAAAATTTTTTGAAGAATCTCTTTAAAAGTTTTTTGAAAATAATGTTTTTTTTTCCTAACAATTTTGATTGAAAATTTTGAAAATAATCCAATTTTACGAAAAATTTCATTCAACTTTTTTTATAATAATCGTGTCTGTTAATAAGTGTAATTAAAAATTTGATATCATAAAACAATTTATCAAAACTTTGATAATAAATAGTAAATAATTGAATTCTTTGAAAAAATTTTATTATAATCTTTAAAAATAAATGAATCTTTTCCAGAAACTTAATTAAAATTCTATTGAAAATAATTGAATTCCTGAGAAGAATTTCTTTATTTATAAAAAAATTTCATTCTTGTGAAGAATTTTACTATTTATAAAAATAATTGAATTCTTTCGAAAAATGTTATTAAAATTCTATTGAAAATAATTGAATTTTTTGTAAACAAATTGTATCAAATTTTTTCGACGAATTTGATTAAAATCTTTAGAAATAATTGCATTCCTGCGAAGAAATGTATTATTTCTGAAAATAATTGAATTTTCTCGAAGAATTTGATTAAAATATTTAAAAATAATTGAATACTATTAAAGGCTTTGGCAGTAATTCAATTCTTTCAAAAAAATTTTTTAATTTTCTGAATATAATCGATTAGTTAATAATTATATTTAATATTTAAGAAATTCTATTAAGATTGTAGAAAAAATAATTTAATTCTTAAAAAAGTATTTTATTATTTATGGAAATAATTGAATTTTTTTCAAAGAATTTTATTATTTATGAAAATAATTGAACTTCGCTAAAAGAATTTTACTATTTGTAAAAATAATTGAATTTTTCCGAAGAATTTTATTATTTAAGAAAATAATTGAGTTGTTTGGAAGAAACATTTGCTATGTTTTTTAATATTTTTCAAGAGAGAAAATAATAATTTGGTTTAATTATTAAAATGTTTGTTCCAAAGGCAAAAATAAATGAAGTGAAGGAAGAGAGTGAGTTGATTAAACGAGAAACACAAGAGACAATGCGCAAATTTCAACAGTCTGAGGAAAATAAAGCCGTCACTTTGGATCAACAATTGAAGGAACAACACGCTCAATTAATTTTAGAACGACACGTGACGGAGGATAAGGAAAATATAAGACTTCATTTGCAAAAAGAAGTCGAGTCTTTGAAGCACAGGCAACAAATTTTGATCGAAGAGAATAGTAATCTCAGTTTGAAACTACAAGATTTTGAGAATGATCGTTCATCCTACGAGAGCAGTTTGAGTAATTTAAAATCAATAGCCGATCAACGACAAAAGGAAATCGGTGAATTATCCTCCAAAGTGGCCGAATTGGAAACACTTAAAATTCAACTTCAGCAGTGAGTATCAAAGAAAGTTTTTTTTCCCTAAAAATTAAAAAGAAAAATTAAAAATGATAAAGAAAAGTTAAAAATTATAATAAGAAGAATTAAAAATTATATAAAAAAGTTAAAAATTATAAAGAAAAATTAAAAATTTCTAGAAAAATAAAAAAATTCTAAAATAAAAATTAAATAATTCTATAAAGAAAATTCTCCGATTAACAAATTTTCTTTTCCGCAATTTTCCAGCAAAGACCAATGTTTAGCGTCAATCGAGACAGAAATAAAACGTTATGTCGAGACGAATCAGGATCTTCAAAACGACATGGAATCGTGTAGGCTGCGAGAGAGTCAAATGCTCGAATTCACACAGAAACTTACAGATAAAAATGTACAACTTCAATCGGAATTAATTGCAATTGAGGCGAAAAATAAGCGTCTCGAACATGAACAGGGTCCATTGCATGAGCGTATCACTCAACTATTGAATAGTGTCAAAACATTGGAGTTGAATCTCGCTGCGGAGGAAAAAAAGCGAATCGAAGATTGTGAAATACTTGCTAAACATGTTGCAGAGCAGACAAAATTAGCGCAAAATTTATCGCAAAAACTCGAGGACAGCGAGGGAGAGAATACTGTTTTAAAAAGAAAACATCAACTTTCATTGAAAGAAATGACCAGGGAATTGCAACATTGTAGGAAACGATTGGAAATATTCGAGGCAGCATCTCCTGGCAGTTCTTTGGATCCAACGTCGAGAACTGGTTCCAGTACATCATTAAATACGGGTAAGAAAAATAAAAATAAAAATTAAGAATAATTTTTTTGAGACTTAATTTTTAATACGCTTTTTTGATTAAAGTAAAAATTGATTAAATCTAATTTCAATCTTAAAATTAATTTTCAATAAAATAAAATTACATTAGAATTAAAATTGCATTAGAATTAAATTACAATTGAATTAAAATTAAATTAAAATTACATTACAATTGAATTACGATTGAATTACAATTAAATTATAATTATAATTATAATTAAATTACAATCAAATTACAATTAAATTCAAACCAAACTGAAATTAAACTATTAGTAAAGTATTAATAAAAATATTGATAATGAAATATTTATTGAAATGTAGATAATTAAATATTAATTAATGAAGTGAATTAAATTAATAATATTGGTTTTTGCATATAGGAGAAACAGTAAACGGTGCCTTGTCGGATAACAGCAATAGTGCTGATCATTCAATTCAATCTGTAGATAGGCAATCATTAATAGAAAAAATAATCAAGTTGCAAAAGATAAATGTGAAAAAAGCAGAGAAAATAGACTTTCTGGAGGAGCATGTACAATCATTGGTGGCTGAATTACAAAAAAAGGCAAAAATAATTCAAAACTATATTCTTGTTGAAAATTTCGATGCCATGAGCACAAATGAAAGAGACAGAAATAAGGTGAGAAAATTAATCAATTTTTAATATAATAATTCAATATTTATTTTTAATTTTTGATAACATCTTCGAAAAAACTATAAATATATTTAAAATTTTTAAAATTTCGCAGTTTGAAGTTACTTATTAATTGTTTTTTTGTTTCCTAATTTTTTAAAATATTTTTTTTTTAAATGAATTAAATTTTAAATTTATTTATTTATTTAAATAGTAAACGGGACTGTGTCCTTTAAATTAATTAATTTATTATGTATCATTGAATTCTGAAGAAGAATTTGATCAAAAAATTTTTAAATAATTGAATTCTTTAGAAAAATTTCATTAAAATTCTATTGACAAGAAATTGAATTTTTTGTAAACAAATTAAATCAAATTTTTAGAAATAATTGTATTTCTGCGAAGAATTTTATTATATTTCTAAAAATAATTGAACTTTCTCGAAGAATTTAATTAAAAACCTAAAAAAATAATTGTAGATTCCTTGGAAGAATTTTATTATTTATGAAAATAATTGAATTCTTGCTAAGAATTTCTTTATTTTTTTTTGAAAATTATGTAGTTGGTAATTGATCAACATTTGACAATCTGTTTGTCACATTTGGTTTTTCGTTTTTTCTTAAAATTTCTTATTTCCTTCTCGCAATAGTCATTTTTATACTTCGGGTCACTTACGCTCTTTATAAATATTCTCAACTTTGCTTAGGAATCTTTAAATCAAAATTTTTTGAAAGGAAGTATTCACGGTAAGCGAAATGTATTCACCGTAACCCACCAATACGGTTTTGTCGCGAAAACGCATTCACCGAACGTCTCCACCAATACTTTTTCTGTATTTTTTTATCTTTATTTTTTTTTGAAAATTATGTAGTTTTTTTAAAAATAATTTTATTTGAAAATTTTGAAAATAAAAGTTTTTTTCAACTTTTTATAATAAAATAGTGTCGGTGAATAATTATAATTAAAATTTTGATTATTGAATTTTATTAAAATAATTAAATTAATTAATTATTAAAACGAAATTTTATTAAAATAATAATTTTAATTGAAAATGTTGAAAGTAATTGAATTTTTATGAATTCTTTCAAGTTTTTAAAATAAACATGCTTGTTATTGATTGAAATTAAACATTTAATTATTGAATTTTTTAAAGAATTTTTAGAAAATAATTAAATTCTTGTCAGAATTTTATTACAATTTTTTTAAATAATTTAATTTATTCAAGGAATTTTATTAAAATTATTGATAGAAAATTAAATTCTTTTAAACAATTTTATTAGACTTTTTGTAAATAATTGAATTCTTTTGAAGAATTTGTTTATGTTTTTGGGAAATAATGTAGTTTTTTTAATGATTTTAATTGAAAATTGAAAATTTTGAAAATAATTGAATTAATCAAAGAATTTTCTTCAACTTTTAGAAATAATCGTGTCTGTTAATAATTATAATTAAAATTTTGTTTAAACATTTTTTTTAATTATAATTAAAATTATATTAAAAATAATTGAATTCCTGAGAAGAATTGCATTATTTATAGAAATAATAAGTTAATTTTAATTGTAAATTATTAAAAAAATTTTTATTAGTTAATAGTAATATTTATTAATATTTGAGTTTATTAAGAAAATTATTACTATTGCTAATAACATTAGTATTAGTAGGTAATTATAATTAATAGTTATACAAATAATAGTAATTATTAATTAGAGTTACATAATAAATTGAAAAGAGTGTCGTTTAAATTAGCAATGTTTTACATTAAATAATAAAAATAATTTTTTAACTATTTTCACGCAAGCGTATCAAGAGTAAACGGAATTCAGTAAGTGGATAATTTTTTTTGAAAAAAGTATTATTAAACTAAAATGTACAATATTCTAGATAGCATTAAATTGAATAATTTTATTTAATTATTATATAAAAAATATTTAATATTCAAAAATAAAAAAATATTTAATTCGTATTATTAAGAAATAAAAATTAAATTCAGTTTGTTTGTAATATTTATAAGGCAATTTTTTCGCCTTAATTTAATTAATGAAGGAAAAAAATCTCATTAACAGGCAGAATTGGCAAAATACGGAGGAATAATGGCTTCAGTTTATAGTCACAAAGTGTCGGATGATCACATGACACTGGAACTTTCTCTCGAAATAAATCAAAAGTTGCAGACAGTATTAGAAGATACTTTACTGAAAAATATCACTTTAAAGGTAAGAATTTTTATCTAAAATTTTATTTGTTAAATTTTATTTATTTTACTTATTTATTTAATTTTATCTAAAATTATCTGAAAAATATAAGAACTAATTTAGTTTAATTTTCAATTTTAATTTAATTTTATTAAAGAGCATTAGATGCATTCTGATAATTAAAAATTCGTATTTATTTTTATTCTTCAAGGACAATATCGACACACTGGGAGAAGAAATCGCAAAGCTGACTATGCAAATTCAACAGAAACAAAATGCAAAGTAAAGATGAATAGTATTTGAAAGTATATAACTTACAATTTACCAGGTAAAGTATTAATTGTCAAAGGTGCTTTGATACTGTACTTAAAAAAAACAAGGGAAGACATTTAGGAAAAAAAAGACTTCTGAAAAGAAAGTATTTTTAAAACAGGGGAAATGGTTTTTTTTTCAAAACGATACTGGAACCTAATTATTGACGAGCAGAGAACAAGAAAGTTTAATTTTAGTTTTTTTCTTCCTTGCAACAAAGAATTAATTCTTTAAAGTTTGTACAAGTTTTTCTATAAAAGAAAAAAAGGGAATAGTTTTAAAATAGATTTATTTAAAAGAATTTTGAAATTTGTCTGAAAATTTTATAATTCACTTTATTGCATTTAGTTTGTTAATATAGTTTAACAAGGGAAGAATAATTTTTTCAGTTTATAATTATGGAATAATAATTATTTCAGTTTATCAATAACAATTATTTCAGTTTATTAATAATTTAATAGGGAATAATAATAATTTTTCTATGAATGAAAATTCATAGATTTTAAATTACCTTTTAAGTTTCTTGCCTTTTCTAGTCAAATTGTTAATATTGTTAACATTCACAATATTTGTTAAAAACCAATCAATTATATATTTTCACTTCGTTAATTTATACTAAAATCAAATATTTTATTTTTTCTTTAATTTAAGATTTCACTTTTAAATGTCAGGAAGATTTTCCATTTTTTAATAAGTACTTTTAAAACTTTTTTTTTAGTTTAAGAGCTAGAGTTTCTTTACAATAAATTTAATAATTAATAATTCTAGAAAAAATTTCGTTGCCAAATATTTTAATTTTTGAAAAAAACGTCCATTAACTAAAAAGAATTATAACTCAAGAATGGTAATTGTTTAATTTTGAATTAAAAGGGAAATAAATGCTTGAATGTTTGTACATATTGTACCTTCGAAAAGACGCATTTGCGTATTTTAATATAGAAAAAAAATGTATAAAAAGAACAGAAATATTTGTTATATTACAAGAAAAAGAAACAAAAATATATTATGTGTATGATGGTAAATGAAAAATATATGTATGTGTTATTCTTAATTTTTGGAATTAACAATTAAATTTAAATTTAGAAATAATTAATTTAATTTTTTAAATTTTTAATTTATTTCTGTAATAAATCCTTAAATATTTATTTTTAAAAACCTGTGAATTTTGTTAAAGCAATTGTAGTTAAGAAATAGAAATGATGCAAATTATTTCCTTATAATTTCATCAAACAAAATTTGTTATAAAAAACAAAATTTATTTGTTAATCATAATTAATAATTAATTTTAACAGTTTTTTTGTGACTAAAGAAACATTATTTTTTTCGGATATTTATTTTGAAAATATTTTAACTTTTGAGTAATATGTTTCTAATTTGTTTGTTTGTTTTTTTTATTCTAGTTTTGATATAAATAATTCTGCTGAATGAGAACCACGAACATGTCTTTTAATTTTGAACTACTGAAGAGGTGTAATTTCTCTTGAAAATCAACCCTTCTTTTGCATAGTTGCACAGAGGTGGTGCCTATTACTACAACGATGCTGTATCAAAGCCCCTGAAGCTCGCAGGACCCTAAAAACTCCTCTCTCACTCGCTCGCTCTTCAAAATCCCCTTGGATGAAAGCCTGGATCACACAAGCTCTTTAAAGCTGATGTATTCTTATCGAATCTATTTTCCCCATCGTGTTCGAGCTTCAAAATTTTAAAGTTGATCTTCTCTTGCAAAATTGCATTGTCGAGATATGAACATATCGGTTTAAATTCGATTCGTTTTCGGTGGTATTTTCTCCTCTATTTTATTCGCCCTTTCGAAATATAAATCCACCCTCGCTCTCTACCCGCGTCTCTCCCTCTTTTAATTTCACTTGTTTATTTTTTTCTTTTTCCTTTTGTTTTAACCCTCCACGAAAGCGAAATTACGAATCAAGCCCCACGCTTCGAAAATAAAACAGAAAAAAATTTTTATATTAGGAAGAAAAATTTGAAAAAAATTTTTGAAATTTTTATTACGAAGAAAAGATTTTTGAGACAATTTTGTAATTATTTTTAGGAAGAATACAATTTTTCAGTCAATTTTGTAATTCATACTACGAAGCGAATATTATTTGAGAAAATTTTATAATTAATTTACAAATAGAAAAAAAATTGTCTATTATTTTTGTAAATTTTTTGTAATTAGCAATCTTGGAATTATTATTCACTAAAATAGGAAAAAAATATATTTATAATTTTTGTAAATTTTTTGTAATTAGCAATTTTGGAATTATCATTACAAATAGGAGAATAATTTGTCTATTAATTTTTGGTAAATTTATTTTTATTTCCACATAAGGATAAGAGAGAAAGAAAAAGAGGATCAATAAACACATCATTGATAATATATTTATTAACTCCTTAAAAAGGACAGTTTCGCAGAGAAGAATTTTTTTTCAAATTATAAGTCCTATATAGTTATATAACAAAGATTGAATTAGTAGAATATTCGAGTGCAGGCTTTTTTTTAATTATATTAATTATTTATAATATATAGTAGATAGAATAATGATGAAAATCTCTGGTAGTTTTTTTTTCATTTCCGCTAACAAGTGTTTTCTTCAGAAAAAATGTAGAAAACAAATAATTGACATAATTTTTACCATTTTTTTTTCGAAATTCAGATATCTATATAAATATAAATAGTATTTTTCGTTTATTAATTAATAATTTCAAGAGTTGAAGATGAAAAAACTGTCTTCTAAAATAGACGGGAAAAAGATGAAATATTTTTTTTTTATAAAAAAATCATTTTCACAATTTTTCTATTTTTTCACTCAATTTTCATTTGAGAAATAAAATTCAAATGGAATTTTAGATTATTTTCAATTAGGAAAAAAAATTTAAATGAAATTTTTAATTCAGAAAAAAAATTCAAATGGAATTTTCAATTTGCAATTTAACAAAAGAAAAATAATGGAATTTTCAATTTTTAATTAAGAAACAAAATTCAAATGGAATTTTCAATTATTTTTAATTAAGAAATAAAACTCAAACGCAAATTTCCAATTTTTAATTAGGAAAAACAAAATTCAAGTGGAATTTTCAATCATTTTTAATTAAGAAATAAAACTCAAACGCAATTTCCAATTTTTAATTAAGAAACAAAATTCAATTCGAATTTTAAATTATTTTCAATTATGAAACAAAATTCAAATAGAATTTTCAATTATTTTTAATTAAGAAATAAAACTAACGCAATTTTCAATTTTTAATTAAGAAACAAAATTCGAATTAAATTTTCAATTATTTTTAATTATGAAATAAA
Organism: Leptopilina heterotoma; assembly: GCF_015476425.1. Lineage (NCBI taxonomy): Eukaryota > Metazoa > Arthropoda > Insecta > Hymenoptera > Figitidae > Leptopilina > Leptopilina heterotoma. The sequence goes on from NW_025111138.1 coordinate 5,165,589, forward strand.
ACTCGAACGCAATTTCCAATTTTTAATTAAGAAACAAAATTCAAATGGAATTTTCAATATTCAATTAAAAAATAATATAATTCAAAGAAAGTTTTGATACTATTTTTCAAAAAAATTTTAAACTTTTAAAAAAAATTAAAATCGAAAAAGCGAACAAAAGGAGGGAAAAAAAATAAAACATCAACTTAATATGAAAAGAACATATAATTTCTTTAATATGTAGCAGTAATAATAGCGATTAATAATAATTAATAATAATAATAATTCATAATAATAATAATAATAATAATAATAATTAATAATAATAATTAATAATAATAATAATTAATAATAATAACATGAATCGTTTGGCATCGTATGGTTGCTTTACATCGTTACTTTGTGGTGTATTGAATCGTTATTATGAATTACCAGTCGCCATGTGTGCACTGACCATTTTTTATTATTTTTTCCTTTTTGTTTATTATTTATATTAGAAAAAGCGGAAAATTCCACTTTTATCGGCAGTATAGAGGCCAAATGTTAATAAATGATAAAAAAAGTGATTTCTAAGCGATAGCCGTACAAAAATCAATCGAATTAAACGACAACAATAAACGAATAATAGAAATTAAATAATAGCATACAAACTACAATTATTAAAATCATTAACTACCAATGGCAATTTTTTTTTTTCACATCAATATTCTCAAAGAAAAGAAAAAATTCGTCAACGAAATTAAATAACCACGTTATTAATAATCGCAAACAAACAAAAAAAAATACACATTCCTACCAGAATTTTTTCTGGTACATTTTTTTTCTCCACATATTTCTTTACACAGAAAAAAGTAGAAGCACCAGAGATAAAAAACAATTACAATTAATTTTGTCGTCGAATACCTATACAATAATATAATAAAATCACAATTAAAAATTATTTTTTTAGAATAACTAATTTTTTTGAAAAATAACGAATGTTTTTTCGCACGCTACGATATTATTAATTGCCATTAATTTTTTTTTCTCGTCACTGAGAATTTTTTTTTGTTTTATTATAACAAATAAAATCACGGCGATCACAAAAGTTACTTTGAAAATTTATTTTTTTAATTATATTATTTTTTTTTCTTTAAAGGCTTGTCCACCCTACTCTAATTTAAATGTACACGTGCATATTATCTTTTCCCGTTTTGCAAACACGATAAGTTTACATTTAATCTAGAAGCGGAATTTGGGTTTTGCGACTATAGTGGAACAAGAATTTCTTTTGGTACTGTTCGCTCATCGAGTCCTCGATTGTATCTTGAATCTCCACTCCACAACATTCTCTTACACCTTCTCTCGCACTCTCTCCGCTTCTTTTAATTACATTTTCATAAAAATAATTCTCATTACTTCAACATTAATGATAATGAGAATTGATAATTTAATTCGATAATCATTGGTAATTAATAATTGATTATTATTAATTTATAATAATTATTGTTCGTTATTAATTAATTTATAATAATTATTCATATAATTTATAATTATATTAATAGAAATTATTAATTAATAATTAATAATTATTATAATTAGATTATTAATTAATAATAATCAATTTTTGTAATTAACGGCGCAATTTTCTTTTTGATATAATTATAATTCAAGAGAAGGTCTATATTTTCTTTACAGAACGTATTTTCTAGAGTGTTTTGAATATTTACAATTTTCGTGTGATAAACAGAAGATCGAGGAATCGATTAAGAAATTTGTTTTCATTTTTTTGACGACGGATGCACATCACATCAATCGATAGGTACGTCAATGGTACAACTTATAGATAGTTATATTTTCTTAAACTAAGCGTATCAAGGGACGGAGCGTTGGACAGATTAAAGGTCTCTTTAATTAAAAATTGCACCGTCTACAAGATACTCGATGATATTTTTTTAGTCTCGATAATTTGAGATTTTAGTTGGTTTGATTTTTCACTATCACAGTATCAACAATTGCGTTTATCCAGCGCGCTTTTTTTCGGATTTAATTTTTTTCAAAAAATAAATCCAAACAAAATCTCAAATTTGGAAAAAAAAGGATATTTTCCAATAAAATATTCGACTTCTATAAATTTATAATTTACATTTTTTTCGTCTAAGAATTATTTTTATATTATATTTTTTTTTATATAATTATGCGAAAATTCGTACTAGAAGTTTGGATTTCTTTTTTTTAAATTCGATCTTTTTGAATCGAACGCTCGTCCCTTTTTTTTGCTACTTACAGGACTACGTTTTCAAACGAACTTCATTGCGACACAACGACTTTTGTTTTTTTTTTTTTATTTAAATCTAAAATACAAAACGTTAACACATTAACATAATGTCCAGCGATTGACAAGTTTTATTATTATGAATTTCGAGAGAATTTTTTTCTAATATCATCTAGTCATTAATATTTGCTTCCCAATGGAAATACTTAGTCGCTGGACGTGTCCTGATTTCAAAAGAAACGATATGTGTTCTTACAAGCTACGATCAACACACTTCCGTTTTTTTTTTTAACAATTTTGACGATTCGAGATTTTCCTTTTTTGGAAAAAAATAAATTGACAATTTAAATCAATAATAACATTGGAAAATTTTCTCTTTTGTTAAAGAAAAATTCGAAAGAAGCGAAATTGAGCAAAAGCAGACTACAGCTTCTCAAAATTAAAATTAATTTTTCTTAAATTTCGAGTGCCTGCAAAATCGTTAATGTCCTCTGAATACGTTTCCTCGGAATGTTTTTTTTTTATTTTTATTTTTCTTGGCAATCGGTTAGTATAGTAAAGGCACGCAATGAATGGAAGGAGAGTCAAAGAGGTACCAAAAGCGATCTTTTTATTCTTTCCGCGATTTCCTTGTTTTTTTTTCTTTTCGTGGGTGGTTTTTCTACATAATCTGAGAATATTTCTACTTAAAACAGAAAGAATGATAAATGAATTTTTAATTCCAAATTCGAAAATTGAATTCGGAAGAATTGATATTCCTTTTTTTTGTTCTTTGAACTGTCGAAAAATCGAATTTAGCAGTGCGATGATACAGCAACCCTTTTCATTTATTATTTTTCTTTCGCGAGTTGATAGAATTTATGAAAAAAACTAAATTTTTGTCAGCGATGTAAAATAGAAAAGAAAATTTAAGCATATTTATATTGTATGTATAAATCTACGACAATTTGAAGATTAAGAGAATTCTTAAAAGACAGTATTTTCAAAGAGAGATAACTATCGTTCTATAATTATAGCAAAAAAAAGCGACTTCTAGAAAAGAGTCGCAGAAAAGAAAAACAAGTATTACGGCTCATTTTAAATTTTTTGGAGAAAATCCCTAACGAAGCACACATTTATACTTGGGATTATTATTTTCCACAATAATCTTTCTAAGCGTTCATTTTCATTAACACCTGTTTTACTAAAACATCTTTTCCAATATTGCAAGTAACGTATTATTTTGATATTTATTTTCATCTACCATACGTTTTTAGTATTTTTTTTTTCGTTTTTTTCTATCTTTTTACGAGATGCGCATATAAAAAAATATTAATCGTCTCATTTTCTTCTGTTAGAGGTAGATACGCAGGAAACAGAAGCTGCTATCGTATATTCTTTCAATTTGTCTAGTTTTTCTTCTTTTCTTTTTTTGTTAATAGTATTTTTTTTTCGTGAACTCGGACGACATTGATCTTCGCGATTTGCGACAATCCCTCCCTAAAAAAAGGACCTTTCACACCCTTTACAAGAAAAAAATTACTATTATCTTTTTTTCGCGGGAGGGAATAATTTCTGAAAGCTAAAAACAAAATTTAAATACCAAACGAAACTTAAATACCAAAGAAAACTTTCTTTTTGGAAAAAATAGACACCTGAATTATTAAAAATTATTCTTCCTATCTAGAGCACCTAAACTTACTAAACATACCTAGAAATTAGCTTCTTAAAGTTTAAAAACAATCACCTGGCCTGCAAAAAAAACACGTACACACTCATACAATTTTTTCATATCATAGGGAAAAATTCTCATCTCTCACAAAAACAATGCTGAAACCCTAACCGCTAGTTTTGGTTATAAGTCCTTCAATTGCATATTTACATTGACATTCACAAGATGAAACAATTAAAATATTGTTGTAGACGAAAAAAGTCAAACAGTATATATACACATATTATAATGAAAGTGTTTCGTTTACTACACACCAAAAAAAAAAGTGTGTATTATGAATGCACACAGACTGGTTGCACGTATATTTTTTTAGCCCTCAACAATTCGAAACGAAACAAATTCCCCTTTTTCTAAACGTAGAAAATTTCCAAATTGCGTCCAACCTTTTTCACACCTTCCCTTTTTCACAAGTGGTATTAACATTGAATCTAGCTTTTATTTTTAATGCAAAAAAAAAAGAGTTAGTTCTTTTGCGAGCGAAATGCGCACAACAATTAAAAACCCTAAATTAGATAAAAAGATAAACAGAAAAAATATATATGTATATAATTAATAATAAACAGATAAAGAAATCTCGTACAAATTACAAATAAAAAAAGTACGATAATATTTCTAACAAACACTCATCTTTGATTGCAAACAATGTCAAGATGCCTTTGCTGTCCCTCTTTGGCAGAAGCTAACAAGGACGACTTCTACTATATGGTGAATTATTATAATATTATCCCAATAAAGAAAATCGTCATCACGCTTCCCGAGTATAATCTGGTGTATATATAATATATATGTATATATATTATAAATCTCACGTTATAATAGGTTCTTTTTTTTTTGATAATTTGAAAAGAAAGTATTATGAGGCCAATTATCGGTACAAATTTGAACAAACCAGTAACGTGATGATTGGAAGTTGGGCCAGGACGAATTGTCTCGAACCTGATAATTGACGCTAATGCGCCTGTCCATCATGACGTCAATCGCTAGTTGAACTTCCATTGTTTAAATATTCCCCGGCATCGCCACGACAGATTGGACACGTTCTATTGGACTGTTGAAACAATGAAAAATATTTAATTTTTTTAAATTCTTGAAGAGATTTTTTTTTAAATTTATAATCAATATGCATACTTATGCATAAAAGGATAAAGAAGAAAAGTAGAGAAAGAAGAAAAGGAGAGAAAGAAGAAAAGTAAAGATAAATAAAAATAAAGAAAGTTAAACGAGAATAAAGAATGTTAAAAAGACAATTCAGGCCTCGGATTGACTTTATGGCACAAAAAAAGTCGATTAAAGATAGAAAAAAAATCGTTTATTCAGTGTTTGTTTGTTTATCCGCTTTCCTTAACATTCAGCAAAATACGAAATTATAAAAGTTTAAAATAGATTTCAAAATTCAATTCTTCAAAACTTGATTAATTCAGCTTTATATAAATATTTGAATACTTGTTAATTATTTTTCCACGGTAATTAAAATTTTTTAAATTTCAAATATTTTTGAAAATTAATTTAAAAAAAAAAGACTGAAACCATTTTGAAATTCAATTATTTTCTAGAATTTTTAACTTAAACTACTTCCCCTAATTATTTTTATAACAATTTCGACTGAAACCATTTTGAAATTCAATTATTTTTCTAGAATTTTTAACTTGAAATTCTTCTCCCAATTTTTTTCAATAACTTTTCAATGTAAATATTTTCAATTTTAAAATTAATGATATTCAAATTTAATATTCTCAAAATAGGATGAGAAATAGAAGCAAGAAAGAAAAATTTAGAAAATATTTTCTTTTCCACTTCACAAATTTGCGTTAAAAAGTAAATTTTTATTTTGAATATTAAAAGATATTTTTCTTAATAAGAAAGTATAATTTTTGTAAATTTTATAATTTTTAATTTGAAATAATTTAATTCTTGCACAGAATTTTATAAAAAAAATTTAAAATAATTGACTTAATTCGAAGAATTTCTTATTAAGAATTTTATCAAAATTTTTAGAAAAAATTGAATTCTTTTGAAGAGTTTTCTTAAAAATTTTTAAAATTAATTAAATTCTTTAAACAAATTCTATTTTATTGTTTAAGGAACTAATTGAATTTTTTTCAAAATTATAATTTGTGAAAATAATTGAACTTTTTTCAATATTTGTAAAAATAATTGAATTTTTTTAAACAATTTTATTATTATTTATGAAAATAATTGAAATTTTTTCAAAGAATTTTATTATTTATGAATATAATTGAATTTTTTCCAAAGAATTTTATTATTTATGAAAATAATTGAATTTTTTCTAAGAATTTTATTATTTATGAATGTAATTGAATTATTTTCAAAGAATTTTATTATTTGTGAAAATAATTACATTTTTTTCAAACAATTTTATTGTTTAAAAAAAAAATTGAATTTTTTCTTGAAATTTTAATGAAAATAATTGAATTTTTGCAAAGATTTTACTATATTTAAACAAAAATAATTAAATTGTGAAAGATTTATTAAAATTTTTTTAAATAATTGAATTCTTTCAAAAAATTTTATTATTTATGAAAATAATTGAATTTTTTCTAAGAATTTTATTATTTATGGATGTAATTGAATTATTTTCAAAGAATTTTATTATTTGTGAAAATAATTGCATTCTTTTCAAAAAATTTTATTTTTTAAGAAAAAAAATGAATTTTTTCTTGAAATTTTAATGACAATAATTGAATTTTTGAATTCTAAGAAATACTGCTAAAAAATATTTTAATTTCACTGTTTTAAGAAATAATTCTCATTAATTTTTATTTTCAAATTTTTATTTTAAGTTTTTCCTTTAAATTTCTTGAGAGTTCAATTATTTTCAAAATTTACAATTAAAATTCTTCAAAATTTGCCTTTTAAAAATTTTAATGAAATACTAAAAAAAATTTAATTATTTTCAATACAAATTTGTATTCAAAATTTCAATTATTTAAAAACTGTTTAAATATTTATTTCGAAAATTAAATTATCTTAATTTATTCAAAAATATTATTTGGAAGATTTGTCTATAGTTATTTTTCACACTGTATCCAAATAAGTTGTATTTTATACCAAAAAACAAGGTGTTTTGTTGTAACATTAGGAAGAAAACTTGAAAAAGTCGCAGTTGAAAATAAAATGGAAAAAGTCGTTTTTTTTTGCAAATAAGTTGAAAAAATCGACTTTTTTTGAAAATATGTCGAAAAAAGTCCTAAAAATTAAATTATCCGAGACCTGATAGTTTATAAAATAGAAAAAAAAGAAAGAGTGAATATTAAAAAAAAAATTTTTAAATAATAATGTTAGAAAATTAATGTAAGAATAAATAATAAATAAATAGGTAATAAATAATAAATAAAAATAAATTTTCTTGAAATGAAAATCTATTTCAAAAGAAAAGTAAAAGATGACTAATTTTTGTTAACATTCGCTTACCTTGAGCCATTTGTCGATGCACTTGACGTGAAATTCGTGTGAGCATGGCAAAACGCGAAGCGATTGCAATACTTCAAAATCGCACATGCAAACAACGCAATTTGTCTGATCGCCTTCGTGCGTGTCGGAATCGAATTTGTATGAAGGTAATTGATCAACTTCCGTACGCGACAAACCCCTTGCTTTGGCTTCGCCGAGTCTCTCGGCAAGTGACAATAGTGTCTCATAGTTTTCACTTTCTAATGCATCTGCCGCTGAGAGATCCGCCTGACTATACGGCGACAATGGTGGATTACTGAACATTGTTCTACAAGAAAAAGAAGAAAACAAATCATTAGAACCATCGAATTACATTTTTTTATCTTATCTAATTCTAAACATCCTGTGGAAGTTTCCTTCACCTTTTTCTTTCAATTTCAGTTCTCAACATGACTTTTCTAATTCTTTCAGGACTATAAATTAAGCATTTCTTTCGTCTCTTCAAAAACAAATAACGATAAAATTAATTTTCGTTATTTTCGTCTCTTTCAAAATATTGAATAACGTACAGCATATAAAATCGTTATTTATTGAACTTCTCGAAAAAATTAATTTTTCCGTCTATCTTTTTAAAATAAATAATGAAAAAATGGATTTCTTTTTGTCTTTTCAAAGTATTGAAAGTACAGGAAATTGAATAAATAAGGAAAAAACGAATTGAATTTTTTCGTCTTTTGAAAATGTTGAATAACGTACAGGAAATGGAACAACAGTCCCGGGAACGGTGAATGCGGTAAAGTTGACTGTCGCCGCCAGCTGGGTCTGTTCCTGGGCCTGCGGACATTATTGACTGAGCTGCTTCTTGCATGTATCCTTTCCAACTGATTTCCACGCACGTCGGACAGGAAAAATGAGGGTGGTTGCGCAACATGCGTTATCGTTTGTGGATTGTAAGGTTGAGTTATCGGGAGTGGCGGTGGTACCGGATTACCGCCTCTATGAGAACTTAATATCTCCAAATCCACTTCTCTCTGAAAACAAAAAGTTCAAAATTCATTAGAAATTTGAGAATAAAAGAAAGAAAAATTATTACATTCAATTTTTTTTTCACTTTTCTTTTTATTTAGAGAAATAATTGAAATTTCAAATGAAATGTGTACAAAACATAAATAATAATCAATTTTTGATTTCATATTCAAATTTTTTTTTAAATCACTTATTAAATACAAAATTAATTATTATTGCTTATATTTTCAAAAATTTTAATATAATACTTGGCTGGAATTCAACTATTTTCATAAATAATAACATTTTCCGGAAGAATTCAATTATTTTTATAAGTAGTAAAATTTTTTGCAAAAATTCAATTACTTTGAATACAATTTTAATAAAATTTCACGAAAGAATTCAATTATTTTTAAAAAATTTAATAAATCCTTCGAAACAATTCCATTATTTTAATACAATTTTTAAAATATTTTATGAAAGAATCCAATTTTTTTGAAAATAATTAATAAAATTTTTTACAAAAGAATTCAATTATTTTTAAAAATTTTAATAAATCTTTCACAATTTAATTAGAAAAATCTTTGCAAAAATTCAATTATTTTCTACAAAATTTTATGAAATAATTTAATTATATTCAGAAATTTTTATAAAATTGTTTGAAAAAAATTCAATTATTTTCATAAATAATAAAATTCTTCTTAAAAAAATTCAATTATTAATACTATAAATAGTAAAATTCTTAGCAAAAATTCAATTACTTTTTAAAACTTTTAATAAAATTTTTCAAAATAATTCAATTATTTTTTAAAATTTAAATAAATCCTTCAAAATAATTTTTAATACAATTTTTAAAATATTTCATGAAAGAATACAATTTTTAAAAAATTTTTAATAAAATTTTACGAAAAAGTTCAATTATTTTTAAAAAATTTAATAAATCTTCCACAATTCAATTAATTTTTTTTTTAAATATAATAAAATTTTTGCAAAAATTCAATTATTTTCATTAAAATTTCAAGAAAGACTTCAATTTTATTCTGAATTCGTTATAAAATTTTTCAAAAGAATTTAATTATTTTCTAAAATTTTAATAAATCCTTCGAAACAATTTTTAATACAATTTTTAAAATATTTCATGAAAAAATCCAATATTTTAAAAATTTTTAATAAATCCATCGAAACAATTCAATTATGATTATAAATAGTAAAATTCTTTGCAAAAATTCGATTATTTTTAATACAATTTTTAAAATATTTCATGAAAGAATTCGCAATTTTTTAAAAATTTTTAATAAAATTTCAGGAAAGAATTCAATTAGGTATTTGAAAAAAATTTTTAAAATAAAAAAAAATAAATTGAAAGATATTCTTCAAAAGAATTTAACTAGAATTTTCAAAAATTTTAATAAAATTCTTGTCTTAAATTTTTTTATTTTCATAAATAATAAAATTCTTCGAAGAAATTCAATTATTCTCAAATAATTTGATAAAATTCTTTCCAAGAATTCAATTATTATCATAAATAATAAAATTCTTTGAAAAAATTCAATTATTCTCAAATTTTTTTATAAAATTCTTCGTAAGAATCTAATTATTTTCATAAATAATAAAATTCTTTGTAAGAATCTAATTATTTTTATAAATAATAAAATTCTTTGAAGAAATTCAATTATTCTTAAATTTTTTGATAAAATTCTTTGCAAGAATTCAATTATTTTCATAAATAATAAAATTCTTTTAAGAAATCCAATTATTCTCAAATTTTTTGATAAAATTCTTTCCAATAATTCAATGATTTTCAATATATAAATTTTAAAATTAAAAATTTTGTTTTTCTTGATTTACAGAAAGAATTTTTGCTTTTCCCTGAACAAAAAAATATTCTGATGCACACTAAATATTATTAGAAAAAGAAAGAAACAGAAGAAAATGTTTCTGATACATTTATTTGTTTATGTCTTTAAGAAGAAAAAGAAGAAAGGGGAGAATACAAATAACAATAAAAGGAGAAAAAGAGAAAAAAAGTAAAAAATAATGGGGGAAAAAGGATGGGAAAAAGATGGGAAACAGTGAAATTAAGAGGAAAAAAAGGGATCAGGTAAAAAAGGGACTAATTCCGATCCCAGTAATTAAAATTTAGGCATCATTAAATTTAAAAGCAGTAATTTCAAAAAAAAAAGAAAAATCGTCAACTTACAGGCTGAGTTAATTGATGATGAGCAGTGTAATGCGTCGGGTGGACCGTCGGTGGTGGTGGATGCGCATGATGAAGTGCAGTGACTGGTCCTGGAGCCGGGAATCCTCGAGTGGGAGGTCCAACGAGAGATCCTACCAGGGCATGACTCGAGTGTCCTGGATGCGTTGTATGTACAGGATGCGCTGGATGTCCAGGATGTCCAGGATGCGCTGAATGTCCAGGATGTACAGGATGCGTCGGATGCGTCGGATGCGTTGGATGATTAGTATGCGGTGGATGAGCATGATGTCCGGGAGGAGCCGAATAATGACTATGATGATGAGGATGTGCCACCTAAAAAAACAATTAAATTCAAAATTTCAGACAAAAAAATTCAACTACTCTCCACAATTATTATTATTTAATAATAAAAATAATATTAATATAAATATTAATATTTTTTAATAGTTACTTAGTTTTTGGCTTTTTTCCAATCGTCAGGGAACAAAAATGTTACAAACTTTTAGGTATGGAATAAAACACATGGAATGAACATATAAATATATTTATAGAATTAAATTCTTTTCTCTTTCAAGTGCATTAAACTTATTTTTACTATTGCAAAATACGGATAATAATATTTATTTAAAAAAAAACACTGGATTCTATTTATTTTTATACAATCTTGTTCTATTTCAACTTAAAAAAAAAATTTCAGAAATTTCGCATCACTTTTGTTCTAATAAGTTCAAATTTTTACTAATTCAGATTTATTAATTACTTATTCAAAGAATAAGTTTTCTAAGAATATTTTAGAGATTTTATTGTTTTCCATAATTTTGCCTCAATAAGTAAATTTAAAAAAATTTTAAGAGATGACATTTTTTGTTTAAAAATATGTACCTAAATCTAATATTTTTAACTTTTATAATTTCGAATCTGAAATAATTTATTTTTTGTGTAGAACTTAATTAACATTTTTTTATAAGAATTCAATTATTTCAAAAAATTTATTGAGAACTTTGAAAATAGGTAATTAAATTCTATTAAAAAAAAATTTTAATAATTGAATTAAATCCAGAAATTTTGTTATAAAATTTTTTAAAACAATCGAACCACCGAAAAATGTTATAACTTACGAAAATAATTGAATTATTTCGAAAATTTTCGTTAAAATTTTTGAAAATAATTAAATTAAAAATGTAATATAAAAATAATTCAATTTTTTCAAGAAATTAAATTAAAAATGTATTGAAAATAACTAAATTCTTTCACGGAATTCAATTAAAAATGTATTGAAAATAATTGAATTTTTCAAGAAATTTTATAATAATAATTTTTATAAAGAATTGTATCAAAAGTTATGAAAATATTTGAAATCTTGCAATGAATTTCATTATTCATGAAAAAATTGAATTCTTGCGAAGAATTTCATTAGTTTCTGAAAATAATTGAAATCTTGTGAAGAATTTTATTATTTATGAAAATAATTGAAATCTTGTGAAGAATTTTATTATTCATGAAAATAATTGAATTTTTTTCAAGAATTTTATAAACGTTTCTGAATATAATTGAATTTTTTTTTATGAAGAATTTTATAAACATTTCTGAATATTATTAAATTATTACAAGAAAAATAATTAGAATTGTATTAAAAATAATTTCATTGTTTCGAAGAAAATGGAAATTCTTATGAGGAATTTAATTAAAATTGTTCGATTGAAAATAATTGAATTCTTATAAAGAATTGTATCAAAATTTATGAAAATAATTGAATTTCTGCAAACAATTTTATTAAAATTCCTAAAAATAATTTATTTGCTTCAAAGAATATGATTAATATTTTAGAAAATAATAAATAATAATAATTAATTAGCTAATATCTGATATTTAATAAAATTCGAATCTGAAATCATTTAAAAATAAATAAATAAATAATGATAAATAAATATTAGGTATAATGTGCATAATAATAATAGATTGAAAATCAATTGCCAATTCATTGAATACTTATAATTAAATTGTTAAAATAATTCCTTATTTAGTTTTTTTCAACATCGAAAAAATGACTAAAATTTATTGTTTCTAGTTGTACAATTTTTAGAAGAAATAATTTAAATTTTGCTTCTGAAGACATTTATTTTTTTAATTTTTTAATTTCTTTTGCCTTAAATGAAAATGTAATAAATGTAAAAATATGAAAGACAAAAAGTTTTTGAAGAATATTAAAGAGACTAATATGAAGATTAGTAAAAAATTGGATTTAAATTCTCACCTGACAAGAATGAGCGAACGCGTGCGGTCCAGCGGGTGTATAATATCCGTGAAGTTGACAAGGGAGTCTGTAGCCAGCGGTTTGAGGATGCCAGAGTGTATCACCGCTTACAGCGACACCCAAACCTGAAACTCCGACTTGACCAACTTCAACGACAACGGGTCCACTTGTACCTTGAGCAGGATGATGCGACGATCCACTTGGATGATGAGCATGGGACGGGTGAGCGTGAAGACTATGATGTGGATTGTGAATATTGTGATGATTGTTGTGTAATCCCGGATGTACATTATGTGAAGAAGGCAAATGAGGATTGTGTACACCCTGAAGAAATGGGCACGTTTGTGCATAGGTCTCAGATAAACGTTGATAACGATGCCTCATTAGTGCACTCTCACGTACATGGATACCTGGTGATCGTCTCTGTGGTGGCGCTGCCAATTCCCACGGTTGTGTTGGTGCATGTATCGTCGGTGCACTCGCCACTGGTGGCGTTGTCTCTTGAACTTCAATTCCAGAAACTGTGCTATTGCGAGAAATTCTGCGACGTTTTCGCGATGGCGATTCACTCTGAAAATTAAATTCATAAATTAATATTTTATTTCTCTGCTTTTTTTCTTTTATACATTTTTCAGGCCTCGGATTGACTTTAGGGCGAAAAATTTTTGCTTTAGTGGATAAATAGAAAATAGAAAAAAAAATCGAAAGTCTATTTAATTCAGCGTTTTCACAAACAATTTTTTTGTATTTCCCTGATTTTCCCTTTTTACTGATTTCTAAATTCAATTATTCGAAACTTGAATAATTTTGTTAAGTAAATATTTAAATACAAAATTATTACAATTTTTAACTACACTTCTTCTCAAAATCAATTATTTTTAATAATTTTCCGAATGTTCTTCGAAAATTCAATTATTTAAATACAAAAATTCAATTTTTTTTCATAATAATTGTAATTGTAACTATGCACTGTTCGTTTTTTAGTTATTAAAGAATGTATTTATGAAAAATTATAATAAAGAAATTCTTAAAAAATAAATATTTTAAAGATGATTTTAAATAATTTTGGAAAGATAATAGTTTTTCAATTCTATAAAATTGAAAAATTACCAAATAATTGCAATTTTAAAAAATCATTAACAAATTTTGAGAATTAAATTATTTTCAAAATTTGTAATTAAAATTTAAAAAAAACAGTTTTTTTCACTAAAATTTGACAAAATTTCAATTCTTTTCAATATTTTTTAATATTTATTTCAACAATTTTTTTCTCCAGAATTTTAATATTAATTCTGGAAAATTAGATTTTAATAAAATTATAATGAAAAAATTTCCAAGAATTACTTTTTTAAAAAATAATTTCATACAATTCTCTAAAGCTAATTTGTATTAATTTTTATTCACAAATCTTCATTTGAAGATTTCTTATTGAAATTTTTGAGAATTACATTATTTTCAAAATTTGCTATTTAAATTCTTCAAAATTTGATTTTAGACAAATTTGTTTAATTAATTTTCGAAAGACAATACCTAGTTTTTTAATTCTATACAATTAAAACATTTCAAAATAATTGAATTTTTGAAAAATATAAAAAAAATATAAAATTTTTAAATATGATTTCACCATAATTTTAATTTTAATAAGTTTAAAAAAGTAAATTTTTTAAAATTTTAATTTACTTTATTCTTTTTTATTCTTATTCTTTTTTATTTTTAAATTCTCTTTTGAAGATTTTTCATTAAAATTTTCGAGAACTGCATTATTTTCGAAATTTGCAATAAAAATTCTTCAAAATTTAATTTTTTGCAAAAATTTATGAAAATTTTATAAAATTTCAATTATTTAAAATGTTTTTAATTATTTATTTCAAAAATTGTTTTCTCTAGAATTTTAATAATAATTTCAAAAAAATTATAATAAAAAATTCTAAGAATTAGTTTTAAAAAAAATAATTTTAGTCAATGTTCTAAAGCTAATTTTTTATTAATTTTCATTTTTAAATTAATACCTGAAAATTTTTCATTAAAATGTGTGAAAATTAACTTATTTTCAAAATTTGCAATTAAAATTCTTCAAAATTTAATTTTTTCAAAAATTGTATTAAAATCAATTGTTTTAAATTAAATTTTACAAAATTTCAATTATTCAAAAAATTTTTAATTGTATATTTCGAAAATTTAATTAAAAACATTCTTGAAAAATAATTTTTGAAATATTTGTCTATGGTTACTTTTTACACTTTAAAAATGGAAAAAATTCATTTTTTTACTGCAAATGTGTTATTTTCTTGTACTGTTTGGTAGAAAACTCGAAAAAGTCCCGATTTTTGAAAATAATGCGAAAAAACTTTCATTTTTTGAAAATAGTCGTAAAAAGACGAAGAAGTCATAACATCCGAGGCCTGAATTTTCTATTTTGAACTAAGAAACTTACCTTTCTACCATCGTCTTGACTAGTTGGTCTATAAATTTGACTCGTACCTGGAAAATTAAAATTTGTTTACTCTCTTGCAAAATTTTTTTGGAAAATAATTCCAAAAAATACTAATTAAATATATAAAAATAAAATTTGACGTTTCGAAAAATAATGTCGAATCGTCGTTTAAATTGATAAAAATTTAATTCAAATTTTATGGTTGAGAATTTAAGTTTAACTATCATAAAGGTAAAGTGTGGATAGAGAAGACGGTTTCCCATGAATATCAAAAGTATTATAATAAAGCTGAATACCTTGTGCATTTCTGCGATACTCCATATCTACACCGTTGGCAGTCAAACCGGGGCTTATGTTGAGTACTGGACCGCGCATTGTATTCTCCTGTAAAAGAACATTTTCATCGGTTATTTCACAATTTCAACAAATCTTCCACAAAATATACTCATAACGACTGTTTAAAGGCTTTATCTAAAATAAGAATTCAATTCAAATTCTTCGCAATACACTTTTTTTATATTGTAGAGAAAATTCCCTCATTCATAATTATTTACATAATCGAAAATATTTCTTAAAACTCGAATAAAAGATTTTATTTCATTTCTTTTTTAAAAATACACTATTCAATACCTATATGTTGGAAAAATTATGAAAAAAGAAATATTTTTAAAAACTCAAAAGATATTTTATTTCTGTTTTAGAAATACTATTCGATAATTTGGAAAAATTATAAAAAAAATTGTTGAATAGATAAAAATTTAATTTGGTAAAAAAATATTTTTTTTTAAATTCTTTGGAAATTTCTCGAAAATTGAGTTTTAAAATTTCGTTATATAAAATTTTCTGTGGAAAGTAAAAAAAAGTTCTTGCGTAAGGAAAAAATTGAAGTCTTCTTTTTACCTGTGTGCAGATATTGATGTGCAGGAGAGGCGCAGTTGCTGGTGACTCGACAGTTTCCTGAGAAAAATTCGGTAGAGGATGCCTCGTTTGAGAATTGTGCTGAGGTGTTGTTTTACACCCCGCACTGGGTCCACCAATTCCCGTGCTAAATGGAACCTCCTTCACGACAGGACCTGACGAGGTACCGACTCCAGGACAGTCCCTAAAATCAAAAATAATAATTTCCACATTAGATTTTTTCAATTTCAATATTAATATCAATATTAACAATAACATTCAATTTTTTTCCAATTTTCATCTGACTTTCTAAATACATACTGAAAAAAATATCCACAAACATTCAGAATAATCGAAATTCGACAAAATAATTCCAATTTTCTATTGAAAAAAATTCCCTCAATAAGATTTCTTTTTTCACGACTAAAATTGATTGTAATAATAAATTTTCCAAGTGCTTAAAAATTTGCCCAATGTGCAAAAAAAAAAAAAAAAATTACTCCAAACTGACCAATAGAAAAAATGTGAAAAAATGAAAAGGAGAAAAAACAAGATGGAAAATAATAAATAAAAGAATATCAAAAATGTGAAGTATCTTCAAATATTGGAATACATTAATGTCTTCCCCTAGTAACCCAATACAGTAATAGCCGGAGAGAGTACCTAATACCAAATAGTAAGGCTTCCTGATTGGAAAGCACTAATGAACGCAAAGTATCGTTTCCCATTAAAACAAAATCAATATTTCAACTATGTCGTCGTTCTATCGAAATTATGTCGTGATATTTCAGCAATTTTCTAATCTCAAAATCACTCGAGTGTATAAATCAGGTATCAAGAACAACGAGTTCAAGGTTCAAAAATCTCTCCATCGGTCCTCGAGAAAAATAAGAGAAAAAAAAAGAATCCAAAAAACAAAAGATGAGGAGAAATGAAACATCTTTGTATTCAACATTTAATCGTTTGAATTTTCAGTCCCTCGGATCGACTTTAAAACACGAAAAAAGTCACATTAGCAGTGAAAATTCAAAAAAAAAAAAATAAAAACGTTCGAAAAAGTCGTTTATTTTATTCGGTATTGTCACAAATTTAATTTTTTATTTCCTTGATTTTTCCCTTTTCACTGATTTCTACATTCAGTTATTAAAAACTTGAATAATTTTGTGAAATAAATATTTAAATACTTATAGGTATTAAAAAAAAATTAAAATTACATTTTACAAATTTCAATTTCAAACATTCTAAAATTTATTTATTTCTAGAAAACTGCAATCTCTTCAAATATTTAGTTATTTTCAGGAATTAAACATCTTCTCTCATTCAATTATTTTTAGTAAATTTTCTAGAGTTTTTCGAGAATTCAATTATTTACAATACAAAAATTTCAATTTTTCACAATAATTGGAACTGCAAAGCTTCATGATTTCTATTTAAAGTCATTCAGGTCAATTATTTAAAAATTATGTAACCAAAAATAGTGAAAATAATTTACTTTTAAAGATACTTTTAAAAATATATAATAAACCAATTTTTAAAATTTGTTTTCAAAAATAGTGAAAATAATTTACTTTTAAAGATATGTACTTTTAAAAATATATTATAAAACAATTTTTTAAATTTATTTTCAAAAAATAATATTGAAAAACAATTTTTGAAAGACAATACGGTTTTTAATTGTACATAATTGAAAAATGTCCAAATTATTGAAATTTAGTTAAATTTGTTAACAATAATTCAATAATTGAATTTTTCTAAAAGAATTTTTGGAAAATATTAAAAAATAATCAAGTTTTTAAAGAATATTAATTACAAATATAAAAATACAGGATTTCTCGAAAATTTTAATAATGAGTTTAAAAAAGTAAAATTTATAAAAATTTTAATTTTCAATTTCAAATTCTCATTTGAAGATTTTTCATTAAAATTTTCGAGAATTCAATTATTTTCAAAATTTGCAATTAAAATTCTTTAAAATTTCATTATTTAAAATGTTTTTCATTATTTATTTCGAAAATTGTTTTCTCCTCAGAATTTTAATAATAATGCTAAAAAATTAGGTTTTAAAAAATTATATAATGAAAAAATTCTAAAAAGAACTATTTAAAAAATATTTTCATACAATTTTCTGAAGCTAATTTTTATTCTTTTTCATTTTTAAATTCTCTTTTAAAAATTTTCCATTAAAATTTTCGAGGACTGCATTATTTTCAAAATTTGTAATTAAAATTCTTCTAAATTCGATTTTCGAAAAAATTTTATTGAAAATTTAAAAGAAATCAATTATTCTCAAAGAAATTTCACAAAATTCCAATTGTATTTGAAAGGTTTTTTATTATTTATATTTAGAAAATTGTTTTCTCCTCAGAATTTTAATAATAATTCTAAAAACTTAGGTTTTAAAAAAATTATAGAATAAAAATTTCTAAGAATTTCTATTTAAATATTTTCATACAATATTCTGAAGCTAATTTTTATTTTTTTTTTCATTAAAATTTTTGAGAGTTGCATTATTTCCAAAATTTGTAATTAAAATTCGTCAAAATTGTATTTTTGCAAAAATTTTAATGAAAATTCAAAAGAAATCAATTGGTTTCAATAAAATTTTACAAGATTTCAATTATTGAAAATCTGTTTAATTTTGCATATTTCAAAAAATTCATTATTTTGAAAAAATTATTCAAAACTAATTCTCGGAAGATTTGTCTACAGTTATTTTTCACACTCTATCAAAATAAGTTGCAATTTGTACCGAAAAATGGTATTTTGTTGATATTTTTTGAATATCATATATATTTATTGAATATTTCGAAGAAAAGTTGAAAGAGTCTCAATTTTTCAAAAATAAGTAAAAAAAAGTCGCTTTTTTTGAAAAGAAGTTGAAAAAATCGACTTTTTTAAAAAGAAGTCGAAAAAAGTCGAAAAAGTAATCCGAGACCTGATAAAATGTATAAAATAGAGAAAAAATAAGAGAGAGTCGAGAAAAGTCGAAAAACTTGATCTTATCCAAAGAATGAATTTTTAAATCGAAAAACTTTAAAATCAAAATTGCTAAATTAAAAAAAGCCTCATATTCATCAGAAGGGTAAAAAACTAAATTTGAATTCAACCAAGAGGTTTTTATTCCCCACTTCTTTTCTCTCTCTCTCTCTCTACTTCAAAAACTTTCTCGGGGGGCTTTCGAGTCTATCGATTTTCTGCTAATAATTGGAATGAAAGTTTTTTTTTTTCGATCGCTAAGTTTTCGCACGGTCACAAAGAGTGCATCAACAAACCCCTAAATGAAAAAGAGAAAAAAAATTCGAAGGAGGATAACTTAGAGAATAGGATATTGTGTATATGTATATATATACGGATATATACATATGGATGAAATTATTGTTGTCGACGTGAGTGTGGAATGGCAACGGAGGGTTTATGATTAAGCTTGTCGATACGGGTACTCCCGGTGCCGTTCATTACGTTGTCCATGAGGGTAATGCGCCAGTAGGATCCTGGTTATGGGGGTGCCAGCTTCCAATACATTTACATGAAACAACTGCAACTCACAGCAGATTGGTCTAGCTCTCAAAAAAGAAATTTTCCCCCGAATACCCTCATCTCCAAGAAAAATATTTCTCTTTCTCAAAATATTATAATCTAACTCTCAAACAGAAATTTTTCCCACTTTTTCGAAGATTCTCATTTTTAAAATCTAATCCATCTCTCAAAAAAAAATATTTCAGCTTTGAAAAATATTTCTGTTTTAAAATATCAAAATCAAAATTCAAAACAGCAATTAATCAAAATTCATAATCAAAATTGAAATAGAGAAATGGGAATTTTAAATCAATTAACTAGTTGATGATCGAAGGAATTAATTTTTTTTCGCTGTAATATAAGCGAGCGATAGAAGAAAAGTAACAAAAAATTTCTTTTCCTTTTTGGCAAAATTAGAAGAAGAATTAGAAGAGAATGAAGACACGGCCCTGAGACGACTCGAAACCGAGTCTCAACTCTCGTGCAGAAGGTGAATACGGACCTGATGTTTTCCCAGGGCCGTTCGTTCTCTCTTGCTCTCTTTTTTTCTCCCACTCTCTTCTTTTTGATTGGAGTGTTTTCAGGGCCCGTATTTCTGCCCCTTGACTATCTCTCTTCCTCCGATAGTGATAGTTGAAAATTCTCTCTCTTTTTCTCTACTCTCCTAACCAACATTTCATTTTCTCTCTCTCTCTCTCCTTCTCTCCTATAGACGAATATCGAGCCTCCACTTCGCGTGGCAGCAGCATTTGCTTTCGATTCGGTTGGAGAGGCCAAATGTAGCAAATTGCACGCATTTTGGGTTTCCTCTCCTCAAAAAAAAACGACAGGAAAAAAAACACCATCGGGATCTTGCCACAGTACCACAAAGAAATAATGATGTCGATAACGTTGTTCTTTCTCCTCTGTGGTTTTTCGTCGAATTACAAACACGCTTTTCAAGCTGTTGCCTTTCTCTCGCACATAAATAAATGGGGGTTGAATTATACACGGACCTGCGAATAAAAATTTTCTGTTAAAAAAACATTATTATAGCAAAAACAAATTAGTAAAAAAAGAAATAAATCCCGCCTAATCGAAATAATATCCATTTAAATTACACCAAAAAAAATTTCCCTTTCAACGAAATTTGAAATCAACCCAACTTAAAAATACAAATTCAAAGAATGATTTCCCAAAATTTAAAAAAAATCCTTAATTTTCATTCAACGAATTGAATTTTAAATAAAGAATTTAAAAGAAAAAAAGTTACGTTATCAAGTGGAAACATTTTTCCTTGATTGAAGAAACAAAAAAAAAAAAAGAAAAAGAGTACGATTGCACAGAGCGTTTGAATTATTTCACAACATCGAGAGAAAGTGAAAGAAAAAGAGAATTCGGAAAAAAGGAGAGAAAAACTGTGGAATAAACGGAACAAAAAGCGAATAGATGTCAGAAACTTGACCCAGAACAAATATAAACGGATCATTGCTTGCATATGGTATCGTTTCAAAGAATCGAAAATAAAAATCGTATACTGAGAAAAGCGAATACTTAAGAGAATAATAGACGATGTCCAACTTCGCATCACAGCAGGGACTTCCGGTTTGTAAATTCAAAAAGAAAAAATAGAAGAGATTGATTTAAAAGTGTGCGAAATTCGAAATCTGTATTTTTTTGTCGAATAATCAATCAAAATTTAAAACTACTGCATCATTAAGATCAATTATTGGAATTTATAAATATCACCAAATTTTTGAAAGATCCAAATGTACGAAAAAAGATTCTGTTTGTTAAATTTATTTCAACAATTTGTAAATAAATAAATTTAGTTAAAAATTTTACTATTATTAGGTATTAAATTATTTTTTTTTATTTAAAGATATAAATTTTTATATTAATTTTTCTGTTAAAAATTTATCGAGCAAATAAAATTTTTATTGGTTAAAAACTTTGCTTTAAATATTCAATAAACAGAATTGTGAAAAATATTTCAAAGAAAGAATTTTTTTTCAACATCAGAGTTGACACAAAAATTTGATTTCATTTCTCCCTTATTTCCAGAGAAACTTTTAACTTTTTTCGTGATCCTTTAAAAAAAATTTTAACGGGAAGTTGAATTATAAAAAAAAGATAATTTTTAGAAGGAGAAATTTAATTTTAAAACTTTAAAAGTTTCTATCAAAAGCCACAAATTTGAGTGAAATTATTAATAAATTCAATTATTTTTAATAGAATTCTTAAAAATTTCAATTATTTGAAAAAATTTCAATTACTTGTTTGTGAAAATTCAATTATCTTAAAAAAAATAGAATTGTAATATTCTACAAGGTTAGTTTTTCAGATTTTTCAATAAAACTTTTCGAAACTTCAATTTTTTAACAAAATAAAAAATTTCAAGATTTTTAAAATTAACTAATTAATAACAATTTTAATTGTATTTCCTTAGATTATTTTAGATTCAATTTGGACTGTTCAAAATTATAAAATTTAATTGTTTACCAAATATTAAATAAATATTCTTTGAAAATTCGATTTTTTTTAAATCTCTAATGAAATTTGTTAACAAATTCAATTATTTTCAGTTCAATTTCACAAAATTTCTATTAGCCTGATAATTATTTAATATAATTTTTTTAATTCAAGTATCTCTATAAAGTTGAATAAAAATTGCTCGGAAAGCAAATTTCATTTTCAGAATTTTTAATAAAACTTTTCAAAACTTTAATTTTTTTTAACAAAATTAAAAATTCCAATCTTTTTAAAATTAACTAATTAATAACAATTATAATTTTAATTCTTTCTGTATTAAATTATTTTAGTTGCAGTTTAAACCCTTTAATACAATTTCTAAAATAATTAAAGAATTAAAAAATTCTTTGAAAATTCGAACTTTTTGAAATCTTTAATGAAATTCTTTAGCACACTTAATTATTTTCAATTCAATTTCACAAAATTTCTATTAATTCAATAATTCAATAATTTATTTTTTTACATAAAATTATTTTTTTTTTAAATTTAAAAATAAAATACTTTTATAAAGTTAAACTAAAATTTGTCAAAAAGCAAATTTTTCCAGAAATTCAAATAAAACTTTGAATAAAATTATTTTAGACTTAAATGTCATTTTAAATAAATATTTAATGTTTTTAATCTTTTCAATAGTGAACAAAATTCAAGGAGAATTCAAATTTTTCATGCTTTTCAAGTATTTCAAAAATGTTTTTAAAGATAAAAAAATAGAAATTTTTGCAGTAATTACAAAAATTTTGTATTTTTTCAATTCTTTCGATTAAAATTCCCTGATATTTCCACTAATTTCTCTGACCTATTTAATTTTCCATGAATTTTTTCCAACTTCCCGTGGTAACCCTCAATGTTATGGAATCAAACTTACAATAATTTAATAAGAAAGAAAAAAATAATGAAGAAAGAACCAAAAAATATTTCTAAAAATTCATTGACAATAAATTTTGGACTCTAATCTTTTTTCCAAAAATTATACGAATGGAATTCTTTTTTTAAAATTTGATTAAATAAATTGAAATTAGTTTTTAGTATTAAAAAGTATGAATTTTGCTTCCTCTCAGAGAAAGTATTTATATGGTTATCTCTATCAATTGGTGAAAATGGAAAATTGACAAAAAAAGCGAAAAACGAATTAAAATTCGTTTCTAGAAATTCGAATTAACAAATTTTAGTTGCGTTCCAATAACGATAGTGACAAAATTCCATAATCTTCAAAAACTTTTCTATATTTCAGGAGAGAAATATTTTCCAAATAGCGAAGAAAATGTAGAAGTAGTAGAAGAAGTCGTCGACGACGAACAAGAAGAAGTTTTCTAAGCAGATGGAAATTATCCGAAGAGTATTTTTAATAAATATATACTCAAAAGAGGTAATTTTAATTGCCGTTGCACACATGTCGCACAATTTTCTCGCACATATAAGAAATATTCATTCCCTGCTGCATATCACTCTAGATGGCACAATGATAATCGTTTAGGACAGGTGTAGCACCTGAATGGCACTCACAAGAGGGTGGTGGTTGTGTATCTTGTCTCTATATATGTAAGTCGTATTTACAAGCCATATTCTTCATTGAGAGGTTTCACTTTAAGTGCCTACAACAGTCCATAAAATATAAAATTATTACCAAGAAAATAAATTACAACCAGTTTCAGGTAATAATAAACAAAAATAACTCAACTGCAAGTGAAAAAAAACAATTATCTAATTTTACATTCGGCAAAAACAATTTTCCAAAAAAAAATTATGTAACGCTACTTATATTTTTAAATCCTCACTTAGAATATTAATTATCGTACAAAAAAAATCCATTTACTAAATTAATTAATTTACACAAAAAATTCTTTCCAATCATTTTTTTTTTTCTATATCAAAAAAATCTTCAAATTTCAAGATCAAAAAATTATAAATCTCCAAAAGCTATTTCATAATTAATAGAAAACAATAATTGCAAAATACTAAATAATTCCCACGTTTACCTTTCTAATTACTGTGAATTTCATTAATAGAGAATAAAAAATTGAAAAATAGAAAAACATTTTATGAAAAAAAAAAAAATAAAAAATTGTGTAGAAACATTTGGACATTTGAAAGGAGATAAAAATTGTAAAGCAAGGCGAGAGAATTTTTCCGAGACGGGAGAAATTCTCTAGGTTTGAAAATAAGGACCACGTGTTAAGGCGCAAGTAATTTACAAGTTTCGAGAGTCACCTTGTATAAAACAGCTGGCACTGGGGGAAGAGAAGAAACCCGTTTACCTTTAATCTTACTGACTCGAGCCACGAGTGCAAAGTAGAAATATAAAACCTAAAAGTCTCAACGAGAAACATAGCGGGATCTCGATTTTTGATTTTCCAGGCCATTTATAAATCTCTGATACATTATTCGATCACATATTTATTTTTCTCTTTTTTGAAATCCAAGAAAAATTACCTACTCGAATTTTTGAAAATAATTTCAAAAAAAAAAGAAGAAAGATTTATTGATAACACGCACAACATGTGCAAGTCTTGGATCTACTTTAAAGGCGCAAAAAAAGTCGCTTTAGTTGATTAAAAATAGAGAAAAAAGTGGAAAAAGTCGTATATTTAATTCAGTGTTGTCAGAAAAATTTTATTTTGCATTTCCCTGATTTCTAAATTCAAATATTCGAAACTAGAATAATTTTGTTAACTAAATATTTACTTTCTATTTGTTGTTCAATGGGAAATAAAATAAAAAAAATCAATTTCAAACATTCTGCAATTTGATAATTTCTAAAAATTCTAACTAATGACCCTTCCAAAATTAAATTATTTCGTGCAATGTTTAACTAAACTTCGTTTCTAAATCAATTATTTTTGATAATTTTCTGAAAGTTTTTCGAGAATTCAATTAATTAAATTTAAATTCTGAAAATATTTTGATACAATTTTCCGAAGCTGGTTTCTATTAATTTTCATTTTTAAATTTACACTTGAAGAGTTTTCATTAAAACTTTTGAGAATTAAATTATTTTCAAACATTGCAATTAAAATTCTTCAAAAATTCATTTTTCATTTTAATGAAACTTTAAAAAGCTAGATTATTTTCAATGAAGTTCTACAAAATTTCAATTACTTAAACTGTTTTTAATTATTCATTTCAAAAATTATTTTCTTCAGAATTTTAGTAATAATTCTAAAAAATTAGATTTTCAAAAAATTGTAATGAAAAAATTTCTAAGAACTACTTTTTAAAAAATATTTTCATACAATTTTCTGAAGCTAATGTTTATTAATTTTCATTTTCAAATTCTCATTTGAAGATTTTTTATTAAAAATTTTTAGAATTAAATTATTTTCAAAATTTGCTATGAAATAATGTTAAAAATTTCATTTTTTTCAAAAATTGTAATGAAACTTTAAAAGAAATCGATTATTTTCAACGAATTTGTACAAAATTTTTATTATTTAATATGTTTTTAATTATTTATTTGGAAAATTGTTTTCTTCAGAATTTTAATAAAAAATCCTAAAAAATTAGATTTTTAATAAATTTTAATGAAAAATTTTCTAAGAATTATTTATTAAAAAATATTTTTATACAATTTTCTGAAGCTAATTTTTATTCATTCAAACACTGAGAGAAATGGATAGTCAGATTTTGATGTTAAAAAGATGATGTTACACGATACTATCATTATGCTACTGCCAACCATCACAGATGCTAAAAAAAATATAGTTATGCTACCCCGTACTACCAAGATGTTACTCCTGATGATATTGATGGTAACGGTGACTATCTAGATAGCTGTCTGTATACGTAGCATTAAAGATGGTCACCCTAACCACAATTATGTTACCCACTACTATAAATTTCTCTCCGTGAATTATCAAATTCTTATTTGAAGAATTTTCATTAAAATTTTCAAAAATTAAATTATTTTCTAAATTTGCTATTAAAATTGTTAAAAATTTCAATTTTGCAAAAATTTTATTAAAAATTAAAAGAAATCAATTATTTTCATTAAAACTTTACAAAAATTTAAATTATTAAAATGTTTTTAATTATTCATTTCAAAAATTATTTTCTCCAGAATTTTAGTAAACAATTTTGAAAGAAATAAAAAATTATTTTCTCCAAAATATTAGAAATAATTCCGAAAAATTTGAATACTATTACTTTTTGTATGTTTTTGAATTTTCTGAAATATGTAATAATTGAAAGTATTGAAAATAATTGAATTATAAAAAATTAGAATGAAAAAAATTCTAAGAATAACTTTTTTCAAAAATATTTGAATATAATTTTTAGAAGCAAATTTTGATTAATTCTCATTTCTAAAATTTACATTTAACGACTTTTCATTAAAATTTTTGAGAATTCAATTATTTTCAAACTTTGCAAACAAAATTCTTAAAAATATGATTTTCACAAAAATTTTAACGAAAATTGAAAAAAAACACTTATTTTAAATAAAAATTTATAAAATTTCAATTATTCAAAATCTTTTTAATTGTGCATTTTGAAAATTTAAATAGAAAAATGATTCATAAAGAATTTTTCGAAAGATTTATCTGTTATTATTTTTCACTCTATAAAAATCGAAATAAGTTGAATTTTATATCAAAAATATAGTATTTTGTTGCAATATTAGGAAGAAAAGTTGAAAAAGTCTAAATTTTTTAAAATAAGCGGAAAAAGTCGCACTTTTTGGAAAATAGTCGAAAAAGTCATAATATCCGAGGCCTACATGTGTAAAAGAAGAAAAGTGTTTATTTCCCTTCGTTGAAAAATTGTAAACTAATAATTATACGACATGCACTAAAAGAAATTATTTCTGCCTGTCGTCTTGAATATGGAGGAGACAATTTTACTGCTGGAAATCATCAATAAAATGGCAATGCTTTAAAATGCCCCCAAGAAGTCGAGGAGAACTTCGAAGTTTGTGCCAAACTTTCAAGAGCCAAGAAGCAAATATCCAAGGGCCAAAACTCAATAAATGGTCACCATTTATTGGGCATATAAAAAAAAGTAGAAGAAGAAGAAGAACAAGCTCCAAATAAAATCCATAGAAATTATGGCAGGGAAAATTTTTCCATTTCGTCTTCTATTTATAAATACAATAATCTCAACAAAAACCATTCATTATCCAATATTTTCGAAAATTGAAAATTCAAATAGAACCAATAATTACAAAAGAATAGAAAAATATTTCCAGAGAAAAGTAAAATATTTCAACATATTGTAAATCTTCATTTTTAATAAATACGATCACTTTTTCTCTAAAATAGAAAATAATTTTCAATTTTTACTATATATATATAGTATATATCCTTTTACTAATTTTTCTTTCAACAGTATAACATCTGTGACGACAGTGTTCTCCGCCCAATTTCCATTAACAAAGATAATTTTCCAAAGATCTACCTAAGAAATAAGCCATACTGAAAATATCCTTCGTATTAGCGTAATGACGAATCCCTCAAATATTAACAATTGTCGTACGAAAAGTAAAGGATCGAGAGATTTCATCGCTTATAAACACACCCATAAAGGAATATTACCGAGTGTGTATTCATATTATTAATATTTAAAGTTTTAAATGAAAAATTTTAATCTTTTTCGTATTGGGAATCCTTCTGATATTTTTAGGGGGAACCATGTATATAAGAAAGGTTAAGAAATAAGCCGAAGATTTAAATCTTCCAAGATGAGAGAGAGGGAGAGAGAGAGAGAGAGACTCTCTAAATAAAATAATCCATATACCTGGACTGCAATTTCGAGAGGGTCAGTTCAAATTGTTAAATTTTTCACACAAGGCTTTAATTCGTATGGCATAAATACATTATTTACAATCCGATTCTTATTTTGTTCAGAGAGTAAGAAAAAAATTTTCTTTCCTTAACAATTATAAAGAAAATCAAGAAGTGTTTTATACTTTCCGAAATATTTTTTACACCCAGATATGGAATTTTTCCTTATTTTTACTATCCTTCGTATTTTGGGTTTTTACGTTTATTTCTAAAAGTTATTTCTTTAATTTTCAAGTCGGTATTTTTCTTTTCTAACAGATGGGATCAGAGTGATTTTTCTCATGAAATATAAAAAGGGGAAAAGGAATTTTAATTTTAGGTTTGCTACGAAAATTTGATTTTTCTTTTTTCTGATTTTTCACTAATTGCCAGAGATGGAATTTTGATTTTATGAAAAAAAAATTGAAGAAAAGTTCAAATTTTTAAAAACAGGTTATTTTTAAAGACAAGAGTTTGATTTTAAACCAATTTAAAAAAAATTACTGTGGCTAAGTTTCATAAATTAGGTATTTTAATAAAATTCTTTTAGGAAAATTCAATTATCTTTTAAATAGAATTTTAATAAATTTCAATTATTTTTTAAATATCGAATTTAAATAAATTTCATTTATTTCAAAAATTGTCAATCACTTACTTATAAAAATTCAATTATTTTTAAAAATAGAATTGAAATAATTTACAAAGCCATTATTTTAGGATTTTAAATAAAACTTTTCGAAATTTCAAATGGAAATTTTATTACTTTAAGGGAATAAAAAGGAGAAAAAAGGGAAATAACTGTGATCCTCGTAGAAGGAAAAATTTTTTCTTTCATAAAAAAAGCAAATTTTTAGAAATTCTACCTAATTTTCAAATTAGACTTTAGAATTTGTAGAAATGGGAATTGGAAATTTCGAATTTTGAAATTAGAATTGAAAATTGAGAATTTAGAAATTAAAATTTAGAAATGAGAATTGAAAATTGAGAATTTTGAAATTAGAATTGAAAATCGAGAATTTCAAAATTAGAATTGAAAATTGAGAATTTCGAAATTCTAATGGAACATTTAGAAAATTTAGAAATGAGAATTGAAAATTGAAAATTTTGAAATTAGAATTAAAAATCGAGAATTTCAAAATTAGAAATAAAAATTGAGAATTTCGAAATTATAATTGAAAATTTAGAAATAAGAATTGAAAACAGAGAAATTTGGGATGAAATTAGAATTTAGAAATGGGAATTAAAAATTGAGAATTGAAAACTGATAATTTCGAAATTAAAATTTAGAAATGAGAATTGAAAATCGAGAATTACGAAATTATAATTGAAAATTATAAAAAAAAAAAATTCAATTCTCATTTCTAAATTTTCTAAATGTTCAATTAGAATTTCGAAATTCTCAATTTTCAATTCTAATTTTGAAATTCTCGATTTTCAATTCTAATTTCAAAATTCTCAATTTTCAATTCTCAAAAAAATTCAGAAAATTTAGAAATGAGAATTGAAAATTGAAAATTTTGAAATTAGAATTGAAAATCGAGAATTTCAAAAATAGAAATAAAAATTGAGAATTTCGAAATTATAATTTAAAATTTAGAAATAAGTATTGAAAACATAGAAATTTGGGATGAAATTAGAATTTAGAAATGGGAATTAAAAATTAAGAATTGAAAAGTGATAATTTCGAAATTATAATTGAAAATTTAGAAAATTTAGAAATGAGAATTGAAAATTAAGAAATTCAAAACTAGAATTTAAAAATGGGAATTAATAATTGAGAATTTCGAAATTCTCAATTTTTAATTCCCATTTAGAGACAAGAATTAAAAATTCAGAATTTTGAAATTAAAACAGAGAATTGAAAATGAAAATTTCTTTCCCTAAAATAGAATGCTTCTAATTTGAATGTAAAAACCTTGGAAAATAAGCATAGAAATTTAATCTTTTTATAACAATTGAAATATATTTAAAAGAGGGAAATACTATTTGCGACTTTTCTAAATCAGAATTTTCTTTTGAATTTTCAAAATGTATATATATATCTATATACATGTATACTTAAGTAGTTAAGAAGGTACGGTCATAGTCGTAATTGTTCGTTATAAAAGGGACGGGAAAGTAAAGGGGCTTCGATGATGGTCATAAGGTTTATGTCGTTTTACGTTTACGGCACTGGGTTCTATTCCAAGGTACAACCGAGGGTTATACACCGTAGTTTCAGGGTGGGCAATGCATTTCTTGAAAACCCCAGGTGAAATGTCTATGAACAACACCTGCCAATGATCCACTCCTCATATACCAGTATTAAGGATCAAACTATTCTCTCGCCTCTATAAATTGAAAAACTTGATTCTCCTCTTCGAAATTTCACATCTTCAATACGCTAATTCGAGAAAATTAAAAGTCTCCAACTCTTTCGAAATTTCCACAATTTTTCTCTCTCTTTCTCTCTTTCTCTCGTGAATGGTCGAAAATTATAAATTTCCTTACCTAAAAAATATAAATTTCTTTTAGAATTTTTCTACTAACAAATTAACAATTAACAATTATAAATAAAATAATTAAAAACATTTAAACAAAAAAATTAAATATATCCGAAAAAAAGAAATTGAAGAAACAGAAAAAATAAAAACGCCTTTCGTTAAAAGTTCGAAACACACCTGAACAACCAACACTCTAATGCAAACATGAACCGGAAAGAAAATCAAATAAAAGTTTCGTGACTAACAGTCACATTTCTCAATGATTGCTCAAGTTTATTTAGTTTCAAAAAGGACAAAAAAAATAGTATATAAACTAATCTATTGTTAATCTCAAAGTAAATACGGAAAAAGAAGGAAAAATTTTCTTCTAAGAGAAAAAGAAAAAAGAATACCAAATTACTCCAAAAAAGACAATTCTACTGAATCATTCGCATCTGTTGAAAACAAAGTAACTTTTTTCTAAAAAATTATCAGCACATCTCAAAAAGATGAAATCGAAGAAGTCTTAACAAAGTTTGTTAAATTCAAAGAAGAAAGAAACAAATATTTTTCTTTCTGAAGAAATTAAATTCATTTTCATAACAACGAAAGGGAAAACAACTTTTGGAAATCTTAAAAGAAAAAATTAAACTGAAAGTTGTAAATTTGTGAACTAAATAATTTTGAATAATTTACAGAAATTTAAATGATATCTACGCTCATTTGAAAACTTTAGGGGAACAGGTGAATGAAGAGAAATTGAAACAAACCTTCGCCCTCAAAAAAAAAAAAAAAAAGTTTGTTAAATGGAAAAAAAGCAAAATTTGCCTAATGTGAAAGAAAAATAAAAAGCGCTAAGAAATTTTCTATAATGTCCAATACAAGAATGCATAAGCCCTGCGCACACATAAGAATACGTAAACACACATAGTGATGCTACAATTTCCATTTGTAAAGTTTCCCTTTCCAAACCAAATTTGTAACAATGCCGCATTCTCCTTTGGCTTAGTGCCTATAATAATTTTCCCAACACAAACTCCAACAAAACGTCCATCGATGATGTTTGTCTAGCATTAAAAATGTAAAGCCTTCACGGCAGACTCTCTTTCCACATCTAAAGGACTGTATTGTTATTGTCTGATTGTGAGCATGAATTTCAAATAATATATATCCCCATATCGAAACATGTGCGTGTAATTGCAAGATCATCTGAAATGATAAAGTCGAATGCATTTTTTTCTCAGAGTTATAAAATTAAAATAATAAAGTCGACTGTATTTTTTTCTATCAGTTAAAGTAAAGAAATTTAACCCAAAGTATTCAGAAAAATATCAAATTATTCAAATAATTTTTCAAATGGTCTATGAATTTTCTTTCTCAAATTAAAAAGAATCCATAAGTAGAGTTACAGTTGCAATTTTTGGAAATCAATTATTTTATCACTTATTTTTTTATTAAAATTATTGAATTTTCTTACAACTTTTTTAAAAAAATTAAGTTGAAAAAGAATTTCAGTTAAAATTTTAGAAAATATAACAATTTTATATTTTCAAAGAATTTTATTTTCTCATTTTAAAAAATTATTTTTAAGTGATTATTGTATTTTTTAAGAATTGTAACTAAAAATTTGTAAAATAATTAAATTTTACAAAAATTTTTGTATTTAAATAATTTGATTATCTAATGAGAATTGACTTAAAAAAAATTAAAAATTTTAAAAAATAATTGAATATTAAAAGCATTTTAAGAGGAATTTTAAAAAACAATTAAATTTCAAAAGGTTTTTAAAGAATAAATAATATTTAAATGTTTATTTAAAAGTTATTTATATTATTTATTTTCCTTTAAAAATTATTAAAGTTTTGAATAGTTTTATTCAAAAATTCTATAAAAAATCATTTCCTTTTGAGAAAATTGCAGTTGTAATTTTTAGAAATAATTAAATTTCAAAAGGTTTTTTACATTGAAATTATTTGAAATTTCAATTAAAAATTAAAATAAATAACATAAAATGTTTAAATATTTGTTTTAAAAAATGAGAATAATTATTGAATTTTAAATATTTGTTTAACAAAAATTATTGAATTTTTGGATAATTTAATGTGGAAATTCTAAAAAAAAAATTAGGTTTTTGAAGAATTGTAATTAAAATTTTTATCAAATTTTATTAAAGTAAATTTAGTATTTGAAAAAATTTAAATTTATTACCTTTAAAAAATGCTTTGAAATATAATCGTATTTCTGAAGAATTATATTTCGAAAAATTATACTTTTTAAAAAGTAATAAATATCCATTAAATTTGAAAAAAGAAAGTTTTTGTAACTAACAAGGGGTGGAAACATTTCGTTAAGTTATAATGTTTATAAAATTATAATTATAATGTTTATAAAAATATTGAAAAATTGGTTAAACATAAAGTAACTATAGTTACTATTAAATAGATAAAATTGTTATTTAATAGATAAAAATGCACTTGATGTGCAGTTTTTTTTTGCATTTGGAAGAGAAGAAAAAGAACAGATACCAAATGAATGCAAAATGACACGATTGACGCCACAAATTCAAACTCGAATGTTAAAAAGATTGAAACGCATACGGCGAACGCCGTTTCCGGCGTGTGTTTCGTAGAATACCAAATGATTTCGAGGGCGTATCAATTTTCAAAATAGTTTTGTCGAGTTCCTTTAAAAATCGTCAAATTCACATCAATTCCCCTAATTTTTGAATCCACTTCCTCTTAATTACAACAATATGCGAATTTTTCAATTATCCAACTTCTTTGCATTCTGCTGATGAAACTATTTCCGAAAATTGACCGAAATTTGAACAAAAATTAGAGCAAAATTGTTTTCGAAAATTAGGCGAAAATAAAACAAAAATTAGACGAAAATTAACCAAAAATTTGACGAAAATTAAACAAAAATTGGACGAGAATGAAACAAACGAGACGAAAATAATTTTTGAAAATCGAACCAAAAAAAAATTCGTTTCTTCCTAAAGAGAGAAATTAAAAGTGAATTAAGTCCTAATTACTGTAATGTGAAGAAAATGTTGAATTTTCGAAAAGGAGAGGAAACAACAAAATAATGTTCAATGAGGATAAAGTCTAATAGCACTTCAGTTGATATGTATCGAAGCAGATGTTTCTTATCTGTTGAAACGTTTTTTGCCCAACAGGAACGATAAGCTTCATCAAGATATTTGGATATCTAACAAAAAGAGTTTCCTGTTTCTAGAAAAGCAGTTGCTCATGAAGCAACATTTGCTTTCAAATTGTAATCCACAGAGTGAATGTTTAAAAATCCAACACAATTTTTTCCACGAAAATCCAAATATTCCTTTTTCTTGGCACCACATAAATATTTTTTATTATAATACAAATTTTCTTTTTTTGAAAATAATTTGATACTATCAGAACTTCCTATCAAAAATAATTATTAACAAATAAAAATGTAAATCGAAAATGGAAATTCAACTCCAAAAGTTACAAATAGAAAAAGAGGAATAATTCCAAGGAAATTGTAACTAGAAACTTTTGTTTATCAACTCAGGATCATTTTTCTTCAGAATCAGCAAAAAAGAAAAACGGTCAGTAACCAAATGAGGCAAAGATTCGCACAACTGCTCCAATTCGAAGGCATTTCCAATGCGAAACAAATCAGGGACTCTCTTCTTTTTAAATTATCTAATTGTAAACTAAACGAGTCTTAAAGAATTAAATTGTGTAATTCCAATAGACGATCATGTGGGATGGTGTAAATTGTCAGAGCTCCCAATGCTTATGAACAGACTTGATATTTCTCTGAGCTTTTGCGTCTCTTGGGATGATATAACCAGCGTTAACAAGTGTATATATATTCTCTGGATGAAAAAAAATATATATCCCTACCGTATGGGGTAATACTCCCGCGTTGCCGGCATATTTGCCCTTCCTATCCCTCAATTGCTGGACTCTCTCTCTCTCTTTCTCTCTATCTCTCCTTGACGGGTAATGGAGATCACACCAACACGCCAACACCACCAAGAGAGTTTTCACAGATAAAAGCACCACATTCAACCACTACCACAACATGAAAATGTAGAACCACGCGCGATGGCAGCGCGCAACAAACTGAAGCTGAAAGCAAAACTCCGTTCGTTCGACTGGAAGTGGGAGGGCAAACTAAAGGGAAGGTGCGGGTGTAGGGAAAGCCCGATACAGGGCCGCACCTACATCCTTCATTTTCTCCTGATAATATATATACACAAAAACCAACAGCTGCGAAAGCAGCTGCACTAAAAGCTTCAACACTTGACAAAAAAACATTAAAAAACATTAAAAATCAACACTAAAAAATATTCCACCTGAATAACTATAAAACCATTATAAATTAATATTTCTTTCAAGTATATTAAGCCGGGAAAAACGAAAGATTACCATCGTTTTTCCAATAAATGAACCAAAAGAAGAAATTTTATCAAAAAAAAAAAAAAACGAAGAAAAATGCCAACGTCAATGAAGAAAAATGCTCACTAGCCAACGATGACGAAAAAAAAGCTGTACGAAGAAGAAAATTGATACTCGACTTGTAAAAAGTTTTCAACAATTTACGCCAATGATGTGATTATTTAAGGAAAATAAAATTTAATATTCCGCGATACGGAAGCTTCTTGATACTTGAGAAACATGCAAAGAACAAACGTAAAACTGATATCACCACGTTGTTTTCGTAACAGTCACGCTCCTATCCTGAAGAGATACGAATAAAACCCATGATAGGAAATTTCTACACAATGAATACCTAAAAATGAAAAAAGAATGAAATAAATATTTGTTGAAAGAATTTGAAAATAACGTTGCTTATTGTTGAAAATTATTATTTTGTAAATAAAAGACTTCTTCTTTTTTACCTTCAAGCTTTCAGATCGTCAAACTTTTCAGGGAGCATGATTTTTAAACTGAAAAATTGATTTTTAACGACGAAATTTTTAATTGATACCAATTTTCAAAAAATTCAAGTTGTACAATTTTTAATGAAAAAGAAGAAATTATTTTGAACTAATTTTTCCTGACATTTTGTTTTTTTTTCTTATGCAATAAAAATTTTTTCATTTTCTTCTTTGATTTATTTACAATATTCTAATCGTCAGATTCAAAAAAATTTTGAAACTATTAAAAAAAAAATCCAAAGTTTATTTGTATAACTATATTTTTCGAACACAATTTGTTAATGAAATTCAAAAAATAATTTTAGAGCTAAGAAGAAAAAAAGGATAAAAAATTACGAATTGTTTTAAACAGAATTTTTCATGAAATTAAAGACAATTTAATGGAGATGGTCAAAAATAGGGATAAAAAATACAAATTGTTTACTAAGTTTGAAGAAAACTTTTACTACTTTTATAGTAAAAAATTTCTGGTAAAGCATTTTTGGTAATTTTTACTACTTTTGGAGTAAATTTTGCTACTTTCAAAGTAAATTTTACTAATTTTTACAAATATTTACTTCGAACGTAGCAAAATTTACTCCAAAAGTAGTAAAAATTCCCAGAAATGCTTTACCGGAAATTTTTTACTATAAAAATAGTAAAAGTTACTTTATATTTTTCTCCGTCTAGAAAAATGAAATAAATATGAAAAATATAGAAGATAGAATAAATAAGAAAAAATATAAAAAATAAAATTGCGTTTTGTTAAATAGTGTAAAATTTAATTTAAACTATTTTTAAAAAACACAAATTTGATGTTCTATTATTTTTTGAAAAAAATTATTAATTAACAATAAAATTGTTTATCAAGTTTAAAGAACAATAAAATAAATATGGAAAAATACAGAAAAATGAAAAAAATATGAAAAACGTAGAAATACAAAATAAATAGGAAAAAATATAGAAAAATAAAATTAGATTTCGTTAAAAATAAAATATAGTTTAAACTATTCAAAAAAATCCAAAATTTATTTGTTTAATTACTTTTTGAACCGAATTGTTCATGGAATTCAAAAAACCATTTTAGAGAAAGTAAAAAAAAAGGATAAAAAAAAAATAAAAATTGTTCATGACATTAAAAAAAAATGTTAGAGAAGGACATAAAAAAGGGGAAAAAAATAAAAATTGTTTACTAAGTTTAAAGAAAAATAAAATAAATATGGAAAAATATAAAAAACTAAAATTAGATTTTGTTAAATATAAAATTTAGTTTAAAGTATTAAAGAAAAATCTGTTATTATTTGAAATAATTAATAATAAAATTCCAAAAATAGAAGAGAAGGGCAAAAAAAAGGTAAAGAAATTACAAATGGTTTACTAAGTTTAAAGAAAAATAAAATAAATATGGAAAAATCTATAAAAATATAAAATAAATAAGAAAAAAACGTAGAAGAATAAATAGGAAAAAATGTAGAAAACTAAAATAAATAAGAAAAAATACAGAAATCAAAATAAATACGGAAAAAAATGTAAAAATCTAAAATAAATAAGAAAAAATATAGAAAAATAAAATTAAAAAAAATGACAGAAAAATAAAAGAATTAAGAAAAATTGCAGAAAAGTAAAATAAGAAAAAAAATAGAAAAATAAAGAAATTACACAAAATACTAAATAATTCTATGACAAAAATATTTTTTAAATCAAACTATTTCTTTTTCTAAAAATTATACAACTTGATCTTTTCCGAATTTGAATAAAATTCCATTTCGGAGTTAAAAAACGAATTTTTATAGTTTTTATAATTATGTAAAAAAAAGAGAGTTTTTGTACCTTCGTGAACATTTACTTCGTGAATTTGTTACTATCGTACGTAAGATGATGAAAAAATAATGTTGAAAACTCTTGCAAAACTTTCTTGCTCTTCTTTTTAAGCCAAATATCGAATCAATGTTTTTCTCCTAATCTATATTAGCGAAACTTTCCAACAATGAAACTGTTTTTCAGTCAATGGAGTCCTAACATTTTTTTCCCCTGAAAAACATTAAGAAATTAGTAACGAAAATCATAAAAGAAAATTTGATTGTCACATTTTAAAAATAAAAAACTATTTCTCAAAAATGTGAATTTTTTTTTCTCATTTTGAATTATTTAACTGAATTACCTACTGTTTAAATTGTTTTATTCAAATACTGAAATTATTTATGTAATTAAGTTACTTAAATTATTCAATTAAATTACTTTTTAAATTATTTAATTTAAGTACTTAAATTATTGAATTTAATTATTTTTGCTAAATTATTCAATTTAATTACCTAATTTTTAAATTATTTTATTATAATATATAGATTTCAAGTGACTGTAAAAAGTCTTTCTGAATAATGGAAAAATTTAATTATCACGTATTAAATTTTTATTTTTCTGATTTCTTTTTTCAATTTCAAAAGTAAAAAATTTTCACACCTAATGAGCGTCTCTATGTTAATTAAAAGAATAATGTATTAATTGTCCCTCAATTTTTTTTCACTTCAAATATTTCTCCATCAGACAATTTTGAAAAAGTAAAATTTCTGAAACAATTTCTAATTAAATATAAGAATTGAATAACCTTGAGGAGACGAACAAAAAATAAAAACCATTCGAATGTAAATGCGCGCGTTATGAAATTTTTATAAGCTTGTCGATTTAAATTGATACGTTAATTTAAATGTGAATATTGTAAGCCAAAGAATTTCCTGTCTTGCAAATGAAAAACGCTGTGAATTTTTTTTTTTATTTTAATTTCGAGAGTGTTAAATATTAAAAGACGGAGAAAATCTATATTTTTCAAAGAGAAAAGTTTACAGTTTTACTATTTTTTTTGTAGTGAAAAAAGAAATTATTTTTAAATAAATAAATTTTACCAAAATTAAAAAAAAATCAAACTTATCTCGGAAATTTGGTTTTTAATAAAATAATTGAATGAAACTCCTTTTCTTATTCCAATAATAATTTCAATTCTAAATTTTTATAAAATTCAAATATTTTCAAAACATTTTTTAACTTTTTTTCAAAAAATTATAATTTTTCTTTACATTTTTTATTATAAATAAAAAAATTCTTTCAAATGTAAAATTTACTTCCATAAAACTTGATAAAATTTACAATTATTTGACAATTTTTCAATTAATTAATTTCAGGAATTCAATTATCTTCAAAGAAAATTGTAATTAAAATTTGTCAATTAACAATCTAATTTTTTCAGAATTAGACTCATTATAAAATTAGTGGAAAGTTTAATGAGTTTTTAAAATAAATATATTTAAATATTATTGAACTTCTACATAAATTGAAATTTTCAAACATTTTAAGTTGAAACCTTCTGAAATTTAATTATAATTCTAAAAATTGCTAATGTTTCTATTCTCCAAAATTCAATTCTTTTTTTTTAGGATTTTTAACTGAAATTCCTTTCTAAATCAATTATTTTTCAATACTTTTAATTTATTAAAAAGAAAGTTCACATAAAATACAATTAGAAAATTCAATTATTTTCTAGAAATTTTAACGAAAAATTTTGTACAAATAATGGTTTTAATTTAAATTTTCAATTTTAATTTAAAATTGCAATTTCTTTTTGGAGCCGAGTATAAATCAAAAATTGTTTAATATTTTCGCTGGAAATTCTGAAAATTGCTATTTTTTTTGTTCTATTGAAAAATGAATTAAATGCACAAAATTTTTTTAAAGAATTTGAAATTTCAATTAGTTTGAAAGGGGTCGTCCATAAATTACGTAAGACATTTTGGGGGGAGGGGTGGGTCTGCTAAATCTTACGAACCGTAGAAAAAATGGCGCTAATGTATGTAAAAAATCTTACAAAGGGGGGGGGGGGGGTGGTCAAATTTTCCAAAAAAATGACTTACGTAATTTATGGACGGCCCCAAAGCAGAATTTAATTAGAAATTTGTATGACTTTCTTGCTGACAATTCTAAAAATTGTTAGTTTTTTAGTTTCTTTTTTTTTAAAGTTAATTAAATCTACATATAAATGATACTTACTCCAAAAATTTTTATTAGTATTTAAAATTGTAAAGTTTTTCTGCAAGTAAAGTGTAAATCGAAATTTGTAATATTTTTTGTAAAAAGCAATTAAATGTACTAAAATTATTAGAATTTCATATTTCAATTTATTATTTTGGATGAAGAATTTAATTCGAAATTTGTAATATTTTTTACAGAGAAATCTGACAATTACTTTTTTGATTTTTATTTTAATTTTGTAAAATTAATTAAATTCACCAAAATTTTCAGTAGAATTTGAAATTTCAATTCTGCGGAGTATTAATAAAAGTTTGTAATATTTATGTATTTAAATTTCTGGAAATTACTGAAACATTTCTGAAAATAATTCTTTTCCCTGTATAGTTAACAATTTTTATTAGATTTTAAAATTTAAAGTTTTTCTTGAAGCAAAATATAAATTGTATAATTTGCAATATTTTTTTTACTAGAAATTTCGAAAATTGCTATTCAATGTATTTAAATTTCTAAAAATTACTGAAATATTTCTGATAATAATTTTTTCTTTCCTGTAAAGTTAACTAAATGAACGAAAATTTTTATTAGAATTTAAAATTGCAATTTTTTTTTGAAGCAGAGTATAAATTTGTTATTGTTTTTAATAGAAATTCTGAAAAATGCTATTTATTTTCTTTTTTTCTAAAATTAATTTAGTGTACTAAAATTTTTGTTTGAATTTGAAATTTTAATTATTTAGAAATCAGGGCATAAATAATAGAAATTCGTAACATTTTTTCCTTGGAAACTCTTGAAAAATTACATAAATTTTTTCAAAATTCTAGAAAAAAATTTTTTACAATCATTTCTTGGGAATTTGGTTTTGAATAAAAATGTGCCTACATAAATGTCACCAATTCAATATTTGTGAATGAAATGAAAATTTGAGATGGAGTACACACGAATATACATCTATATATATAACGTGGTAGTAAACAGAAATTTGAGCTCGTGTTTAAAAAAGGAATGTATAGGAATTTTTCTCCAAAATGGACATGGCGTTGAGATACACTATTTATTCGGTCAGCCGAATTCTAAAGGAAAGGATCAGGTCTACTTCCCTGAGGCCCATTGGGTTTTAACCCACACAGACACAGACACAGAGACACTATATCTACATCTATAGATACACTCACACTCTCAAGTAAATCACACATGATGAAGAGGAGAGAAGGTTGTTGGAATGAACCGGAGGGGTAGCGTCGACCCTACGGACGGAGAGAGAGTGAGAGAGAGAGAGAGAGTGAGTATAAACCTAGGGAAGTCCCCTTCGAAGCAAGAGAAAGGCCGTACCTCGATGCGGGATTCAGAACTCCTGCAGACTCCACTACCCATTCGCGCATAGGATTCTACCAGGCCTCACAAAAGTTCTTCAAAATGTATATAGAAGAAGCTTGTATTTGA
The DNA here is from genome assembly GCF_015476425.1 of Leptopilina heterotoma. Lineage (NCBI taxonomy): Eukaryota > Metazoa > Arthropoda > Insecta > Hymenoptera > Figitidae > Leptopilina > Leptopilina heterotoma. The sequence goes on from NW_025111138.1 coordinate 5,206,345, forward strand.
AACGTGTTTCAAAACGCAAAGTGCACAAGGTTTTCGTCCCCTGAATGACCATAGCATCCGGCTCTCCAATATATACACGAATCCATCCACTCCTCCTATAATCTTTTATGCTCTGCCCATTTTCGAATCTTTGACTTTTGATTTTTTTCAAGTATTCCTCGTGGTTGGATGATCCATTTTAACATAAGCGAAAATATCTTTCTCTCATTTCCACTTGAAACCTATAAAATAAATCAACTAGATGAAAAAAAATCCAAGAAACAACATTTTATTTTTTTCCCTACACTCTTTGTACAAAAAAAAAATAAATATACTCTCTTGAAACATTATTTTATTCAATTGAGTTTTGAAAAATTGACTTGAAAAACCGAATTACAGGTCTTGGATCGACTTTAAGGCGCAAAAATGTAGCTTTAGTCGTTTAAAAATAGAAAAAAGTCGAAAAGGGCCTTTATTTATTTGACTTCCCACAAAAAATTTGTCTTCTACTATTTCCCTGATTTTCCCCTTTCATTAATTTATAAATTCAATTATTCAAAACTAAAATGATTTTCTTAAATAAATATTTAAATACTTATTCGTTTTTCCATGGGGAAAAAAAATTTCAATTTAAAACCTACTGAAATTCAATAATTTCTAAAAATTACAACCATAATCCCTTAAAATTCAATTATTTCTACAATTTTTAACTAAACTTCATCTCTAAATCAATTATTTTTAATAATTTTCCGAAAGTTCTTCGAGAATTCTACTATTTAAATTTAAATTCTTAAAATATTTTCATACAATTTTCTGAAGCTGGTTTTTATTAATTTTTATTTTCAAATTTTCATTTGTATATTTTTCTCTAAAATTCTTAAGAATTAAATTATTTCAATGAAGTTCTACAAAATTTCAATTACTTAAACTGTTTTTAATTATTCATTTCAAAAATTATTTGCTCCAGAATTTCAGTAATAATTCTAAAAAAATTAGATTTTTAAAAAATTATAGGAAAAAAATTTCAAATAATTAATTTTTAAAAAATATTTACATAAAATTTTCTGAAGCTAATTTTTATTAATTTTAATTCTCAAATTCTCATTTGAAGATTTTTCATTAAAATTTTGGAGAATTAAATTGTTTTTTTAAATTTAGAATTAAAATTCATCAAAGTTTCATTTTTACAAAAATTTGAATGAAAATTCAAAAGAAATTAATTGTTTTCAATTAAATTTTACAAGATTTCAATTATTTAAAATATTTTTAATTGTTTATTTCAAAAATTATTTTCTACTGAATTTTAGTAAAAAAATTGGAACATGATTGTTTTCTCTAAAATATGAAAAATAATTCTAAAGAATTTTAATGCTATTATTTTTTTCATGTTTTTGAATTTTCTGAAATATGTAATTGAAAATATATTGAAAATAATTTAATTTTAGAAAATTAGAATTCGAATAAATTCTTAGAATTACTTTTGTCAATAATATTTGAATATAATTTTTTAGAAGCTAATTTTCATTAATTTTCATTTTTTAATTTAACATTTGAAGGTTTTCCATTAAAATTTTTGAGAATTCAATTATTTTCAAAATTTAGAATTAAAATTCATCAAAGTTTCATTTTTACAAAAATTTGAATGAAAATTCAAAAGAAATTAATTGTTTTCAATTAAATTTTACAAGATTTCAATTATTTAAAATATTTTTAATTGTTTATTTCAAAAATTCTTTTTCTTAGAATTTTAATAATAATTCTAAAAAATTTGATTTTTAAAAAATTATAATAAAAAAATTCTATGAATTACTTTTTTAAAAAATATTTTCATACAATTTATCAAAGCTAATTTTTATTCTTTTTCATTTTCAAATTTTCATTTGAAGATTTTTCATTAAAATTTTCGAGAATCAAATTATTTTCAAATTTTGGAATTTAGATTCTTCGAAATTTGATTTTCGCAAAATTTGTAAAAAATATTTTTAAACAATATTGTTGAAAGATAATAGTTTCTCAATTCTATATATATATATATAATTGAAAAATATCCAAATAATGGAAATTCGGTAAAATCCTTTAAATTGCAATTGAAAAAAAAGAATTCAATTTAAAAAATACATTTTTTTCGAATCGAAGAGATTTGAAAAGAGTGTTTCCGAATTTCAATTCTACTAATTAAAATATCGAACAATTTAATATAATAATGAACTCTTTGAAAACTTCCTTTTATCGCGGACCCAATTAATATTCAGATAATAAAAAAAGAAGAACAAAGCGACTGACAGAGATAGGAATATAGAAAATATAATTTCTCTTATTACTCAACCAAATTATATTCTATGGAAAACTCTCATTATTTCTGAATATATATATGTATATATATAATTATATATCGTACAAAACGAAATAGAATGTGGAGAATATTTTGTGGACAGAGCATCTAACAAGTAGATAATAAAAGAACGAAAATAATGTTTTTATATCAACATGACATGCGACAATATTCGCATGTTGGAAAAAAAGATGTGCTAAATGATGGGCGGAATTTTTTTTTTTTAATTCAGAGAACTATTTTTTTCAAAGGCGAAAAAAAATTTAGGATTAACGTAATTAATATGATATTCAGCTCTAGTAAAATTAAAAGTTTAAGTAAAATATTAATTAATTCTACAAAAAAGCAAGTAATTTTTAGAATTTTCAGTGAAAAAATATTACAATCTTTTATTTATCTACTTCGTTTTCAAAATAATTGAAATTTCAAAATGCTAATAAATATTTTCTTACATTTAATTAATTTTCCAAAAAGAACAAAAATCGTAATATTTAGAATTTCTAGTAAAAAATAATGCAAATTTTACAATCTGCTTCCAAAATTATTGAAATTGCAAATAATTTTAAAATTTCCAGAATAATTGAAATTTTCAAATAATTCTATGCACTTCGAAAATAATTAAAATTTGAAATAGTTCCCTTCGCACTTCGAGAGTAATTGAAAATACAGTTAATGCAAATTCTAAGCAATTAAATTTCATAATGTCAATTTTAAGTAATAAAAGTTTCAAAATTAATTGTAATTCTCATAAGTAATTGTTTTAATTCATTATAATTCAGAATAATGATACTTTTCAATTATAATCATATAGTCGCAGGCAATGTTACTTTCAATTAACGGTATAAAATTAATGTTCGTTTCCACAAATGTCAGTTTCATTAAATGAAAGTCGTCAACTTATAATTATAATCGCAATTACTGAAATCTGTCCATTATTAAGTATTTTTAAAATCATCAATTACTCTAGAGAAAAAATTACAATTATTTCGCCTTTTTTTCCACATGAAAATAATTTTCTTCAGATTCGAATTTTATTGTTCGTTTTCTTTCAGATTTTTAAAGAAAAATTATCTAATTTCTCAAGTGCATTAAAATTTGGTAAAATTGATTTTTTTTAAATAAAAAAAAGGCGAAAAACAAAATTTTAATCTGGAGAAAATTAGTTTCATGTGTGGAAAAAAGGGACAAAAAATTATAATTATTTATTTAATTACAATTGTAATTATTGAATTGTAATTATTAGGTAAATATTTCTAAAATTGTCAATTACTTTAGAGAAAATTTATATAATTGTTTGCCTTTTTTTCCACATGAAAATAATTTTCGCCAAATTAAAATTTGATTGTTTCGTTTTTTTCAGATTCCAATACAATTATTTAATTTCTAAATTCTTTAAAATTTGATGAAATTTATTATTTTACTCCAATGAAGTTCATAAACGTTTATAGTCAATGATTTAAAAAAAGCATTTTTCACACGAATGACAATAAATTTTTCCTCTTTTACAAATTTTTCTCTTTTAAAAATAATTGATTACCAAAATTTGTAAAATAATTGATCAAAATAATTAATTGTGAAATAAATGATCAAAAAAAAAAATTGTAAATTATTCAAAACATTTGCAAATTATTTCTAAAATAATAATTAATGAAAAATTTGGTTAAAAGTTTGTAAAATAATAAATTAACAAAATTCGTTAATAATTTGTAAAATAATTAATCCAAAAATTCGTTAAAAATTTTGTAAATTAATTAACCAAATAAATTCGTAATCAATTATTTTTGAAATATTTAATCAAGAAAATTCATAAAGTAAAAAAATTTATCAAATAAATTCGTAAAAAAATTTGTTAAAATATTAATCAAAAATATTTGTAAAAAATTTGTAAAATAATTGATCAAAATAATTAATTGTGAATTAATAGAACAAAAAAATTGGTAAATTAATCAAAGAATTTGATAATAATTTGTAAAATAATTAATCCAAAAATTCGTTAAAAATTTTGTAAAATAATTAACCAAATAAATTCGTAAACAATTTTTAAAATAATTAATCAAGAAAATTTGTCAAGAAGTTTGCAAAATTATTAATCAAAAATATTTGTGAGAAACTTGTAAAATAATTAATCAAAAAAATTGGTAAATTTGTAAAAAATATTGAAAAAGTGAAAATTTACAGAAATTCGGTTAGAAAAATATTCTTTCTTCCGAATCGTCGAAAATAGAAGTTGTGAACTCTACATTTAATTTCGGATAGAACGTGTTAAAAATTCAAAATTTACGTAACAATATTGCAATTATTAAAAAACGAAGAAGTAAAAAAAGAAAAGTGCCTACGGTGATTGCAATAAGGAATCCAACGGAAAGATATCCTGTACTTAATAAAAGATTATAGTTGCTGGTATATAATTCGAGGATAATAAATATAAAAGCAGCACAAATGGTGGTTAATCCAAGCATATCTTTTTCTTGGTAAACCTTATACGCAAGAGCAGGTTACTTTTGCTTGCTTTTGTCAGAAAAGGTATCGCCACTCTTTTCGCCTTGAAGATTATGAATCATATGAATAGAGGATCAGATTTTTTTTCTCTCCACTAGTGTTAAGTTACTTGAGGGATAAAATGGTACAAATGTGTGACCCATCATTGTCAAGGAAAGTCAAGGAAATCCTCTTTTTTTTTCTTTTTTCCAATTCATAAATATATATATATATATATATATATATATATATATATATATAAAAATATGTGAACTTTTTTTCTCACTGTCATTTCTGAATGACAAATCTCTATCGTGATATTTTGTCAATAGATATCGATTTTTTTTTCGAGGAGCAGTCAGTTTTGAAATGTGTGACAGTTTAATGAAGCTAAGAACAACAGACGCCTCCTGTTGCTAATCAAAGTCGCGCAAACACACATCATCAGCAAAATGCAATTTCGAGTCATCAACTTGTGAACTACGTCATCCTGAAAATGAGAATGAGTGTATATATTTTATTTCTGTTTCAAGTACGAGTAGATAAATCTTTTTTTTTCCATACCATGTGCGCACTCTGAGAAAAAAAAATCAATGAACACTTCTTTTCTGAACGTTTTCCCAAAATTAAATTGTTTTTTTAATTTCTCTGTAAAATTAGATGATTGTAGAATAATCAATAATGAAATCTCGACGAAGATCATCAAGTCCAAATATTAAGATGAGAAAGTTTAGGAATTTCGAATTTTTACGTAATCCACATGCGGCTAATTTCCAATTCGAGAATTTTTTTTTCCCCCTATAACAGCGCTGAGAACAAAAATATCAACTGAAAAAGTCAAAAATTAATATTCAAATTTTGCAATTTTTGGATATATTTAAAAGAGGGAGTGAAGGCAGTAAATTTTCACTTTTCTCAGATTAACAGAATTTTCCCGTTTCGGATAATCCTTTGCTAATCCACAGGAGAAGAAAATTTTTCGGTAGATTTTGAAGCTTACTGATATCGAAAATTGTATCTTTTCTTGTGTTTTTACAATAAAATAAATATATTTTTTCAAGAGAGGGGAAAAACGGAGAAAGGACTTAAAATCTTTATACTTGAATCAAAATAATTTTTTCCTAAGTAATTAAATTAAATAAAATAAATCAGGATTGGCACAAAAATTTAATTTTGTCTTTCCCTCACTTTTCCCTGATATTCAGTCAAAATTTTGACCTTTTCATTCTGATTTACTCTAAAAATGATTAGATACGCAAAAATAAAATAAAATAAAAAAATAAAATAGTAGATACTGAAAATCATTGAATTGAGGTAAATTTTTGAAAATAATAGAAATTTTGCCAAGAATTCTATTAAAATTTTAAGAAATAATTGAATTTCAGAGAAGAATTTTATTAAAATTTTAATTGTTTTAATAAATAAAACAATAAATGAGAGAATCGAATTGTAGAAACAGAAAAATAAATGTATAAAAATTAAAAATAAATGAACTGAAAGAAGAAAGAGCAATAAAACAAATAATAATTAAAAGTATTCGTCATTTTTGACCGGAGAACAACTTTTTTAAAATAAATTTCAACTCAATTTGGTCCAATTTCATGAAACTCATCAAGATCACTTTAAAAAAATGAAGTCAGCCTGTATGCTGATTATTTTCAGTCACTATTTTTTTATTACATGAACGTCTCCTTTTTTTTAAATAAAAAATTGTTACCAAAAATAATTATTTTCTCTATTATGAATTTCTTTTTTCTCAAAGGGGAAAAAAATCGAAATCTGATTAGAAGTACATGGTAGAGAGCTAGAGAAGTTTTTTTTACTTCGCGAATAGAATTTTCTTTCCCAATTGAGACTAAGGAATCTTTGAAAATCGATATATAGCTGTGAGTTCAAAGAGAATTTCGAAGCTTGAAGTTATCTAAAAAGACTTATCAATGAGTTTTAAAAGAGAAAGACTGAAGAACGAGTGAGCAAAGGACAGTAATGACTAAACGCGTTAGTATCGAATGCAGGGTCAAAAAAAAAAAGAAGGGATTCGCATCTACAAAAGCCAGGGGCGTATCCAAGATAGTATAGTATACAATTTTATAGAACGCATGCGTTCCTTCGGCGAGATTAAAGTGTTGACACAAAATCCAACTGTGTAATATCTTCAATTTTCCTTTTAACAAAAGGCGAAAAATATTCTCACAAAGAAAAAATAGGCGAAAGAATTGAAAAGAGAATTAAAGGAAATTAAAAATGCATTAAGAGAATTGAAAACGAATTCAAAGGATTGAGAAAGAACGAAAAGAATTGAAAAAGAATTAGAAGAATTAAAAATTAATTAAAAGAATTAAAAAGAATTAGCTGTCAATTTTCCACTGAATTTAAAAAGAATTCTAAATTTTCAAAAATGTGAATAAATTTTGAAAGTGGAGTATAATTTTCCGAATTGGAATTTTTCTGTCGTCATCAGAACTTGGGGAGAACAGGTGTTGATACAGAGCTCCTTCATGTGTATAATGTATGAATTGTAACCCACACTGGAGTTCTCAAATATATTCTAGGAAAATAAGAAAACTTGGGACTGAAGAGGCCGAGGGAATGAATCATCTTGTGGCAACCGTGAGAGTTGAAAACGTCTTCCTCCAAATGCTACCAGAGGCTAATGACACACACTCCAATAATAATATTTCGAAAAAATATCCTGTTCCTATAATGTCAAATTTCATTTCGTTTTTCTAATTATAACCTATTTGGTCAAAGTGTCAGTAAACTGTCATTTTGTTCAATTTTAACCTCACAATTTATATTCGTACAAATATTTAATATTACTTATAAATTATACATTGAATATATTATACATACCACCGAATATTTTAATTGTGTACCCTGTATTATAAATTATTTAATCAATATTAAAAATTAAAACAATTTCTCAATTTCCCAATAAACAAAATTTGAATATTCCCGCCAATGAACGTGACATGCGAATTCAAAATGGCGTCCGAAGTTTAATCACATTTAATTGTTAATTGACAATTGTATTTTTCTCCTGTAGTTAAAAAAAATAGTTTACAACTTTCCCAAGCACGCAAACAACACATGCTAATCTTTCTAATTATACTAAAAATTACAATTGCTAGGATAAAAAATAGATTTCTATCTATTATGCAAATTGCGATCCAAAATACACGCACACACAAAACGTGTATAAACAGAGAGTATATACGACAAAAAAACAAGAATATATTGCTTTCAAACAAAGAACAAAGAGAGAGAGAGAGAGAGATATTTCCTAATATAATTTCAATCTTTGTACTTACAATTTAATGAATAAAAAAGTGTTGATAATCACATTAGTTTGGATTAATTAAAGGATGAAAAAAATGTCATTAAACCCATGACCCTATGTAAATAATATACACCATGCACTTAGTTCCCTTTTGTTAGATTATTGTGAAACATGGTGATAATTGTAGAATAATTAGGTTAATTTTGATATAAAGGCGAAATAGTTATTTAAGATAATATTGAGATGAATTTAATGAAATTAACATTCATCGAGTGGAAATGTTTCTAGTCATTTTATCTAGAATTTGTTTGAGTCGTTTGAGTATAGAGCAAGTATATTGAGCACATTTTTAGAATACAATTGAAAATTACAAAATTACAAAGCAGTTGACGATTAAAGTGTAGAATAGTTTCTTACCTTTAGTTCAGGGATTGTCGAATTTTCACTGAGACATTGTGTTTCACTTATAAAAAAAAACACTGCTTTTTAACGTTGATAGAAAATAAAAATTGCCGACGTCCACAATAACTAGCGACTGGAAACATAGATCTAGAGGTCGCTGCAGTAGCTGTGTGACTTGTTTCCTTTCTCTCCTTCTCTCTCTTACTTTCCTTTTCTTAATGTTTTCTATCCTTTACACACACTGTGTTCAATTGAAAATTGAACGCCCCACCCATTGTAAATAGACAATTGAAACGATATTCGACGAATTTCTAAATACTTGATTCTTGATCTTTGATAACAAAACTTTGTTTTTCACTAATTAGGAACTGTTATTCAAGAAAAGGAAGTAACTTATTCAGTCAGGAAAAGCAGTATTGATGTTCTGGCGTTTAATCAACAATGCAAGCTTCCAAAATCTTCCGCTTCGTTGTTATGTGGAGCCACTTGCCAGACATGCATTTTGTTTCCTCTTTGCTTGGTCGAAAAGCGTCATTTTTTATTTTCAGTTTGTAAATATTATTTCACTGGAGCTAACTTTTTAATTAGGGAGTTAATATTTTTGAATAGAATAAAAATTTTGGTTAGACAAAAATAATTGCAACATCTAATCAAGCCTTTGGAGCTTCAGGAGTAAAGTATTTCTTATGTATTAACTTTAAATTATTATAAATAGAACAAGTTAGTACTAGTAAAATAAGCATAAACAAAAATAAACACAATTATATTATAATTGTTACTAAAATATAATTTAAAATAAACTATTTTGGAAAAATAAACTATTCAAATCGACCGCCATTATTCTTTAAAGCGCAATAAATGAAAGCTGGCTTTTGATTGGTTCAGCAATTCGGATCGTTATGAAATCAATTAGTTACTTTATCTTCTATATTTTCTCAAACTTAGTTAAATAAACCATTATATTATTGAAAAAACCTTTTAAAAATTATCCCACGTGTTTTATTAACATTTTATTTGTTAAAATTATCATAACTTGGAATTTAGAGACAATTATCGAATTTAGCCGGAAATGGCCGAAGCATATTCACGCTTTCTGATTGGCTGCAGGGAACATATAACAACACTGTAAATTGGTGGACAAATAAAAGGAGAAGGGGGAGGAAGAATGGAACTTCTGCTCCGAAGCTGTCACAAAGCATAACAAAACCTGCGCAAACTTTAACCTTCACAAGACAGAGAAAAGTGCTAGAGGAAGGACGTACTCGTCGACCGAGAGTGTGGTTTTTCCGACTGCGGTTTATAACGGGCCGTTGTGTTGTATAAAAAAAAAGAATACGGAAATTAACAATTGAGTTAAAAATACAAAAGTCAGGAAAGAAAGTTTTTCAATTTCATGATTAGAAAGTTGAAATATATCCAAAAAGGCGAGAAAAACCCGTTACTCGAGCCTGCGAGTACCGGAGAAAAATTGAATTTTGTGCGTCACGTATTTTTTTGGAAAATTCGCGTCATTCTATAACTCGAATTGTTACGTGTTTCGCAGTGTATAAAATAACAAACAAAAAAAATAAAAATAAAGGACAATTGTAGTCAAAGAAAATAGGTTGACGGTTCCTGTCGTTTGCGAGACAAAAACAAAAAACATCAAGTCGCGTCCACCATCTTTGTGCCTCCAGCTGTGCTTAAAAAAAGAGAGACGGAGTCTAGTCGCCAGGGCGTTTGTTCGGGGTGTTTTTAGTGTGAGAAAAAAGGTGACCAAAGGTCACCGAATGTGGTCAAATTCGCAAATTAACAGTAGAAGCAGGACTGTTGGAAAAATAGAAACATCTAGGCCGAGGTAGCATTGCGCTTGTGGAACAGGAGGTTCACGGAGTAACCCCACCAAGCTCTCCTCCGCGTTCCCCTTACTCTCTTGTGTCCTGAATAACTAGATTATTGCGCAGTTATTAAAATCGCTTTATAATCCGGTCAAGGAACGAGATTTCAAGAGAATCAACATTCAAAAAACGTGTCCCGACCATCAAAATTGGTAAGTTTTCGAAAAAATTTCACTTTGTTCCCTGTACAGACAAAGGAGAGGCTGATTTCTCGTTTACGAGTTCACAAACGGGCGAGTGCACTGTAGCGTCTTTGTTTGCCTATATATATGCTCTGTCAATAACCTTTGTTTATTTTTTTCAAAAAGTTATAACCATTCTTTTAAACATTAATTAAATAAAAAAAAAGAAATTAAAATACACATTTTAATCTGAAAATCGAAAAAATAATTTTCAATTCGTTTTTTTGAAAACAAAAAAAAATATCCATTGATTCTTTGAAGACGTACGTGGGAACTTTCTAATATTGTCCTTTCTAACATACTTTTTAGTTCCATATGTTTTTTTATTGCGTTACGAAAGATATTATTTCGTGTAAAGAAATATTTTTTTAGAGAAAACATTTTTTTTATACCGAGAATATGTAAAAATGTCGAGATATTTCGATTTGGGAAAATTTGTTCACTTTTCAGTTAAATTTATTTTTATAAAGAGAAAAAGAAGTAATTGTTTTCTAAATAAATATCTATTGTTTCGAATCGTTTAGTTTTTCCAGCTTTTTTTTGAAAAATTAAAAACAGAAAAAGAAATCAAAGTCGGCTTTCGAATTTCTAAATATTTACATAAACATCGGGTTATTGATTTCTCGAAAGTGTGCAATTTTAATATCACAATCTTCGCTTTCGTGACGTTTCACGAGTGAATAACCTTTAGAATCGATTTTCACCAGTGCGAATTTTTTTCTGTATGTAAATACAGGTATGGAAATAATAGTTTCTCCTAAAAATTAAAAATAGAATAAAGACTTACGTCCTTATTTTTAATTTTTAGGAGAAACTATTTGAGTGTGGTCACATTGTTTGTAAAATCAAGAAAATGTCAGGAAATCAAAATTTTTGTCAGTAAATTCATGGAAATGACAAGAAAAAATATTATTTATCATGGAAATTAAGAAAATTGAGACTTTTTCAACTTATTTTAAAAAATTGCGACTTTATCGACATTTTTTTCAAATATTGCAACAGAATACCAAATGTTTTTAGTGTAAAATGCAACTTATTTCGATTTTTATACAGAGAAAAATAACTATAGGTAAGCAAATCTTTCAAAAACTATTTTTTAATCATTTTTTAAAATGATTAAATTTTTCAAATATGTATATATCTATAATAAAAACCTTTTTGAATAATTGAAATTTTGCAAAGATTTAATTGAAAATAATAAATTTTTCTCATGTAATATGTTCCAATTTTTGAAAATCAACTTTTGAAGTATTTTAAATTGCAAATTTTGATAATAATTGAATTATCAAAAATTTTAATAAAATATCTTTAAAATGTAAATTTATAAATGAAAATTAGCTTTTAATTTTTTATTAAATTCAATATTTTCAATTACATATTTACAAAAGTTAAAATACATACAAAAAATAACATTAAAATTTTTAACAAAATTTTTTATTAAAATTCATCAAAAAATTAATTAGTTGTTTTAAATTATACAAAAATTCTTTAAAGAAATTCAATTATTTTTGTAAATAGTAAAATCTTCGCAAAAATTCAATTATATTTTCAAATAGACAAACTCAGGAAAGAATTCAATTTTTTTTAATTCGATATAAAAAATTTCAAATGAATTCAATTATTTTCTAAAATTTTAATAAATTCTTCGAAAAAATTCAATTATTTTCTGAACTTTTAATAAATCCTTCGAAACAATTCAATTTTTTCTATAAATAGTAAAATTCTTTGCAAAAATTCAATTATATTTTCAAAAAAAAAAAAAAATTCAGGAAAGAATTCAATTTTTTTCTTAATTAATTAAGAAAGAAATTAATTAATTCGTTATAAAATTCTACAAAAGAATTCAATTATTTTCTAAAATTTTAATAAATTCTTCGAAAAAATTTAATTATTTTCTGAACTTTTAATAAATTCTTCGAAACAATTCAATTATTTTTATAAATAGCAAAACTCTTTCCAAAAATCCAATTATTTTCAAAAAAATTCACGAAAAAATTCAATTGTTTTCTTAATTAGTTATACAAAATTTCAATTATTTTCTAAAATTTTTTTAAATTCATCAAAAAAATTCAATTATATTTGTAAATAGTAAAATCCTTTGCCAATATTCAATTATTTTTAATACATTTTTTATAATATTTAATGAATGAATTCAATTTTTTTTAACTTTTAATAAAATTTTTCAAAATAGTTCAATTATTTTATAAAATTTTTTATAAAATTCAATAATTAAATGCTTATAGTTTCAATTATTAACAAACACGATTATTTGAAGAACTTGAAAGAAATTGTTCATTAAATTCAATTATTTGAAAATTTTTTAAAGAAACTCCATTATTTTAAAAAAAAATTCAATTAAATTTTTCAAAAAATATTTAATTAGAATTATCAAAAATTTTATCATAATTGTTCTTGAGAGTTTAATTATTTTTCTAAATAGTAATAATTTAATAATTTAAGAAGAAAACATGGAAAGTTACAATTTATTAATATAAAAAATTGAGTTTTTGTATTTAAATAATTGAATTCCAGAAGAACTTTTGGAAAATTATTTAAAACAATTTAGATTTAGAGCTGAAGTTCAGTTGTAAATCGTAGAGAATAATTTAATTCAGTAAGGATTATAATTGTAATTTTCAGAAATTATTAAAATTCATAAATTTTACTCATTTTCCGTATAAACTTTCATAGTTTCCTATATAAAAAAAATTTTTTCAGGGAAATCGATAAACTGAATGATCCTAAAGTGCAGAACGTTCAATTGAACGAAATTTATTTATTTCTTCTTCAATTTAAATATTTATTAGGTACAATAATTTTTTGTCACTATAAAAAAAATAAATTATAAAGTTTCTAATTGTAAAATTGAAGTTTTTAATTTTTATTGCGAACAGTAATTTATAACAATTTTTCGTACATTTGAATATTCAAAACTTGTGGATCATTAAACTAAAACTTGTGACCAACCTGTAAATACAGATGGTTTCTCCTAAAAATTAAAAATAGAATAAGGACATAAGTCCTTATTCTATTTTTAATTTTTAGGAGAAACTATTTTTTCCACTTGAAAGAATTTTCTTTGAGAATTTTTTTTTTTGTGAATTTTTTTCCATCAAAATTTGGCAGATTTGTATTTTTGTTTCTAGACGGGAAGATCTGGTGTTTTATGGGAGAAGGAGCGCAATAACAAAAAAAGCAGTCAAAATTTTGTGAGCCATGACGAATTCAACGCCAAAGTTGAACGATAAAGTGGAGAGGCAGGGATCGCCTAGCACAGGAGGAAAGAGGAATAGCCAGAGATGTGGCTTAATAAAAACGACCTTCATATTTCCAAGTGGAGGAGGACGCTCAAAGGGTTCTCCAGGACGATTAAGTTGCAGTCCACCGTTTTCATCGCGAAATAATAATAACATTAACAACAACAACAATAATAATAATCTAATACGTACATCACCGACGAAAACTGAAAGTCCACGTGGCAGTCCAACGAATAGTTTTTATGCAGGAGCAAAATTCTCAGAACCACCATCGCCAGCGAGCCTTCCAAAACCGCCAAGTCACTGGATGAGTATAATGGACACATGCCACAATTCTGGACGTTCCTATAATATCAACGATCATCTCAAAATGCTTTTAAACGTTCAGGCTTGATATCCAACAACAAGAACAACAATAATGCATGGTTCGCGAGTGGCGTCTCCGTCTCCCCGGAGGAGTAGAGACAGGTATAGTAACCCAAAATGGACTTTGGACAAATCAATATCTAATTCAATTAATTAATGATTGAAAAAGCAAAATTTTTCAAAAATCAATTTTTAAAATGGATAAAAAAAAGAGGGTGCTAGCGCCATGTGTTCCGTGCGTACGTCGTGTTTAGGCTTTTAAAAAACCCTGTTCCTATAAAAAACAAAAAGTAGACTACAGACTTTGATACACGTTTCTGCTATAATTGCAAATGAGAAAAAAAAGCCCAGCGATAAAAAAACGTCTACCGTCAAACTACCTTTCGATGTGTAATAAACATTTAATGAATCTACGCGCCCTGTATAAAAAAACTGTATACATATGTATTTTAGATTATCATATAATAACGAAACACATTCACACACACACGCCGTGATAAAAAAAAAGTATATCGACTTTTCAAACCAGAAAAAAGTCCATATACTCAAAGAATTTCGAGAGATAAGCGCAAAGCTGCACAATGGGTTTTTTAAACGATGCGCTTCAATACCGTTTTTTAATTATCAAAAAAAAAAAAAAAAAAATCCCCCCCCACGGACGATCTTTTGAACACGTTTTTTTTTCTCTCCTGACTTTATCAATTTTTTCAAACATTGATTGAAAAAATTGCATTCGATTTCATGAAATTGATTCCTTTTTTTTGCACTAATCGAAGGGAGGATGAATTTATTTTCGTTTATCAAAGACTTTGTTTTTTTTTTAAGTTTTTTTCGTGGCTTTGTAAGTATCTCTCTCTCTCTCTCTTTTTCTCTCTAAAAAAAATTTAAACAAATCGGTGTATTTAAACAAAAAAACATCTTCGTGAGATTATTTTTTTTTATTGGCGTGTTTGATACGACGAACGAATCATTGATCGAATGAAAATGAATCTGACCATGTGAGTCTGAATATATAAATTTGTGGGTGATAATATTTCTAAGTAAAATTATTATGATTAAAAATTGAGCAAATCCATTTTCGTTGAAGCGAAATATTTTATTGAATCGCGAATATTTTTCCCAAGTTCCCACGAAGCGAACTGGTATCGCAAATTATAATTGCAATTATAGTTTTTTTTTTTTTTTTTTTGATTCGAAAAAATTGAAGGGAAAATTTGTGGAGATTTAATTATATTTTTAATATTGAGATATATATTTTTTCTTGTTATTATTTTTCTATCAGGACCATCGATGAAAATATTTTATTCTCTAGATTGAAATAATGATAAAACATAAATAAATTGAAAAATAGCAATTAAATTCCGCGGCTTTCGAAATGAAGATTGATTTGCTCAATAGGAAAGAAACAAGTTACTTGTTTCTTTGTTTCCAATTAATTATTATTATGATTCAAAAGCGATTTACATTTATGATATATGTATTATTTTTTTTTTTTTACTTAAAAGTGGTATAAATTTTCGTTTAGAATTTCTAATGCATGGGTTGCATTATATTTTGGTTTATTTATTTCTTTTTTATATCGCTTAGTGATCAAAAAAAAAAATTAATCAATGTTTATTTTTTTAATCTGTAAGTTTTTATTATTGAAAATATTATAATTATAATAATCTTGATATTGTATAATTATAACTACTTATAATTATAATCTTGATGTTTATGATTATCTCGATATTTATAATTATCTTGATGTTTATAATTATAATAAAAAATGAATTGCGCAAGTCGCTTTCATTTCTCTTTTTTTTTTTTCTTAAAAATTGTGATTGGCTTGAGTATATGTGAGTTTGAATTTAAGAAATGAATGTGAAGGGAAATTTATGATTTTGGGTATAATTGAGAAATATTTGGATTGTGTAAAAATTTGTCAAGATTATGAAATTTAGACTCTCGTTTAATAATTCAGTCATGCAGTAAAATCACGTTTAGTTTTTTTTTTTCTCGTTTTTAGTTTTTGAAAAGAGGAATTTTTAAAATGGTATCTATAGTATCTGAATATCACGGATCAAGACTTTGATTGATTTAATCCAAAGGACAAAATTTGCAGATTTTCATTTTTCAAGTATTTTTTTTTATTTTTTGCTAAATGACGACTTCTTCAAAATTACATATCAATTTGTGCGAAAAGAACTTTCATTTTTTTTAGGAAAATACGTAAAAATTTAAACGTTCCCGTAAATTTCAATTTTTCGAAACATTTTTATTTTTTAAAATTAATTTTTTTTTTGTTTTTAAAGAGACGTACCGAAAAAATAGACTTAAGATCTATTTCACTTTTTTTATATTTTTTCTTTTGACAAAATTTATTTCTTATTTATTTTAAAAAATTTTATTGAAAAAGAAAATTCAGCAATGAAAAAATTGATAATTGTACTTTGTTGAAGTCGAAAGAAATTGAAATCTCAAAAAAGAAAAAATTTGTATAATCAATTGACAACGTCACGTTTTTCAATAAATGAAAATGTTTTTGTATTGTACTTGAGACGTTCGTTTTAAGTAGAGAGTAAAAAAAAACCGGTGATTATTTTTTTATTCTTTAGCCAGTATTCAGATCTCTTGTTTAATTGCGTGTTATCTAATTTTATTTAAATGGTAATTGATTCGTAAATTCTGATGATTTTATTTGCAAATCAGTTACTGCGAGAGGGAATTTGTAATTATTTGCCAATTACAAAAAAAAGAAAGAAAAAAAATACTTTTTAATTAGTTTTAAATATAAAATTTCGAATAGAAATGTTAAATTATAGTTTTTAATCTAAATATTCGATGTGAGGAGATTTTAACAGATTTTTATCTCCGAGACGATTGAGAAAGAAAAAAAAATCCCAGTGACGTTGTTTTTTTGAAATACGGATTTTTTTCAGTAAAAATAAATTTATTTACAATAATTGTTACATATATCTGAAATTTTGTTGCTTACGATTTAAATTTACTAGTCCAATCTGTGTTAATTAAAAAAAATCGAAATTAAATTTTTACTAGAAAGAATTTTTTTTCAATTTTTGTCAATCTTTTTCAATATTTTCAAATTTTTCAGACAAAATCATTTTTTTTATATCGATATGATTGTATCAATATATAAAAAAAAATTGAAAATAATTCTTGTCCGGAAATTCTGTACATAAACAATTGGTCGAGATAATAATTTTTATCAGTATTAATTATTTTGTAAATAAATGACACGCGCTTTAACGTCAGCGACACGGGTATCTTAACATTTTTTTTATTTTCCTTTTCATTTGCATGAAATCTTTTTTTTAATTTCAAAACAAATCGAGTCGTTTGAAGAAATGACATTTTATTTTGAAGAAAGAAAAAATATTAATTAATACAATCAGGGAAAAAGGAGAAAAATCAATCGGTCGAACGATGAAAGAAAAAAAAAATATATCTTAGCTGTGATGATGACTCTATAGGTACTAATAAGTTTTAATTAATTACTGATCTATGTATATTATATACACAATGCGCATATATATATATTATATATATATATAAATAAATAAAATATGTACATGATTAATAATAGGAAAAAAAGTAATTAATAATTGTACAATAATAATAATTTTAAACAGTCGAATGTAAGGTCATAATATGATATTTCCAAGTATAGAAAAACGAGCAATATTATTGATTCGCGACACTAACAATGTTTATTGATACAAAAACAAATTGTAAATTAATAATTAACAATGAACGTTGAAACACAGAATATTTCCCTTTTTTTTATCGATATAAATATTCAAATCAAAATTCTGCTTTTCAGCGATCATTGTTCTTTCTAAAAGTGGGATTTTAGATTTACAAATGCGATGACGAATGGTTGGGTCATTCGGAAAAAATATAGCAAAAAATAAATAATTTTTCGGTAAAAAAATCGTACAGTTGAAAAAAATGAAATGTTTTAATGAAAGTAAAATTTTTTAATTTGCATTTTCGATGGCCCCCCCAATCGATCGGCACTTTTTAATGTGATATCGTAACGTACAAAAAAAAATCGTCGCAATTGATCCTTTTCTTTGCAAAAAAAAAAAGAAAGGAGCGAAAAAAAATGATTTTCTATTATTTCAATGAGAGAAAAAGAAACTTTTTCGATCAGAAAAAAAGAAAATTATTTTTTTTGGCGCGAAAAACTGAACATGGTTTTGTAAAAAAAAAGAAAAGTCGCGCATTATCCTAAAATGCCAATCGGGGAATAGCGTTTTTTATTCTAAAATACAAAAAAATAAAACACGACCAAACCAGAATTTGGAACAAGGTCGTTATCATCTCTTCATCGCAGAGTTCATCTTCTCCCTTCGTTTTCTTTTTTCTATTTCTATAAAAATACAAAAATATGTACATAAATATTTCACACTGAATGCAATTCTCTCAATTTTATTATAAGTTTTAAATGAAAAAAAGCAGGAAAATCAATTTTCAAATTGAAATCAATTTCAATTTTTTTTCAAAAAAAAAAAAAACAAGTTTATTTTTAATCGAGGACCAAAAGAAACGAAATTTCCTTCTTTTCGGCAAAATTGATTTTTATTCCGTTCTTTTCGAATTTGAAAATATTTTTTTAATTTTAGTCTTATTTTTAGATTAAGGATTATTGAAGCACATCGGAAATAAGGCCAATAATGCTCGTTCCCTCTTTTGCATAGAGAGAAAGTTAATTTTTTTTTTATGTAAATGAAAATAACAATTTTTTTTATTCGAATTAAAGGAAAATTTTCACTTTGTGCAAAATGAGGCGATCGAATAAATCTGTCCAGTTGCAAATTTGCAGCTTTTTTCTCTCATTTTTCTCATTTTTCGTATAAAAATAAAATAGTATAAGAATAATCCAGGACACAAAATACACAAACAATATGTCATACTCATACGAGCCAGCATACAAATAATTAATGAAAAAACAAAAGCGCGATACCACATCCGTTATAAAATGATTAAGCCTTAAATTTAGAATCGAGTTTACAGCTGGGGAAAAAAAGGGAGTAAACGTAAAAAAACAAAAAACAAAAAAAAAAACAAAAAATACTTCTTCTTTCCAAAGAGGAAGAGAAAAAAATGTCAATATTAATTTAATCGATTCGTTAATTTCCAAATATTAAACCCCGATTAGAATTAATATTGACATTTTAATGTAAGTCAATAAGAATTTTTTAGATATTATCTCTAACTGTGAGAAAAAAAATCTAGCTTTATCATTTTTGTGATTCGTTATAATTCTATAAATGTCGATATTACTGTATTTTATAATAGAGAATATCATTTCGGAATTAATTTGAATGAGACGCAAAATATTGTACGACCGATTTTATTGAGTCTATCGGAAAAAAATTCCTCTAAATGAAAAATTAAAGAAAAAAAGACTTTGAACAATAAAATCGGTGGTTCATTGTGTTCGATTTAAATCTCCCTTTTTTTTCTTTTCTTTTTTTATTATTAAAAAAAAATATATATATATTCTTAATTCATTTAGTATAACGCTCTGTGAGTTCACGCGACCTTTTTAAAAGTTTGCAGATTTTTTATTGAAAAGGAAAAAAATAAAATCGCGTGAGTTCCCAAAGACGTGACTGATTTCAACACATATATATATATAAATATAAATATATATAAATATATATTTATATAAATATATATTTATATTTCTGAAAAAAAGAATTGGCTCTCCTATCTTAACATCATTTTTCGGGGTTTCTTCTTTTTTTTCGGAATGAAAAATAAGAAAAACATTACTTTTTATATATTATAAGAGTTGCGGACTAGTTGCGTTCTCGTCCGTCGTAAATTCTGCTGCGCGTTCAGCAAAAAATCGTACTGATTATTTTAAGAGAAATAAAAAAAAAAATCGAGATTCGATTATGTACCTTGATATATCAAAAGATATGTTTATCACAACAAAAGCAAACAAAAAAAAAAACTGAAAATAAAAATGTGTTAAAATAGTACGATGATTGTGAAAGTATTGTGTATGTGAGCGTGAAACAAACCGACAGAGTGCTTCCTTGTTCAAAGAAAAAGGGCATATTTTCTTTATTTTCTCCAACAAATTATGTAAAAAAAAGCCAATTTATTTGAAAATGTGCTCTTTTTGTATTTTTTTTTTGTATCCATTATAATGTTTGACGCTCTCAATAAAATGGACAAGTGGTGAAAAAAAAGAAATGGAAAATTTAAAAAAAAAAAATACTTCGGTCCGAAAATAGAAAATTGGAACGTCAAACATTCAAGCTATAATTGCCTTTTCTTCTCTGTATTAAGTTACACGTATTATGTATACACTTTTAAGATATGTAATTCACTTTTTTTTCTCTTTTTTTCGTTTTTTATATCTTGCTCTTAAAGCAAAAATTATAATTGATTAACGAAATGTTTATTGACAAAATGTTAATCCCAGATATTGTAAGTTGTACGAGGCATTTCCTATAGTTTGTTTCTTTTTTTGCGATTTTAAAGTTATATATTTGTTACCAGCGACAATGGTAGTTGTTTATATTTTTAAAAAAAACTAAGAAGAC
Source organism: Leptopilina heterotoma (assembly GCF_015476425.1). Taxonomy (NCBI): domain Eukaryota; kingdom Metazoa; phylum Arthropoda; class Insecta; order Hymenoptera; family Figitidae; genus Leptopilina; species Leptopilina heterotoma. The sequence continues at coordinate 5,227,064 of NW_025111138.1, forward strand.
GAATACATAAACAATTTAATTCTTCGAGAGAAAAAACAAGAATAATTACATTTTTTTCTAAAAAAAAAAAGAAACAGAAAATAATTTTTATTTCATTTTATTTGAAGAATTAATTTTTATTAATTAATTAATTATAATTAAGTACAATAAGTACATTAATTAATTATAATTAAGTACAATAAAGTACATTAATTAATTATAATGAATTACAATAAGTTCGTTAATTAATAATAATTCTTAAAATAATTGAGAAAAAAGATTGCAAATTAAAAAATTATTTTCCAAACGAAATTATAATTGAAAAAATTATTTTCCGAGCGAAATTATAATTGAAAAAATTATTTTTCAAGCGAAATTATAATTGAAAAATTATTTTCCAAACGAAAATTACCAAATAAAATTATAGAATTGAAAAAAAAATTTTACAAACGAAATTATAATTGAAAATAATTTTTTTCGAAACGAAAATTATGATTGAAAAAAAATTCCAAATAAAATAACAGAATTGAAAAAATTATTTTCCAAGCGGAAATTAATATTGTAAAAAAAAATTGAAACGAAATTAGAATTGAAAAAATTATTTTCAAAACGAAAATTACAATTGAAAAAAATCTAACGAAATTATATAATTTAGAAAATTATTTTCCAAACAAAAATTACTATTGAAAAAAAATTCCAATAGAAATTATAATTGAAAAACTTTTTTTCTAAACGTAATTATAATTGAAAAAATTATTTTCCAAACGTAAATAACAATTGATAAAAAAATTCCAAAGAATTGAGAAAAATTAAAAAAAAAATGATAGAATTGAAAAAATTATTCTCCAAACGAAAATTACAATTGAAAACAAAAATTCCAAATAAAATGATAGAATTGGAAAAAATTATTTTCCGAAAAAAGAATTATAATTGAAAAAAATTCTATTGAAAATTAATTTGAAAATCGATTTCGAAAAAATTGGTAAAAAAACATAAAATTCTAAACAATTCTAAAAATAAATAAATTCTTTACAAAAAATATATTCTCTCTGTTGAAAAAATTAAAATTACTAATTTTTACTTACAAAGCGATTGGAAAATTTTTCTTTCATAAAAATAGAAACAAAAAATTTATTCTAACTTTGAATTTAAAAAAAAAATTATATTCATTCTGTTAGAAAAAATTTACATCGACAATTTTGGAAAATTTTTTTTTCTTTCAAAAATAAGAACAAAAATATATTCTAACATTTTATTTGAAAAAAAATTATATTCTTTCTGTTAAAACAATTAAATTTTTATTTTCCGATAAAACAGAAGAATGAAAAATAATTTTTTCTCATAAGGAAAATAATTTTTTCCCATATTAGAAAAAAAATGCAATTTTCTCTTTTTTTTTCCTCCGAAAAGAAGTGTGATAAACAAAAATTTGATTCCTTCGAGGATGAAAGATTTAAAAAAAAGAAAGCAGCAGAAATTTGATTTTTTGATTTAAAAATGAAAGAAAAAAACAAAACAAAAAAGACGAGATATGATGAATTTTTCGGATAATGAGGCAATTCCTCGAGTATGTAAATTTTTTTGAATGAGAGAAGCAAATTATAATATTGTGTAAATGTATGCATGTTTTGTGTGTTTGTCAATGCGTATGTGAAAATTGAAAGAAAAATAGAATTTAGCCTTATGTTTTAAGCTACGATCACTGTGATTTCCGTTTAATCTCTTAAATGGTCAAGCGGACGCAATGCAATGAATCGAATAAGACTTTAAAAAAGAAAAAATAATGCACGAATAAAAGAGCGATTGTTAAAACGAAGCGACATTTTTTTTTCCTTTTTTTTCCAACAATTGTAAGTGTGCGTTCATGACGCAAAAATAATAAATGCGTCCAAGAGACTATTAAAAAAAAAAGAGCACGAACTTTGCATACAAATATTTAATGTAGCCGGGGTGATATAGATATTTTGTAAATGATTAAAAAAAAAGTTATATCAGAAGTTAAGATGAACAGGAAACAATTAACAAGTGCTAATGAAAGTTAGGGGTAAAAAAAAGTAAAATAGAAGTGAAAAAAATAGTGAAAGAAGAGATGAAACAAAAAATAATAGTGGGAGGGAAGTGATTGTAAAGTGAAAGAAGAAAAGAAGATGCAGAAGAAATGGAAAAAGAAGAAGAAGAAGAAGAAGATGGAAGTGGAGGATTTGGCGAACGTGAAGGAAAGGCTCGCAAAGCGTAAGAACGAGAGGACATCTGCTCCCTTTGTGCCAGTAAATCGCATCCGATTGTTTTTTTTCGGAAAACAAGTTGTACTCGTCGTGTTTGCGTAGGGCGTGCCTGACCAATTCCAAAACATCTTCAGAAAAAAAATCAAATTCAATAATAAAATCCCGTTTGAAAATTCTCCAAAGATCAATTTTTTTTCGTAACAATTGAAAGACCCGAGAGATCGGGGAATGGACACACAACGGTTAGGAAAGAAGGGAGAAGGTGCTATTGATCCTCGAGTCTGCAATTGAAAAGAAAAAGTTCCATCATCTTCCACGAACCAAAAGGTGAAAAAGTCAAATGGAAAGTTTCCCTTCCCCCCTCTCAGAGAAAGGATCAAAGAAACGAGAATTCTGAAAGGAAAGAAAGAAAAACCGAATCACAAAAGCTGGAAACTTAAAATGAAAAAGAAGAAGAAGAAATGAGAGAAGAGTACCGAAAGTTTCATCGGAGAGTTTATCAAAGAATTGGGAGTTTTTTTTTCCCCCTCATCAAATGAATATTTGCTTCTCATTCCAAGCAGATTCACACTCCCTCTATCCCTCTCTCTGATGAATTAATTGCAATTTACAAAAAAAAAAATGTGTCTTTTCATACACATACAGTCGCTCATAATAACAATTGAAAAAAAGCAGTTAGAATGTTAATAATAAAGGAGAACTTTGAAAATAATAATTATAAATAATAAATGAAGGCCTGGAATTATTTGTCCAATGCAGCAAACATATATAAAAAAAGCTCATTGGCAACCTTCTCGATTTAACGAGGAGGATAATTTATTATCAGTCCTTCTGTCACAAAGTGGAGATGCAATGATCGAATTCGAGACTGAAGGCGAGAAAAAGAAAAAAAAAGAATGAATATTTGAATGCATGAAAATGAAAGTTTCTATATGGAAAAAACAAAATTATGTGAAGGGAAAAAATATGCGTAAAAAATCCTTTTTGCGATAATTTGCAAAGAGGGACCAAAAAAAAAAAAAAAATATATATATATATATATATATGATGAAAAGAACAACTCAAAAAACCACGAGAGAGAATGAATGCTCGAGGGATATTTGGAGTCTACTTTCTCGAAGATGAAAAAAGAAAGCTTTAAATTGTTCGAGTTTTTTGAAATGCTGTTTAGATAATTCGGTATTTTTACCTGAAAATTTTACATCATTAGATTCAAGATCACTTTGATTTTCAAAATTTACATGCACAATTGAAAATTAATCAAAACGAAGAGAATGGCATTTCGAATTTTTGAGAAAGATGGAACGAGGTGGAAGATTGAAGAGAAGTTCGAGGATGTACAGAAAGAAGAAGTGAAACAAGGAGGAGGAGAAGTAACAGAAGAAGAAGTAGGAGAAGGAGAAAAAGAAGAAGAAGAAGTGAAAGGAGAAGAAGAAGTAAACAGGAGAGTAAAAAAGGACCAAGTTTAAAACTTGTTTCCGAAAAAGTATTCACCGATGGAAAATTTATTGATCTCATTCATTTTTTTTTTCCACATCAGCATCAATTTTATTGACAATTTCATAAGAGAGTCTTTATCATTCCACAAAATCGATCAAAATTCACTTTTGATTGATTTGCAATCAACGTGAAATGTTTTCAACATTGAAGCCAAAAAAAAAAATAATAGCCAAGACAAATCTCTAAAAGCAGAAAATTTTCAAAAACCAATTTTTTAAGAAGAAGAATAAGAAGAAAGAAGATGACGAACAACAAGAAATTTACAACAAACAAACCAATTTCTCAATATACTGTGATCTATCCTTTTCCTTTTTAATTTCCCGTTAATAGTCTAAAAATCCAAAAATCATTCCTTTCCTGCAAAACAAAAAATTTTCAAATCCTTTTTTTTTTAATTTTTATTCACAAATCCGTGTACCTAATTTACATAAATCCCGTCCACATCCAAAATACCAATTTTTTTTCCTTTTTTTTTAGGGCCCTTTTCAGGGCCCGCAAATGTTTTCCAATGAAGGAATATGCTTTTCTGGTTCAAACATGCAAACAAAAAATCTGTCCTTTTAAGGACAAAAAAAACGTATAATTGGTTCTCATTTTCTAATGAGAAGGTTATTTCTGTCTTTTTTTGTAAATGTTAATCTGATTTTATTGTGAACGATTAGTTCGGAATAAAATTATTGTTAATGTTTTATGAAAAAAAAGAAGAAAAAAATGGTTCAAACGTAATGTCTTTTATAAAGACGAGAAAAAAAATAACGTAAGAAGGTTCTCTCTAAATTTGAAAAAAGTGGAAATTTGTCCACTAATTGAATTTAGTAAAAATTCTCACTAATTTTTAGTAAAAAGTAAAATTTTTACCAAAAATTCTCATAAATTTTTAGTAAGATTTACTAATTTAATTTAGTAAAAATTCTCAATAATTTTTAGTAAAAAAAATAATTTTTAGTAAAAAACAATATTTGTCAAAAATTATCAATAATTTTCTGTAAGTAAAATTTTTTACTACAAATTTTGACAAATTTTCAGTAACGCAAATTTTTTAATAAAAATTCTCGATAATTTTCAGTGATAAAAAATAAATAATTTTGTAGTAAAAAATAAATTTTACCAATAAATTTGAGTACAAAAAATTATTTTAGATTAATAAATAAAAATTCAGAAGAATTTGTAGTAAAAACAGTAATTTTTAGTTATAAAACAAATTTTACCAAAAAATTCTCAATAAATTTTAGTAAAAAAAATTTTTTTATATTAATAGATAGAAATTCTCAATAATTTGTAGTAAAAAAATATATTTTTTATATTAATAAATAAAAATTCTCAATAAGTTTTAGTAAAAAAAAATATTTTATCATAAATTCTCACTAATTTTTAGTTAGAAAAACAAATTTTACCAAAAATTTTCATTAATTTTTAGTTAAAAATCAATTTTCAAACTTGATATTTACTAAAAATTCTCTCTATTATTTAGTACAAAAAAAATGTTTTACCGGAAATTCTCATTAATATTTAGTAAAAAAAAAAGGTTTGAAAAAAATTCTCAATAATTTTTACTTAAAAGAAATTTTTCACACGTTTATAGTGGTTCTAATTTTTCCTTACTAAATTTTTAGTTGGTTTTTCAAAACGTTAAAGAAGTTGACAATGTTTATAATTAACGATTTAAACAAAAAATGTTATTTTCTTGTGGCAGGAAAAATATTTCTTTTTCTCTCAATCGTTGATTAGAAACCTTGTGAACTTCACCGACGTTTCTTTAAATTACATTTTAAATTTCAATTAAATTGAAAATTACTCGCAAATTACTAATTTAAATAAAACCATAATTTTTTCAGTTAAAATTTCATCAGAAATGGGAAAAAATCTCGGTATTTATTTTTTCATAATGTTTAAAAATTTTGTCAAACTCAATTTTTATAATTTTATGATAAAATATTACAAGTGATTTAATAATTTAATAATTTTTTAATAAAAAATACTCTAATAATCGTTTCTTTCTAGGATTTTTATTTTTTTTCTTCACAGCTAATTTTCCACGAATTTTCTTTTCTCTATAGTTTATTTTGTTTCTTATTTTTTCAATTTTTTTTTGAGGAATTATTTTGAAATAATGGAAATAAATTTAAATTGGAAAAACGAAAGAATTCGTCCTTGATCTTTCTTGTGGGAGAAGAAAAGAGAAGAGATATATTCATCGTCATAGTTTGCTGTTTTTAAGACAGCAATTATTCTGAGGGTCATTGACATCAATTCAGTATAACGCAGAAGTTGAATATAAATGACGAAATGGAAAAACATCTTCAAGGAATCGACTGTTTAGCAACGCAAAGTGGCGACTATTTTTAAAAATGTAAGTGGAAATTTTTAAAAAAAGATTTTTATTGTCATTCAAATGGGTTATTTATTATCGATCCTTTTAGAATTCAGCTGCGTCGTTTTTTGTGATTTTAATTTGGAATTTTTATATTTTAATTAAGAATCTTATATTTCATTTACGAATTTTGTATTTTGTATTTTTGACAAAATTAATTAATATTTGTAAACTATTTATTCTTATCTTTTTATTGTTTGGAAAAAAATTCCTTTTGTTTCAATTGTGCGTATTTAATGACACTATTCAACTCGATTAGATAATTACTTAAGTTCTTTTATTATGTATTATGTACGATTAATGAAATAACATGAATTCTAGAAAATTCGATAAATTTAAATGACTCAAAACATTCTTTAACACAGCCAAGAAATTACGCCAGTGGAAATTTTGAATGCGTCGTATTTACAAGTCATATAACGTAAAGCAAATGATTCATCGATGATAATTAATATTTCGTTTCTAAATTTGACATATTTTTTGAAAAACAGAATCTAATTTCTGAATTAAAATACTTTTTTCAATATTAATTTTTAAATCAAAATTCAGTTAAAATTAAATTGTAATTTAATTTTATTTAATTTATTTAAATTTGAATTTTGAAATTTGAATTTCAATTACAACTTCAAATTTTTTAAAAATTAATTTTTTTGAATTAAAATTTTCTATTTTCTTGGTAAAATTGTTTTTTATTGATCAGGATTTAATTTTTCATTGTGTCAGCATTTTTTTAATATAAAAAGTTTAGTTTGAAGTTGAAAAACAGACAAATAGTGTAATACAATTTATTATTCTTTACTGAGTGAAATACGTATCATTATCTTCGTAAACGTAGATTATTTGAAGAAGGAAAACATTTATAATTTCTGCGTCGTAAAATTTCATCAAGGCCTTTTTAAAAATAAGCTTCTTCAAAAATTGTTTACATTTTTTTTAAATTATACAATTCTTTATAGAAGCACTACAAATATCTCTAGGCAATAATTGTAATGATTATTAAAAAAGTTTTTAAAAATAGTTTGAAATATATTTTAATGTACATTCATTATAAATATATTTATATGAAACTTCTTTACAATATAATTTCCTTTTTTCCATCAAATTTTAGAACTTTTTACTTTTATTTTACATATTATTTTGTTGAATTTTTTTTAAATGAGTAAAAATTAGTATTTTAAAAAAAAAATAAACGAAAATTAATTTTTTTAGGAGAATAAATATTTTTTTAATAAATACGTAGAAATTATTTGTTAAGAAATAAGTAGAATTAATTTTTTATAAAAATTAGTAAACATTATTTTTTATAAACATTAGTGAACATTATTTTTTATAAAAATTAGTAAACATTATTTTTTTAAATAAGTAAAAATATTCATTTAAATAATAATTTAAATAAGAAGTTTAAGTATTTTAAAAAAAATTTCTCCTGATGCTTGTGCGGAGAAAAGTGTAATGCATACTGTGTTGTGCTTTTTGATAAAATATAAAGTTGCAATCTTTCTTCATTTGGCTTCAGTGCTGAGACATTTGAGCCAAGTCTCGACCAGAGTTCGCAGAAAAGATTTGTCTCATTCCTTTTTCATTTCAAACATCTATTTCGAGTCTTGCCATTAGAATCTTTCCTTCCTGACTGTAAAAGCGAATATTCCTTAAATTATTTCTCCAAATAATTCGAGATAAAATATAAACTTTCGACTTCAAATTTTAAACGAATTCTGAATTTAATTCACAAGAATTTCTATCTCGAATATTAAATTCCTAATTCAAAGTAATACGGAAAAGGTAAAATTTTTTTATTTTATACCTTTATGAGTAGTATCTTGGAATTTTCCAGATTTCGAGGCAAGCACGAGTGTCTCCCACTGCCACCATGTCCCTAAAATAATTAACAGATTTAATAGAAGAAATTGTAAACGAATTTATAAAAAGAAAATTTTAGTTAAAATTTCAATATTGAACTTTTTATTTCCTTCATTTTTGACGAATATACCTTTTTGAATTAAAGCTAAGACTGCTCGTATTTTCCCTGGTATCAGATTGTAGGATTACATTAGGTAAAGCACTGCCGGTATTAACATTATAAAATCCAACAATAGAAGTTGCTCCATAAGCGGCAAAAATATCTTTGTTTCCAATACACCATGAAAGTCCAATAGTTGTACTCTCGAGATTTATAATCTTCTGATTTGCAGTCTGCAAATAAAAAAATATCAATCAGTAAAAAAGTTTTCTTAAAATCCAAATTTTCAATTATTTAATTATGAAAAATAAAAATTTTCTATATGCGAAGAAATTCTTTTGGAAAACGTTAATGTTAAATGTTAAAAAAATTTTCTATTTACTTGATCAAAATCGTAAATTCTGATTTCTTTGTCAGTGCCACTTGTTACGAAGAGATTTTTCGTTGGCGAACATTTGATACTTGTTACACTTCCTTCATGTCTATTGTATTCATCAATAACCGGATCTAAAATCGACTCGTCTCCTTTAAAAATAGAAAGTTGTGTATTAATTAATTATTATTGTTTATATTTTCAAAAATTTTAATATAATTCTTCGGAAGAATTCAATTATTTTCCATAAATAATTGAATCCTTTTCAGAAATTCAATTATTTTAAAAAATTGAAAAATATCCTTGTCAAGAATTCAATTTTTTTCATAAATAATTGAATTCTTTACAGAATTTCAATTATTTTCATAACTTTGAAACAAATTATTTTCAAAATTTTTAATTAAAATTATTCAAAAAACTACATTATATTAAAAGAAACACAAAGAAATTCTTCAAAAGAATTTAATTATTTACAAAAACTCTAATAAAATTATTTAAAAAAGTTTAATTATTTATCAATAATTTTAATAAAGTTTTGATAGTAAAATTATTAAATACAAAGAACTTAATTATTTTCTATATTTTAATAAAATTCCTCGAATTAATTAAATTATTTTAGAAAATTGTAATAAAATTCTGAGAAGAATTTAATTATTTTCTAAAAATTTTAATAAAATTTACTATAAGTGTTTAATTTTAATTATTAAGAAACACGATTATTTTAGACTTGGAAGTAATTGTTCATAAAATTCAATTACTTTAAAATTTTTCAATTCAAATTATTAAAGAAACTCCATTATATTTAAAAAAATAATTCAAAGAAATTCTGCGAAGGAATTCAATTATTCTCAAATATGTTGGCAAAATTCTTTGCAAGAATTCAATGTTTTTTAATACCTACATTAATTTTAAAATTGAAAATATTTGAAAAGAAAAATTATTAAACAAGTTAGGAAACAAAAAAGCAGACAAAAACAATTAAATTCAAACTGCGAACAGATTAACGGAATTGAACGATTATTAATATAAATAAAATTTTTTTGATTATTCAATTTTCTATATTTGAAAATTGTCGAAATAAAAAGTTTTCTATATTTGCCATTTTTTCAAATAAATTTTCCTGAATAAAAAAATTTCTATTTGTAATTTTTTCAAATGGAAAAAAATGTGTATTCCCTTCTCAACGAAAATGGTGTATAAAAATTAAATAATAATTTACCTTCCACAGAAACGGCTTGATCGACGCTGCATTTATAAACACCGCCGCATAATGTCCCGACAATGAATATGGACGGATCCTTCGATGAGAAATCAAAACTTGTGATTGTTAATCCAGCTTCAATTGCACGTTCTCGAGTTCCACCGGAACTACGAGGTCTTGCACTCTCAGATGGATTGTGCTCCTTGGCCACCTTGAATCTACAAGAGAAAATGAGAATTTTCAGCGCTAAAATTACTTAAATCATATGGAAATATTTTTTATGAATATAAAGAATTATTATATTTATAATTATGCAAAAAGAAGAAGAAATAGGATTACCGTTTAAACAAAATAACTGTCGTAAAATTAGCCAGAAGCTTGTGAAGTAAAATATATCCTTCGGCACTCGCCGATACCAATAGAGAAGAATCGGTTACAAGTTTTGTATGCCACTGAAGCTGTGATACAAAATCGCCATGAGAGAAGACTTGAACAGGAGTCACCGACGTATCATCTCGAAGATTCCACACCAAAACATCACCTGAAATATTTATTTAATTTTACGACGTGATTGATTTGTTTTTAGAAAAAAATTTCTTTTTATAGAAACTTTCTTTCTTAGAAATTTTCTTTTTATAAACGATTATTTACACTAGGGAAGTTTTTATTTCTATAAACAAATATTTACAGTAAGGAAATTTTATTTATTTGTAAACAAATATTCGCAGTAAGAAAATTTAATTTATGTAAAAAAATATCCACACTAAGAAAATTGTATTTATATAAATTTATTACATTTATTCATTTCAACTTTGTGTATTTAAAACTTGAATTTCTACATATCTTTTTTTTAATTTATCAAATTCGTTATTTATTAAAATTTGTTAAATTATTAAATTATTAATGTTTTTACTGCTCATAAATTGTAAATATTTGTAATAATTGTTACAAGGTGTCTAATATAATTTCTGTAAATTAAAATTATAAATTCTGAAACGAAAAATATAACTAGAACACATTTCTTAAATTGTTTAAAATTAACAGTATTATGTTAGAATATTTCTGTAATAGTCTGTAGAAAATCAATTAAGTAAACCAAAAAAACAATTTTTAGACGAAATATTACTTCTTAATGACTTAATATTATTAATTAGGAGTTAATTGATTTTAACTGTTCTTCACTTAACGGTAAAATGGAAATTTATTTTATTTAAACGATACTAGTAGACACCTTGCTGTTAATAAATTGTAAAGAAAAAATAAAATACATTTTTTAATAGAAAATCTGTTTTTTTATTGTTGTAAGAATTAATAATAAACTGTTTTTTAAGAAATGTAATTTTTCGAAATTTATAATTCTTCAAAAATATGATTACCTATATTTCAAAACAATTTTTAAAAGTAATAAAATTAAATTTTTCCAAATATAAAATTTATTTCAAAGAAAAACTTGCTTTTTTGTTTCCTAACTTTATAAATAATTTTTATTTTTAAATGTTTTCAGTATTAAAATTAATGTACTGAAAAACACAGAATTCTTGCAAAGTATTTACCAAAAAATTTGAAAATAATTGAATTCATTTCAAGAATTTTATCAACATTTTCTTCAATAATTGAATTCTTTCGAAAAAATGTAATTAAAATTGTATTGAAAATAATTTCATTTTTGGCAAGAATTTTATTAAAACTCTTTAAAATAATTTAATTGTTTTGAAAAATTTATTTCAATTTTTTTGAAAATAATCGAGTATTTTAAATTATTTTTACTGAAAATTTTGAAAGTAATTGAATTTTTATTAAAACTCTTGAAAATAATAGAATTTAAATAATATTATAAAAATAATTGTATTCTTTTGAGAAATTTTATTAAAATTGTATTAAAAATAATTGAATTCCTCCGAAACATTTTATTATTTATGAAAATAATTGAATCCCAGTAAAAAATGTTGTTATTTATGGAAATAATTGAAATCTTACGGAGGATTTTATATTCCATAAAAATAATTGAATTATTTCGAAGAATTTTATTTGAATTTTTGCAAATAATTGAATTTTTCGACTCATTGCAGAATTTCAATTATTTTTAATATACAATTATAATCAAATTCTTCAAAAAATGTAATTATTCTTAAAAATTTTATTAAAATTCGACGAAAGAATTAAATTATTTAAAAATTCGATGATAACATTATTTATGAGATTTGAATTTTATGAAATATTCAATTATTCAATAAATTATTTTTTTGCATTACAAATTATTGCAGAGATTAAATTATTTTCATTAATAATAAAATTTTCTTGAGGAATTCAATTATTTTCACAAATAATAAAACTTTTCGCAGAATTTAAATTATTTTTAACACAATTTAAAACAAATTTCTTGAAAAATGTAATTATTTTTAAAAATTTTGTTAAAATTCGTCGAGAGAATTCGCTTATTTAAAAATTTATTTGATAAAATTCTTTACGATCATTCAATTAATAAATTATTTATTTTTGTATTTAAATAATTGAATTCTAGTTGAATTTTCTAATATAAATTGATTTAAAAATCAATTTCAGTTAAAATTGTAGATAATAATTGAATATTAAAAGCAATTAGGCGTGAATTTTTAGAAATACTAAGATTTTTGAAATTAATTTTTTTGGAAAAATTGTAATTGAATTTTTTTTAATATTATTTGAAGTTTTTATTTTCTAATGTATATTTAATTGAAGAAATTTACGAATAATTGAAATTCGTAAAATTGAATAATGTAAACAAATGGATTTGAAAATTGTCAAAGAACTTTTTCGAAAATTATTTGTTTTAAAGAAGAATTTTAGTTAAAAATACTTAAAAATAATAATTTAATTGAAATGATGAAAATAATTTTAAAGAAGTTACAGTAACAATAATTTTATCAATTTGCCATTTTTAATTATTATAAAGCATGAAGAAATCGAAGACTCGGAGTTATCGATTTCTTCATGTTTTATAGTTAATGATAAAATTTAATTTATAGTTTTAAGTAAAATGTTTTCTTTTTTGACTCGGACTGGTTAAATTTTTGTCAGAAATTGGTCCGTAATTTTTCATATTTAGTCCGTATTTTTAAATACTTTCACTGGTTCGAGCCATGTAATAATAATTAGAAATAAATAGAAAAATTACCGTTGAATAAACCAGCTGCCAGTATGGAAGGTTCGTGTGGATGATAGAGAATTGACGTTATACAGGAATTAACTTCCAAAACTTTATTAGGAGCTGCTGGAAATTTATTATCACGTGTAAAGTTGTAAATTTTTATTTTCGACAGATGATTACACCAATTCTCGTGAAATGTAACACTGTAACCTAATGCCAGTGATCCACCACCAGGACTCCATGTTAATCCACTTATTTTCGTCTGTTGAAAAAAATTTGAGATTAAAAAAAATAGAAAACTAAGATTAATCAAGTATTAATTGTTATAAAATACTTTCTTTAAAATCAGGATTATCCCAGGTTTTCATTTTTGTCAGACAATTCACTGCTGAGAATGATTCACTGGTAGTTTCTGGATTATAATCTTCGAAAGCATTACTACCATAGGTCTCATCCAGAGCTTCCAAAATTCCTGGTGTAACTCGTTTTAAAAATGCTGCTAATCTTTCGTAATTGAATTCAGGAGTTTTTTTACTTTCCGTCTGAGTTTGAGTCTAAAAAAAAGTAAAAACAGTTAGTATTTGTTTTTTAATAACAGAAAAATAAATAATTTTTTCCATGTAAATTATTATTATTACCTCGACACTTTTTTTTTCTTCACTTTGAGAAGAACCATCTTCGTAAACAACAATGTCAGTTTGTATATTTGATGATTTTTGCGATCTAAAATATCTCTTGTAATTAATTTTCACACTAATTGTAAATTTGTCATGTTATTTAAATAATTTATTTAATATTCGCAGTTTTTGTTTTGAATGTTTTGAAAACAAACATAACCTCAAAAGAAAAAAAAATTACAAACTTACTTCTCTGTTGAAGATTGAGATCTAAAACCAACTGGATCAAACGATTTATCAGAAAACATTTTAATTAATTTTCTTAAATTTAATGTGCCTAATATTAAATATCTTAAAAAATAGTTTTTTAAATTATAAACTAGTGTGCACTGTGCAGTTCAAACAATAGTTGTAAAATTGTTTTCTAAAGCAAAATAAATAGCAGTTAAACATAAGGAACACAAGTATTAAATACAAATTAACAAAGTTAATAAAGATTGTAATAATTAACTCTTGAATCTTAATTAATTATTATAAATAAACATGAAATAAACTACCGAATGAGAAATTTTTGTTTTGACAGTTACCGGCACATAATTAACCACATTTCCTACATTATCAATCAATAAGCCAAGTGTTAATTGATTTTTTAAACTAAGCGCGGAAGCAGCAACCAATCCTATTAGTCAATCGAGACCATGCGCAGAGGAAAACTTGTCCACGAATCAGAATTACACATCATTGTATCAACAACCAATAGTCTGCAAGTTTTGCAATAATATGCGCAATAGACAAAAAAAAACTGTGAGCCTTGAAGATTGTACGCCATTTTCAGCCATTTTCCAGCGACGACCAGCCGTTGATGGCTTAACAGTTTAGGCTAAAATCAATCAATTACTGCGTCTATCGTTTTATTTAAGAGTTTTTCTCTTTTGTTTGTTAAATTAAATAACAATTCTGCGACATCCGGCAAAATTTTTATATTCCTATTGAGAATTTTGGATCTGGAACATGAGACTTCCAAGGCGTGGGTAAGTAATTGCATCCATTTTTTATTCAAGTAGCTTTTACTCACTTTATTTCTTTAAAAAGAAGTCTGCATGGAATAGTCTAGAATAAAATTTCTTGATAATCGGAATATTTTTGTTACCCTAATTCAGTTTTATGGACAGGGTAATTTTTCGAGTATGGAACTTATTTTTCTCCCTTGAACCCCAAGAAATTGTATTTGTCTATATAGTTAAAAATTTGTCATGCTCAACGTTTGCAAATTGTCGGCGTTTTTCGTATTTTTTCAGCTGTGTCATTATGGGAATATTCTTTATCTTTTACTGCTTATTATTTATTTTAAAATTAATTTTCAATGAAATTATAATGAAATTCATTTCTACGAAATAATTTCTCGATCATTTCGTTTACTTTGTTTCTCTATTAAAAAAAAATTGGAGTTCAATATTTCTATGAAAGAACTGGAAAAAATTGTTTTTTAAAATTATTAACCAGATGCGTTTGTATTCATTGATTTAATAAACTATATTTTGTCTATCAATTGCTATCAATGGCAATATTGGAAAGGTCATGAATCATGGCGATTAAATGTAAACTTCTCCATGGTAATTACTAGGTATATATTTAATTTTTTTTTAAACATTTTAATTTAATTTGTTTCTTTTATCCTTGATAGAATATATAAATAAGAAGAATGTCGGTCCATTATAAATTTAAATCCACATTGGATTACGACACAGTATCTTTCGATGGCTTACATATTTCCGTAGGAGATTTGAAGAAGGCTATTTTTCATCAGAAGCGTATCGGTAAAAATACCGATTTTGATCTACAAATAACTAATGCTCAAACAAAAGAAGGTATTTATTTTTTCTATTTTCTTTCTATTTTTATTTTCTATCTTTTTTTTTTCTTTATCAAAGTTGCTTCTTTTTATTTTAGATTACAATGATGATAATGCACTGATTGCAAAAAATACAAGTCTCATTGTTGCACGTGTACCATTGACGGTACAACAGAAAAGATCATGGGATCGTAATGAAGCAGTTCCGTTTGGAAATTCCAAAGAAGAAACAGCTTTAGGACGTGGGGTAGATTTAACGCGACTTGATGGCTCAGAAGAAGATAAAATTCGCGCTATGATGACGCAATCTACTCAAGATTACGATCCATCAAAGTAAGATATTTTTTCCCCTAATTTATTTTTTTAAAATTTTTGGTATTGTAATTTTTGAATATATGTTAATTTTAAATAATTTTCCTCGCAGTTATATGAAAATACGGGGAGCTAATCAAACTGGAGAAGTTCCGACCAATTACAGATGTTTTCGGTGTCATCAACCGGGACATTGGATTAAAAATTGTCCTTTGGGTTCGAATCAAGAGCCTATTGAAATAAAGAAAAGTACCGGTATTCCTAGGAGTTTTATGGTACCTGTTGATGGTCCATCGGTTCCTGGCGCGATGATGACGCCTACTGGTCATTACGCGGTACCTGTTATCGATCAGTAAGTGTATTTTTACTTCTAAATTATTTTTCTTTCGTTTTATTCATATTTTGTTTCATTATAATTTTTACTTACAGTCAGGCGTATAAGGAAGGGAAAAAAGAGCGTCCGCCTTTTTCCCAGGATCCTGATCCCGTGGTTGAAAAGCCAGAAATTCCTGATGATCTGCTTTGCAATATATGCAAAGACCTCATGACCGACGCTGTCATGATTCCTTGCTGTGGAAATTCATTTTGTGACGAATGTAAGTTTTTTAATATTCTTTTTCTAATATTGATATTGATTTTTCTAATATTTAGGGAAAAGTCGGGGATTTTTATTAAAAGGACTGGAAAAAATCTAATTTTTAGAATTTATTTGAAAATTCCGATTTTTGATGTCTTTTTTGTTTGCCTTATAAAGTATCAAATTACCACGAATTCTAATATAAAACTTTCAATTTTAACTAATTCTGAATTTAATTAGAAATTTTGAAGAACTCAGATTTTTGAGAAACGAAATTTCTAATATTCTTATAGTGATAAAAAAAATTCTATTTAAAATTAAAAGAATTTGGTAATTTTATTGACGCAATTGCTTTGTTGCAGGTATAAGAACTTTTCTCCTCGAGTCGGAGGATCATGAATGTCCGGATTGTGCCGACAAGGACAATTCTCCGGAGACTTTGATTCCGAATCGTTTTCTGCGCAATGCGGTGTCAAATTTTAAAAATGAAACTGGATACGCTAAGAGACCAATATTTAGACCACCAAAGATACAACCGGAAGTAGCTGCCGAGCCGGCAAAAGTGGACACTGCAACCGCAACAAGTCAAGAGAAAAATGTACCTAGTCAAGCAGTTGCACCAAATTCATCTCAAGAATCTGTGGAAAAATCGCCGTCTCAAGTTGAAAATTCACCAAAGCCGGTAGCGAAACCAGCATTATCGACCAGTAAGTTTTCACAAGTTTGCAAAATTATTCGAAATCGAAAAATTGTAATAATTATTCTATTAATCATTACAATTTTAATGAAATAGAATTTAATACAAATAAAATTTTAGTAAAATATCTTTATTAATTATTTTTATTATATATATTAATTTATCGTTCATTTTAAAATTTTACTAATTAAATTTATCTTTATGTTTAGTGATTGCAGAATCTGCATCAGCAGCTGCTTCTGCTTCAGCGGCGGCAACTACACCTGCTCCTGCTCCTGCAGCTACTACTGCTACTGCTTCAGCAACTCCAGCACCTGAACCCGAAGTTCCAAGTGAAACAACAAAATTGCATACCGATGATGAATCGGAAGTTCCTCCTCCACCGGGAACTGAACCCCTTCTACCAATACCTTCTGCGCCTGATGCGTTGGAGCACGAGAAGAAGGAAATCGAGGAAGATTATCCCAGAGAAAGACATCATCGGGAAAATAGACGCGCTTACAATCGAGACACTCATCGCGAAAGGTAATTTAATATACTTATACTATTAATTAAATGGGGCTTGTTATTAATTATTAAAAAAGGGAACAAAAAAGTAAACAACTGATTTCAAACTTCGAACAAATTACTGAAATACAACGATTATTATTATTAATATATCAGGGTTGCCGCAGGTCAGGGAATGTAGAATCAGGGAAAAGTCAGAGATTTCTATTAAAAGTGCTGAAAAAAATTAAATGTTTAGAATTTATAAGAAAATTCTGAATATTTGTGTCTTTTTGTTTCCCTCATAAATTATGAAATTTACACAAATTCTAAAAAAGCCTTCAATTTTTTCTATTTCTAAGAATAATTTATTTTAAATAACATATAATTCTATTGATGAACTGCCATAAATTTTTTACTTATAAATCATTTAATGAAGTATTTTTTTAAAAAATTTTAATTTCAATTTTGTTAAAATTAGTTTCAATTTTAAAAATTTTAAGCCAATTCTTTGAAAGAATTCAACTATTTTAATAAATATCAAAATTCTTTCCAGAAACTCAATTATTTTCAAAAATTTGAAGAAAAAAAATTCTTGTCAACATTTTAATTATCTTTATATGTAAATGCAAAATTCTTCATCGAAATTCAATTAATTTCTGGTATTTTAATCAAATTCATTGAAAAATTCAATTATTTTCATAAATAAAGTTATTCAACACAAGAATTCAATTATTTTCAAAAGTAATAAAATTCTCGTCAACATTTCAATTATCTTTGTAAACAGCAAAATTCTTCGTCGAAATTCAATTATTTTCTGATATTTTAATAAAATTCATTGCAAAATTCAATTATTTTCATAAATAATTATATTCATCACAAGAATTCAATTATTTTCAAAATTAATATAATTCTTCGCAGAAATCAAATTATTTTCAAAAAATTTAAAAAAAAATTGTCAACATTTCAATTATCTTTATAAATGAACAACAAAATTCAATTATTTTCAGGAGTTTTAATAAAATTCATTGCAAAATTCAATTACTTTTTATAAATAATAGTATTCATCACAAGAATTCAATTTTTTTCAAAAGTAATAAAATTAAATTGTTTTTAAAAATTTTAATAAAATTCATGGCAAAATTTCAATTATTTTCAAAAATTTTTCTTAAATCAATGATTTTCAATATTCTACTATTTTAATAAAATTTCCCAAATGAATTCAATTATTAACGAAAAATTTTAATATTCTTCACGAACATTCAATTATTTACAAAAAAAAACTTAAAATTCCACATGCATTCAATTATTTAAAATAGAATTTGCATAAATTTTTTCGAAAAAATCAAATGTTTTAAAATTTTGCATTAAATTCTTCGCAATAATTCAATTATTTTTATAAATTTTAAAATTCCTTATAGGGATTTAATTACTTTTCAATTCAATTATTTTCAAAAGTAATAAAATTCAAAAATTTTAAAATCTATTACTATTTTAATAATATTTCCAAAAAATCCAATTATTTAAAAACAATTTTGACAAAATTCTACACGAATATTCAATTATTTTCTAAAAATAATGACAATTTCACAGGAATTCAATTATTTTGAAATAGAATTTGCATCCATTTTTTTTTTTAAAAAGGCAATTATTTGAAACTTTTTTTTTTAAATTCTTCGCAATCATTCAATTATTGTTCATAAATAATAAAACTCATTGCAAAATTTCAATTATTTTTAATACAATTTTAATGAAATTTCGTAAAATTAAATTGTAAACAAATGAATTTGAAAATTCTCAATAGAACTTTATTAAAAATTATTAAAAATAATTAAATAATAGAAATCTACAATTTAAAAATAGTAGAAAATAATAATTGAACTGAAATAATTTCGAAGAAGTTACTGTAACAATATCGTTATAATATAACTCCGAGTTATCGATCTTTTCATGTTTTAGAATAATAAATATTCTATAAGTTATTGAATTTCAAAAGGTTTGAGTTTGAAATTTTTGAAAAATTCGTAAATAAATGTAATGGAACATTTTTTTGAGTATCTAATAATTTCTAGAGTGAATAAGAATATTCTTTAGGGTCAGGGAAAAAGTCAAAATTTTGTCTGGAAATCAGGAAAAAACAAAATTAAATGTTTGTGTCAACCCTGTATAAATTAGTAATACTGATTTATTACTATTAGTATTAAATATTTATAACTGAACACAAAAAAATTTATTTTTACACAAAAAAATCTCTTGCAGACAATCGCATCACGGTGATTATCAAGGTGGTGGATCGGGAAGTCACATGATAAATCAATCACATTCAAAGTCATATTCAAATCATCCGGGATCTGATGGACACTATCAACATCATATGCATTATGACTCTGGAATTCGAAGATCAACTGAAGATAGAGCTGGAACGCCTACTGTTGATGAACCTCATTTACATGCGCCTCCAGCGGCAAATCAACCACCACTGTTGCCATTTCCACCTGGTGATGAGAGAGTACAAAATACTGGTTACAATCCACCGCCACCGAATATGGTTCAACATAATCCGCCTCTATTGCCGGATCCCTATATGGGTCATCGTGTTCCCATGTATCCTCCTCATCAGCAACAAGGACCTCAGTATCCGCCTCCACCGCGCTACGAGAGGCCTCCGTACTCACAATATGGAGGTGCCCGTTCCGCTCCACCTCCTCGAGGCTACACTGGACCACCAAGACCCGCAAGAGGAATGATGAATCGTAAGTATATTCTATTAAATCTCTAATATTTCCTTTTTTGTTAAAATCATTATTGCAATAATTCAATCAGTTCTATTTATTTATTTTTTACCAAGAGTTCTCTTTTGGTAAAAAAAATAGATACAGTGTCTATATATAAATTCGTTGAGGCAAATATTAAATAAATAATTTTTTCTCCAGCCGGTTACAGAGGTATTCAACCACCACCTCCAGGTTTAGGACGAAATATTCACAATGGAGGACAAGGGTAAGTCGAAGTTAGATTATTATTAAGAGTTAATGAATTGAAAAAATAACAGTTTTAATTATATTTTATTATTAAATAAAACAATATCTTTCTAAGCAAATTTTTTTTTAATCTTTTGTATAAAAACCGAAAAACATTTTTTATAAACTTTTTAAAGGAAAAAATTGTAAACAAAATTTTTTTAAACGTTGGAAACTTGACTCGCGTTAAAAATTGTCAATTTTTGCAAAGATTTTTAATGTGTAATCTTATCTTTTAGTGTCATTGATGATCCTTTGGAGGCTTTCGAGCGCATGCTACGAGAAAAAGATGAGAGAGATCGAAGAATGGGAAAGCATCGTAGGCGCACTAGAAGTCGATCTCGATCAAGAAGTTACACAAGATCAAGATCACGATCCTTTGGTCGTAGAACACCAACACGAATAAGTCGATCGAGATCTCCGCCGTCCAAGAGACGATCCTCGAGATCACCACCACCTCTTAGACGTAGTCGAACGCCAATTAAACGAAGGTCTCGAAGTGGAAGCTTTTCCATGAGCAGGTAATTTTTTTTATTAATTATTTTTTCCCTTCTGTAAAAATTAAATTTTTCTTTATTTGTTCTTTGGCTTTTTAATCTTACTCAAATTGTTTCAAATATGTTTATTATAAATTAGTTTCTTTTATTTATTTTTTATTTACTCATTTTTAATTTTAACTTATTTTTCGCTATTTAAGTTTTATATTCATTCAGTATTTCAATATTGAAGAATAATAATTCAATATTCTTGTTTAAGAATAATGAGAAACAAATTTAACTTTAATTTTTCGTTTTCAGGTCGAGATCCTTTTCTCGAAGTCAATCACCAAGGGGTTCAATACCCCGCGATAGAGATCGTGATCGCGATGCACCTCCTAGATACAGATCTCCCGCCAGATCACCGCCAAGGTAAAAATAATTTTAAAAAGAGACTTACTTTTCTTTTATTTTTATTATTTACTTTTTATGTTTACTATTTACTTTATTAGTACTTCAGGATTGCCACAAGTCAGGGAAAAGTCTGGGATTTTTATTAAAAGTTCTGAAAAAAATTAAATTTTTAGAATTCATGGGAAAATTCTGAATTTTGGTGTATTTTTTGTTTGCCTAATAAACTATGAAAATACCATGAATTCTAATACAAAACCTTCAATTTTTTCTTTTTCTAACAATAATTTATTTTAAATAACATAATTCTATTGAGGAACTATCAAAATTATTTCTTAAAAATTATTTAATAATTTTACTCAAATATTTCAAAATTAATTGAAGTTTAATTAATTAATTAATTCTTAGAAATAAAGGATTTACAGAAGAACTTTTGTTAAAAATAATTTAAAAAATTGAATTTTGGAGAAATTACAAATGATTTTAGAAACTCAATTATTTTCAAAAGAAATAAAATTCTTCGCAGAAATTCAATTATGTTCAAATATTTGAAAAAATAAATTCTTCACAGAACTTTTCAATTATTTTCAAAGATTATAATAAAAATCTTTACACGAATTCGATTATTTTCATAAATAAAAAAATTCCTCTGCAATTCAATTATTTTCAAAAATAATTGAATTCTTTAGATGAATTCAATTATTTTGAATGTAATTTTAATAAAATTCTTTTCCGAAATGCAATTATTTTCAAAAATTTTAATAAAATTCTACGCAAACATTTAATTATTGTTATAAATAATAAAACTCTTCATAAATTCAATTGTTTTAAAAAAAATTTAATTAAAAATTTTACGTGAATTCGATTAATTTCATAAATAGAAAAATTCCTCTGCATCTCAATTATTTTCAAAAATAATTAAATTAAGATGAATTCAATTATTTTGAATGTAATTTTAATAAAATTCTTTTCCGAAATACAATTATTTTCAAAAATTTTAATAAAATTCTACGCAAACATTCAATTATTGTTATATAAATAACAATAATTAAGATTATAAATCTTTTCTCTATAAATAATAAAATTCTTCTCCGAAATTCAATTATTCTTAGAAATTTTAATAAAATTCTACGGATACTTTCAATTATTTTTGTATATAATAAAACTCATCGCAGAATTTCAATTATTTTTAATACAATTTTAATCAAATTTCTCGAAAAATGTAATTTTTCTTAATAAGTTTATTAAAATTTGTTAAAATAATTCCATTACCTATTTAAAATTTTGTTGATAAAATTCTTTATGAGAATTCAATTTTAATAATCATTTAATTACTCAAAAAATTATTTATTTTTGTGTTTAAATAATTGAATTCTCGTAGAATTTTCGAATAAAAATTGATTTAAAAATGAATTCTAGTTAAAATTGTAGATAATTGAATATTAAAAGCTAATGCTTTTAATATTCAATTATTACTTAAAATTTATTTATTGTCTTACAATTAGCATGAATTTTTAGAAATACTTGAATTTTGAAAAGGTTTCAAATTAAAATCTTTAATAATCGAAATATTTCATACTTTTAACTAAACTTTTTTTTTAATAATTATTATTAATTATATTATATTCCGAATAATCGATGAAATTTCTTAAAATTGAATTTTAAACAAATGGATTTAAAAAATCTCAAAGAACTTTTTCAAAAATTGTTAAAGTAATTGATTTAAAGATGAATTTTAGTTAAAAATTCTAGAAAATATTAATTGAATTAAAATTTTAAAAATAATTTTATAGAAATTACAGTAACAATATTCTTATGATATAGAATAATGATTTTATCACTCTGTCATTTTTAATTATCTTCTTGTTTTATAATAATATTTTTGTAAAATGTTAATTTGAAAAAGATTTGAAATTGAATCTTTTGTAGAATTTTAATTACTGTGGAAAAGTAATAATGATTAAATATTTATTTAAACAAGAAGTTCTTGATGTTTTCGAATAATTTTACAAGTAAAGAAATTCGTAAATAAACGAATAGAACATTTTTTTTTTAAGTCTTAACATTTTTTTTATCTAATCATTTATAGAGTGAAATATAATTTTATTTTTTAGGGAAATAGTCAAAATGTCTGGAAATCAGGAAAAAGTCAGAGGAAAACAAAATTAAATTTCTGTGGCAATCCTGTGTTTACTGTTTACTTTAATTTTAGTTTTACTATTCATTAGTACTTATTTATAATTCTTAAATAATTAAAGTAGAATAATTTGGTCTAACGATTTTATTTGAATTTCTGTTTTAGATTTCACAGAGATCGTGAGCGTGATCGTCCAAAATCCCGCGAGACACGAGAACCATTTAATACGTACTATAATGATCCTCCAAATCAGGACTATTCGTTCAGAGATCGAGACAGAGATTTACCACCACGTGATAGACCATTACCACACAGATATCCACCCAGGAATCAAGCACAACATAATGCACCATCAATGATGCCTCCAATAGCAGCTGGAGGTCATCCACCAATAATGCCGATGGGACACCCACCACCGGACAGGAAAGACTATTATGATTCCTACAACAGGTATTTTCGCCCTAATAGTTCTTTAATTCATGTACACGCTAAGCAGACAGTTTATATCGAAATACGTTATGCCGCTGTCCTGGTTTAAATAAGAGACTACCCATTGTGGCGGTTTTTTTTTCATTTTCAAATCTTTATTTTGAAAGTAGTAAACAAAAAAGAAAAAAGTGTGTGTGTGCACGCAGTGAGAATATTTTTTAAATAGTTAGCGTTTTATTATTCAAATAAATTGCGACCTGAGAGTGTTATAAACATTTCAGGAAGACAAAGATATAAATAGTGTGCGAAACAGTATGATATCTTCTTTTTTTTTTAAGAATTTCAATCTCTATGAAATGGAGGTTTTTTAAATTTTTTTTCTCCATGTTTTAACATATTTATTGGTTTGGAAAATATTTTTATTAGCAATTCTATGATTCTTCTATGAAGAGAAAGACAATTACAGTGAATGTGTTGAAACAAAATGATATTAATTGTTTTTTTGTATCATTTTTTTAGAGGATACAATTACATTACCTTGCAGGACGTACAATTGCGTCAATTTATTTATTTATTTATTTACATATTTATAAACGGGACAAGCTCTTTTGTATAAGTTTAAATAAACGACAAAATTTTTTTTAATTTTTCAATTAAATTTAAAAAGAAAAATTTTCGTTCATTTAAAGTCTCAAAACTAGGCAAATGAAATGTTAATAATAATTTTGAAAAGTAATTTCTTGAAATTTTATTTTTTACACACATTTTTCATAAATAAAAAATGTTTACATGCATATTTTGTAAATAAAAAATATTTACATACAATTTACAGTAATGGAGAATATTTAATTTTCTTACCTTTCGTTGATTCTCGTTCATCGCAAAAACCGGGCTGAAGAAAATAAATGTTTAATTAAAACTCTATTAAATTAAAAACAGTAAAAAAGTGGAAGAATTCATATAGAAAATAATTTATTTTCATGCAAATTATTCCACAATTATTTAATAAATTATTTTTTCGATTTTTTGAAGATGTGTGTAAAAAGGTGAAAATAATTTGAAAATCCTGCAACGTAATGTGATTAATGTAAGGAGATTCTTCTCAATATAAAAAGAAATGATGCAAAATTTGGTAAAAAAAATAACACCTGAGAAATGTGATATAGAAACTGTACCTGATATTTTATGAAAAACAAGTCATTAGATTTTTAATATTTATCTATTTTTAAAATGAAACTTCGATCAAATGTTCACATACTCATGGACGAACATGGACACAATTTTAATTTACAATTGTGTGATTGGAAATAATTTCCATTACAAGACTGTTATTTATAGAATATAAATAATAATATTAATGATAAAAGTAATAATAATAATTAGTAATTAATTAAATTCTTTAGTGAAAGACCAATGTTTTGAAGAACAAAGCAATGAGAAATTGAAATCGTTTATATATTTCCAAATAAAAAAGTATTCATAAGAAACTTATTTTAAATCTGAAAATATTTTTGAATTGATTTTAGTTTTATTACTACGTCAGATTAATAAATTCTTATTTTGATCAATTTAGGTAAAAAAAAAAATTATGTGACAAATTTATAATTTGTCTAAAATTAAAATCAAAGTCAATATGTATATAATTTGTCAAAAAATTAAAATCAAAATCAAAAATAAGTCTAAAATCGAAATAAAAAATTTGTCACTATAAAAATGCATAGTAAGTGACTAATTTTATTTTGAAAGAAAAAAGAAATTTTTTTTATTAATCTTTAAAAATAATAAGCACGTTTTATTGCTCTTTCACTTTAAGAATTTAATTTTTATTCAAAAAGAAAAAAAAACTGTTCCTTAAAGAATGGATGTACAAAAATCTGAGTGTTCGGGGAACAAAGAAAAAATATTTGTATTGGTATATAGAATTAAACATCGACAATGTTTAATAACTAAAAAATAATCTCAAAGCAAATGTTGGAACTGAAATCAAAAACATCGACAATGTTTATATCCCTTAATTGAATAAGATTAAATAACTTTTTACTGTTATTTAATCATTTATTCGTAGAAAATGTATAGAATTTATGAATTGCTACGAAGAACAACTAAAGGTTAGTATCTCTAAATTTCGAAAATAATTAATAACAGTATTAATTTACTTTAAACATAATATGAGGAATTTTATTTTTTTGGCAGAAGTATTTTTTGTCGATAGTCTGAAAATAAAGATCGAGAATTTTTGTCTATTAAAAGAAGCGATTTTTAGATAATTATCAATAATCATTATATTATTTCAAGTACATTATTATTTAGGGTAATTGTAGGAGGGGATAATATATTACAAGGAACTGGTGGTATTATATCCACCACTCCATGGTTAACAGTAAAACTTAATCTATATCCAGATATCATCAAAACTGATGATACCAGGATGAGATACTTTAAGGACAGCATTGCTGTTATGTAAAAATATCTTCTTTTTCTAAAGAATTTAGTATCAAATAATACAATGTTCTATGTGTTTTAGTTTATCGCCCTAGCGTGCTGCTTAAAAACAAGATCGAGGGGATAATATATTAATATATTATAATATATTAATAATTATTAATTTAGTTTAAATATTAAATTAATAATTATAAATTTAGTTTATATTAAATTAATAATTATTAATTTAGTTTATATTAAATTAATAATTATTAATTTAGTTTTTATTAAATTAATAATTATTAATTTGTAATTTCCAGGCACCTATTGAAAATGTTTTGCATTGTCGTAGTTTCCAGTCATGCCTAAAGCACACTCCAGAATTCTACGACAATCCTTTAAATTCCGTAGATTGTGATCTAGATTTCGTGCTAAAAATTATTTAACTTCTTCATTTGTCACATAATTTTGACCTTCTTCATTATTTGTGTGATGATCATTCATTAGCTCTTTTCGAACTCTTTCCTGTAAATTTTCACAAATTTTTGAATTTATTAATTAATATTTAATATTAATTTATAAATCAGAATTCATTAATTAATAAACTAATTAACGTCAAAGTAACGGAGAAAACAGGTAAAAAATTTAATTAATTCCATTGTCATTCTGTCAAGTAAATTATTTTGCCACTGATTCTCGATTATTAATTGAATTTTTCTATTGTAGGAATTTTCATCAATTTTTTTGATGCAACCTGGCCTTTATTCCAATCGCTTGAGATTTTTCACTAGAGACAGTAAAATGAAATTTCTATTAGCAGAATGTCAATTTTTTCAACGATATCTATATATATAGATACTTGAGTAATCGTCTGAAAAGGAAAATGAACTTTCCAGCTCACTTAAGAGTTGGCCAAATGTTTCTGCTTGTGAGTTTAGCATAAACTCCTCGGCCTTCACTTTAATCTTTTTTTTTTGCACGAACTTGAGCAAAAATTGATGCATCTGTGGTCCTACGCTTTCCGCTAATTCTCGACATTTGTTGATAAATTTATTCACTCATGGAATATTTTCGCCATCAAATTCAGGTAATAAATCTACCAAAGTTTTTAATGCTGAAAAATTGTTATTTATTATGTGTCTGGAAATTTTCCAGACTTTTATTTTTTTATTCGGCAGATGTGAAGCGAAACTTTCAAGTTTTGTCAGACTGCCCTTCCTTTACTGATCTTGATTCAGGACCAACAGTGAATATCATCTTCATAGCAAAGAAAAGTTGCTAACTTTTCTCTTTAGTGCTAACAGGAGCTCTCAGCTTTTTATAGTCGAATTGTTGACCTGCACATTATTCTTCTACCTCATATACACTCATTCCGACAACAATTTTCAGGATTTGACTGTTTTTTGTGTCGTTAATTCTTCAATTGATAGACTCAATTGAAGTATTCTAATCTTTGGTTCATCCAGTTTTAATGAATTATTTAACATCTTCATTTGTCACATAGTTTTGACTTTCATCATTTGTTTTGACCTTTAATTGATAAACTCAATTGAAGTATTCTGAACTTTGATTCATTAAGTTTTAAAGAATTATTTAACATCTTCATTTGTCATATAGTTTTGACCTTTTTCACTATTTGTGTGATGATCATTCATGAGTTCTTTTCGAACTCTTTCCTGTAAATTTTCACAAATTTTTGAATTTATTAATTAATATTTAATATTAATTAATTTAATAATAATTTTATTAATTAATAATATTTAATATTAATTAATAAATCAGAATTCATTAATTAATAAACTAATTAACGTCCAAGTTTGGCGAGTCACTCTCTCATAATGTCATTGGAAAAATCGTTATTTTGTGCCAACGACGACAAAACGAATATTTCACCCCGAAAATATTCGAAATATATTCAAGAAGAAAAATTACAATCTTTAGATAATTAATTCATTCAGTAATATAGTCTCTAAAATATCTGAAATTAACAAAAATTTCTTAAAGAAAAATATTATTTTTTCGTATTATAACAATATTAAGTTTTCCTTATATTGTAATGAAATAAAATTTTAATATAAGGAATAATGAGAATATAAATAATAAAAAGAAAAAAATGAGAAAATTTTTCCAAATCAAAAAAATTTATGTTTAAAGTCAGTTATTACTGTTATTAAATTTTCAGCAATCTGAAAAAAATGAATTACACACAAAATTTCGTCGTACAATGAAATTTGTAATTTTGTTTCTT
Organism: Leptopilina heterotoma; assembly: GCF_015476425.1. Classification (NCBI taxonomy): domain Eukaryota; kingdom Metazoa; phylum Arthropoda; class Insecta; order Hymenoptera; family Figitidae; genus Leptopilina; species Leptopilina heterotoma. The sequence goes on from NW_025111138.1 coordinate 5,255,483, forward strand.
ACATTACATGGTTTATTATTTATTTTTTTTTTTTCACCAATGTTTTTGTTATTTCGTGTATAGATGTAAGAACTATCAACGAGATAATTAACCATGAGAATTGTGTTGAGAAAATTATTATTTGAAAGAAAGTAAATTACACAAGGGAAGAAAGTTTTGTAATTACAGTAAATATTCTTTAAGTCCATGAAATAATACAGAAACTTTTTTTTCCACTAAAATCGACTATGGCAATATTTATTACTTAAAAAACTTTTTTTTACACTTTCTTCTTTTTGTATTATAAAGTACACTTCCTCTTTGTATATAACAACGGATTCTTGTAAATAATGAAAAACAAAGATATTTTCATTTTTCAAAAAGCACATTATTATTTGTCCCTTTCATTTTCCTATAAATGATTTCTTACTAAAATTGCTTTAAAATATTATTCAAAACTGATTTGCATCGGATTGAAGAAAAAAAAAGATGCAAATAAAAATTAAATATTTTCTAAATTGATTTAATTGATTAAATTGATTATTTTTATTATAAAGATAAAATTCTCATCAAAGTTTTCAATTAGCTTTTTTGGTAAGATTGATTTATATAATTTTTTTTGAATAAAATTGGTTATTCGAATAAAAAGCAAGAAAATCATTTTTGTAAAGAATTTAATTTATTATACGTTTCCATGTTTTTCCATTTAATAATTAATAATTAATAATTGATACTTTAATTAATAGTTTAATTTAACAATTTAATAATTTTGAATAATTAAAGATTATTCATACAGTTCAAATTTATTTAGTTTTAAGGATAAATCGATCGACAAAGAAGTGCAAGAGTTGATATTAAAGGAAAATTGTAAAATTTCGACGAAATACAATGCGATATTGTACGGAATTTTTAAAGAAAGAAACAATTGTACATATTAAATAATACAAAATTTATATGTAGACTAAATTTTTTTAAGGATTTTTAGTTTTTTTTTGTAGTTTCTAGATTATTTTAGCGCATTAAAATTATTGTTATTAACATCAATTTCTTTCTACGAATATTGTATACAAATATATATTTTTTGTAAAGAATTCTAATAAAGAAAAAAAAAATGAAACTCAATGTAAAAAATGTTCGAACAAGTGAACGAAGAATGAAAATTTTCCAACGTGGTCCATCATGGATTTTGTGAGAATGCTGCTTTCCATCCGATTCAAAAGATCTTCAACACTGGTTTCTGATTCAGGTGAATTCAGGGCCAAACCAACATTTTTAACACATTTTTAGCAATGAGTTTGCAATGTCTTCCAGTTTCTGATTAATTTTCAACGAAAATTTATCTTAAAAACAAAGAAAAGTTTCACTGATTTTCTATAAATGTTAACAATTTTACGAAATTTAAGAATAAAAATAATAATAATTACATTGTGAATGTAGAAGCTGGTTATAAATGTTGGTTTCATCTTCCTTTACATCTAATAATTTACTTTTACAGTAAACACGACGGAGACTAATTACACAATGTTTCGTAATTTGATTAGCCATTTCCAGCCTAATTGATGACCATTTCAAAAAAGTTATTCTAATCCATTTCGAATAAGTCTATTGATTACAGCTTTGTCATTTCAATAAAGTGACTTGTTTGTCATGTTGATAATTTGGTAACTTTCTTCAAATGATTTCCAAATATTCTATACTTTTGTTTTTTTAGTAAAAAAAATACCTATGTCATTTTTGATTTTTTCTTTCAAACTTCAAGGATAAGGAAATGTACGTCTTTTGTTTTTTTAAATAATGTATTTTTCTTTTATCTCCAAGGGGAATGAAGTATTCTAAAAGTGTAAATATTTAAAAAATGTAATTTAAATATAAATAATAATAATAATAATAATAATAATAATAATAATATTAAATAATGAAATAATGTTAGCTGTTTGTTGTAATCTGCCAATTATTTAGTAAACTATATTTGCTGTGTACGAACAAGTTTTTAATTTTAATTTAGATATTTTTGTCTTTTATTTTTAAAAAATTGACATTTTTATGAATCCTTGAAGTTTCTGGGATTGTTTTAAATATTTGAAAATAAATGTTTTGATTATTTTTTGTTAACAGATATCCGCCTGGACCACCTCCGGCTAGGTATAATAATAGTCCTCATAGAGAACACGCTCATAAGCGATTTGATGACGTCGCGCCGCCCGGTACAGAAGGATATTATGATTTACCGCCTCCTGGTGTTGATCATTTAGAAAGGCCCACTGACAGACAGCCAAGAGAGCCAGCCTCCAAAAATCAGGAACCCGATGATCGTGAGAGGGGACCTCCTAGAGATGACAGGTAATTCCATTCTCTCCTGAAGTTTAATTTTCGAATTTAAAATGAACAATCGTTAATTTAGAAATTTAATTCAAAAAGGATTTTTTCCTTTAGAAATTAAATTCAAAAAAAGATTTTTTAATTTAGAAATTTAATTTTTATTTTTTTCTAATTAATTTTAATATGTATTTTAATATGTAAAACAATAGGGTAAGAGATCGTGAAGAGAGAATCAGAGAAAGGGACGATCGTGATAGACCAGCGCCGTTAATAAAGGAACGTGAGGATAGAAATCGAGAAAAAGACGATAGAGACAGGAGGGATAAAGATCGAGATGAGAAAATTCCTAGAAGAGATGAAGACAGGCAGTTCGAGAAGAGAGATTATGAGAAAGAACGGTAAATTCCCTAAATTATGCATTTTAATAAACATTATTTTTTTTATTCGAGATTTTCTTCTAATCAAAAATTCATTTTCAGCTTTAGGGATGAAAGGGATCGACACAGAATTGACGATAAGGGACGAATGCGAGAAAGAGAACGCGACAGAAGAGAAAGAGATTACGACAGAGATAAGGATCGCGAACGACATGAACGTTATGAAAAATCGTTTGTCGACAGGAAAAAGAAACGCAGTCCAAGTCCCTATGTATCGAAATCAAGATCCGAACTGAAGGACGCGTCACCCGAACGTTCGCGAAAGAAGGATCGCGATCACGACGATAAACCCGATGAGAAGAAGAAGGAGAAGAAAATTAAGGACAAGAAAAAGAAGAAGGACAGCGAGGAAAAGGAGAAGAAGAAAAAGAAGAAAAAAGAAAAGAAATTAATTCAGAAGGAAGCGCAAAAGGAAGAACAGACAAAATCAACAGAAACAGTCGTTGAAGAAAAATCTGAAGAGGAAAAAGCTGCCGAAGCTTCCGCTCTTCTTAAAGTCGAAAACATCAAACCCGAAGAATCACAAGAAATACCAGTCAACAATGAAACAAATCTCCCATCAGCACTCGAGGAATTCGACGAGAAATCCCTCGCAATTAATCCCGAGCCACCTGAAACTGAGAATTCACCGAAAGTTGAGGAATCCGAACCAGGTTCAAATCCACCGAATCCAAATTTCAAACCCATTCCAGAATTAAAAGCGGAAATTAAACCCGAAATCAAAGCAATCGATAGTTTGTACAGTGGTTTAGACGATGCTGAAATAAATACCGTGATTACGGAAAAATATACAATTCTCCCCGAAAATGAAACGGAGGAAAAAGAGGAAAAACCTGCCGAAGTTGCCAAGTCACCAAAGAAGGACGAATTTCTAGCCCCAGTTCCCGAAATTTCCAAATGGGAACGTGACGAAACTATCGAGAAGGCCGAAATACCCCAGGAATCGGACGAGAAACGTGAGATCGACGAGACAAAGGACAATAAAGTAGTCACGTCCGAAGTACTGAAAAGAGCCGAGAACGCAATTTTCCAAAAAGCCATCAACGCCATAAGGCCAATTGAAATTAAAAAAATAAGCGAGAGTCGTAAAATTTTGTACCAAAATCCAGAACCAAAAATTCTCGAAGTCGAACCACCGCGCGAACAAAGAAAAAGTGTCAACGTGACAATAAACGTCGGCAAGAACGAGAGAAACGTCGAAATCACCGAACCGGCAAAGAAAGCAAAATTAGATCGCTCCAAATTCAAACCAATACCCGAATCCCATTCACCAACTCGACTCTCCGCTAAAGAGAGACTCGGCGATAAAGTCGAAGACGACAAGGAACGTAAATCAAGTCCAAAAATAATTATCCGCGAATCGAAAATCGAACCCAGAAGAAGTCGCGAACGACGACTATCGCCTTTGGACGAAAAGAGACTGGAACCCGTCACTCTCAATCCAGAACGAAAGGTCTTTTTGGAAGAGAGAAAGAGAATTATCGACCGACCCAAGGAGAGGAACAATCGTCCCGATCCCAGAGAACTGCGAATCGATCCCCGTCCCGATTTACGCGCAGATTTACGTGCCGCAAAAATAGAACGCGAACGAGAACGCGATCGAACCCCTCCAATAATGTTCCGCAAACTCGACATTCCGAAACCAAGTCGAAAGGAGGAGGAAATTGACAAGGAAAAGGAGAAGCGAAAAGAGAAGAAACGAGAGGAAAAGAAACGAAAGAAGGAGCATCGCAGTAGAAGTAAATCAAAGGATCGAAAGAAGAAGAAGGAGAAGAAGCACAAAAAGGACAAGGACAAACATCCCGAGAAGAAGGCGAAACACAAGGAGAAAAATTCCGTGGAAAAAATAGACATCGATCAAGCTTCAATTACCGGAAATTCCGAGAGTGTGACAATAGTCGAAGAAACGAAAAAGCAACGGAAAAATCCACGTCTCGTCTCCGATCGTAAACGCAGCGTTCTCGATGAATCGAATTTCGAACCTGATTATTCAGCCACTGAGTCCGAGTCAGAAAACGAGGAGAAAATCCTACCCACCAAGAAAGCAAAAATCGACGAGACACAAGTAATAAAAGAAACCGACAACAAATTAAAGAAACGAATCAAATCCATCAGCTCCGATGATGAATCGAGTAGTACCGAGACAACATCCACCGAAAGTGACAGTTCCGATGAATCACACAAGAAACGCAAGAAAAAACACAAGAAACACAAGAAGAAGAAATCAACCAAAAAAGAATCGAGCACCGATTCTGATAGTTATACAGATTCATCTGATTCAAGTACAGAGGAAGAGAGACATCGAAAGAAATCGAAGAAATACAAGAAAAGCAAACAGAAGAAAAAGAAGAAGTCAAAGCATAAATGACGTCACTAAACAGAAGGAGAATTTTGAATTCAATGCCCTTTCGATCGCTTCGTTAGATTTATATTTTTTTTTAGAATTTATTTTCAATAAGCTGATTATTAGATATTTATTAAGATTTTCAGGAATCTTTAAAAAAAGTAATTTTGTCATTCGTTTTGGTTTAGGAATGAAGATACACGTTATTCTTTAAAGATATACGATTAATTATTTAAAGAAGAAAAAAAAGTAAATAAATTGTACAGAAAATAAATGTGTTACGGGATAAAGCGATGAATGCTTCTTGTCACATATTATTAATAACCATGAAAAAAAAGAATTATGAAAAATAAACATGGAAGTCAACATTAATGTTGTATTGTACTTTTCACAGTATGTCTAAAAAAAATAATGTAGAAATACAATAAAATATAAGAATTCGTAAATTTTTTCGCATTTTATTAATATTCACCAATCCCGCAAAAAAATTATTATAACGAATGTTGTTTTTTTTGTTTTATTCGAATATTTATTTGAAATTAGATCTTCTATCTTCTAAAGTTAGTTGTTTGCTTTTTTAACTTTTTAAATAATTTTTCTTTTCAAATGTTTCCAATTTTTAAATTAATGTAGGTACTGAAAATTATTGAATTCTTGTAAAAGAATTTTATCAAAAAATTTGAAAATAATTGAATTCCTGCGAAGAATTTTATTATTTATGAAAATATTTAAATTCTTTCAAGAAATTTAATTAATAGACTGAAAATAATTGAATTCATCTAAACAATTTAATTATTTATGAATTTTTCTATTTATGAAAATAATCGAATTCACGTAAAGATTTTTATTAAAATTTTTGAAAATAATTTAATTCCTAAAAAGAATTTTATTTCTTATGAAAATAATTGAATTTTTTTAATGAATTTTATTATTTATAAAAATAATTAAATTTCGAAAAAGAATTTTATTACTTATAACAATAATTAAATGTTTGCGTAGAATTTGACTGAAATTTTTAAAAATAATTGAATTTCGGAGAAGAATTTTAGTAAAATAAAATTAAAAATAATTGAATTCATCTAATGAATTTTATTATTTATAACAATAATTAAATGTTTGCGCAGAATTTTACTAACATTTTTGAAAATAATTGAATTTCTGCGAAGAATTTATCTAGGTATATTTATGAAAATAATTAAATTCGTGTAAAGATTTGTATTAAAATTTTTGAAAATAATTTAATTCCTGCAAAGAATCTTTGAAAATAATCGAATTCTTTAGAGAAATTTTATTAAAATTGTATTACAAAAATTTTATCCCTTCAAAGAATTTTATTATATACGCAAATAATTGAATTCGAGTGAAGAATTTTATTAAAAATTTAGAAAATAATTGAATGTTTAAATAAATTTTATTACAATTTTTAAAAATCAATGAATTTTTTTCAGGTGTTTATTTAAAATTAATTATTATTTGTAAAAATAATTGAATTCTTATGAAGAAATTTATTTAAATTTTTGAAAGAAATTGAATTATTTTGAAGAATTTCGTTGAATTTTTTGAAAACAATGAAGTTTTTTAATTATTTTAATAAATTAAAAATTTGATTTTTGAATTTGATTAAAATTTTTAGGATATAATTAAATTTGATAAGCTTACTAGTTTTTTTAATAATTGATTTCATTCAAGAACTTTATTAAAATTATGAATAATTGAATTCTTTGAAAGCATTCTTTAATTTTTTCAATATAATCGATTTTGTCAATAATTGTAATAAATTTTACCTATTAAATTTTTTTAAAATTATTAATAGAAAATTAAATTCTTTTGAAGAATTATTTTTTTTAATTTTTTGCAAATAATGTAGTTTATTTTATAATTTTAATGTAAAATTTTGAAAATAAAGAATTTTTTTCAAATTTCTAAAATAATCGTGTCTATTAATAAATATAATTAAAAATTTCGATTTTGAATTTTAATAAAATTGCATTAAAAACAATTTAATTCCTGCAAAGAATTAAATTTAATAAAAATAATAATTGAATTCTTGCGAAGAATTCCAGTATAAAATTTTTGAAAAAAATAATCAATAATAATGAATTATGTACTTAATAAGGAATAGTAATTAATTTAATGTTAATTAAATAATAAAAATCGTCCAATTTTTTAATAAATATGGTTTTGTTTATTTAATTCTTAGTTCAATATTATTAATCACAATTCTTTAATTTAGAATATTTTAGAAAAAAAAATATTATATTTAAAAAAAAATAGTTCTCTTAAAAGTACGAGATCGAATTTATCAATTTCACTGTCACTTAGTAGGAACAATTAATAATGTAAAAGATTTTTTTTAACAGGAACTCATCGTCGAAACTTTCAATTCTTTGAAGGCTTGAATTATACAAAATAACAATGGTAGACTTTTGCTTTTTTCCGTTTCCTTAACTCCCAAATCTTGCGCAAGGAACGATCGGTCCAGAGGTTGTTTTCCCAATTCACATTCTAAAAAAGCAATCATTTTATTTAAAAAATAATTAACAATTAATTGTAAATATTAATAAATAATAAATATTAATTTCAAATAATTTTCTTTTTATTATTAAGGAAAAAAAAAGTATTACTCAAGAGAAGAAAAGTATTACTCAAGAAAAGAAAATTATTACTCAATAAAAAAGAAAATGTTTCGTTCGTAAAAAATTTTCACAGCAAATGATTTTTTTTAATGGACAAAAGTTAAATATTTAATATTATTATTATTTTTCCATAGGAGATAAAATTTTCGTAAATTTGAAATTTTAAACCTTTTGCAATTCAACAATTTATAAGTAAATAAATATTGCCATTATTTTGAGTATATAAAAATTAGGATAGAAAATAAATGTTTTGAATATAAAATATAAAATAATAATAAGAATAAAAAAAATTACCAGTAACGAAAACATTTGTTGTGTATTTGTAGCCAATCCAATCAAAATATTCTCTAATCAATTCGTTCAAAAAAAGCACATCGTGCGGTGATTTTGGTCTCTTTACTCTGCTAGATTTACTAGAACCATCCAAAAGTTTCATCACTTCAGTTCTCATTTCGGCTTTAATTCTTCCAAGTTGTCCATCGGCTTCCAAAGAGTCCCGTACAGCTGAAAGAAAAATTTTAATTTACCCAAAAAGGACCAAACAAATAAACTAATCCATTCGTATCGAAATAAACTATTAAAAAAATAATTCTGCACATAAATTAAAAGGTAATAAATTAAATATATTTAATAAATTACTATCCACAAGTTTTGAAGGTTCAAATGAACGAAAATTTTTAATTAAAAATATTTTCAGAAATTACTGATTGTAATAAAAATTAAAAATTAAAACTTTATTAAAATTAAAATTCAGAAACTTTATAATTAATTTTTTTAAATTCTAACAAAATTATAGTAATTAAAATGTAATTTGACGAATAAGTAAATTTGGTTCTTTCGAAAGTTCATTAGAACTTTAGGATCGAAATAAATTAAATATATTTCATTCCAATTTCCATAAAATATTGTAATAAAATTTTTAATTTTGTGACAAAGTAATTTTGTCCTATTTTTATAATTTGACTACTTTGACTGATATTAATAAACATTTAATTTTCCGTGAAGTATTGGCACCAATAAAATAACTATCACCGAAGCAATAAACTTACTTTCCGACTGAATTTCAATTAGGGGAAAATTAACCCCATCAACTAATTGATCATTCACTGGATCATCAACATCTTCCTCAAACTCATTTTCATTTGAATCAAAACTATTGGCCTGTGTCAATAGATCGTAATTTTGACCAGAAATTTGTATTTTTGGATATTTTTCATTCAATAACAATTGACATATTTTCGTATCCATTAATTGTCGATCAGAATTTAATATCGAACTAACAACATTGTCAGTATTTAAATTATTTTCTTTCAATTCTAAAGAAATTTCTTGATTAAAATTATACAATAAATTATCGTTCATTTCATTTTTAATCGTGAGCGACATTTTTTTGTTATCTGATCTTATTTTGTTTTGTATTATTTGTATTCTTCGTTGCGTTACACCGAGAACGTAACAAAGAGTCTTTTGACAAACCAACACAATTTTCGTTCCAATTTGTAATTTATAGTGGAATACCGATTGTCTTTGGGTAATTATTTTCTCTTTCTTTTTTTTCGTCTCAATTAAATCCATACAATTGATAATATACTGCGATTGTTCTTCAAACGTTTTCTCGTTAAATAAATCGAAGAGATTTCGTTTATCGTCAATTGTAAGTTTATGACATTGATGACTGCATTTACATATTTGAATCTAGAAATTAAATTCATTTTTAATTTCTCAATTAGAAATTTGAAAATTGGTATTTTTTTCATTCATTTTCTACTCACTTCGGAAAGAGGAAAACTTGCTGGCAATAGGGCATCTTGTCGAGAAACAGAATCTTTAAATTTTGTTCGTTTTGCATCTTGCAATAATCCATCCGTAAATTCATATTTTTTCTTGCTTGAACTTCCTACAGATTTTTTTTTTCGTTTTTATAAGAAGTTATAGACCGCGTTTGTAATTTTAAACAATACTTCATGGAAATTTAATATATTAATCATTTTCTAAATTGTTGACACTATGCGTTATCGCGGACGATCGAAATCTATTTTCTGATTCAACGAAGTTCGTAAATATTTAACGAAAAACTTACCGTTTATTAAATCCTTCTCGGTTGCCATTGTCAAGAAACTATAATGCAATTATTTACAACGAATAAATACTGTTTTAATTACTTTTTATCACTTTTTGATCTTTGATTTCGGTTAAATTAACTAAGAGTAAAATTTGACAGTCGCATGTCAATACAAACAGTTGCCATGGTTACGCTCATTTCCCATTGGTTGCGTGTATCAGCGAATCCCCACTTAGCGCGAAATTCAAATTCGACATAAAATCAAATTATCAATAAATTAATAAATAATAATATAAATAAATAAAAGTAAAAGTATAAGAAAATATTCACAAATTAATTATTAACAATTAACATTTATTTATTTAATTTATTTCAAGAATTAATTATTAATTATTTAATATAAAAAAAATATAAGTTCCAAGATGAAAATTCTTATACTTTCTCCTTTTCTGTCTTTCTGATTTCGAATTACGCTTTGAAGATTATACAAGAAAATTCACAACCAAAAATGCGAATTCTCTTTAATCTGCGGTATTTGTAAAATTTTAATTAATCCAATTCAACCATATGGCAAATTACTATCAAGAAATCGAAAATAAAAAAAATATAGGTTCTACCGAGATTTGAACTCAGATCGCTGGATTCAAAGTCCAGAGTGCTAACCATTACACCATAGAACCGTTGTGAAGTTTTTTGAAAAAATTTCGGACCAACTTAATTAATTTAAAAGTGCATATAATTAGTATAGATAAAAATGATAAATAATTATAATAAATATTATAAGTAACACTTTAACATACGGAGAGATAATTGTTATTTTGACAGTGTCAATAGTTTCGTTCTAAATACAAGGACTTTGGATTTTTTCTCGAGAAATTTTATTAAAAGGATTTTTTTTCATAAAATAATTATTATTTTGTTTATAATAAATGAATTTTTTAATTTTTATTAAGTGGGGTGAACATTTTAGCAAAAAACTTCACAACGGTTCTATGGTGTAATGGTTAGCACTCTGGACTTTGAATCCAGCGATCTGAGTTCAAATCTCGGTAGAACCTTTGTTTTTTATACTTTTTATTTATTTATTTATACTCTTTTGTAGTGAATAAATTTTAAATAAATTCTTTGGGGGATTATAATCTTTTTAATGAAAAAGATAAACGGTTTTTGTGAGAATATTTGTTATTATTAAATTTCATGATGATTTTTATTATTTTTTTTTGATTAATTAATAAATTAATGTGTATAAAAAAAAGAAAATTATTTTCTATATTTCAAATTTTGGCGCGTTTACAGCGCATTCTAGCGGACGAATTTGAAAGTGACAGCATGTAAAAGGCCAACGCAGAATAGATCTGTAACCGGAACCGCAATCGTAAGCGTAACCGTAAGAATGAGTTAAAGAAGGATAGGTATATTGTTTATCCTTCTCTAACTCATTCTTACGCTTACGGTTACGATTGCGGTTCCGGTTACAGATCTATTCTGCGTTGGCCTAAACGTGTTTGCTCCTGTTTGTTTTCTTGACATTTGTACAAAGTGTTTGTTTTCTTTATTTAATTTCGCTTTGTTTACTTATGTTCAGTTGCATTTCGTCGTGTAAATAGAAGTGTAAACTGTGTTTGTCTTCTGTCGCAGTGTAAACATCTTAAAGGTATATTCAAATATTTATTTCTTTCCAAAAATTTACGCATTTTACTTTTGTACATAACCTCACTTTTTGTATACTTGTTTTGAACGTTTTGAATAAGTGTTTTTTAATGTTTTTTAAATACTCAATTACTATCATTATAAATATGACAAAATCGTTGTAAATTATTGTTTCCGAATTTAATTTTTCATTTTCAATACTAGAAAATTGTCAATTTCAGATGAGTTTCTATAATACGCCATTGAAACATGGCAAGGGTATCAATAAACCCTTTCGATCGCCTCTTATTACTGGCGATAAAAATGACAGTACACCGAAAAGAGACAGTACGCCTTTAAGATTAAATCCAAATTTAAATAAGAGATCATTAGGTTTCAAATCTCCGATGAATTCTCGAGGATTTAATTCACCAATGAAACCATTATTGTTGACATCACCGTCGAAAGATTCAGAAGTTGAAACGAATAATTATTCGTCACCTTTGAAAAGAATAGAAAATAATTTACCATTAAAACGTTCGAAACATAATTCACTAAAGCTTCAATATGATGATTCATCTTTACAAAAATCTGAAATTAAATTACATTTGAATTCATGCGAAAAAGATTCGTTTGTACAATCAACCAAATTCATCAAATCAACAAGTGAAAAAGATGAGAATTCAGATAATAATTCTCTTCGAGATAAAAATTGGATCATTAAAAATGAAGAAGAAGAAGAAGAATCGTCTGAGAATTTTGAATTTAAGAAAACTCCTCCAATTTCACCCAAGTGAGTTCGAATACCTTTTTCTATTTTTTTCTGGCAGATTAAAATTAAAATTTCAATAATTTATTTAAGTATTTTTCGATTATCATATTTAAAATTTGACCTTTATTCTTGAGAAGAATTTTATTAAAATTTTTGAAATTATTAAACAAGAATAATTAATTAGTAAATTAGTTAATAATTGAATTTTTTTAAAGTTTGAGTCTGAAATTATTCAAAAATTCATACTTGAAAATAAAAAGTTTTGTAATTTGGAGAATAATAATAAATTGAATATAACGTTTCGCGCATATCATTTGCTAGTATTTTTATAATTATTATTAATATAAATTGTAATATTTTTTTAGAAGTCAACAAGCAATAATTGAGAGTCCAGAGTATCAACCGGTCGTAAAACTTCAGCGTTTGAGTCCAAGTATTGTAAATATATACAAACAAGATTTGATCCTATTGATTCAGAGGATAAATGTCAAGAAACAAGAAATGGTCGAATTGAGAGCGAAAATTCCCCGGGAAAGAAAGGTGTGTATTTTTTTATTTTTATTATCTGAAAACTGTGATGCACAGCAAAAATAATTTATTTTAGTATTCTCATAAAGAGACAATTGAAAGAAAATCAATTTATCAGCTTTTAATTAGGAATTATATCGATTTATTATATATACACTTTATATTGATTTATAAAATTAATTATAAAATTACTGATTTATAAAAATTCGAAAATTATCATTTTTCTAAAGTCAGTTATCACTTTGCTGTATTTTGCAGCATAATCTTGAGGAAATAATGATGTCGATAGGGAAATGGAGAGAGGCGTTTGCTGATGCTTTAGAAACATTACGTTCAAGTTTAACAGAAAAAAATGGACGTTATTTTAGTGCAAGTGAAGTCTTAAAAATATTATCCATTCCACATGACATAGTTCATTTTTCCGAGGAAGCGAATGATTTCATTTTCCCAAAAATTTAGTCCATAAGAAATTTTATAAATTCTCCAAAAGAAAAATTTAAGTTAAGAAATTTACAAATTTTTTAAAGGAAAAAATTGAAGTTAAATTTAAGTTTATAAATTATTTATAAATTCTTTAAAGGAAAAATTATTATTCAATATTTTCCATGTGAATGAGAAAAAAAAAGTATTTGTGTCGAGTAAGTAAATAATTCTTGTAAAGATAATATATATTTTTCTACTAAAATGTGGCTGTAATAAAATAATATTAATTTTGTAATAGCAAATTTTTTATTCTTTACAAACAAATCAAATTATTTCTATATGATAAATTTAATGACTGTGAGGTCTTGTGGGATGATCGGGATCAAATAATTGCGGATCGTTAACGTAATCTATTAATTTCATCGTGTATGGCATTAGACCTGAAAAAAGAAAGGATTTTATAAATTTTGAAAAGGACGATTGATTTAATTACAATTAAAATGATTAAAACGTAAATTCTTTAATTAGAACTTGTTTTGGCAAAAAGTGTTTTACAATCATTTTAATTCTTTAATTTTTAATTCTTTAATCCTTTGAAAATGTATTATTTATGAAAATAATTAAATTATTTTGGAAAATTTTATTAAAATAGTAGATATTGAAAATCATTGAAATTTTGACAAGAATTTATTAAAATTTATTAAGAAAACACTTACCCATAGATTGAGCCTTTGCAATTTCATTTTCCACTTGTTTTTGCCTTTTTGCGCATAAACCAGTTATGTGTCTCCCATAAATTCTACCAGTGTATCGACTTTGAAATTGAGATAGTAATCGAACATTTTTGTAATCTGGTTCTATGCTATGTTTACATAAAATACACTGTATTTTATCTTTTTGATATGGATTCTCATCGAGTTCAATAGGCTGAAAAAAAATATTTATTTACTATTCTAATTTTGTAAATTTACCAACTTTTCAATTTCAATTTCTTTCTATTTCTAATATAATTTTTAATTGTTTTTACTTTTCTCTTTATTTACGAATAGAATACACGAAATAAATTTAATATTTTTTCAAAAATTTCCTTTTTTCAGATATCAGAAGATTATAGCGACGAGATGTTAATAGATTTTTTTCCTTAAATTTTATACGAATTTTTTAGAAATGATCAAGTTTCATCGACTTTTCTAATTATTAAAAAAATTGTTCTTTTATACAAAATATTTATTAAAATATACGAGATTAATTCTAACTGATCAAGTTTCATCGACTTTTGTAATTATAAATCATTGTTTTTTGCGAAATAAGTATTAAAATATACTTACAAAATCATCTACATGGGGATTTGTGACATCAATCTCTTTCGAAAAACCACGAACTGATCCGCAAGTTGCTGTTAATGAAAATTGATTTAATAAAAGTTGTTGTTAAACACGCTTGTTTTAATTATTATTATATTATAAAATAAATTCTTAATATATTACAAAATTTAATTTGACATAAACAGTGCGAACATAACCTTAAAACAACTACCTCGCAAGCCAAGGGGAATATTTGCTGAACTGCATAATATACTATTGAAAATTGTCCTTATTTTCGGTAATAATGACATTTTTATTTGTTTTTTCTCTTATATTAAATGAATTAAATGTTAAATAATCGAGGAGATAGCCGGAAGCACAACCTAACCTCTTTTACTCAAGTGTCGATAAAACAGATATTGTAGCAATCTATCTTACCGACCATTACAGACTGTGCTTAGTAGCAAAGTCTACTCACAGATGTCGCTCGGGAGGCAAAATTGGATGTTGCCAAGTTTTTTTCCACAAACTGTCATCGGTAGCAGACGACAGTCAGTTCGCGGCGGTGCTCCCGCAAGTGTTGTGGATGTTGATTTTCAGTTTGCGTGTTTGTTATTATTCACAGAAGAAAGGATTTGTGACTTAAAATTTATTTCTTTTCTTCTACATTCAACATTACTTTATGTGGTAAAAATTTCTCAAGAAGATGAACAAATGATGTTTTTTCATCTAACAGAGTATCAACAATATCGCCATTCTGATCGAAGAAAAGAGTTCTATTTTTCAATGGTATAGCAGATGAAATACAGCCCCCATTATCTTCGATCCGGCATCTTCTCCTCTCCCTATCTGCTTAATATTTCCGAAACGAAAATATTGCTAAATAAAAAAGAAAACAACAGTGTTTCTTAACCTCTACAAATAATGATTCACATAACGCAATCAGTAAAGTTTTTCTTGGAATTTATCCAGGAAATAAAGACTTTTCTCCCTTGATGTTATTGTGTCCCTTCAAACATAAAATCCATCTTTAATAAATAACCAATTTTTCACTTTTATTGCTACTGGAACTAAGAATGCAAATTGCAAAACAAAGAAAAAACAATGAAAATTTATTATTGATAAAGTTTTAAAAATGATAAAGTTTTGTTAAATTTTTCGAATCACACGCCTCTTTTGGCACATTAAACAAAATAACGATAAAAATGACCGTGAATAAAGTGGTGACGTTAATAATCTCGTAAACAATCATGAAAGTAATTATAGAAAACATGACTGCCCTCGATGCCATTTTGAAAAATAGAAAATTACAAGAATATCGAAAGTGATACAGGAAAGAAAAAAAAAGATGTTGACAGTTTTTCATCGGGTGAATGCTCTGATTTAAGGAACGGGATTTTTTTTTAAATAACAAAACAAGTGCTGGTTTTTCCTTTTTCGCGAGTGAAATTTTTTTTTGAGAAAAAAGTGTTTTAAAAAAAAGGAAAAAAATGGCGACACCTCCAGATTCGCCGGGAGCAGAAGACGCACTTTTCGAGTTTGAAAATCCACGACCACGACACCAAAACACAAGGCCTGTTGCCCTCGAAGAGCTCTTGAGGCAAACAAAATTTTCCCGACAGGAAATCCGTGTTATGTATCGCGGATTTAAACAGGTACAATATTATTATTATTATATGTTTATTTACAAAAAAACAAATGAGGCGTATCGAAAATTTGTCAAATTTTCAAAATATTTGAGTTTTATATATTTTTGTCGGTTTTGAAACAATATATATTATCGTAAAAATAGTTACAACTTTTTTTTTACCTTTTTTTTGAAGGAGACATGTTGGTGTGTCTATAATTGTTATATTGATCCGCAGGAAATTAATAATTGATATAAATACTTATATATTGACAGAGTGAATTGTTTTCGATTTTCATTCATAAACACTGTACATGTCGAAGGATAAAATTCTTTTTATATTTTTTAAATTACATTCAAATTGACTATTGTATTTACTTTTTGGTTCACAAAAAAAAAATTCAATGACAGTTTAAACGTGATTTTTTTATTTGCAAAAAGTAAATAACTTGACATAATTTTATTAACTAAATAACTAAATCTATTTTTTTTTGTATATTTCAAAAATAACAAATAATTTGACATAATTTTTCTTTGTTTGTAAAAATATGAAAAACTTAACCTAATTTGCCCCCCCCCCAAATATACATAATCTACAATTCTATCTCCTCCTTTTTTTTATCCAATATTTTTTTTCCGGCCACAATTTGTCCGCACGAAAAAAATATTGATTTACTAAAATAATCTCCCTCTTTTAATCTAGTAAAACAAAAAAAAAATTCTGATTTTATTTTCAAAACGGAAATTCAATCTCTTCAACGTGGATTGTACGATATGTAAATTAAATTTCCAAGGAATATTCGATGTTATCATCTAAATTACTTTATAAAAGGTTACATTTGAAGTGGAAATCAAAAAAAAATTTTTTTTAATAGTAAAAATTTACAAGCGTTTTATTTTCTTTTTTTTGCTCGAAAATATTTTTTGTGACTTTTGGCATTTATATATATAAATGGGAAAAGACCATTTTAATTTTTTTTCTTTTTTGTTGAAATTTTAACGTGTGTATAGTTAAAAACTGAGACGTGTATATATATGCAATATTCGTCTAGCGCTTTTGTCCGTCAATGAGTTCTCAAAGAAAACCTGAAATAGGTGCTTAAGCGGTGCAATTAAAGTACTGAAAACCCACTTGAAAAAAAAAACTTAAAATAAATGTAACTTTAAAACTTTACATGTTTTACGTGAACACACGAATTCCAGGTGTATATTTACATTTTTTCCGCCATTTACATATATGGATGTGATAATAGTGTATTATTATTATTATTATTATTATTATTATTATTAATATTTATATTTCTATTCAATTTCTACATACATATATAAGGTAATTTTCGAAAAGTTTATATTTAAATATATTTTAATAAATTGAAATGAACTGAAATAAATTTAAATAAATTTAAATAATAAATTGTAATAATATTAATAATTTAAATAATATTTAAATAAGTATATGGTGGTTGAAATGTAGTTTTTTTTAAACACTTTTTGTGTTCTCGTGAAAATTAGGGGGAAAATAATAAATTAAAAATGTTTTAACTTCCATTGAAATAATTTTAAATTCTGCATTTGTTTTTTGACAAAAAAAAACAATTGCTTCATCTAATTTTGAGAAATTTTAATTATTGTAAATATAATGTCTTTTTTTACTTATTTAAAAAAAAAATTGAAAGTTTTGTTAAATATTGTGACAAATAAATATATGATGTTCTTTAACACTTTTTGTGTTCTCGTAAAAATTAGGGGGTTATTTATATTTATTTAAAGAATAAATCAAATTTTCAACAAAAAATTGTAATTATAATAAAGTAGAAATTAAATTTTTGACATTTATTTAAAGAAAAGAAAATTTTGTTAAAAATCGTGATTAAAAAATAAAAATTTTATATTCAAATTTTTTAATTCTCTAAAAAAAATACTTGAGATTTTTGTTTAAATTTTGATGAAGAAATAGAAATTTTGCAAATTTTTTTTACTTTTTAAAAAAAATTGGATGTTTTGTTAAAACATTGTGGAATTAATAACCATTTTTACTAATTCAAATTTAGAGAGAATAGTATTTCAAAATGTGAAAGAAAACTATAAAAATAATAAATAATATAAATTCTTGACTCAATTTTAATTAAACATTTTTTTTGGAGTTAAAAACACAGCTTTTCATTTTTGAGATTAATATCAAGTGCGGTTAAATCTTTCCTGAAATTCATTAAAATCTATATATTTATAGGGTCAAAATTCGTGAAGTGGGCAACTAATTTTCAGTTGGTCAATAAGTTTTCATAGAATTTATGTTTTTCTGTTTGAAATAATAAATAAAAAATACAAGTTGAACAGTTTTGCAAAATTCGTTTTTTTGTTGTACATATTGTTAAACAAACTTTTTTGCATGAATTTAGAAAAGTTTTTTTTTTAAATAAAGTAATAGGTAAAATTTAATGATTTTTGGTATGGTTATATAAAAATAACACGATTTTTGATTAACATTTTTCATTTTAAAATTTAACGTAATTTGATAAATTTATAAACAATTTATTTAAACAAATGAAAATAAATGCAACTTCTCGATCTGTTATTTTATTTTTCAAAATTGAATATTGTTCCTTATTTAATGCCCAAGTATTACCAAAAAGAAAAAATTGGTATTTTACATTTGTTCAAAAGAAATAAATAATTATGTTAATAATAATAAGCATTAAAAAATCATAAAATCTTAAAAATATTTTTTTTAGCTTCATTAATTAACAAAATTAATTATAAAAACCTATTAAAATAATGTTTGAGTGTTTCTGATGTATGAAAAAAGTATAACAATTTATTAAATTGTTTAAACAATTAATTGTTGTTATTTTTTTAAATCTGCACTTAGGACTGGAAATTTCTAGTTTTTTCTCAATAATTGTGCAATTTGTCAAGAGTAAAACATCTTGTAATGATAAAAAATAAAAAATAAATTAATTAAACATTGTTTAAACAATTAATTGTTATTTTTCTCATAAAGTGTACTTAGAGCTAGAAATATCTAGTTTTTTCTAAATTCAATCAACTAAAAAAATTAAATTTAAAAAAATAATAAAATAAATGTTAATAAATTGTTTAAACAATGGTTAAATAATAAATTTTTAGTTTTTCTATTACACTTAAGTGTTTAAGTTATATAAAAAATGTCACAATTAAGAAAAAACTAGGAATTTATAGTTTTAAGTACAGTAAATTGAAAAATTAATAGAATAAATTGTTTAAACAATGTTTAAATATTTAATTTTTTGCTTTTCTTTGATACGTAAATGTGGTAGTTACAAGAAAATGCACAATACAGAAAAAACTAGAAATTTCTAATCCCAAGTACACTTTATGAGAAAAATAACAATTAATTGTTTAAACAATGTTTAATTAATTTATTCTTTATTTTTTATCATTACCAGATGTTTTACTCTTGACAAATTGCACAATTATTGAGAAAAAACTAGAAATTTTTAGCCCTAAGTGCATATTTAAAAAAATTACAACAATTAATTGTTTAAACAATTTAATAAATTGTTATACTTTTTTCATACATCAGAAACACTCAAACATTATTTTAATAGGTTTTTATAATTAATTTTGTTAATTAATGAAGCTAAAAGAAATATTTTTAAGATTTTATGATTTTTTAATGCTTATTATTATTAACATAATTATTTATTTCTTTTGAACAAATGTAAAATACCAATTTTTTCTTTTTGGTAATACTTGGGCATTAAATAAGGAACAATATTCAATTTTGAAAAATAAAATAACAGATCGAGAAGTTGCATTTATTTTCATTTGTTTAAATAAATTGTTTATAATTTTATCAAATTACGTTAAATTTTAAAATGAAAAATGTTAATCAAAAATCGTGTTATTTTTATATAACCATACCAAAAATCATTAAATTTTACCTATTACTTTATTTAAAAAAAAAACTTTTCTAAATTCATGCAAAAAAGTTTGTTTAACAATATGTACAACAAAAAAACGAATTTTGCAAAACTGTTCAACTTGTATTTTTTATTTATTATTTCAAACAGAAAAACATAAATTTTATGAAAAATATTGACCAACTGAAAATTAGTTGCCCACTTCACGAATTTTGACCCTATACATTATAGGTAAATTCTATTTGAATTTTCTTCTCAAAATTCCAACAAAAATTAATTAATTTTTAGCAAAACTTAATTCACACGTTGTTGAAAAATTATGCATATATATTTTTATATGAAATATAAATTTAAATTAATAACAGAATTTCGGATATGATATAGATAAATAAATAAATAAAAATATATATATAAAAAATATAGAAAATAAAATATAATTATAAAATCGTGGGCAAATAATGAAAAGGGAGAATTGAGTTTTTGTTATCAGTGATCAGTCTTTTATACTCTTTTTCATAATACTTTCCTGTAATAATGGAATGTATGCATATCACGCATACCTATATATATATATACATTTTTTGTACACGTATATATATATATATATATTTTTTTTTCTCATATACATATTCATACATACGTATATATATAATCCTTGCCACAAAACTGTTTCACAGAGTTAGTAGCACAAATAATAATCGATTATATTGTATAATAAATTGCCTTGTTAAAACCCAGCTTATTCATCATCGAGAATAATTAACTGCCTTAATTGATAGACACATTTACCTTCTAACAATTTAAAATAATTAGTATTTTGGTTAAATTATACCCCCACGGTGTTTTTTTCAGAAATTAAATTAAATTTTGATTTACAGTTATAAAGTATGCGAATATAATTTCTATATAAAAAATTATATAATTCGTATTACGTGCGAAGAAGACTTAAATTAAATTATTAAATCACATTTATACAGTGTATTAAGACGATAAAATAATTTTTTTCTGATTAGACTGGAAAAATTATTATTTACATTAATTTATTTCGCTTTTCTGCTTTATATCAAATTTGAATTTCGCGCCATTCTAGTTCTGTAAAGTCCCGTCTAGAAGGCGTGAAAATTCACTCGCAAGCGAGTTGGAATAGACGGACAATGATTAAAAACAAAATGTAATATTAATAATATTAATTTATAATATTAATATTATTCATTATTTCAATTCAATTATTATTTTTAAGAATTTTTAACTAAAATTCTTCTTTAAAGCAATTTAATTTTCGAAAAAGTTCTTAGACAATAATTTTCAAATCCATTTATTTACAAAATTCAATTTTACGATTTTCAATTATTCGTAAATTCTTCAATTAAACATACATTAGAAAATAACAAATTCAAATAATATAAAAAAAAAATTCCATTAAACTTTTTTAAAAATATTAATTTCAAAATTCAATTATTTCTCAAAATTCACTCTATATTGCTTTTAATATTCAATTATTATCTAAAATTTTAACTGAAATTCAATTTTTAAATTAATTTTTATTACAAAATTCTACTGGAATTCAATTATTTAAATACAATAATAAATAATTTATTGAATAATTGAATGTTTCTTAAAATTGAATTCCCATAAAGAATTTTATCAACAAATTTTTAAATAATTCAATTTTTTGACGAATTTTAATAAAATTTTTAAGAATAATTAGATTTTTCGAGAAATTTGATTAAAATTTTATTAAAAATAATTAAAATTCTGCGATGAGTTTCATTGTTTGTGAAAATAATAATTGAACCCCTGTAAAAATTTTATTATTTATAAAAATAATTTAATTATTGGGAGGAAGTTTATAAAAAAGTTGTAAATAATTGAATTCCTGGGAAATTTTTATTATTTATGAAAATAAATAAAATTATTTTGAATAATTGAATTCTTTTAGAAAATTTTATTAAAATAGTAGATATTCAAAATCATTGAAATTGTAGAAAATTTTTTGAAAATAGTTAAAATCGTGCCAATTTTTAAAATTAAACCTTTTTAAAATTTTATTATTTATAAGGATGTATCTTAAAATGCTTTTAATATTCTATTATTATGTAAAATTTAAACTGAAATTCATTTTCAAATCAATTTTTATTGGAAAATTCTGCTAGAATTCAATTATTTAAATACAAAAATAAATAATTTATTGAATAATTGAATGTTTCTGAAAATTGAATTTTCACCTAAAGAATTTTATCAAAAATGTTTAAATAATTAAATTCTTTCGACGAATTTTAATAAAGTTTTTAAAAATAATTACATTTTTTAAGAAATTTGTTTTAAATTGTATTAAAAATAATTGAAATTCTCCGAAAAGTTTTATTATTATTTGTAAAAATAATTGAATTTCTAAGAAGAATTTTATTATTTTTGAACGTAATTAAATTTCTGCAATAATTTGTAATGCCAAAAAAAACAATGTATTGAATAATTGAATGTTTCTTAAAATTCAAATCTCATGAATAATTTTATTAAAAAATTTTGAAATAATTGAATTCTTTCGACGAATTTTAATAAAAATTTTAAGAATAATTACTTTTTTCGAGGAATTTGATTAAAATTGTATATATATATTAAAAATAATTGAAATTCTGCAATGAGTTTTATTATATTTATGAAAATAATTCAATTCCGAAAAATCATTTTATTATTAACGAAAATAATTGAATCCCTGTAAAAATTTTCTTATTTATGAAAGTAATTGAATTTATGAAAAATTTGTAAATAATTGAATTCCTGTGAATTTTTTATTATTTTATGAAACTAATTAAATGTTTGCCAAGAATTAAATTAAAATTTTTGAAAATAATTGAATTTCGGGGAAGAATTTTATTATTTTTAAAAATAATTAAAATTTTGAGGAGAATTTTTTTTTATTTTTGAACTAACGTTTTTTCTTTTTGCTGTAAATTTCGATTCTTTTCTTATATTTTTCGTTTTTTTTTGCGCAAAAATGGGATTCAGTGTAAGTGATTAAAAAAAAATGTAGTGGGACTAAAATTACTTGCTTTCGATATTTTTATCGGTTTTTTCCGAAGAAAATTATATAGACAGTAACCGGTAGCCGCATATTAAATTCTAAACTCTAGTATCCAATATGCATGACCTACTTTTCATAACGACTCGATACACTGATAGTGTACCTTCCGTAGACGTCATTTTCACACACCTTGCTGCTATCTTTCATATTCTCAAAACCTTTTATCTTTCCTTTTGGCTTTCAACTTTCGTAAGGACTAATTCTAAACAAATAGTTTCTTAATGACTTTTCGGAGTTGTGTCATTGTTATTTATTACTATTATTATGCATAACATAATACTTAGTAATTATTATTATTATTATTATTATTATTATTATTATTACTATTGATTATTATAATTCTAAAAATAATATAGAATAATAATAATTTAGTTTGGATTTTCACCTATAAACTATAAAATATTTATTTGCTACACTGAGAAAAAAATTTAACTGAAATAACCGATTACTTGACTATATTATCAATTAAATATTATACTCGAATCATAATTTTTTATTTGAGTCAATTAAAAGGTATTTGAACCAATAATTTAGAGAAAATTATTAATTTATTATACTCTTATTATTTATTATTTTTTTTAATGTTGCGCTCTCATTAATTTTTTCTTTTTTTTCATAATTATTATTATTATCATCAAGATTGTTGCTGTTTCTGCTGCAACTTTACAGATAAAAGAAAGAGATCTTGAGGAATAAATTTTTAACATTGTTATTACTAACATAATGATATGCAAACTCCCATTCTGTATATAAAGTATATTTTTAGAGGAGACGAAAAACAAAGTTGTCCTTTTAAAATTCTTTTTGTATCATTCCACTTTATCTCCCAACGGGAAGTTGCCAATGTTAACGATTGGTTCAATAATGGGCCATGCTTGGTACCCAATGGTTTTTTCTTGGCAAAACAATTGGCAACCATCATTGGACCACCAATGGTTTAAACTTGGGATGATCACGCTACTGCCAATGATCGGTAGCCAAGCATCGGGCCAATATTATTTGCCAAGGAATTGCCAAGGAGACAAAATCGATTTTCAAAAGCTTGATTTTTTATTGGCAGCCAACAAAAAACCAAGGTTTTGAAAATTGATTTTTTTTAATTATTAATTAAAATTTATTTTTAAAAAATATATTTTTCAAAAATTTATTTTAAAAAAATATATTTTTTAAAAATATATATTTTTTTAAATTAATAGAACATATTAATTTAATTTGTCACCTCTGGTAAAACAAAGATGAAAGACTGATAAATTCCCTCACTTTATATTTTACAGTGGAGGGATGACTGTGAATGTCTTTGCGAGAGAGGAGCAGGTACTTATATAGAGCCAGTGAAACAGGTCACAAGCGAGAAGAAATCACTAGCATGCACTCTGGCGGCGCTTGTCGGAACTGTTTTCTGGCGCGCATGCATATCCTGACGTTATCGACACAGCGCTTGGCAACCAACGTTGCGCCACTTCCGACAAGCGCCGCCAGAGTGCATGCTAGTGATTTGTTCTCGCTTGTGACCTTTCTCACTGGCTCTATATAAGTACCTGCTCCTCTCTCGCAAAGACATTCACAGTTATCCCTCCACTGTAAAATATAAAGTGAGGGAATTTATCAGTCTTTCATCTTTGTTTTACCAGAGGTGACAAATTAAATTAATATGTTCTATTAATTTAAAAAAATATATTTTTTTAAAATAAATTTTTGAAAAATATATTTTTTAAAAATAAATTTTAATTAATAATTAAAAAAAATCAATTTTCAAAACCTTGGTTTTTTGTTGGCTGCCAATAAAAAATCAAGCTTTTGAAAATCGATTTTGTTTCCTTGGCAATTCCTTGGCAACTAATATTGGCCCGATGCTTGGCTACCGATCATTGGCAGTAGCGTGATCATCCCAAGTTTAAACCATTGGTGGTCCAATGATGGTTGCCATTAATGTTCCAATAATGGAACGGAGTTCGCCAAGCATGGCCCATTATTGAACCAATCGTTTACTTCCCATTGGGCTGCTGCTGCTGCTGCTGCAAAAAGAACCTTTGTAGTTTTTAAAAAAATGACAATTTCCAAAAATGGATTTGTTACATATTGTATTATTTATTATATATTTATTTAACTAATTATTATTATTTAATATACTAATAATAAAATAATAAAAATAATAATAATTTAGGGAATTCAGGGAAAAGTCAGTTAAATAATCAGGACAATAATTTCTTTTTAAGTAACTTAATTCTTCAAGAACTATCATAAAATTATTACTTATATACTATTTAATGAATAATTTTATTTAAATATTTCAAAATCAATTGAATTTTAAAAGAATCGTGTTTACAATTTTCATAACCACACGAACTTCAAAAGGTTTTCATTTGGAATTTTATAAAATTTCCATTTTGAATGAATTTAATTAGAAATTTTAAAGAACTTATAGATTTTTTGAAAAAATGTTAATAATAATGGATTCGTAGAAGAATTACAATTAAAAACACTACAAAAAAATTGAATTCTAATGATTGCAAAAATTCAATTATTTTCAAAAGTAATAAAATTCTTCCCAGAAATTCAATTACCTATGTGTTCAAAAATTGAAAAAAATTCTCGTCAAAATTTCAATTACCTTTATAAATAATAAAATTCTTCTTTGAAATTCAATTATTTTTAAAAAATAAAAAATAGCTGTAGATAAATCTTTCGAAAATTATTTTTGAAAATTTTTTCCAATTGAATTTTTGAAATATACAATTAAAAAGATTTTAAATAATAGAAATTTAGTAAAATTAATTGAAAATAAATCCTTTTTTTTAAAGTATTTTATTATAATTTTTGCAAATTACCTATTATAGAATTTTTATTGAAAATTTTGAAAATAATTGAATTTTTAAAAATTTTAATGAATAATTTTCAAATGTAAATTCGATAAAAAATGAAAATATTAAAATAGTTTTGAAAAAAGTAATTCTCTGACAAAGTAATTTAAAATTTTTTAAAATTTACTATTTTAGAATTTATGAGAAATTATTTATAATTAAAATTCATCAAAAATTTGATTATTTTTTTAATATATTTGAAAAACTCAATTATTTACTTGTTTAATAAATTTTTTTGCAAAATTCAATTATTTTAGGGAATTTTTTATTTGAATTTGTTGCAAAATTTAATTATTTTCATAAATTTTAATAAAATTTATGTCTAAATTTCATTTTTTAGGAATTTTACTAAAATTCGTTGCAAAATTTAATTATTTTCAGGAATTTTTATAAAATTTTTGTCTAAATTCAATTTTCATGAATTTTATTAAAATTCGTTGTAAAATTCAATTATTTTCATGAATTTTAATAAAAAATTTTGTCTAAATCCAATTTTCAGGAATTTTTAAAAAATTTATTGCAAAATTCAATTATTTTTAGGAATTTTAATAAAAAATTTTTGTCTAAATTCAATTTTCAGGATTTTTTTAAAAAATTTAATTATTTTCATGAACTTTAATAAAACTCTTTGTAAAATTCAATTTTTTTCTGGAATTTTACTAAAATTCTAATTCATCTATAATTTTAATAAAACTTTTTGAAAAATTCAATTATTTTCAGAAATTTTATTAAAACTTTTGCCAAATTTAATTATTTTAAGGAATTTAATGAAAATTCATTGCAAATTTTAATTATTTTTCAAAGATTTTACTAAATTTAAATTATTTTTAAATAAGATTTTACCAAATTTCAATTTTTGAAAAAAAAATTTTAATTATTATGTAATTGTAAAACTATTGCGTCTTTTAAAAATTATTTAGAAATATTTTTAAAAAGTTAATTTTACGAATTTATTTATTAAAATTTTTGAAGGTATTCTACCTTAATATCTTTAAAAAGAAAAATGAACGGTTTCAATTATTATAAAAAATTGAATTTTTGTATTTAAATAATTAAATTTTATTTCCTGATGAAAAAATAAATAGGAAGTATTTAAATATTTTATTTAGAAAAATTATGTACAAGTTTTGATTAATTGAATTTAGAAATCAGTGAAGAATCAGGGAAATAGAAAATAAAATATTTGTGTGGCAACACTAAATTAAATAAACGACTTTTTAGACTTTTTTCTATTTTTAATCGACTAAAGCGACTTTTTTTGTTCATTAAAGTCGATCCGAGGCCTATAATAATTAAATATTTATTTAAAAATAAAGTTATTGATGTTTTGGAATAATTTCTCAATTAAAGAAATTCGTAAATAAATATAGAACATTATTTCAGTAATATCTAATAAATTGTAGAGTAAATCAGAATATTCTTTAGAGTCAGGGAAATAAAAAAAATAAAATAATAATTATCATTTACATGTTCGAAAAATAAATATTTTTTTATCCTTAGGTAAACGACAATTTAGCAAATTAAAGCAATATGTATGGGAATAATTGTTATAATAGAAGAGACTTTTGAAATGCGGGAAGTGAAAAATTTATTGACTAGTTAATTGAGATTGAACGTCAGACAAGGAGTTGTGTGAAAAATGGCATTCCTAAGCCTAAGTGGTTTTCGTTTTATATAAACTATATAATTGTTCTAGATAGAACAAAGGTCAGTAAGATTTCTGATAAAAAGATATTATCATTATGCTTTCAAACACAAGTGTGCTTGACTGCTCTAATTTCTTCAGTTAAGTGAAGGGCTCACGCTTCTTTTTTCTTCTCTATATTCAGCTGCTTTTGTATTAAAATCAACTTTAGTTTTTCAGTCAAATTAAAAAAGGAAAAAAAGAAAGGAAAAAAATGTCAATTAAATATTTGTCGACAGGTGTAAAGACAAGACGAAAAAAGAAAACATTTTTATAATTGTACCTCGTAATAATTAAATAATAATTAATAATTCAATCATAATTAATAATTTAATAATAATTTAATTTGAATTAAGTAATGAGTGACTTTTTTGCTTTTGAATTAGTAAATTAGCAGACATTACTATTTAATTATTTATTAAGTAAAATTCGCTCATTCAAATTTATATAATTTATTATATAATATAATAATAAATTTATAATAATTATTATTAACATTTTTAAATTTGTTATAATTATTATTAAAATTTTTATATTTGTTATTATCATTATTATTATAAATATTATTAATGATAATAATAGTAATAATAATAATAATAATTATTATTACTATTATTATTATTATTCTAATTTTTTTTATTATCGTAATATTAAATAAAATCGAGTAATAAAAGTCTCAAATAATAACAAATTTTTATAAAAGAAAAAAAATTTGAGGAATATAAAACTTGACAGTGGGAAAAAGTAATGTGCCTGCTATATATATTTGTTGAGAAATGGGTTTTATAAAAGGAGAATTGTGTTTTTAGTTTAAATGAAGGTTGAAAGTAAGGAGTGTTTCAGATTTGTAGCGTTTAACTCTTTTAACTGAACACGCGGGTGAAAAGTAGAGAAGGATCAACTCCGGAAACTCTGACATTTTTATACGTGTGATAAATACATTAGTAGTTTGTTGGAGAACGAATAAAATTTATTTTTTGTCTTTTTTTTCTCACAACTTTTGTTTATATTATATAAACCATTCGCATATATAAGAATCGCAATAGAAATTTTATTTTTTATCTGTCGATTAAAAATTAATAACAATGTCTAAAAATTTAATTAAAATTATTATATACAAATTGTATTTTTAGTGAAAAATTTCAATTTTTACTTTCGGTCATAATATATCAACAAAAAGAACAACAACAATATCAATAAATGTTAAAATCAACTGTGGATCAATAAATAATTATTGGTGTAAAATTAGCCCGTTAGGAACAAGTATTTAACTTGATTTATTTAGTAAATTATTAAACATTATTTACTCTCTAAATTTGAATTTGTAAAAATGTTTACTAATTTGAATTATTGACTGAATTTTTGCTTTTCAATTAGTAAATTTGACTAATAAATTAGTGGAAATTATTATTTATTAGTAGACTATTTATTAGACTATTTATTAGTAGACTTATTAGAATTTTTACTATTTTTTGTTAGTAAAATTAATTTCTACTAATTTATAATTAACATTTACTAATTCTAAAGGAAAAAATCAGTATTTTTTTGTAAATAAAAAAATATTACAAATATATTTTTCTAATTAATTAAGATAAAAGGGAACTCGCAGCAATATTTTTTTGTCTATTCCCCATAATCTGTGTATAATATAGAAATGTCAGAAAAAGCTTAAAACGATTTAACTAGTTTGGAAATGATTGAGGAATTACCTTGAAAAAGTCAGGGCTATATAAATGACTAAGGAATTCGACCCTATTATTACAATTTTCCCTATTAAACGTGAACAAGAATTTTTTGTCGGATTTTGCAGCTTGTGTATAGTATATAAATCGATTAGAGACTTTTTATTATATTTTCTTCATTGTAGTAGAAAATTTTTTTAATAATATAATAATATATAAATAATATTATTAATTAATTAATTAATTAATTAATTATTAGTAATAATTGTTAGTAATTATATTAATTATAATAACTAGCCACATGTCAGTAAAATCAGGGAAATGTACCAGTAAAAAAAAACTTTTGTCAGTAAAGTCAAGGAAATGCCAGAAAAAAAATTTTTGTCAGGGAAATTTAGAAAATCGAGATTTTTTTCGACTTATTTTCAAAAATTGCGACTTTCTCGACTTTTCTTCCGAACATTGCAAGAAAATATATTTTTTTTTAGTATGAAATGTAATTCATTTCGATTTTTACAGTGCGCAAAATAACTATAAACATAAATCTTTTAAAATTTGTTTTTGAATTATTTTTTTATTTAAATTTTCGAAATATACAATCAAAAAGATTTTGAATAATTGAAATTTTGTAAATTTTAATTGAAAACAATTAATTTTTTTCAAGTATTTTGTTAGAATTTTTGAAAATCAACGTTTGAAGAAGAATTTTAATTGCAAATTTTCAAAATAATTGAATTATCAAAAATTTTAATGAAAAATCTTTCAACGTAAATTTAAAAATTAAATTTGAAAATTAGCTTCTGATTTTTTAAAATTTAGTATTTTCAGTACTTTTAATAACATATTTCCAAAACTTCTAATACATATACATACAAAAAATAATAACATTTTAGAATTATTTTTAACATTTTGGAGAATAAAATCATGTTCAAAATATTTCATTAAAATTCATCAAAAAATTAATTAGTTTTTTTTTTGAAATAATACAAAAATTCTTTTAAGAATTTCAATTTATTGTTTTCGAAAAATTACATTGAAAAATATTTTTAAAAACTACTTAATTATTAGAATTATTTTATCATAATTCTTTAAGATTTAATTATCTTTGAATGAAAATGAAAATTTACTTTTTTGAACTTCTTAAAATTTCGGAGAAATCATGATCATATTCACAATTAAAATTCTTAAAAAATTTGACAATTTTTATTTTTTAAAATATTATACTTTGCACAATTATTATTATTATACTTTGCACCAATTCCTATTTTTAATCTTATTTTTGGAACAGGATTTTCCACAGGAATTAAGACATTCAAAAATTTCATTTTAATTCAATTATTATTTTCTAGAATTTTGAATTATTTTTTATGAAAATAATTGAATTCCTTAAAAAAAATTTATTATTTATGAAAATAATTGAATTCCTGTGAAATTTTTATTATTTATGAAAATGATTGAATTCCTGTAAAATTTTTATTATTTATGAAAATAATTAAATGTATGCATACAATTTTATTAACAATTTTTTTTTTAAATAATTGAATTATGTTTTTGGAAAATTTTATTAAAATAGTAGGGGAGAGTCTCCAGTTGTGAGACGGGTTTCATTTTTGACCCGTAAATTGTAAACGGGCAAACGAAATTGTAAATAAAATACACCGTTCGAAAGGTAACAGAAATACGCAACTTTTATTAAAAGAAAGTATAGTGTTTCGATGAACTCAAAAAATTTTACGATACATTTTCCGAGCACATCGATTTTTTCAAAAAAAAAAAATGTCTCCAGTTGTGAGACACTCATTAAAAATTGCTAAAATTTAATAAGTTTGACATAAAACGTTATGTTTAGTAGAAATAATTAAATATATTAATAATATATATTATTATATACTAAATAATAATATTTATTCGCCAAAATATGACTATCAAATAAACACAATTTAATAGCTTCAACAAGAGCATTAAAATTGATTTCTTCTGAATCAATTGACTTTTTTCCACTTGACATGCCCAAAAATACTAGAAAAAAGAATCAAAACAACATTTAAATAGTATGCCTGCAAAGTAGTATTTTTTATGCTGCCCAGATGGGTGTTGACACCGTCTCACAACTGGTGATATGCTGTGTCTCACACCCAGAAATTGGCGCTATTTTGAAAAAGGAGAATTAAATTATTTTCAACCGTAGATTGGAACAATGCAATGTTGCATCACAAAATATAAGGAAAACACTAAAAGAAAATGCATTACATTTACCTTTTTCAATTAATTAAATTGCAAAAAAAGTACTTTGCATTTATTGAAAAAACGCTTTTTAGTCGATTATCACACACAGTGTTAGTATTTAACAAAAACAGTTTATATATCCGCCTCGGTGTACACGAAATAGTTGGCTCATATAAAAAGAAATGTTTTTATATAAACCAATCGGCTTTTTAATATTGCATGTTAAAAAAAATTGACTGTCTCACAACTGGAGGTGTCTCACAACTGGAGACTCTCCCCTAGATATATTGAAAATCATTGAAATTAGAAAAATGCATTTTATTTTTGAAAATATGTAATTGAAATTAGGACAAGAATTTTTTTGACATTTATGAAAATAATTAAACTTTGAAGAAGAATTTTGTTATTTGTAAAGATAATTGGGATTTTTACGACAATTCTTTTTCAAATTTTGAACATAGTTGAGTTTTATAAGAATTTTATTTTTTTTTAAATAATTGAATTTTTGCAATTATTTGTAATTTCTCCAAAATTGAATTATTTTAGTGTTTTCAACAAAGATTTAAATTAGAAAATTTTTAAATTCTATTATTTTTAAAATTGCTAATTTTATTTTTAAAAAAGGCAGCAAGAAGTTAGTAATTTTGAATTGAGAAATAAAAAAAATCTGAGAATAATAAGATCTTAAAAAGGCCATTTCTACTCATATTCCGTTCACTTCATCTCGATTGTGAGCGACTTTTCATGCCCTCTAGGCGGGAATTCACAGAATTAGAATGGCGCGAAATTCAAATTGAATGAAAGAAAAAAATTAATTTAGAGGATATATTATAATATTTAATGGTAGTGTAAAATTGTTAGTAGTATAAATATAATATATATTTAATATATTGTATAATATGTTATAATACATTCTATATTATTTGATATATATTATAAATTTGATACATTATAAATATAATAAATTCTAGATTGATTTTCACACATTCTTATTGCAATAAGATGATGTTCCAAAACTACATCCAGTTTTGGAACAACATTGTCTCGATTTTTTTTTTCGAGGAAATATGCATCATTTTCCCCACTTGCAAGTACATAGAGTATATTATTGAGAGAAAGTTTTGTATATACCCATGAGAATATATAATAATGTATATACATATATAAGAAGATTGCATTTACAAAGGAAGAGTATACATATATACTTCCTGTATAAGCTGCTCCTCACTTGCACATAGAGGGTAATTTCAAACAAGAAGCCTAGGCCTAGACCTCTCCGTTATTGTTAAAGGTAGAAGGATATATTTGCTCATTGGCGTAGAGCCAGTCTTGTTATAGAACAGAACACGTGTACTTTTGAAAATTCAAATTCTTCAACCTCCTTCAAGTTCTAATCTAATTCATTATACATATTTTACAAAAATAAACGTTCCAGTTGATTAATTTAAGCTCGAGGGAAATTTACACCTTTTGCAATCATTTTTAGTCTTTTATATATATATATATATATATATATATGTATACGTTGAGAAATTTTTTCTTCTTCAAAAATAAGTAGTCAACCAAAAAAAAATATATTTGAATTAAAATTTAGAATTAAATTAAAATTAAAATTATAAATTTAAAATTTAGAATAAAAAAACGTAATTTTTATTGAATTAAACTTGTTGTGTATTGAATCAATAAACTATTTCGGGGGCAAAATTTATTAAAATGGAACAAATGTTTATTTAAATCAAATTAATATTTATTTTGTTTAAACAAACTTTATTTAGCAGCTAAAAATTAGGTTTCTGCAATAAAACAGAATATTTGTTGAGAAATTAACTAAATTTATTTTTTAGCTCTTCTCTATTTTTCTCTCTCGTTTTTTCCTCTTTTTTCTAGTTCTTCAGATAATCAATATTATTCTTTGGTCGAGGGCAAAATTTATAAAACAGAACCAAATGTTTACTTAAATCAAATAAATATTTATTTCGGATAAATAAACTTTATTTAGAATAAACTAAAAAGTTTTAAGTGTCCAAACGATATTTTTCGATTGTTAATAAATAAAGTTTGTTTAACGTAACTAAATATTTATTTGATTTAACTAAACAGAAGGTTCAGTTGAATGAATTTTGCATTTGACGAAAGAATTTGGCCATTTAAAGTAATTTTTTATTTAAAACAAACCAATTAAATCCTATTTGCTTCAAATACTGAAATTATTATTGCGATTCAAATACAATTTATTTGATTTAAATAAAAATTATTTGAACCAAGAAAATATTTATTTTATAATAGACAAGTAATCGGTTTTAATTAATTGTAAATAATTATAATAATTATAGTTATAATAATAATTAATTATTATTTTTATTATAACAACTAATTTATATTATAAATATACTGAAATTATTGGTTCAAACACAATTTATTTGATTTAGACAAAAATTACTTGATTCAAGTAAATATTTATTTGATAATAGACAAATAATCAGTTATTTGAGTCAAAGAAATTTTTTTCTTTGAAACAATAATCAATTATTTTTAGTATTATAAAAATTTGAAATCATAATAATTAATGATGATAATTAAATAAAATTAGAAATAAAATTAGAAACAAAATTATATAAATTATAAATTTTTAAATAAAAAAAAAAATTTTAATTATTTTTTCTAAATTTGAATTAGTAAAAACGTTTACTAATTTGAATTAGTGATTGACATTTTGCTTTTGAATTAGTAAATTTTACTGATAAATAGTAATTTTTACTTTATTGGTAAAATTTACTACTTCAAAACCAAAAATTCGGTCACTAATTCAATTAAGTAAAAATTTTTTATTTTTACCATTATTCAATTGTAGAGAAAAAAGTTTTATTTACTTTAATATAACTAAATTATTAATTTTTTAATTAGTTAATTAACTTTCAGTTTATGGCGGAGAGAGGGGTTTATTTATTATTAAAAAATTAAAAATTATCGAGCTAAATTCATAATTTTTTTTCTTTTTATTTAACAAAAAAAAATCATATTTATTTAATAACAAATGCATATTTTCAGAGCACGCATATCAGTTTTCTACCTTTTCTTTTTTGCTCAAGGTTGTGTTTACATTTTTAACACTCACATTACTATCGACTAAATTTACGAGTTCATGACTCAAGCACGTTTTCTACTCTCTAAAACGTGTGCGAATTTCTTTATTTACATTTCAATCCTGATATAGTGCATATTAATAATTAATATAGATATAAATAATACAGTAAATTTTTTTCTATTATTTCTATTAACAAATTATAAATATGACAATAAATTTTTGCGAATAAATATTATTATTATTTTTATTCTAAGATGAATAAAAATAATAATATTTATTTCTAAAAAAAGAAATATAACTTCACGTCCTCCTTATAGCTAAAAAAGAAATTAATATTTTATTATTATTATTTGTTATTATTATTGTTATTATTTATATATTTTTTTGTCGTTACCTATAATATAAAAAATTATTATTAATAATATTAATAATAATTTTTTTATAATATTATTATTATTATTATTATTATTATTATTGTTTATTGTTAATTTCTTAAATTTTTATCTAGAAATGAATTTTTCCTTATAATTGTTTTTATGTTCTATTATTGGAAAAGTACACAATAGAAGTTAACTTTTTGGTGACTAAATATAATATATTCTTCTCTGGAATAAATCAATTAAGTTTTCCAATTTAGATCAAGTTTATTTTTGCTGGTTCATTAAAATTAAATTTGTACCCTGTCCTAAATGTGATTAGTATAATGATAGGTATAAATAAAAGAAACAATAATACTAAAAATAATTATGACAATTATAATAAAAATATCAATATTAACAATACAAACATGAGCGAGAACTAGTTGGTGAATCTATTGTCCGTTATAGGGGTGAAAAGTTGTGAAATCAATATAGCTTATTTGTCCGAATATATATACAATATTTAATGAAGATGACTGTGTAATGAAGGTATGTAATTATATATTCGTATCTACATTATTAAAATTTTAATTAAACTTCATATATTATTAAATTTCATTAAAAATGAAATATATTTATATTTATAAGTCAAATAAATATTTAAAATTCATTATTATACTATATAAAGTTATATTAATTAAACGATTACATTATGTACTTTTTATATAAAATATAAATTTTGTTTTACATTTACACGTTTTTTATTATATATTCCTACACTGAAAAAAAAGTGCTGTTGAATCAAATATCTCCATGCTATTGAATTCCCCGTCATTGATTCAATGACACATTTATTAATCGAAAAGTATATTGCTTAAAATGAAAAAATGAAACTGTTTAAATTAAAAGTACGGTACTGTAGAATTAATGATATTGTGCAAATTGTTTCTATAGTTCATCTATATATAGCAACAGAATAATTTATTGCTTCTTTGACATTATTCATTTGAAGCATCTAATAGGTAAATTTGAAGAAAATGCGTGTAAATTTAAATCAAATGAAAAATTGTTTGCTCCAAAGAAGGGCGCTCTGAAAACGAAAGCATATGCTTTCGTTTCAATGAGTGGTGCTATTGCGGACTGCCTATAGCATATGCTATAAAAATAAGAACACTATGTTTTGAGACATTGACAGGTACTAAATTTATTGAAATACTTACCCACATATATTTATATGTTTATTAAACCTGTCGTTTTTGAGATTCCAATATAAAAAAGTATTATTTAAATTCTTTTAATTAATTAATGACTAGTTAAATATAAATTCCCTATATAAATTCCCTTATATACGCGAAAAATCTCGAGCACGGTATTTAACCACAAAGTAAGTGCCCAACGTTGAGAAGCGGATGTATTACATTGCAGCGCGGCGGTTCTCGTCTATCACGGAAGTTAAGCGTCGTTGGTCGCGGTTACTAAATGGATGGGTGACCGCTTGGGAATAGCCGTATTTTTCTGACTAAAAAAGATAAGTGTGTTTGAATGTGTATGTGTGTGTGTGTGTTTAGCCGTTGGGAAAAATGAAAATAATAATAAAGATGTATATGTTAGTGTGAAAAATTGAAAAAAAGATGTGTATAAAAAGTGTTGTGTTAAAGGTGTGAGAATTAATTATAGTATATAAAAAACATGTGAACAAAAATTCCCTTTTTTCAATTTATCGTTGGTATATATTTAACCACATAAAAGAATTGAATTAACAGTATGGTGTTATTCAATCGATAGCAACAACTAAAAAAATTAAGAGTACAAATTTTTGAATCATAAAAATGATGCTTTTAAATTTAAAAGTTATAGTCATTGACTCAAAAGCATATACTGTTAAATTAAAAAATTTTGTTTATTCATTCAAAAGGATTCACCTTCGAATTAACATAGTATGCTGTCAATTTGAGAAATATGCTTTTGTTTCAAAGAAAGTGATACTATCGAATCATTAGAATCGGTGCTTTCAAAACAACAGCATATACGTTAGGCAGCCCGTTATGACACTATTCAATGAATCAAACCCATATGTCATTGATTCAACAGCATTTTTTTCTCCGTGTATAATAAAAAAAAAAAATAAT
Source organism: Leptopilina heterotoma (assembly GCF_015476425.1). Lineage (NCBI taxonomy): Eukaryota > Metazoa > Arthropoda > Insecta > Hymenoptera > Figitidae > Leptopilina > Leptopilina heterotoma. Next base: position 5,292,553 of record NW_025111138.1, read on the forward strand.
AAAAATACAAGAGAGAAATTTAAAACTGAGCTGAACAATAAATAAAAAATAAATATATATCTATGTTTGATATATAATAATAGATTGCGAGGTTCATATAATATACATATAGTTTCAAGTAGTAAAGGTCAATATTAAGTCAGACAAGTTCAAGCGAAAGTTTTCTGTTTATCGCTCGCCCTATTTTTATATTATTTCATTTTTTCTTTTCTATATATATTAACCTTTCAATTTTTATAAATTTATTACAGAGAAATATAAAATTATATAAATAAATAATAATATTATATATTATAATATTATAAATAATATAATAAAAAAAAATAATATATACATAAAATAAATGCAAAATAAACATAAATGAATTTAAAAGTGTAGCATATATTTAATTCTGTATTTTTATAATTTATATTTTGATAATAATTTAAAGATGAAAGAGGAAAAATAATAAGAAGACGAAAAGTAGAAGAAAAGAAAATTTTCTTAAGTTGTGTACGTAGATGTAAATATATATATATATATATATATATATATATATATATATATATATATATACGTTTAATGTCTGACTACACGTTGACCTTAATCACTTAAAAACTTTTAAAATTCATTATTAAAATTTAAAAGTAGAGAAAAGAAACTTTTATACGTATTTAAATTTTTTTTTTACACACCATAAGATTTTTTTAAGGTTAATAAAAAACAATTTTATTAAATTTTATTCATTTTTAACACACTGCTATTAAACGCAGGTTTTTAAGCTTATAGCATTAAAATTGTAATTTTAAAACAAATTATTCTAAAATAATTTTGATTATTATTCTAATTAAAAAAGTTTCCTCCACGAGGAAGTAAAATATTAATTATAAATAATGGTAATGATGATAACCAGCAACAACAACAATTATATAATAGTAATGATGATAATAGCAATAACCACAATTATATAATAATAATCGATATAATCTGTCCTCACGTGAAGTTAGTGTTGTTTTATTCCAATTTATTAATTTGTAAATAATAAAAAATAAGTGGAGTAGGAAAATTTAATTTTCAATTTCAAAAACTCAAAAAAGAGGTGAACTTGCAATTTTTTAAAATAATTAATTTATTATACTATGAATTATTTATTTTTGCATATAAATAATTGAATTCTGATAAGAATTTATTTAAAAAAGAATATTTTAGTTAAAACTTTGGAAAATAATTAGAAGTGTAAAAATAGAATTCTTTAGAAATAATTAAATTTCAAAAAGTTTTTTAGTTTCAATCTTTGAAATTATAATTGCTGTAAAAGTATCATAATATTTAAATATAAAAAAATTATTAATTTGTTATAGCTTCCTTGAAAATTAAAAGTTATTATTATTATTATTATTATTATTATTTTTTGTTTAAATTCTTAAAGTTTTTCAATAATTTTATTCAAAAATTCTAAAAAAAATAATTGAATTTTGGAAGAAACAGTTGCAATTTTTAAAAATAATTAAATTTCATGAGGTTTTTTTATTGAAATTATTTGAAATTTTAATTCCTCTGTGGAAAAATAAATAAGAATAAGTTTTTAATTATTTTGTTTAACAAAAAGTATTGAAGTGATGAATAATTTAATTTAGAAATTCCAAAAAAAAATTTTGTTTCTTAAAAAAATGTAGGTATAATTAAAAATTTTTAAAAATAATTGTACTTCAGAAAATAATTTTAAAAAATTGAAACAAATTAAAAATTTTGTCAAATTTCATCGGAATTATATTTAAATTTTATTTGTTTACTATTAAGAACTATTTTGAAATATATAATCGTATTTTTGAAGAAATGTAATTGAAAATTTGGAAAGTAATTGAATTTTAATAGAAGAAATTATAAAAATATAAAAATATTTTAGTAGAAATTTATTATTATCAGGAGTAAAAACTTATTACCTATTTAATCAAAAAAATATTCTAGTTGCTGTTAGAAATATCTTCAATAATTAAATTTAAAGAAAAACTGTTTGAGAAGTTATATTTTTTAATAAATGAAGAATTTTTATTAAATTTCGAAAAGCAAATCTTTTAACTTTTAACGCAGTGTCAAAAGAAAATTTCACTCGCGTTTAGTTTTGCTAGTTTATAATAACAATATTCGATTTTTGTAAGCCCGTATACTGACTGAATACATAAATAAATAATTAAATAAAAAATTGAATAAATAAATAAATACAGGGTGTCTACTAACCGGGAATTCCGGGAAAACCGGGAAATAACCGGGAATTTTATTTGACCGGGAAAAACCGGGAATTAGCCGGGAATTTTATACCGAACCGGGAATTTTTTCACAAAAAGTAAAAAAGTTTTATTATTTTAATTTGTTTTTAAAAAATCAATTTTTATTTCAATTTTTATAGATATTTATACTGTTTTCTAAATTTAAGTTAGTTAAAAATAATTAATTTGATGATAAAAAATCAGTTACCAATTCAAATATATTATGTAAATAAATTTAAAAAAAATTATGGAGTTAATAGAAATATTGTGAAATTCGACTGAAAATATGTAATTAAATTTGTTAAAGAAATTCATTAGAAACTTTTTAACAAATAGAATTTTCAAAGTATTTTAATTTAATAATTGATTAATAATTGAATATTATAAAGAGTAAAATTCTAATGTATTCATGTTTCTTACTGCGAAGATTAATAATTAAAATTTTTATTAGTTAATTTAAAAAAATATACATACTTAAAATTGTTTAATAAAATTGAACTTTCGCAAAATTTTTTTTAAATCTAAAAAATAAAAATGTTGTAATTTTTTAATTCTATTGTTCCAAGATAATTGAATTTTTCTAAACAAATCATTGAAATTTTTTTACTTTTTTTGAAAAATAATTGAATTTTTTTAAAGAATTTTATTGAAATTTTTCGAAAATAATTAAGGGGTAAGACTCCGTCAGAAAAAAAGCGATTTGCAAGTCGTCTTCCGATTTCTTCGAAACCTTGGGAAATAGAAGTCTTATATGAAGTAAATTTAACCCTAAAAGGATTTTGAAAAATTTTTAAAATGGCGGCCGCTACGCCATATTGAAAATGAGTGTTGCGTTTTTTTCAAAAATTAATAACTCTGAAACTTTTTGATCGATTTTAATAAAATTTACAGGCGATATAGTTAAAAATACGTAGTTTAATTTGATATTATGAACAAAAAAAAATTTCCAAAATTTGTCAAAAAAAAAGTCAAAAAAATTTTTTGAATTAATTTTTAGTTCAGTTGGCCTAATTTTTGAATTTTCTAATAAGTAAATATCGATTCCTTGTAATTTCACCTTTCATTTCATAAAAAAAAATTTATGGAGACTCTAATAGTTCTCGAGATATTGCGACTTTAGTGGGAGCGCGTACCGCGGAATTAAACTCCGTAGCGAGGCGGAATATGAAGCGAGCGTACAAACGTGCACAATAGGGTGTCCGTAACAATGCGACTTTCGAATTTTGTTTACGCCACCCCCCAGTTTAGTTCCAATAAAATAAAAAAAAATTTCCCAAAATTTGAAGCCGATTGATTAATATTAACACGTGCCAGAGATCCATCGAAATTTCCCATTAAAAATACATAGGAAAAATGCACTTTTTAAAAAAAAATTTATAACTTTTTTAATTTTCATGCAAAAAATTCTCCAGGTCACATTTGCCTTCATTTTTAGCTGCACTATAAGATAGCACTTTGTCAAAAATTTAATTTTGAAAAATTTTTAAAATGGCGGATGATTAAAGTGGGTTATAAAAATGCACCACAATATATCCAAGGTTTTAACACATAAGTGTTGTCAAAAATTAAAAAAAATTACTTACTCGGGGCTATTTTCGATCGTTCATCATGAATCTGATATCAGAAATTAATTTTTCCAAATTTTCGATCCAATATGGCGGGTTAAAAATTTTGATTTTCTACATTTTTAAAGTAAAAATTCTAAAACAACGTCAAGGGCGATTTTTGGAAGCGCTATTTACACTCAGAGAAAAAGTTTATTTCACTTAACCAAACTGTTTAATTAACCTATTTTATTTGTCACGATAAAACAATTTTGTACATGTGTGAATTTAAAAATGGCGATCTCACTTGTCTACAGTCCGCGTTCGCGTCAAATTTATTTGTTAAATCGGTAAATCAAAGAAAAAAAATTATAAGTGTCGGTTAAATAAATATTAAATACATTGTGTTCATTGACTTACTGCATATTTAATTTGTACCAGTGAGAAGAATATTTACAAAAAGGTTTTGTGAAGTTTTCAGTTTGTTGTTTCGAATAAACTTTTTTCTGAGTGCACGTATAAAAATCATAATTATAATATGTTTAATGTAATATTTCAAATGTTTTTTTACAATTAAGTAATTTTATTTATATGAAGAAATACATATATAATATTTTACTTAATTGTTATTTATTCTCCTCTAATAATGTTTGAGTTTCCTAATTTAATATTTTCTAGTATACATATTATTGGTTAATTTATAATTTATTATATGTATAATTTTAAAATATCAATAATTATATAATAAATTATCAATTAACCAATAATACGTACTAGAAAATATTAAATTAGGAAATTCAAATATTATTAGAGGAAAATAAATAACAAAATTAAGTAAACAAAAATATTTATTTAAATAAACCAAATACGTTTACTAAAACTATTTATTTGAATCAAACAAATCGTTTCTCTTGAAATAAACAAATTTTTTAGTTATATTAAATAAAATTTTTTGGTTAAGTGTAATAAGCATTTGGTTAATACAAATAAACGTATTGGAAGAAATTTTTTGGTTGAATCAAACAAACGTTTGGTTGACTGTATAGCAATGCATTTCTTTGGTTGATTCAACCAAAATTTGGTTGATTCGAACCAATTTTTTTCTGAGTGTACGAATCTAATGTTAAAATTTTATTTTTCAAATTATTCGATCCACTATGACAGATTCAAAATTATGATTTTCTACATTTTTAAGTAAATAGTCTAAATATTAATTTATAGATTAATATTTACAAAAAATAATTATTGGGATGTTTTCGAAACTCTTTTATAGAAATTTAACTTTTTATACCATTGCTCTTAAAAATCGATTATTAAAGGAATATTTAAAAAAAAATTTGAATCCGCTATGCCATATTAGATTCGGTAATTTAAAAAATAAATTTTTAACATTAGATTCGTAAATAGCGCTTCCAAATATCGCCCTTGACGTTGTTTTAGAATATTTACTTCGAAAATGTAGAAAATTAAAATTTTGAACCTGCCATATTGGATCCAAAATTTTGAAAATTAATTGTTACGGACACCCTATTGTGCACGTTTGTACGCTCGCTTCATATTCCGCCTCGCTACGGAGTTTAATTCCGCAGTACGCGCTCCCATTAAAGTCGCAATATCTCGAGAACTATTAGAGTCTCCATAAATTTTTTTTTATGAAATGAAAGGTGAAATTACAAGGAATCGATATTTACTTATTAGAAAATTCAAAAATTAGGCCAACTGAACTAAAAATTAATTCAAAAAATTTTTTTGACTTTTTTTTTGACAAATTTTGGAAATTTTTTTTTGTTCATAATATCAAATTAAACTACGTATTTTTAACTATATTGCCTGTAAATTTTATTAAAATCGATCAAAAAGTTTTAGAGTTATTAATTTTTGAAAAAAACGCAACACTCATTTTCAATATGGCGTAGCGGCCGCCATTTTGAAAATTTTTCAAAATCCTTTTAGGGTTAAATTTAATTCATATAAGACTTCTATTTCCCAAGGTTTCGAAGAAATCGGAAGACCACTTGCAAATCGCTTTTTTTCTGACGGAGTCTTACCCTAAGGGAAGTTAGTGACCATAATTATAATTTTATTTTTAAAATTTTAAGTCCCTCTTACAGTTTTAAATCAATTTTTTGCTTCTAAAAATTATACTATTTTATTATTATTTAATAATTATAATTATTGAACTTCTCTTAAATTTTTATCATTTTAAATTTCTGAATGTTCAAATAAATGATATTTATTTATTTCTTGAGCAAATTAAATGTTTATTACATATTAAGTAAATAATTAATTATTGCTGCTTATTATTTTCAAAAATTTTAATAAAATTCTTCACAAAAATTAAATTATTTTCATAAATAATAGCATTCTTTGGAAGGATTCAATTATTTTTATAAATAGTAAAATTCTTTGCAGAAGTTCAATTATTATCAATGTAATTTTAATAAAATTGAAAAATACAATTTTCAATTATAATTATAAAGAGACAAGATTATTTTTAAAAACTTGAAAAAATTCTTTGTTTAATTCAAGTATTTTCCAAGTTTTTAATTAAAATTATTGAAAAAAACATTATTTTCAAAAAATTTAATGATTTATTTATGTTTGAAATCAAATTTAAATTTAAATTTGATATGAAAAAAAACCGGGAAAAAATTAGGATATAGCCGGGAAAAACCGGGAAATAACCGGGAATTTTGTTAGACGAAAATAGTAGACACCCTGAAATAGATAATTATAATAAATAATGATAATAATAATTATTATTGTTATTATGGTTATTATTATTTTTATAAATATGCTGATTGTAAATCATAATTAAGACACATCAGTTGAAAGCGTCCGACAATAAATTGACCTTAGTCACTGAATTCTATAAAAATCATGCGCACGTTAACTTGTCTGACTTAATATTGACCTCTACTACTGAATGTAGAACCTTGCAATTTATTATATTGTGTAAATTCATATATAATTATTCATTGAAATTTTTTTCTATTGTAAGTTTTCACAGGTTTTGAATTTTTTTTACCAACTATAGTCAATTAAATCATTACTAAGAAAATAAATATTGAAAAATTAATTGAAATTTTATGAATAAGTTCCGGAATATAAATCAAATAAATTCAAGGAAATAAATATTTTGAGTATTTATATAATTGTCAAAAATTATTTTTAAACAAAAAAGTTTAGGTTTTTTTTTACTAAGAGAAACTGTGACTGTTTTATAACTTTCGGCAAATTATAATTTTTTTAAATAATAATTTATTAAAAAATTATAGCAGATTACAACAACAAATTTGCAATATTTATAATTGTGGTAATAAATTTTTAAATGTTTCTTATTACTTTTATAGCTATATATACATACATATTTGAATATAGCTTTGAAATTTAAATTGTTTGTATAAAAGGGAGAAGAGAATAATTTTTAAATTTTGTTGTGTATAGTTTTACAAATAGATTATATATAGTCATATATACAGTTGAAATTTTAGTACATGTTTATATCTATATGTTAGAAATTGGACTGCAGATTTTTGATATATGCAAAAGAATACTCGTATTGGACTGAAATGGAGCCACATACTCTGTAACTCCAGTGCTCTACTTTACATTTATTTTCTTTTTTTTCCTGCTTTTTTTAACACATAACGAGCAAATAGAAGTTTCCGAAACAAATAAATCGATGTACACAGTCCCTTTCCATTTTAGTTTCTTTGCCAATTGGCATAAAATAGAATTTCAAAATTTTCTATATACAAAATTTTAATTTCAATTCTCTGTGTTATTTCTTGATAAGGTAATTTTAAAGATAATTTTGAAAAAATTTTGAAATAAAAATATTTTAATAAAAGAGAATATTATTTATCTGAAATATATTACTATTTTATTTTGAAAAAAAATTTATTTGATACAAACTTGTCTTAATCAAATAAATATTTACTTTTTTAGAATTTTTGAATAAGCGGTGATTAAAATTTTTAGTTAGAATACTTCAATGAAATACAATAATATTTAAAAATAATTGTTTTAAAGGTGAGAAAATAAAATTCTTTGAAATATAAAATTTATTTTAATGAAAGTTAAGAAAATTTTCTATTTTTTCAATTTTCTATAATTATTTTCGGGTTTTCAACTGTTTTTCAAAAATTTTAATTGCGATTTTCTAAAAACCTCATTTTTTAAGAATTTTTAAATAAAATTCTTCAACTTGCATTGATTTTTTGTTTAATAAATATTTGAATTTTATAAACCTTGAAAAAATCTGGAAAAGTCAGGGAATTTTGATCGAAATCCCCGGAAAATTGTTGTTTTCTAAAGTTATTGTGTTTATTTCTTGAAATCTAATTTCACTTAAATATTTCAAAATTAATTCAATTTTAAAAAAATTGCGTTCACAATTTTCATAAGTAGATGAACTTCAAAAGATTTTGATTTAAAATTTTGTTCTAAAAATTTCCTCAATTCAATGATTTTTAATATTTACTATACTTTAATAAAAATTCCTAAAAGAATTCAATTATTTAAAAAAACTTTTAATTAAAATTGTATACGCATACATTTAATTATTTTCATAAATAATAAAAATTTCATAGGAATTCAATTATTTAAAATTATTTTCATATATTATTCAATTATTTTTATAAATAACAACATTTTTTTACAGGGATTCAATTACTTTCATAAATAATAAAATTCAATAATGTTGAATTTCAATTATTTTTAATACAATTTTAAATTTTAATGCAATTCCTCGAAAAAAGTTATTATTCTTAAAAATTTATTTATTAGTATTTAAGTATTATTTTCAATACATTTTCAATTAAATTTCTTTAAAGAATAAAATTATTTTCAAAAATTTTAATGAAATTCTTTGCGTAATAATTCAATTATTTTCAAAATAATTTTAATAAAATTCTTGTCAAAATTTCAATTATCTTTATAAATAATAAAATTTTTCTTCGAAATTCAATTATTTTCAAAACTTTTAATAAAATTCTAGGAAGAATTTCAATTATTTTTAAAACAATTTTCATCAAATTTTTTTAGAAAAATGCAATTATTCTTAGAAATTTTATTATAGTTTGTCAAGAGAATTCAATTATTTAAAAATTTGTTGATGAAAATTCAATTTTAAGAAACATTCAATTGTTTAATAAAATATTTATTTTTATAGTTAAATATTTAAATTCTCGTAGAATTTTCTAATAAATATTTATTTAAAAATGAAAAATTGAAATTCTATAGAATTAATTTTTCTCAATAAATTTAATGGAATTTTTTTTAATTATTTGAAGTTTTTAATTTCTAATATGTAGGGGAGAGTCTCCAGTTGTGAGACGGGTTTCATTTTTGACCCGTAAATTGTAAATGGGCAAACGAAATTGTAAATAAAATACACCGTTCGAAAGGTAACAGAAATACGCAACTTTTATTAAAAGAAAGTATAGTGTTTCGATGAACTCAAAAAATTTTACGATACATTTTCCGAGCACATCGCTTTTTTAAAAAAAAAAAAATGTCTCCAGTTGTGAGACACTCATTAAAAATTGCTAAAATTTAATAAGTTTGACATAAAACGTTATGTTTAGTAGAAATAATTAAATATATTAATAATATATATTATTATATACTAAATAATAATATTTATTCGCCAAAATATGACTATCAAATAAACACAATTAAATAGCTTCAACAAGATCATTAAAATTGATTTCTTCTGAATCAATTGACTTTTTTCCACTTGACATGCCCAAAAATACTAGAAAAAAGAATCAAAACAACATTTAAATAGTATGCCTGCAAAGTAGTATTTTTTATGCTGCCCAGATGGGTGTTGACGCCGTCTCACAACTGGTGATATGCTGTGTCTCACACCCAGAAATTGGCGCTATTTTGAAAAAGGAAAATTAAATTATTTTGAACCGTAGATTGGAACAATGCAATGTTGCATCACAAAATATAAGGAAAACACTAAAAGAAAATGCATTACATTTACCTTTTTCAATTAATTAAATTGCAAAAAAAGTACTTTGCATTTATTGAAAAAACGCTTTTTAGTCGATTATCACACACAGTGTTGGTATTTAACAAAAACAGTTTATATATCCGCCTCGGTGTACACGAAATAGTTGGCTCATATAAAAAGAAATGTTTTTATATAAACCAATCGGCTTTTTAATATTGCATGTTAAAAAAAATTGACTGTCTCACAACTGGAGGTGTCTCACAACTGGAGACTTTCCCCTATTTAACACAGGTTTACAAATTAAAAACTTTTTTTTGCCAATCGAACAAAACAATTTTTTTTCGAATAGTAGGTGTTTTTAAGTAAGAAAATCATAGTTTTAATTTTTTTCCCTCGTGCAGTTTTTCTGTAGCTTCAAATTTTGCATTTTCGAGGTGCGACGCCACTTAAACTTACCTGTAGGAAAATTAGCTTGTCAAAATATAATAAATGAGGTATCATTGGAAAGGTTATTAAATTACCTTTCGATCCATAGGTCACAGAATAAAATTCAACAAAAAACGAGAGAGTTACAGTCGATTAAAGATGAAATTTCATGACAATTTTGATGATTTTTAGACATTTGAGTAACTTCTACTATTTTTTTCTACATCAAACAGGAAAGAATGTTTAGGTTTTAATTTTTTTTATTAATGGACTATATCATTACACAAATTTTGAGCCCTTGTGGACCTCGATTGGATTAAAAATGACAATTCTACACTAAATTTAGTGAACGAAACTACATTCTTCATTTTTAGTATCCCTTAAACATTTGCAGCAAAAATTGAAGTAATAAAATTTAGTTAAGCTCTAAAGTTAGTAAAATCACTAATAAAGGATTTCTGAAATCGTAGATTTCGAATCCAATGTTAGTTTTCTAAATTTCAAAATGGCGGATCCAATATGGCGTCACGTTTTTAAAAATCGATTAAATTCGTCTTAAATTCGTTACTCGGGGGTTTTCGGGGTCGCTGATTACGAATCTGATGTCAGATTTTAAAAATTAAAAATGGCAGATCCAATAGGTGCGAATTCGATGGATTTTAAAAATCTCGTTCACCATTATGAATCCATCCTTTTCAATTTTCGAAATCCGACATCAGATTCGTAATCAGCGACCCCGAAAACCCCCGAGTAACGACTTTAAGACGAATTTAATCGATTTTTAAAAACTTGTCCGCCATATTGGATCCGCCATTTTGAAATTTAGAAAACTAACATTGGATTCGAAATCTACGATTTCAGAAATCCTTTATTAGTGATTTTAGTAACTTTAGCACTCAACCAAATTTTATTACTTCAATTTTTGCTGCAAATGTTTAAGGGATACTAAAAATGAAGAATGTAGTTTCGTTCACTAAATTTAGTGTAGAATTGTCATTTTTAATCCAATCGAGGTCCACAAGGGCTCAAAATTTGTGTAATGATATAGTCCATTAATAAAAAAAATTAAAACCTAAACATTCTTTCCTGTTTGATGTAGAAAAAAATAGTAGAAGTTACTCAAATGTCTAAAAATCATCAAAATTGTCATGAAATTTCATCTTTAATCGACTGTAACTCTCTCGTTTTTTGTTGAATTTTATTCTGTGACCTATGGATCGAAAGGTAATTTAATAACCTTTCCAATGATACCTCATTTATTATATTTTGACAAGCTAATTTTCCTACAGGTAAGTTTAAGTGGCGTCGCACCTCGAAAATGCAAAATTTAAAGCTACAGAAAAACTGCACGAGGGAAAAAAATTAAAACTATGATTTTCTTACTCAAAAAACACCTACTATTCGAAAAAAAATTGTTTTGTTCGATTGACAATTTCACTGTAAACCAGTGTAATTGAAGAATGTCGGAATAATCGAAATTTCGTAACATTAAATTGTAAACAAAAGAATTTGAGAATTCAATTATTCAATTATTTAAAAAAAATTTTTTTCATAAAATTCTACGCAAACATTTAATTATTTCCATAAATAATAAAAATTTTACAGGAATTCAATTATTTACAAATTTTTTTTACAGACATTCAATTATTTTCATAAATAATAAAATTTTTTACGGAGATTCAATTATTTTCATAAATAATAAAAATTTTTACAGAGATTCAATTATTTTCATAAAAAATAAAATTCTGTTCACGAATTCAATTATATATTCATAAAGAATAAAATTCTTTTTAGGAATTCAATTATATATTCATAAATAATAAAAATCATCTCTGAATTTCAATTGTTTTCAATAGAATTTTAATCGAATTCTTTGAAAAATGTAAATATTCTTAAAAATTTAATTAAAATTAGTCCAAAGAATTCAATTATTTAAAAATTTGTTGACATAAAATCCTTTATGAGAATTCAATTTCAAGAAACATTCAATTATTCATTAATTATTTATTTTTGTATTTAAATATGTAATTGAATTCTCGTAGAATTTTCTAATAAAAATTTGTTTTAATTTTAGGAATTCAATTATATATTCGTAAATAATAAAAATCATCGCTGAATTTCAATTATTTTTAATACAATTTTAATTTTCAATTATTTTAATAATAATTCAATTGTTATGAATAAAAAATTAAATTAAATTAAATTCTCTCTATATTATATTCACAATTATTTTCTACAATTCATTATTTAAAAGCCGAAAAAAAATATAAAATAATATCTTGAGATTATTATTATAATTATTAATTATAACATAATTATTATGATTCAAATATAATTATCGTATTGTTATTAATAATATAATCATTACATTGCTAATAATAATGCAATTGTTATGATTAAAAGTTAATTTTAAAATTAAATGAATTTATTAATTTTTTCGAAACAGCTGAATATTTAAATTCGAAACTTTGCGATTATCTCTCAAGTATTTTTAAACACTTTCTATTTTTTCTTTTCTTTAAATACGTATGTAGAAAAAATATTTTTATACATTCTTTAAAAAAACACTTACTGCCTTCCTTTGCTCTACTATAAATATTTATATACAAAGGGACAATTTCCCCTACTGGAGTATTAAATTAATCAAAATTACATTCTCTCTATTATATTCACAATTATTTTCTACAATTCATTATTTAAAAACCAAAAAACATCCCCTCTCATATAAAATAATATCTTGAGATTTTTTTTCAACAATGTTTCCTGTTTTTTTTTTTTTTTTTTTTACCAGGAATCTGAAAAAAGTAGTCACGTGCGAGACTTGAGTATATCTGACATATAGTCGACTAGAGATGGTTTTTTTTTTCTTTTTTTCTCGAAAGATTTGGACGACTTTAAGGAAGAGGACGGGGGGGTGGGGGGAGGAAGAAATATGCTTAAAAAAAGGGGATGAAAGAAGGTGAGGAACCGGGAAAAATATTTATAAGTGTGTGTGTGTGTATGTGAGTGAAGAAGAAAAGTGGGAAAAAAATGAGGGAGAGAGAAAGAGAGAGAGAGAAAAGAAAAGCGGAACGAGGCCAAGGGAGAGAAAGAGAGAAAGAGGGAGAGAGAAAGAGAGAGTGAGAAGGGAAAGAGGGAGAGAGTGAAAGAGAGAATGAGAGAAAAGATGTGATGCTGGTGGGCTGTATCGATTTCCTCTCCTTCCCCCCTTTCTCTCTCTCTCTCATACTGTTCCCTCCTCGACCCTTCTCATTCTCTCATCCTCTCGCTAGCAACACACGATGACGTCACAAATGCATCCCACCATCAACCAGAACATTGGATACATTTGTCTCCTGATCACATCGATATATACACCTTTATGTTTATACACACATACACACACACAAACACATTCACATACAAGTAACTTCGTCATTCATTCAGGAATTTCACTATTTAACTGGACAATCACCTTCTTATAAAAGAAAAATTCGATCAATTAAGAGAGAGACACTCTTTTTGAAATATTATGACAATATTTGCACTTTTAAGAAATTTCAATTTCTCTCTCTCTCTCTCTCTCTCTCTCTCTCTTTTTAATTTACGTTTATCTATATCATCGCGCACAAAAGAAGTGACGAGATATAGTGTTGGAAATGCAAATTTTTCTTATTCCTACTTTTCCCTTTTCTTTTGTATATTTTTACCGAGTCATTTGGAAATTTAATTAAATGGAAAATTATTCAATTGAGGGAATATTATTTGGATTATAATTGCTGTTTTGTTAAATTAAAAATGTACCGTAATCGATGTCATTTAATGAAACTTGATCTCTAAATTTGAATCAGTTGAAAATAACAAAAAATCAGTCAATAATTCAAATAGTAATATTTCTACTGACATTTAGTTAAAAACAACTGCTGTTTCAGTAAAATATTTTTTTAATGATTCAAATAGTCAAGTTTAACTAATTGTTAAATTACTTTTTTTTTTTTACTGAAAATCAGTTTTTTTAACTGATTCAGAAGCAAAAAGTCAGTCACTGATTGTCAGTTAAAACCATGATTTTTAACTGATTCAAATTAAGAGAGTTCGGAAAAATAATTTTACTTATTGTTTGTAAAAGTGGGCGTTAGCTGCGCTTGTCAAGGCACTGGCTCTAGTGCGTGACACTTGAAAATCGGAGTTCGATTCCTCCCAGAGTATAAAATTTTATTTTTCATTTTTTTTTCAGAATTATCACGCGTAAGATCAATTCAGGGAAAAGTCAGGTATTTTTATTAAAAAAAGTAAATTTTTAGAATTGAAAAGAAAATTCTAAATTTAGTTTTTTTTGTTTGATTTTTTGATTTTTTCTATTCCTATGACAATAATTTCTGTTTAAATAACTTTATTCTTGAAGAACTGTCATAAAATTATTACTTAGAAATTAGTGTTAATAAATAATTTTACTTAAATAATTCAAAATTAATTAAATTTTAAAAGAGTTGCGTTCACAATTTTCATAAATAGATGAACTTTAAAAGGTTTTCATTCGAAATTTTATAAAATTTCAATTTTGACTGAATTTTATCAGAAAAATTTTAAAGAACTTAGATTTTTGAAAAATTTTAATAATTAAAATTCTTTTGAAATTAGTTAAATTTTTTAATATATAGGCATTTAATTAATTATTAAAAATAATGGAATTATAGATGAATTTTAGTCAAAAACTCAAAAAAAAAAAATAATTGAAGTTCGGAAAAGTTGCAAATAATAGCAATTTTTAGTCGTAATTAAATTTTAAAAGGGTTTTAAATTCAAATCTTTGGAAAATCAGAATTTTTCATACTTTTAATTAATAATTCTGTAGAACTAATTTTTTTCCAAATTTTTAATTTCAATTCTTTTGAAATTAGCTGAATTTTTTAATATATATATTCAATATTATTTCCAAAATTTTAACGCAATTTTTCGAAATAATTTAATTGTCATGATAAATATCAAAATTCTTACCAGAAATTCAATTATTTTCAGAAATTTTAATAAAAATCTTTGCAAAATTCAAAAATTTAATTAATTATTAAAAAATAATGGATCTATAGAAGAATTTTAGTTAAAAACACTAAAAAAATTGAATTTTGGAGAAATTACAAATGATTGCAGAAATTCAATTATTTTTAAAAGTTAATAAAACTCATCACAAAAACTCAATTATGTTAGAAAATTTTTTGAAAATTCTCGTCAAAATATCAATTATCTTTATAAATAATAAAACTATTCTCCGAAATTAAATTATTTTCAAGAATTTAAATTAAATTAATTAATTAATTAATTAATTAATTAATTTAATTATTTTCAAAAAATTTCTCCAATTTAATGATTTTCAATAACTACTATTTTAATAAAATTTTCCAAAAGAATTCAATTATTTAAAAAAAAAATTTTCATAAAATTCTACGCAAACATTTAATTATTTCCACAAATAATAAAAATTTCACAGGAATTCAATTATTTACAAATTTTTTACAGATATTCAATTATTTTCATAAATATAAAAAAGTTTTTACGGAGATTCAATTATTTTCATAAATAATAAAAATTTTTACAGAGATTCAATTATTTTCATAAATATAAAAAATTTTTTACGGAGATTCAATTATTTTCATAAATAATAAAAATTTTTACAGAGATTCAATTATTTTCATAAAGAATAAAATTCTGTTTACGAATTCAATTCTATATTCATAAAGAATAAAATTCTTTTTAGGAATTCAATTATATATTCATAAATAATAAAAATCATCTCTGAATTTCAATTATTTTCAATACAATTTTAATCAAATTCTTCGAAAAATGTAAATGTTCTTAAAAATTTAATTAAAATTAGTCCAAAGAATTTAATTATTTAAAAATTTGTTGACATAAAATCCTTTATGAGAATTCAATTTTAAGAAACATTCAATTACTCATTAATTATTTATTTTTGTATTTAAATAATTGAATTCTCGTAGAATTTTCTAATAAAAATTTGTTTTAAATATAAATTTCAGTTAAAATTTTATAATTGAATATTGAAAGCATTATAGCTTGAATTTTTATAATTAATTGATTTTGAAAAGGTTTCAAATTAAAATCTCTGAATATCTGAATTTTTCATGTACTTTTAACTAACAATTCTGTAGAATTAATTTTTTTGGAAAACTTTATTCAAATTTTTTTTGAAATTATTTGAAGTTTTTATTTTCTAATATAGGGGAACATAGTCTAGGTCGGCCACCTTTTTGACTTTTGTTTATAACTTTTTTTTAAAAATGAATTTGGACAATTGAAGTATATGGTTGGAAAGTCCTGTTTAATAGGAACATTTTTTCTGTACAAAGTAAATTGACAGGTTTAAAAATGAAAAAGTTATAAAGATTTAAAAAAAAAAAAATTTGTAGTCCAGGTTGGCCATTACAGTCAAGGTCGGCCATGTTTAAAATTCAAAGGGCATTAATCGTTAAAAAATAAAATAACATGTTTGGAGTTACGGAAAATTGATTCTTTATTGTTTACAGTTTGTAACTTAATGAAATAACAAAATAATAACAATAAACAATATAAAAAAATAAATATAAATAAAAAAAAGTTTTGCACTAAAATATTAATAAAATTAAATAAAAATATTAATAAGATGATCAATTATATTATGAGTTATACAGAATTGCAGTTTTTGCAAATGAAGTAGCTCGTCCTCAACTTTGTGCATTTTAAACACATAGTGGCCGACCTTGACAGTAAGTAACATTACCGAATTGTTGTAAACAAAAAGAAATACGTTTCGGGATTCGATTTTTTACTTTGTTTTCCTTTCAACCATGAGTCCCACAAATTTTCTGCATACTTGCCTTGACGATTCAATTTGTTTTTTATCTTTTATTAATGGTTTTTCACATTATGCACAAAACTTTTTTTGAGCTTTTTTTGTACCGACGTCACAGAAAACACAATTTTCGATTTTCCGAAAATGTAATTGAACAAAAAGTTAGGTTTCACTAAGACAAGCTTCGACAAAAATGCGCGTAGGTGGCGCTAGTGAACTTGACAAAAAAACGCGAGTGGCCTACCTAGACAGTAGGCCAACCTTGACTACATTCCCCTATATATTTAATTGAAGAATTTTCGAATAATCCAAATTTTCCTAAAATTGATTTGTAAACAAATGGATTTGAAAATTGTCAAAGAACTTTGTCAAAAATTATTAAAAATAATTTTTTATTTCCATTATTTTTGATATTTTTATTTTTATTATTATTTTCCATATATATTTTTATTGTTATAGATACGAAATCTTTATTTTTTTGTTATTTTTGTTTTGTATTAATTTAATATTTGTAAAAGTTGTAAAATAAAAGGGTATTTAAAATTTGTTGGAAAAAAATTGGCTTTTGCACTCTACTCGCGGTGACAATAGAAACTTTTTTTTCGTCCGCACTCATATCAATTTTGGAACATGTAGATCTAGATTACATGAAATTGAATTCATGTCAACCTGTGTATTTATATGAAAGCCAGGAATCCGATTCCCTTTTTTTTTAATATAAAAATTCCTTTGCACGTGTGTATTCGACAATATTAATTAAATCACATTTTTTTTATAGAAAGAAAAAAAAAGTAATAATATTCGGTGAAAAAAAATGTATAACGACAAAATATTAATTTTTCTCTACATGAATATTAAGAGGGTGAGGGAAAAATATTAAACAATGGCTATAAATTTTGTACAACGATGAATTAGCTACAAAAAAATTTAAAAAAAATAATAAATAACGTAATGAATATAAAGTACAACAGTGAAAAAATGAAGCAGCTACGAAAACATTAAAAAATTATAAACTTTAATAAATAATTAACAAATAAATAATCAATAAATAATCAATAAATAATAATAATAAATTAATTATATGAATTTATTATAATAATAAATATCTACATAATAAATAATACATAATCAATAAAAAACGAAAATGAATCAACTATGTAGAAAGTGGTTGCGAAAAAATTTCCGCCAATATTAAATTATACTGCAAAAAAAAGAGATTTACGTAATATATTTAAACTAAAAAGGAAAAATTCCAATTAATTTTGTTAAAACAAAAAATCTTTGCAAAAAAGAAGTATTTATTGAATGGTGTACTATTCAATAAGTAAATTTAGAATGCAGTGGAGCTTATAAAGGATTATATTAAAATCGTGACATAAAATCAATTGTATTTAATATTTCAATGGAAAATGAAATTTCCCGAATAAAACGATATATTAAATTAAAAGCAATAAAAAAGCTTATCTTTTTAGAAATGAATGAAAAAATTAATAAACTTTTTATTATTAACAATTTTTGTCGCTCAATTGTGTTCACTTTTAAGAATTTATTAATTTAGTTGGGTAAATAATTATTTTATTGTTAATAATTAGCTATGTGTTAGTAATTATTAATACATTATTATTAATAAATAATTTTATTATTTTATAATTAATAACTAATTGTTATATAATTGTTATATTTGTTATTTGGCTATAAATAATTGTTTTTAATTTGTCATTAATTATTTTATTGTTAAATTAGTTATTTTAATAATTGCTTTCAATTAGCTATTTATAAATAATTATTTTTATTACTAATAAAATTGACTTTTTTTTTAATTCAGCTATTTTAATAATTATTTTCAAAATTAATTCACTTTAAATCTGCGAAACAATAAAAATTTTTATGATTTCTATTTAGTGGATGCTTTCCTTTTGATAAATTAGTGTATTTTATATTTAAATCAGATTCTCGAATTCAAATATTTGGAGAAATATTCACCGTACAATTATTTTTGTACTTTTTTCATTTTCTTGATTTTATGAAATTTGAATTTCGCGCCATTCTAATTTTGGGAATTCCCGCCTAGATGGCATGAAAACTCTCTCGAAAGCGAGATGAAGTAGAAATCAGTATATAACATACCACTGGCTCGTTAGATTAACTGACCAAAATGACAATAATTTATTAATAATTAATTATTAATAATTAATTATTAATAATTTATTATTCATTATTAATCATTATTAATTATTCATTTAATTTATTAGAATTTATTATTATTGCTTGTAGTCGATTTTTGTTCAAAGTCAATTAACATTTCTTGTCGTTTATTACAAAAAAAAATATTATATAATTAATTTTGTAATATTTTTCAACCCTTTTTGGAAAATTAATAATTAATTAAATTGATTCATTCAATATGCAAATTATTACCAAGCAGAATATGCAAATAATAAAAAAATAATGTCATGTTTAATATTTCTTTTTTGAACAATATTTTTGTGACCATGAAATTTTGAGTTTTATGTAACAAAAATTCAATATCTTTTATATGGTCTGTTTATAAAAATTTCATACTTTTATCGCTGGTTTATTCGGACATGAGCGGTATTAAATCTTATATACTTCGCCTTTAAAGTGCATTCGTAAAATTCAGAAGCACTTTAAACTGATGCATTTCGTTGCATTTTTACAATATTTTACACAAAAAAAGCCATGATATGAAATCAGAAATAATAGTCGAAGTGATATAGTAAAATTATTTAGGAGCCTTTTTTATTTTTACGACACCTGTGACAGGAAAAAAAGAATGAGAAACAATTTTTTGCAATTTGCCAAATATCGCTTCTTTAATTAGAAGGGAAATAAAAAAAATTTTTTTTTTTAGAGAGTTAATTGCTTTATTTATTTTTTATTAAAATTTTTTTTATTTTATTTTCTTGTTATTATAATATTGTTTATTTATTATTAAACGCGTAATTGTTTTATATTTGTTTTATTCAACGATTATTTTATTTATTTTTGTTATTTTTTTTTATTAAACTTTTTTTTATATTAATTTCGTTTATTTATTTATTATTAAACACGTAATTGTTTTATTTTTATTTTATTCAACGGTTGTTTTATTTATTTTTGTTATTTTTTTTGTATTAAACTTTTTTTGATATTAATTTTGTTTATTTATTTATTTATTTTTTAGTAAACGCGTAATTGCCTTACATATTTTTTACTCAACGGTTATTTTATTTAATTTTTTTTTAAATATTATTTTTTGTTATTCAATTTTTTTGCTATTAATTTTGTTTATTACTTTATTATTAAACGCGTAATTGTTTTATTTCTTTTTATTCAACGGTTTTTTTATTTACTTTTTATTTAATTTTTCGCTGCAAATTTTTTGTTATTTTTTTTTTATTAAATTTTTTCTCTTATTTTCATTTATTTATTTAGACGTAATTGTTTGAATGCTTTATTTATTTTTTATTCAATGCTCTTTCTATTAGTTTCTATTTATTTTTTTATGCAATTTTTTTTATATTAATTTTGTTTATTTATTTTTTATTGAACAGTTAATTGCTTTGACTTATTTTTTAGTACATTTTTTAATTTTTTTTTTTCAATTTTTTTACCATCAATTTTGTTTATTAATTTTTTATAGAATAGCTAATTGTATTTTTTATTCAACGGTTAATTGCTTTTATTTATTTTTTATTCATTTTTTTTTTTGCTATTCATTTTTATTTTTTTTTATTAAACTGGCAATTGTTTTATTTATTTTTTATTTAACGCTTATTTGTTTTATTTGTTTCTTATTCAATATTTTGGTTTATTTATTTTTTATTCAGCAGTCAATTAATTTATTTCTCTCTGAATTATTTATTTGTCTTTAATTCTTTTTGTCGAAAAAAATTCTTTTTGTGAGAAATTTGTTTTTTTCGGTTAAAATATGCTTTTTTGGGAAAATGACTTTATGTCTATAAAAATATGTTTTTCTTAGGCAATTATGGTTCTTTTTTGTGGGAATTTTTTTTTTTTATTTTCTTTTTGTTTTTTTATCACACAGTGTGTTAATGGCCTTTTTTCCATTATCGATTTTAAGTGATTTTCATTCGTAGTCAGCTTGTCGCCATTCTTGAAAAGCGTTACTGCAACTGCCCATGTCCTCGGCAACGTCTATTGAGAAATTGCGCATTATATAACAAGAGGCAGTTTATATCGAATTTATCGTGATTTATTGGATTGCAGGAAATGCCACAGGGGAATACATATACTTTTCTAAAGGCACCAAACCGATACGATTTATTTTTACTATAAATTGTGTATATATTTATATATTATACATGTATCCTTGATTGAAAAAGTATTATAATATTTAAATATGTTTACTAATGTATTCCTTAAATCGTCCCCTTATTCCCCTTTTCAAAAACAGAAAAGTAATTATCACCCCAAACTTGATATTAAACACCCATAAAAAAACAATTTATTAAAAAAAAAACAAAAAAACAAACAAATTCTAGTTGCAATTATTTAAAATAAGAAAAAAGTAAAATATAAAGGGAATAAAATAAAATTAAAAAAAAACCTAATACAAATTATACAATATCTGCTAATGAAAGTTGGTTTAAACTTAAAATTATACACCCGGGGAAAAAAAATCTAATGCATTATGGATGCGAATGTAATTTAATGTCAAGTGAACGATAAAAATTGATAACTTAATTCGTGTTCCACACCTTTTATATTATGTATTCAAAAAAAGAAGAAGGGGAAAAAAACTTGGGAATTTCTTTCCCCTTTTATTAATTAGGTCATTCTATTATGCCAATTTCAGTTTGGACAAGCAATTAAAAGTTTAAATAGTTCGCTCGCAGTCAACTCGAATCTTTTTTCTTTTTCTCTTTTTTTTAGTATACTCGAAGTTAAATTAGAGGAAATAAGTTCTAAACAATAAAGCGGTGAGTTCTAATTAAATTAAAATTAAGTTTGTATAAATGAAAAACTGTGAAGTTGCTTTTATTTCTTTATAAATATTTAGGTAATCAAATTAGTTTTTCAAACTAAACTTTTTATTTTTTCTGCAAAAATTATTGTATAAAAAAAAACTGTAAATAATTAGGAAATTAAATTAGTCTTTCTAATTTAATAAATAAAAATCAATTTTATTTTTGTTGCAACAATTAATGGAATAAAAAAATCCGTAACCAAATAACAAAATTATTTTATTATTATTGCATCAAAATCGAAAATTAAAAAAAAGTTTAGAAATGAAATTAGTTTTTGCAACGAAATATTATTAATTTAATTTTTATTGTGGAAAAATTAGGATAATATGCTTTTTACACTCGATTTTTGAAAATCGCTATCATAAGCTTCATTTTCATATTTATCTTCATCTCCTTCATTTTCGTCTTCATCTTCTTCATTTTCCTCATAATTTTTATAATTATTTTTATCATCATTCTTACCACCATTTTTATCACCAATTTTATCATCTCCATGTTTCTCATTATTTTTATCATCATCTTCATTTTTCTCATCATTTTTACCATCTTCACTTTCCCCATTATCTCCATCAGCTTCTTCATCTTCCTCATAATCTTCATCTTCTTCATTTTTATCTTCATTGCCTGAGGATGATTCCGCTCTTGTATGATAATATTTTGACGGCAATAAATTCTTTGCCTTTAAAATTAATGACGATATACTTCCAATGCTACTTGCAGCAGTTGATAAAAACATTTTTCCCTCATGTTTTCCCTTTTGAGTCTTATTTCTGCGAGAGAAAAAGAAAAAGGAAATTATTTGTTGGGCATAAAAGTAGACGAGAAGAAGAGTCTTTATATTTAGTAGAGAGTATAGGGACAAGTGAAAATAAATTTGCAAAGCGTATTCAGGGAAAAACATAATATATATATACAGTGCCTGATAAGCGAGCGACCTACAAACATTTTATATATCAAAAGCATCATTGTTTTCTTCATTTATATAAAACGATAGCTTTCAACTCTCTTTTTTTTTTTGTCTCACTTGGAAGCTTTTTTCAATTGTGCTTCTCAGTTTTTTTTTTATTTCTCAATTCAAAATTATGTAAAATGAAAAATTACATATACTAACCATGCAAATAAAAATCTCATAGTGTTAATTTTAATTTTTTATATTGTCAAGTTAGAGACTGATTATTTTCTCTTCTTTAAGATATTATTAGGTTCAGATTTTTTTTTTATTTCTCAATTCAAAATTATGTAAAATGGGAAATTTTTTAATTACAGGGCACGAACCAGTGAAAGTATTTAAAAAAACGGAAATTATTGGTCCGTAAAGGACCAAAAATGAAAAATTACGGACCATTTACGGACCAATTTCTGACAAAAAATTAACCAGTCCGAGTCAAATAAAAAAACGTTTTACTTAAAACCAAAAATTAAATTTTGTCATAACTAAAAAACATGAAGATATCGAACACTCCGAGTCTTCGACTCGAAGTGATCGATTTCTTCATGTTTTATAATAATTAAAAATGGCCCAGTGATAAAATTATTATTTTATATTATAAAAATATTTATTACTGTAACTTCTTCAAAATTATTTTCATCATTTCAATTCAATTATTATTTTTAAGAATTTTTAACTAAAATTCTTCTTTAAAGCAATTAATTTTCGAAAAAGTTCTTTGACAATTTTCAAATCCATTTGTTTACAATATTCAATATTTTACTAATTTAAATTATTCGTAAATTCTTCAATTAAATATCCATTAGAAAATAAAAACTTCAAATAATATTAAAAAAATTCAATTAAACTTTTTCAAAAAAATTAATTTCAAAATTCAATTATTTCTATAAAAATTCACGCTATATTGCTTTTAATATTCAATTAATATCTAAAATTTTAACTGAAATTCATTTTTATAAAATGAAAATCAATTTTTATTAGAAAATTGTACAAGAATTTAATTTATTTAGTATATAATTCAATTATTTAAATACAAAAATAAATAATTTATCGAATAATTGAATGTTTCTTAAAATTCAATTCTCATAAAGAATTTTATCAAAAAATTTTTAAATAATTAAATTCTTTCGACAATTTTTAATAAACATTTTAAGAACAATTAGATTTTACGAGAAATTCGATTAAAATTATATTAAAAATAATTGAAATTCTGCGATGAGCTTTTAATTATTTGCGATAATAATTGAATCCCTGTAAAAATGTTATTATTCATGAAAATAATTGAATTATTGCGAAGAAATTTATTAAAAAAATTTGTAAATAATTGAAATCCTGTGAAATTTTTAATATTTATGAAAATAATCAATTGTTTTTAAATAATTGAATTCTTTTAGAAAATTTTATTAAAATAGTAGATATTGAAAATCATTGAATTGTGGAAAATTTTTAAAAATAGTTAAAATTTTGTCAATTTTTAAAATTAAACCTTTTCTAAATTCAATTATTTCTAAAAATCTATCCTAAAATGCTCTTAATATTCAATTATTATGTAAAATTTTAACTAAAATTCATTTTTAAATCAATTTAAAAATTCTACTAGAATTCAAATACTTAAATATAAAAATAAATAATTTATTAATTAAATGTTTCTCAAAATTAAATGCTTGTAAAGAATTTTATCAAATAAATTTTTAAAGAAGTGAATTCTATCGATGAATTTTAACAAAATTTTTAAAAATAATTACATTTTTCAAGAAATTTGTTAAAAATTGTTTTAAAAATAATTGAAATTCTGTGAAAAGATT
This sequence comes from Leptopilina heterotoma, assembly GCF_015476425.1. Classification (NCBI taxonomy): domain Eukaryota; kingdom Metazoa; phylum Arthropoda; class Insecta; order Hymenoptera; family Figitidae; genus Leptopilina; species Leptopilina heterotoma. The sequence goes on from NW_025111138.1 coordinate 5,317,308, forward strand.
TATTATTTTTGAAAATAATTGAATCCCTAAGAAGAATTTCATTTATTTTTGAACATAATTAAATTTCTACACTAAATTGTAATGCAAAAAAATAATTTATTGAATAATTGAATATTTATTAAAATTCAAATCTCATAAATAATTTTATCAACAAATTTTTAAATAATTAAATTCTTTTGCCGAATTTTAATAAAATTTTTAAAAATAATTACGTTTTTCGAGGAATTTGATTAAAATTTTATATTAAAAATAATTGAAATTCTGCAATGAGTTTTATTATTTATGAAAATAATTGAATTTCTAAGAAGCATTTTATTATTTACAAAAATAATTGAATTTCTGTAAAAATTTTATTGTTTATGAAAATAATTTAATTATTGCGAAAAAATTTATAGAAAATTTGTAAATAATTGAATTCCTGTGAAATTTTTATTATTTTATGAAAATAATTAAATGTTTGCCAAGAATTTTATTAAAGTTTTTGAAAATAATTGAATTTCGTAGAAGAATTTTATTATTTATGAAAATAATTGAATTATTGCGAAGAAATTTATAGGAAATTTGTAAATAATTGAATTTCTGTGAAATTTTTATTATTTTATGAAAATAATTCAATGTTTGCCAAGTATTATATTACAATTTTTGAAAATAATTGAATTTGGGAGAAGAATTTTATTATTTCTAAAAATAATTGAAATTTTGACGAGAATTTTTCTAAATTTTTGAACATAATTGAATTTCTGCAAAGAATTTTATTACTTTTGAAAATAATTGAATTTCTGCAATCATTTGTAATTTCTCTAAAATTCTCCAAATTATAACGTACAATTTACGAACTTTTCGTCTTTTTCTCAATCAAATTAAGGACTTTACGTAATTTGCCCTGTAATTAACACTAAACCGGATGAATTATAATTCTTATTTCGTCAACAATTTAAACTTCTTGATTATATTTTGATTTTAATATTTCGAGGAGTAAATATTCTTCCAAATATTAAAATAAACAAAATATTATTAATAATAGTAATAATTGTAATTATATAATCATTATGTTCCTTTTTTTATCTAAAATTATTTTTATTTTCTATTAAAAAATAAATTTTTTCTGCGTGATAGATAGAAGTATGAGTAGATATTTTTTTTATTTCAAAAATGAAAAAACAATATTTTATTTCGCATTTATTTTATTGCTCTTTCTCTCTCTTTCTTTTTCTCTCGACACACGTTGGAAAATCAACTTTACACCTTAGGTACAAAGTGAATTTTCAAAAGTGAGAGAATTCTTGGAAAAGAAGAAGTAGAGAAAGATTGAGAAAAAAAAATTGTTGAAAAATTAAGTAAGGAAGAAAAGGAGAAAAATGAAAATGTTTCTCCTGGCAAATACGTGAAGGGCAATTCAAGTATATAGTGGCTAGTGGGCTGTAGTCCAAATTCTTTTCTCGCACATGTACAAATTTATTTTTCTCTCTGCACTGAAAGGCATTCTGTGTTATAAAAGTGGACACAAACTGCACACGCGTGAAAATATTCTCCGTGCACATATTTGGAAATTTATTTATTTTTTTAATTTCTCTACTCAGCTGTATTTTATTATGCACTCACAAATTTTGAATTTTAGCTTCTAAATGAAATTCATTTATTTTTCAAATTTAAATTCTGCAATAATATTGCTTCGTGTATTAAAAAATTACAAAATAATTTAAAAATGAAACGATTTTTACAAACGGAAAACAAATTTAAATAAATAGCAATTAATTTAAAAATCATTAAAAAAATTTTTTAAATAACAAAAAATGACCGTGCGGTATTTTCTTTTATAAAATATTCCGCAGCTCTCAAAACATGATTTCTCATATTTTTTTATGAGAAAAATTTTTCAGAAATCAGTCATACGTAAATGAAAAATTGACTGTATATCAAATTTTTGCGGGGTAAAGAAACTTTATGTGAAAGTATAATCCGTAGAATTCGAGAGTTATTATATATACCAATGTATGTAGGAGGGTGAAAAATATAGAAGAGAAAAGTTTTTCCAAAAGAATTATGTGTGATTTCACGTATACTTGAAAAATACGCACACCAATAAAAATAAGTTTCTCATTATATTTCTGTGTATCTGTTTCGGTGGGTGTATTTCAAAATCGATAAAGTTCAATTTGAGATTTATACTTTTATATAGTAAATAAAAGTTTTTTAATGACTGAGAATAAAAACTGTATTTAACTGCATAGCGAATTTCGAAAATTAGTTTTTTTTAAATATATTGAAGAAAAAAACCCCAGGGGGGAAATAGTTATTTTTAATGTACAGAAAATAACGAAAAATTCATAATAATAAATAGTTTTTTATAATTTAATAATAAAAATAATAATTAATATTAATATACTGTTAATTAAACTTTTCTTTTTTTGAATTTCGCGCCAATCTAGTTCACAAAATTGCCGCCTAGAAGGCATGAAAATCCTCTCACAAACGAAATGAAGCGAACAGATCTTGGTAATGATATAAAATTGTGACGTTTTATTGCTAAAATGAACGATTTTTGTATTATTCATTTTATAATCGAAAACGTAACAATAAATTGTAAATAATTCTTGTTAGTTGAATATTTATTTACAAAAATTAATAATTTTAAAAATTATTAATTTTTCCCTAAAGTTTTGTACGGAATGAATGGAATTTTTCTTATTTAAAACATTTTTCAAAAAAATTATTACACCCTAAGGGGAAATAATATAAATTAATTTGCTTAGTGAATTAATTTTTTTAATGTACGAAATACTTTTTTTTGGATAAAATACAAATTAAAAACGAATAAATAAAATTGATGCTCATTAGGGAATTGGGAACATTAGTAATATTATACAATTGGAAAACTGATATCGAAACATTAGGAGCATTTAATTTCTAATAACATCATTATGCTTTGGGAAATTCGATTGAAATGCTAATTAATAGTTGAAAGGAGCAAAAATCAATGATTATTCAAGACCATTATTTTCATGTTCTCCTATATGCAGAATGCAGGTCATCGACTCTTGATTCATATAACCGAGGAAAAGAGAGAGAGAGAGAGAGAAAGAGAAACCAATGAATTTTAAATCTGGCTCGAATCCAAAGCATTGTCATAGTTTTTTAAACCAAATTCTACGTGTGCAGATAAAGCATACTTTACACTTTCAGGGTGTGCCAATCATTATTCAACTTTTGTCCTCCTACGGAAAAAAAATTGAATTCTGTACTTACAATTTGCCGTCTACTTTTTTTTAAAAGAGAAAAGTTTACTTCATCGTTGTTATCTTTTATATTTTTCTTTTTTTTCTGTTTCGTTATTTTTTCTTTGCTTTTTTTGCTTTTCTTTTTTATCTTTTTAATACGATTGTATTGCACTATTCATAATGGATTATTCGGGAAAAGTTCAGCGAAAACATGTTCTGCTGATGGTGAATTTTTCTAAAAAGTGCTTGTTTGTCATCAATAAGAAGAGATTGAGAAAATTTTTCTCCATCTAGTCGAAACTTTTTGACAATAATAGTGAATTGAGAAATTCTGCTTCTTTAAGAAACATTATTTTTTTAGAAAAGAAAGTATTTTTTATTATTGTTTTTGCTTCTGAAGCACCGAGACAATTTCGGAATTAGTTTTAAAAATTTCCATCCAAAATCAAAGTGTATTTTTGATAATTACTTTGATGCTGATGAATCGAAATAGATTTGGATTCGTTTCCGAAATTTCGTCTCCGAAACAAAAGCATTTTTAATAATTGTTTTGATGCTGATGAATCGAAACAGATTCAAATTTGTATCCAAAGAAAAGTATTCTTGATTTTTTGTTAGGTAAACTATTATTTGCTAGAAGTAAAGTATAAACAATTCTTTCTCACCTGAAAACTGTCTGGCTGATCGAAAACAATGTTTCATAGTTAAAGTTGCACAAACGTGAATCGAACGCAACAATAAGGGGACAAATTTTCAGGCTCTCGTCGAATCGTACGCCAGCTTTAATCAAATAAAATTCTTAGTTAATTAATAATTCTATTTCTAATTCTAATATAGTGGAAATCGTAGACCTCTAAAAGACCAAAGGCCACAAAAATTTATCTTTAAATTCCAAAAATAAGGTCCAACTTCTAATTCTACTTCTACTTCTAATTCTAATTCTAATTGCAAATTCCAAATTCATCATATAATACCATTGCATTACAATTACATTGCATTACATTTGCATTGAATCAAAGTTACGAAAAGTCGTTTAAAACTTTAACGGTATCTGATTGCAAAAAAAGATTTATCGCCCACGGACAGGCGAAGAAAATTAATAATGATATTTAAGGAAAAAATTTATTGAAATTCATCTCTTTGATAAATTAAAGATAGTGATTAAAAGTTTGCGAAAGGCATACATCTGATAATTTTTGCAGATATTATCTCCGTTAATATATTTACAGATATAAAATCTAACGTATAGCTAATAAATAGATAGGTATGAGAGTTATTTGAAAACAGCAGCATAACTTCTTACCAATGGGTCCAAAGTCATTATTCGACACATCAAGTTCCAAGCTGGAGCATTTCATGTGCCCTGAAGCAATGACTTCCGCCATTCCGATACCCGTTTCTGGGCCAAGTCCACAGCCACTAATATTCAATACTTCCAGACGAGCGTGCTTGAGTAAAACTATGCAAACTCTAGTTAGCTAATGTCAGGACATGATAGACATTAATTTATGTCAATGTCTTTTAACAGAACATGACGTTTCAACTTTACCACTCGCTTTGATGCAATTTTTCTTTTATAGAGAAATATTTTTGGATATACATTGTATCGACTCAATTGTCGAGAATTCGATTCTTATAAATTATTGCGAGATATGCTTTTAGAAATGGTATTGATACTGCTATCATCAACCAATAACCATTGTTAAAAGTTATCCTCTATTTTGTTGTTCCTGATACAATCAAAAATAGCATAAAAGAATTGCTCTTTAAAATTTTGTTTTATGGCTAACGATAATTAATGCTTCCGTTCGGTATAATTTGAAATTTAGATTTTTAGTTCTTTTGGGGTATTTTTAGAATAAATGTGTGGTTCGAGCATTTGTAACAAGACTCGAGTAATAATTAAGATCCCAACTAGCAACTATATATACATATAAGGTGGAAAATCGTTATCTTCTCCGAGCCCAAGTCATGTTAAATTTAAGTTGAGGAAAATAGTCGCACCTCCTGTGAGCCGCAGTTGTTTCCAACTTTAAACCACCCGAGATCCTGTGGTCTCTTTGCGGTTTTATGAAAAAATTTTTCTCCTTTTATTGTCTCCTTTTCTCGTATTACAATCGTTTGTTATTTTCAGTTCACTTATTCTTACCTCAAAGAATTTATAACAAGAGAATTTTTATTCATAATTGCGGAGGTAAGATTCACATTTGTATAATTGCAGAAATGAATTTCGAATTAGAGTTTAGAATCCGTAATTTGGAGACAAATGTCGAATTAGATTAACATTTTGGAATCCATAGTTGTAGACAAATTCTGAATTAGATTAACTTTTGGAATCCGTAATTGGAAAAAGATTTTGAATCAGATACACAAATTTTGTATCCGCAATTGGAGACAAATTTTGAATTAGATTTAATTTTTTTTGTCTATAATTTGGAGACGAAAGTTGAATTAAAAAATTGTTTGCTTTAAAAGAGAAATTATGAAGAGAGAAATAAAAGAGAAAAGGAGACATTATCAAGAGTGGAAAAAAAGAATATTTGAGTGACAGTACTTTCAGTTATGGAAAATGTACCTACTGGAACAAATGTGCATTCCTCCTTCATTCTGTAGGGGATTTAGACGCAAATTCAGATGCTTCAGAGGCACTGAATGTTCTTCAAGTAAGCCATACACAATGCCTGCTACACCCACAGGACCAATTTTATTGTTCGCCAAGTGTAAAACTTTGAGATGCTTGTGCATTGTTAGAAAAAGACCAATGGCCTGTGCACCATTGTCTTCCAATTTACAATGTGAAAAATCTATTTCCTCCACCTGAATATAAAAAAATATTTTTCTATTTTACACTTTGATTAACATTTAGATATCCTTAACAGAAATTTACATCCTTAAAAATTCAAAACCAAAAATGCTTTGCACACAATCAAAAATCAAAATTTACGATTACTTTTGGATCATAAAAGCAAAAATCAGAATTTAGAATTAATCAGAAAATCCTTGGCGATTAGCTTTGGATCATTAAATCAAAAATCATTTATTACTTTTGGATCATAGAACGGTTACTTTTGGACAATAAAATCGAAATTATCTGCAGGATAATTTGGTTGGAGTCATTCTAAATTTAGGATAATTTTATAGTGCCTAAAAGTAGAATTTCGATTCAGAAAATTAAGCTCGTAGGTTTTATCAATAAGCAGCTGGAATTAGAAATCTAAAATTAGGAGCATAATGAAGATCGGTTTTGTAGATTATTTTTAGGAATCATCAAATTCTTCTTGTTTACATATTTAGAGCAAAAATATTCGTAAAAGATCTTCAATTATTTGTAAATGCTGCCTTTATAAATTATGCAATACATTTCGACTTGAGTCATTAGGAAAAAGATATGAATTATAGAATTTATCAAACAAAAAAGAAACTTGTCTCTATTTCTGTATTTGAAAACCTTCATGTAAGTCCAGTCTTTATTTTTATATTTTATTAGGTTTCGATTATTTTTAGGAATTTATTCTGACCTTTCTATTACAAAGCAACAGTATTTTTCGATTATTGTTTTGATCCTAATTTTAGAATCAAAACATTATGTTTCAAAAATTCCTATCGATAATAAAAGTATTTTTGATAGTCACTTCGATGCTGATGAATCGAGAAAATTAATTTCGGATTAATTTCTCAAATTTATGTCCTAAATGAAAGTATATTTTGATAATTATTTTGATGCTGATGTTGCGAAACAATTTCGAGATAGTTTCGAAAATCTGTATCCGAAACAAAAGTGTTTTTCGATTATTGTTTTGATTCCAATTTTTAGAACCAAAACATATTGACGGAATTGATTTTCTGTTTCGAAAGTTCCTATCGGAATTGAAAGTATTTTTGATAATCATGTCGATCCTGAAGAATCGTAACAATTTTGAATTCGAAAAATTCCTACCCAAATCAAAAAAGGTAAATTTCTTTTAATTTTTCGTTCGTTATTCCGTCTTGAATATTAACCTTCACGTACAAAAAAAGAATAAAGAATCCAATTTACCTAAATCGTGTCAAAATGATTTGTCATTATAAAATTGCTACTTAATGAGAACAGGAAATACATTCAAAGAACTTGATGATAATGTCTTTACTCATGTGTTCACGTGCTCATTTGCAATTATATATACATATTTATTAATAGACATGGCATGTCGTGATTTCGTGACTTGAGGGCAAACAAGCATCCGCTATAACTGACTCTATTGATTTCTGTATCTTATTTCATCAAAGTAAACTCCAACCCAACTTTGTGTGTCTGTGTGTGTGTGTGCCTTATATATTATTGTCTTCATCTGAAATCTAAACTCACGCTATTATTCACGGTCATTTCTTGAAGTAATGCTGCAACACGAGGTTGGTCCAAATTACTCTTTGTCAGGGAAAATTTCTTCAAAGAGAAACAGTCTTTGATTCCACGACCCAAGTTCCGGCAATCCTCAACTGAAAATCTAATAATATCATTAAGAGCATTAAAATAATTAAAATAGGTACTTATATAGGGCTCGAACTAGGTCCGTAAATCCCATAAAGGTTCGTAAATTTGCTTCAAGTCCATAAAAATCCGTAATTTGATTGAAAAGAGGACGAAACGTTCGTAAATTGTACGATATAATTTGGAGAATTTTAAACAAAATAACAAATGATTGCAGAAATTCAATAATTTTCAAAAAGTAATAAAATTCTTCGCAGAAATTCAATTATGTTCTTACTGAAAATCCTTCCATTCGAAACCATCGTTAAAGTAAATCATTCCAAAATTAATAACAAGCTCCCTGAGATTTGACAGTCGGGGAAGAATCATATTCATTGGAATATGTTGAACCGGAAATTCTGTTTCAGTACGCGATTCATCATCATTTTCCTTCTCTGATAATTTTAAAGGATATCTGAAATCAGTTTTCTATTATAGTGTGCAATTTCAATATAAATAGCACGTAATTGTACAGCAATAACAATACACTGAAAAAAATTTATTTGATTCAAATATAACCGATTATTTGACTATTATCAATTAAATATTTACTTGGATCAAATAATATTTATTGGAGTCAATTAAATTGTATTTGAATCTATAACTTCAGTATTTCGAAAAAAGTACTCTGACTCTAATAAATATTATTTCATCCAATTAAATATTTAATAATTGATAATACTCAAGTAATCGGTTATCTGAATTAAATTTTTCATACAGTGTAGGTAATAAATTTTCAGTTTATATACTTGAAAAAAAATATGCATATGAATAATATTGAATGTAGTGTTGTGTGAAAAACCAGATTATTTACTCTGTGGCCACAAGACAATGTATTTTAATAGTATAAATGAAATCGCGTAGAAGTTGTATGACTTCCTCGCAGGCTTCTTGCTCAACATCAAAATAGGTGATATCCAGTGATTCCAAATATTCCGCAAAATGTCGTTCGCAATAAAGTTGACGCCATGAATTTCCATGTTCAACAAGATTATTGAATTCCCATCTGAGATTTTTATTTCATTATACATATTATTGATTCAACTTTTTTTTACTGCAAATATTCTCTCTCTCTTTTTTTGCTTCTCTTTTTCTAAATGTCTTTCTTTAATCAGGGTTGCCACAGGTCAGGGAATTCAGGGAAAAACAAAATAAAGTTTTTGTCGCAACTCTGTTAAATAAATTTTTATCAATCGCATATAAAATTTCCAAAATTCTACGAAAATTCAATTATTTAAATAGAAAAGTAAATTATTTATTGAATAATTGAATGTTTCTTAAAATTTAATTCTTAAAAAGAATTTTATTAATAAATGTTTGAATAATTGAATTCTTTTGACGAGTTTTAATAAATTTTTTTAGAATAATTACATTTTTCGAAAAATTTGATGAAAATTTTAATAAAAATAATTGAAATTTTGCGATGAGTTTTTATTATTTGTGAAAATAATTGAATCCCTAAGAAGAATTTTATTATTTTTTAACATAATTCAATTTCTACGAAGAATTTTATTATACTCTTGAAAATCATTGAATTTAAATTCGTTTGTTTACAATTCAATTTTACAAAATTTGAATTATTCGGAAATTCTTCAAATAAATATATATTAAAAAATAAAAACTTTACAAAAATAATTATTAATTTCAAATACAATTTAAATAAACTTTTTCAAATATTCAATTATAATCTAAAATTTTAAGTGAAATTCATTTTTAAATCAATTTTTTTTAGAAAATTCTACTGGAATTCAATTATTTAAATACAAAGATAAATAATTTATTGAATAATTGAATGTTTCTTAAAATTGAATTTTATCAACAAATTTTTAAATAATTAAATTCTTTCGACGAATTTGATCAACAAATTTTTATGAATAATTAGATTTTTCACAAAATTCTATTACAATTGCATTAAAAATAATTGAAATTATGTGATGAGTTTTATTATTTATAAAAATAATTGAATCCCTTTAAAAAATTTTATTATTCATGAAAATAATTGAATAGTTTCGAATAAATTTACAAAAAAAAAAAAAATGAAAATAATTGAATTTCTGTGAAATTTTTAATATTTATGAAAATAATTGAATGTTTGCTAAGAGTTTTATTCAAATTTTTGAAAATAATTAAATTTTAGAGAAGATTTTTATAATTAATAAAGATAATTAAAATTTTGACGAGAATTTTTTGAAATTTTTGAACACAATTGAATCTCTAAAAAGAATTTTATTATTTACTAAAATAATTAGATTCCCGGGAAATTTAAAATAAAAAAATAATAAAAATAAATAATTTATTGAATAATTGAATGTTTCTTAAAATTTAATTCTTATAAAAAATGTTATCAAGAAATTTTTAAATAATTGAATTCTTTCGACGAATTTTGATAAAAGTTTTAAAAATAATTACACTTTGCAAGGAATTTGATTAAAATTGAATTAAAAATAATTAAAATTCTTGCGATGAGTTTTATTATTTATGAAAATAATTGAATTCGGAAAAAGAATTTTATTTACGATAATAGTTGAATCCCTGTAAAAATTTTATTATTTATAAAAATCCTTTATCTATGAGGAAGTAATAATTGAATTATTTAAAAGAAATTTATAAAAAAATTTGTAAAAAAATTTGTAAATAATGGAATTCTTTGAAAATTTTTATTATTTATGAAAATAATTAAATGTTTGCGTACAATTTTAATAAAATTGTTTTTAAATAATTGAATTCTTTTGGGTAATTTTATTAAAATAGTAGATATATTGAAAATCATTGAAATTAGAAAAATGCATTTTATTTTTGAAAATAATTGAATTTTGAAGAATTTTTATATTTATAAAGATAATAATTGGGATTTTGTCAAGATTTTTTTGTAAATTTTGAACATAACTGAATTTAATGATAAGCATTTTATTTCTTTTGAAAATAATTGAATTTCTGCAATTATTTGTAACTTCTTCAAAATTCAATTTTTTTTAGTGTTTTTAATTTAAATTCTTCTATAAATCAATTATTTTTAATAATTAATTAAATACATATTGACAAATGTAACTAATTTTAGAAGACTTTGAATTATTAAAGTTTTTCAAAAATCTAAGTTCATTAAAATTTCTAATTAAATTCATTCAACATTGAAATTTTCTAAAATTTCAAATTGAAACTGTCTGAAGTTTATTTATTTATGAAAATTGTAAACGCAACTCTTTTAAAATTGAATTAATTTTGAAATATTTATGTAAAATTATTCATTAAATAATTTATTTATTTTATGATAGTTGTTCAAGATTTAAGTTATTTAAAGAGAAATTTTTATTATGAATTGAAAAAATAGGTTTTTTTATTAGAATTCGTGGTAATTTTATAGTTTATGAGTCAAACAAAAAAGACACAAAAATTCAGAATTTTCCTATGAGTTCTAATAATTTAATTTTTTCAGTACTTTTAATAAACATTCCTGACTTTTTTCGATTTTTCCTGAATTCCCAATATCAGAATATATATGATTATATTATAATTGTAATAATATTAAAATTGTATATTCCATTTCTTTTTTTTTTATAAAAAAAAATTTGAATTAAAAATTTTTACATTCTATTTTTAAAATTGCTAATTTTATTTAAAAAAGTGAGTGAGAAGTCAGTTGCTAATATCATTAATTACTATATTAATTACTGGATTCGAAAAGTGAACTTTTTGAATTTTTTAGTGTATACTTTACTTTCATTTTTCTTTTAATTAAACACCGAACCGAAATTAAAAGCTGAGGTTTTCAGGAGCATTTGGGATTGAAATAATTTTCCAACAGGGAATATTATAAAGGATAGTACTGGGTTATAATTACATATATATAGAGAAGCAACATTAGCATGTTCAATATTGTCTACATTTATGGGGTAAAAGCTGTTTAAACCACCTTATGATAAATTTAGCGACCAGTTTACTGACTGTAACGGAGTTACCAGGCTTATATCTATACGTATACATTCCAACACAACGGCTTCGGTTAATTTACTCAATATTTTAGGCAAGGAGAGAGAGAGACTGTATTCATGCATTTACACATTAACATGCAGAATATTAAAAGCCTTATCAAACTTTAACCTTCTCTGGTATAAATCAAATAAAATATATACTTGTACAGAGGAAGCTTTTAACATTTTTTTTTGTAAAAAATTACTTTTTTTCTTTTTTCTTTCAACTTTTCGGTTTCGCTATAAAGTGATTTTTGGTGATTTATTCGATTCCACTTGCAAAGTTTTTTTTTAAATATATCTAAATTTGAATTTGTAAAAATCTTTACCAATTTGAATTAGTGACTGACTTTTTGCTTTAGAATTAGTAAATTCTACTAATAAATAGTTCTTTCTACTAATTTTATAGTAAAATTTACTAATTCAAAAGCAAAAAGTCAGTCACTAATTAGTAAACAATTTTTACTAATTCAAATTTAAAGAGTATTTTGCTACTATTTTTTTTTAATGTACAAAATTTTTTTGATGAATTTAGAATAATGTAATTTATTTCAATTTGAAATATTCCAGTTCGAGAGCAGAGTTGTCACAAAAATTTATTTTTTATTTTTCACTGATTTCCAGAAAAAAATTTTTATTTTTTCTCTGACTTTAAAGAATATTATGATTCATTCTAAAAATTATTAGATAGTCAAAAAAATGTTCTATTATATTTTCTTTAATTACAAAATTTTTCGAAAACATCAATAACTTCTTTTTTAAATAAATATTTTAGAATTATTATTTATCAACAGGAATTAAAATTCTTCAAAAGATTCAAATTTAAACTTTTTGAAATTCAAAAACTTATAAAAATATTTAAATTATAAAACAGGAAGAAATCGATCAACTCCGAGTCTTCGAATCGGAATAATCGATTTCTTCCTGTTTTATAATTTAAATTTCCATAAAATTTTTCAAATAAAATTAAATATTCATTTACAAAAATTCTAACAAAATCCTTCGCAAAAATTCAATTATTATATTTACAAGTAATAAAATTTTTCACATAAATTAAATTATTTAAAAAAATGTAATAATATTCATTGTAAGAATTCAATTATTTTTATTAATAATAAAATTTTTCGCAGGACTTCAATTATTATTATTAATACAAGTTTGAATTAATTTTTCGAAAAATATAATTTTCAAAAATTTTTGGAAAATTTTTTGCAAGAATTCGCTTCTTTTTCACAAATAATTAAATTCTTCACAGAATTTATTTTATTTTTATTTCAATTTTAAATAAATTCCTCAAAAAATGTCATTATTTTGAAAAATTTTATTAAAATTCTTCAAAAGAAATCAATTATTAATTATTTTTAATAATTTTTGAAAAAGTTCTTTGAGAATTTTCAAATCGATTTGTTTACAATTCAATTTTATGAAATTTCATCGATTATGCGGAAATTCTTCAATTGTATCACTGTAAATAAAAGGTTCTGAATTAGAGCTGATTTTCGGTATTAAAATAGAACCAAATGACGATTAAGTACTAAATTAGTACCTTTCTTTTTACAGTGATATTAGAAATTAAAAATTTGGTAGAATTTAAAAAAAAAGTTCAATTAAACTTTTCAAAAAAAAAAAAAAAATTAAGTCTACAGAATTGTTAGTTAAAAGTACAAATAATTCAGATTTTCAAAAATTTTAATTTGAAACCTTTTCAAAATTTAATTATTTTTGAAAAGTCACGTTAGAATGCTTTTAATATTCAATTATTATCTAAAAGTTTAACTGAAATTAATTTTTAAATCAATTTTTATTGGAAAATTCTTCGAGAATTTAATTATTTAAATACAAAAATAAATAATTAATTGAATAATTGAATATTTCTCAAAATTGAATTCTCATAAATAATTTTATCAACAAATTTCTAAATAATTAAATTCTTTCGACGAATTTTAATAAAAATTTTAAGAATAATTAGATTTTTTGAGAAATTCGAGTAAAATTGTATTAAAAATAATTAAAATTCTGTGATGAATTTTATTATTTATAGAAATATTTAAATTCCTAAAAAGAATTTTATTATTTATGAAAATAATTGAATCAATGCAAAAAATCTTATTATTTATGAAAATATTTGATTTATTGCGAATAAATTTATAGAAAAATTTGCCAATAAATTGAATAGCAGTAAAATATTTATTACTTATGAAAATAATTGAATTTTGGTGAAGAATTTTATTAACGTTTTCTTTAAATAATAATTGAATTCGAGTAAAAAATTTTATTGTTTGTGAAAATAATTGAATTCTTACAAAGAAATTTATTTCATTTTATTTTCATTATTGAAATGATCCACAAGTTTTGAACGTTGAAATGAACGAAATATTTTGTATTAAAAATATTTTCATAAATTATTGATTTGAATAAAAATTTAAAACTCAGATTCTACGTGTAAAAACTTTAAAAATTAATTTTTTGGATATTGACACAAAAGTATTGTAATAAAAATTGAATTTGAAGAAGAAATAAAAAAATTTCGTTCATTTGAACGTTCAAAACTTTAGGATCATTTATTGAAATCATTTTAATTATTTCGAATCATTATTTAATTATTTATTATTTTTATATATTAAAATTCTTTAGTGGAATTTATTTAGTTAAAATAATTACTATCAATATTAATATCGCTTAATATAATTAAATTTTTGCGTAGAACTTTATTGAATTTTTTTTATTAAATAATTGTATTCTTTTGGAAAATTTTATTAAAATAGCAGATATTGAAAATCATCGAATTTTGGAGAAGAATTTTAATTTAATTTAATTTAATTAAGTTATTGAAAAAGAAATTATTGTCAGAAGTTGAAAAGATTGAAGGTTTTAATTATTAGAATTCGTTTTAATTTTATAGTTTATGACTAATTTATGAGGCAAACAAAATAGTTTTAAAAAATTCAGAATTTTCTTATGAATTCTAAAAATTTAATTTTTTCCAGTACCATCCCTGATTTTTCCCTGATTTCCCTGACCTGTGGCAACTCTGGAGAGTTATAATTTGACAGCTTTCTTTTCTTAAATTTACTATTACTTCTAACTATTTTGTTATTTTTATCAATATCATTATTATTGAGTATATGAATTTTATTTTCGAACTGAAAATGATTTTCTTTTAAATTGAAATTGAAAGCCAGGATGAGTATTGTTCGAAATGTTTAAATTCGAGATTTTTTTTTGATTTTTTTTTTTCTTTACTGTACACTTGGTGGAAATAGAAAAAAAAATTGCCTCTTAATACCTAGCTTTAGAGGCACGTTCCCAATAGTATTCGTATGGTATCTCCTTGATAATTAATTTAATTGGTAGATTAGTGGGAAGTAATTCGAGTAAATGATCTCGATCCTCGGAAGTCGGAAGATTCTGTAAAATTGAATTTTTCTCCCACTCTTGAACAATTACTTTTAACGAAAGAACCTTCAATTCAGGTACAATGTTCTCATTCCAAAATTCATTTTCTCCTCTAAGTGTCCTATTTTCCTCACGAGGCAGTGAAATTGTCTCTGATGAACATCTAGATTCATATAACAATATATTCATAAGAGAAAAGGGAGAGAGAGAAAGAGAGAGAGAGATAAAGGATTTCATGTTGATCCTATATAAAAAGCCCTTTTTGTTACTGCGAAATATTCTCCTTTTCACCTGGAATTTCCTCTGAATTCAAGCTCAAAGGAAATTTCTTACATTCTTACTTTTTTCTTGTTGCAAAAAAAAGTGACAAAGAAAATTAATTATATTCATCTTTTCTTTAATTATTTAAAATGTTTGAAAAAAAAGAATTAATACATAAAGAAATTTCACTTGAGTATTTTTCTACACTTTTTGTTACAGTTCGCTATTTTTTGTAAATTTTAATATAATTATAAATTTATAATATAATATATCTTTTCGTTAAAAAAAAGTACTAATGGTACTATTTCTTAAGACGAGATTTTAAATATCAATTTATTTTGTCGTAAATAATTAATTACAAATAATAACACTTTTCGCAGAATTTCAATTATTTTTATTAAAATTTTAATCAAATTTCTCGAAAAATGTAATTATTCTAAAAACATTTATTAAAATTCGTCAAAGGAATTCACTTATTTAAAAATTTATTTGACAAAATTCTTTACGAGCCTTAAATTTTAAGAAACATTCAATTAATAAATTATTTATTTTTTTATTATTTTAAATAATTGAATTCTAGTAGAATTTTTCAATAAAAATTGATTTAAAAATTAATTTTAATTAAATATTAGGAGCATTTTAGGATAAACTTTTAAAAATGATTGAATTTAGAAAATGTTTAATTTTAAAAATTTGCAAAATTTGAACTATTTTCAAAAAATTTTCTCATTTTAATGATTTTCAATATCTACTAGTTTAATAAAATTTTCCAAGAGAATTCAATTATTTAAAAAAAGTTTTTCATAAAATTCTTGGCAAACATTTAATTATTTTCATAAATAATAAAAATTTCACAGGAAATCAATAATTTACAAATTTTTTATAAATTTCTTCTAAGTAATTCAATTATTTTTGTAAATAATAAAATTTTTACAGGAATTCAATTATTTTCGTAAATAATAAAATGCTTTTTAGGAATTCAATTATTTTCATAAATAATAAAATTCATCGCAGAATTTTAATTATTTTGAATTCAATTTTAATCGAATTCCTCGAAAAGTGTAATTATTCTTAAAAATTTTATTAAAATTCGTCGATAAAATTCAATTATTTAAAAATTTGTTGATAAAATTCTTTATGAGCATTTACTTTTGAGAAATATTAAATTATTAAATAAATTATTTATTTTTTAATTTAAATAATTGAATTCCAGTAGAATTTTCTAATAAAAATTGAATTAAAAATGAAATTCACTTCAAAATTTTAGATTATAATTGAATATTTGAAAAAGTTTATTTCAATTTTATTTGAAAGTATTTTTTTTTAAGTTTTCATTTTCTAATATTATATTAATTAGAAGAATTTACGAATAATTGAAATTTTGTAAAATAGAATTGAGGCCTTGGATCCAATAACTCGCCCGACGCTCGGAGGAACGCGCAACTGCCAGTCAGTGAGCAGTGAGCGCCTCTGGGCCACTCACTGCTACCCGACTGGTATTAGCGCGTGCCTTCGAGCGTCGGGCGAGTTATTGGATCCAAGGCCTCAATTGTAAACAAATGAATTTGAAACTTTAAAAAAAAAAACTTTTTAAAAAATTACGAAAAATAATGGATTTATAGAAGAATTTAAATGAAAAAGACTAAAAAACATTTAATTTTGGAAAAATTACAAATTATTGCTGAAATTCAATTATTTTTAAAAGTATAATAAAATTCTTCGTAGAAATTTAATTATGTTCAAAAATAATAAAATTCTTCTTTGGGATTCAATTATTTTCACAAATAATAAAACTCATCGCAGAATTTCAATTATTTTTAATACAATTTTAATCGAATTCCTCGAAAAATGTAATTAATATGTAAACTTTTATTAAAATTCGTCGAAAGAATTCAATTATTTAAAAATTTATTAATAAAATTCTCCATCAGAATTCAATTTTAAGAAACATTCAATTGTTAAATAAATTATTTTTTTTTCTATTTAAATAATTGACTTCTCGTAAAATTTTCTAATTAAAAAATTATTTAAAAATGAATTTCAGTTAAAACTTTAGATAATAATTAAATATTAAAAGCAATAAAGCGTAAATTTTTAGAAATAATTGATTTTTGAAAATAATTTTTTTTGAAAAAATATTAATACCTATACAGTACCTGTAGGCTTCGAAAGTTGTTTTTGGTATTGTGTGTGGAATTCGCATTTTTTTATAGTCGTTACTTTTATTTCTCCTTGAAAGTTTTAAAATCTGTGCTATTTTTATATTTAATGAATTTTTGTGACCTATTTAAAAAAAATAATGTTAAGAACGAAAGTATATATTTATTCTCTGTAAGCAATTTTTTTATGACATTTCCAGATGGTGACTTTTCTTTTCTATTTATTTGTGATGCAAACGTGTTCGTCTCTGTAATAAAAAGAAAATAATAACTTTCTCAAAGAAAAAGTACTTTTCTCTTAGTATATATTTTCATATTATAAATTATAATACGGTAAATGTTTAAAAGAAACTGTTTTAAAATTAAAATTTGTCATAAATTTCCTTTTCTATTTTTTATATATAGAAATTAATTACATTTATTTGTTATTAATAATTTAAGTGAATTAATAATTATTAATAATGAATAGATAATTAATAGACTGAAAAAAAAATTTATTTGATTCAAATAACCGATTACTTGTCAAAATAAATATTTACTTGAATCAAATAAATTTTATTTGAATCAATAATTTCACTATTTCAAGCAAATACCATTTAATTGAATTACATTTAGAATTACAAAAATTATTTGATTCAAACAAATTTTTTTTCAGTGTAATAATAAATAATAATAATTATACATAAACTAATTAATATAATTAGTAATTATAATTAAATAATATTTAAATAAAGACAAAGAGAATTTATATATATAGTATTCGTGTTAAGAATTGAATTTTTTTGTTTTAAATATATTTTTTTCTTTATTTTACAGGAGTGCCCAGAAGGAGTGGTTCATGAGGATTCGTTTAAGGACATCTATGCCAAGTTTTTTCCACATGGAAGTAAGTTGATCATTATTATGTAAGAAGTGTGTTTTTTATTTTTGTTTTTTTTTCCTTTCGTAATTAGTTAATGGTCTGGATTTTCAGACTCCAGCTTCTACGCCCATTACGTGTTCAAAGCTTTTGACGTAAACTGCAATGGCGCCATCAGTTTTAGGGTAACTATATTCATTCGAATATTTTCATTTACCTAAAAGTACATTCCTATTTCAGTGTGCTCAATCAAGTAATTACAACTTTCCTTGAAAAAAAATTTTTTTTCTCGTTTTTTGAATTAGAAAACGAAAAAAAAAAATCAAAATTTTAATAAAATTCTTGGCAAAATTTCAATTATTTTCAAAAATTTCCCTCAATTCAGTGCTTTTCAATATCTATTTTTTTAATATGATTTTCGAAAAGAATTGAATTATTTTAAAAAAAATTTTTTACAGAGATTCATTTATTCTGAAAAATAATAGAATTCTTTTTAGAAATTCAATTGTGTTTAAAAATTTCAAAAAATTCTCGGCAAAATTTCAATTATCTTTATTAATTATAAAATTCTTCTCCGAAATTCAATTATTTTTACAAATTTTACTAAAATTCCTGGCAAAATTTCAATTATTTTAAAAAAATTTCCCCTCAATTAAATGATTTTCAATATCTACTGTTTTAATACAATTTTCCAAAAGAATTGAATTATTAAAAAAAAAAATTTGATAAAATCCTACTCAAACAATTAATTATTTTCATAAAGAATAAAAATTTCCCAAGAATTCAATTATTTACAAATTTAAAAAAAAAATTTACGCATTAATTCCAGTATTTTCATAAATAATAGAATTTTTTACAGAGATTCAATTATTTTGAAAAATAAGAAAATTATTTTTTGAAATTGAATTATGTTCAAAATTTTTTTTAAAATTGTCAAAATTTCAATTATCTTTATTAATAATAAAATTCTTCTCGGAAATTCAATTGTTTTCAAAACTTTTAAAAAACTTCTTGGAAAATTTCAATTATTTTCGAAAATTTCCCAAATTAAATGATTTTTAACATCTATTTTAATAAAATTTTAAAAAAGAATTTAATTATTTAAAAGAATGTTTAATAAGTTTATTCGCAAGAATTCAATTATTTTCATAAATAATAAAATTTTTTATAGAGATTAAATTTTTTTTTTGAAAAATAATAAAAATCTTTTTAGGAATTCAATTATGTTAAAAAATTTCCCTCAATTCAATTATTTTTAATATCTATTTTAATAAAATTTTCCAAAAGAATTGAATTATTTAAAAGGAAAATTTTATAAAATTCTACGCGAACATTTAATTATTTTCATAACTGATAAAAATTTTACAGAAATTCAATTATTTACAATTTTTTTTATTAATTTATTCGCAACAATTTAACGTTTTTCATAAATAATAAATATTTTTAAAGAGAATCAATAATTATTTTCAAAAATAATAAAATTCTTTTTCAGAATTCAATTATTTTCAAAAATTTCAAAAAATTCTTGACAAAATTTAAATTGTTTTAAAAAATTTCCCTGAATTCAATGATTATCTACTGTTTTAATAAAATTTTCCAAAAAAATTCAATTATTTAAAAAAACGTTAATAAAATTCTTCTTAAAAAATTCAATTATTTTCATAAGTAGCGAATATTTCACAAGAATTCAATTTTAAAAAAAAAATTTTTTTAATTTATTCGAAACAATTAAATTATTTTCATAAATAATAAAATTTTTTAAAGAAATTCAATTATTTTCATAAATAATAAAACTTATTGCAGAATTGCAATTATTTTTAATACAATTTTAATATTGAATTTCTCGAAAAATGTAATTAATCTTTAAAATTTCATTAAAATTAGTCGAGAGAATTTAATTATTTAAAAATTTGTTGTTATAAATTTCTTTACGAGATTTAAATTTTAATAAACATTCAATTGAGCCTCCCAATTCAAGAACTCGCCCGACGCTCGGATGAACACTCTAACGCCAGTCAAACGTTAAGAAAAGTTACAAAAATTAAAATTTGAAATTTTGATTTTTCAGAAGCACTACCTTGTAGGAAATTGAATAGCGCATCTTTTTTTCCTTTGAATTTTTTTCGTAGGATGAATATTGTCGGAAATAATGACGAAAAATGGTAAAATTTTGTTTTTCAAATTTCATTGCTTTTTAAAACATAAATCATCGTATCTTCGACAATTATTGTCGAATTGACTTCAAATTTGGTATGCAAGTCTATTTGGGTTCTGGGAAAACGATAAAATGATCAGAATGTAAAAATTTCCTAATTGTTCACTAATTTGTTAATGTAAATAAAGGCTTGTCAATTTTAGGTTAACTTACCTTCGTCGACAAAAAGTCTGCGGTGAACTTTCGAATTGAAAAAACTTCCAGTGAGACATTTGTTTATTAGTATATAAGGAAGTTTTTTGTAAAATATTAGATTGATTTAGTAAAAAATGTGGAAAATATTAAGGTTTAAAGACAGCGCGGAGAGCGCGACATCGAGTCGCGGCGTGCAAATATCACTAAACACCAACTTTATAGGACTCAGTTGTTGAATTTGTTCTTATTACCTCGGTTATTACTCAGTACTTATAAAAAAGCATTAAATAAATTATTGGGATATAATTATAACGCTATGTTTAACATTATAACAAACATAAAAATTCTATAAATAATAAAGAACTAGCAACAATTCGCGCGGCTAACTTTTTACTACATTTTATAAATAAAATTAGCAATTTTAAAAATAATAGAATTTGAAAACTTTCTAATTTAAATTTTTGTTGAAAACACTAAAAAAATTCAATTTTGGAGAAATTACAAATAATTGCAGAAATTCAACTATTTTCAAAAAAAAAAAATAATAAAATTCTTCTTATAAAATTCAACTATGTACAAAATTTGAAAAAAAAATTTTGTAAAAATCCCGATTACCTTTATAAATAACAAAATTCTTTTCCAAAGTTTAATTATTTTCCTAAATGTCAGAGAAATTCTTGTCCTAATTTCAATTATTTTCAAAAATTTTTCTAATTTCAATTATTTTCAATATCTACTATTTTTTATAAAATTTCCCAAAAAATTCAATTATTTAAAAAAATTTTTAATAAAATTGCATATAAACATTTGATTATTTTTAGAAATAATACAAATTTCACAGGAATTCAATTATTATTGTTATAAATAATAAATTTTTTTTAAGCAATTCAATTATTTTTATAAAAAACAATTTAAAATTCTAGAAAATAATAAGAATACCTTCAAAGAATTTTTTTATTTAGGAAAATAACGGAATTCTCGCAAAGAATTTTATAAAAATTTTAAAAAATCCTAATTAAATTCTTTTGAAGAATTTCTTTGAATTTTTTTTTAAACTAATGGAGTTTCTTTAATAATTATTATTAATAATTAATTATAATAATTAATATTAATAATTAATTAATAATAATAATAATAATTAATAATAATAATAATAATAATAATAATCTATTATTTTTAAAATTGCTAATTTTATTTATAAAATGTAGTAAAAAGTTAGCCGCGCGAATTGTTGCTAGTTCTTTATTATTTATAGAATTTTTATGTTTGTGATAATGTTAAACATAGCGTTATAATTATATCCCAATAATTTATTTAATGCTTTTTTATAAGTACTGAGTAATAACCGAGGTAATAAGAACAAATTCAACAACTGAGTCCTATAAAGTTGGTGTTTAGTGATATTTGCACGCCGCGACTCGATGTCGCGCTCTCCGCGCTGTCTTTAAACCTTAATATTTTCCACATTTTTTACTAAATCAATCTAATATTTTACAAAAAACTTCCTTATATACTAATAAACAAATGTCTCACTGGAAGTTTTTTCAATTCGAAAGTTCACCGCAGACTTTTTGTCGACGAAGGTAAGTTAACCTAAAATTGACAAGCCTTTATTTACATTAACAAATTAGTGAACAATTAGGAAATTTTTACATTCTGATCATTTTATCGTTTTCCCAGAACCCAAATAGACTTGCATACCAAATTTGAAGTCAATTCGACAATAATTGTCGAAAATACGATGATTTATGTTTTAAAAAGCAATGAAATTTGAAAAACAAAATTTTACCATTTTTCGTCATTATTTCCGACAATATTCATCCTACGAAAAAAATTCAAAGGAAAAAAAGATGCGCTATTCAATTTCCTACAAGGTAGTGCTTCTGAAAAATCAAAATTTCAAATTTTAATTTTTGTAACTTTTCTTAACGTTTGACTGGCGTTAGAGTGTTCATCCGAGCGTCGGGCGAGTTCTTGAATTGGGAGGCTCAATTATTCAATAAATTATTAATTTTTTTATTTAAATAATTGAAGGATTTTTTAATAAAAATTGACTTCAACTTTAATTATCATAAAACATGAAGAAAACGATCACTTCGAGTCGAAGACTCGGAGTAATCGATTTTTTTATATTTTATAATAAAATATTCTTATAAGTTGTTAAATTTCAGAAAAGTTTCAATTATGAAATTTTTGAAAATTAAAATTTTGCGCTAGTTATTTTTAATTTTTTATTTATTTAAAGTACATATGAACAAATTTTTATAAAGAATTGCAATTGATTGTACTTAAAAATAAATGAAAATTAATAATTAAAAATACTTTTCATTATTGAAAAGTATTTTTCAGTATTTTAAAAAAATAATTAATTAATTAATTTAAAAAAAAAAATTAAAAAAAAAAAAAAAATTAATTAAAAATTAATTTTTATTTATATTAATTAATTTAATTTTTTTTTTTTAAATTGAAAAGTATTTTATTTTTTCAATAATGAAAAATATTTTCAGTATATTATTTTTTCACTATTGAAAAAATAATCAATTACCAAAAATACATATATATAAAAGTGATGCACCGATAATTGAAAATACAAAAATTAATTTAATAAACTGATAGACTAGTGCGGTTATCGCTTTAAAAAAAAATAGACAGGCCTTTTTTGATTAGCTAAAATACGAACAATATTGGAACTGATTCATTTATTTCCAGTTGAAGAAATAAATAAAAAAAAATATATTTATATTCACAAACTGTCGAACACAAATAATGAAATTCAATTCAAATGGTTTTTTTTCCATTATATCCGCGACTACAATATTTGCTCTAAATAAATGTTTTCTAGATCGATATTTTAATTATAAAAAGTAATAAAAATTTTATTGTCTTGGAAGACTTTCTATTTATTTGCAAATACTTTTTGCAATTGATTTTTGTGCACATAAAGCAACTTTTTTTTGTATATAGTCTTAAGTACAATACACAAAAAAGTTGATAATTTAAAAGTTAAAACATCTTTCAAGATGAAAACTTTAAAAAAAAGAAGTGGATATTTTTAGCTTGTCAGCAGAATTTCAAAAGAATCTTCTTCTTCTTCTTCTTATTCTTAAATGGAAATTAAAACGATGCTCAAAAGAACGTAAAACAGAGTTCACTTATTCAGCTTCCTCTTTTCTTTCTATGTAAGAATATAATAAGAGATTTTTTTTCCTTTTTAGAATAATGAAAAAAAGCAGATTCTTTTTAATCAAAAAATTTTTTTCGCAAATGTTTCTCACATTTTTTTCTCATTTGAAATTTTTTTCTTTCACAAAAAAAAATTATAAAAATATATCTAAATTTTAATAACAATATTAATTTTTGTTTTTCGATTATTTAGGAACTAAATAAATAATTTAATAAGAATTTTATTTTACATTCATTAATTAATTATTTTGTAATTATTAATTAACTACTTATTCATTAATTAATTATTAATTATTCACTAATTAATTATTTTGTAATTATTAATTAACTACTTATTAATTAATTAATTATTAATTATTCACTAATCAATTTTTGTGTAATTATTAATTAACTACTTATTCATTAATTAATTATTTATTATTCACTAATTAATTATTTTGTAATTATTAATTAACTACTTATTCATTAATTAATTATTTTGTTAATATGTAATTTACTGATTATTAATTAATTAATTAATTAATTAAATTAAATTTGATTTATTAATGTGTTGTGTTGAAATTTTTTTTAGGACCTTCTAGTAACACTTTCGACACTTCTGAGAGGAAGTGTTTATGAGAAATTAAGATGGACTTTTAAATTGTACGATATCAATGGAGATGGTTGTATAACGAGGAGTGAACTCGGTGAATTAGTGAATGCAATTCACGAATTAATGGGCAGAAGACATCATCAACTTGCCGAAGATGAAAAAAGAGCGAGGGATCAATTGGATCGAGTTTTCCGGAAGTTGGACCTAAACCAAGACGGAATTATAACCATCGAGGAATTTATTGAAAGCTGCCTCAAAGTATGATTAAAAAAAAACAAAAATAATAATTTATCGCATGAAGAAAGAATAAAAAAAAATTTTTTTTGAAAATAAATGAATTTTAAAAAAAAAAAATTTTTAAATAAAAAAATTAAAGATATAAAAATTGAAAAATAAAAGAAATTAAAAATAAGAAAATTTAATAATAGAAGAATTTAAAAATAAAAGAAATTAAAAATATGAAAATTTAAAAATAGAAGAATTTAAAAATAAAAATTTAAAAATACAAGAATTTTAAGGGCATTTGAACCATTATGACGTCATAGTTTGTGCAAAGCATTTATTCTAAAGCCGTAACGTCATAATGGTTCAAGTGCCCTTAAAGCTATATAAAAGTTTTTAAATAAAATAATTTTTTAATATCGGAATTCAAAACTATATAAAAATATAATGAATAAAATAGAAGGAAATTTAAATTACGAGTTTTAATCAAGAAAATTAATAATTGAATTTTCTTTTGTGAAACTGGAATAAAATTTTCTTATTTTTTATTTATTTATTCATTTTTTATTTCTTGAATACACAAATTTTTTTTGAATAAATTGAATATTTTTTTTTTTTTTGACTTGACAAAAGAATTTTTATTTATTATTGCAAGAATTAATTGGAGTATTTTTTATTTTTTATATTTATGTAAAATTAATATTTTTGACACTTCAATTGAATATTTTATTTATTGTGGAAGGAATTAATTGTTTTTTTTATTTTATTCTAATTTTTCTATTTTCTTTCTTTTTTGTTATGTCACATTTCATGAAAATTTTTCATTTTTACTTTTCAAATGAATTTTCAGTTATTATTGAAAGAATTAATTAGAGTTTTTTTAAAATTATGTAAATAATTTTTACTTATTTCTTTATTATTTTTATTTTGTCTAATTTTTTAAAAATTTCTTTTTCCTCACTTTTCAAATGAATTTTCATTTACTTTTGAAAGAATTAATTAAAGTTTTTTATTTATTTGAATTATTTTACTTGTCATTTATTTTCATTTTGTTATATTTGTTAAATATTTCTTTTTTTTGACTTTTCAAATGAATTTTCATTTATTATTGAAGGAATTTATTGTTTTTTTTTTTTTGTTTTTATTATTTTCTTTCATTTTTATTTTGGCATATTTTTTGAAAATTTCTAGTTTTTAATTTTCAAATGAATTTTCATTTATAATTGAAGAAATTATTTGATTTTTTTTTATTTATTTTGCTTCTTTTTTAATTTTATTTCCTCATATTTTTTTAATATTTCTTATTTTCTTGACTTTTGAAATGAATTTTCATTTAGGTATTACTGAAGCAATTATTTGATTCTTTTATCTATTTTAATTATTTATTTATTTTACTTCCTTTTTAACTTTATTTCGTCATATTTTTTGAATATTTCTTATTTTCTTGACTTTTAAAATGAATTTTAATTTATTATTGAAGGAATTATTTGCCTTTTTTATTTATTTTAATCATTTTACTTCCTTTTTAATTTTATTTCGTAATATTTTTTGAAAATTTTTTTTTTTCACTTTTCAAATGAATATTCAATATTCAGGATTTATTATCGAAAGAATTAATTGAAGTTTTTCTATTTATTTTCATTATTTTATTTCTTTTTTATTTTAATTTTGTCATGTTTTTCTTGAAAATTATACTTTTTTGATTTTTTTATTTCTTTTTATTATTTTTTTTTTTCATTTTTATTTTATCACCTTTTCCGAAAATTTCTAGTTTTTAATTGTTAAATGAATTTTCAGTTATTATTGAAAGAATTAATTGGAGGTTTTTTTATTTATTCCATTTATTTTGTTTCTCTTTTATTTTTTTTTGTGTCATAATTGAACGAATTAATTGATTTTTTATTTCTTTTAATTATTTTATTTTCTTTCTCTTTTATTTTTATTGTGTCATATTTTTTTCAAATTGTCTTATTTTTATGACTTTTCAATTGAATTTTCATTTATTATTGAAGAATTTATTTGATTTTTTTATTTATTTCAATTATTTTATTAATTAAATTATTATTATTAAATTAATTTGGGGCGGTTTTTGTTTTATTTTTTACTTTTACGTTTTTACTTTATTCTAATTTAAATTTAAAATTATTTCTTATTTGTTTTAATTATTTTATTTTACTTCTTTGTTTTTAATTTTGTTTATAATTCTAATTTGTTTAATTTTAATTTTTGTTTTCTTTAATCTCTTTTTTTTATTTTAATTTTATTTTTATACACAAATAAATAAATAATTTAATTTTTGCTTTTTTCAGGACGATGTGATTACACGATCGTTGACGATGTTCGACTCTGAACTTTGATCTCCGCCTAAAATCATACCTTCAGAAAAAGAAGAAGAAGAAAAAATAATGCCCACGATTAATTCAACAATCAATGGTAACGATTCATCGACATGGTCTTTCTCGTCTTCAACTTCACCATCGCCACCCTGTTACACTTTACTGCCGTATATCACGTCAGCTATTTCATCTCCAATTTGTACAACAAATCACGACCAACAAATTTACTTCCTACTCACTGCTCATTGCTGGAATCAATCGGAAAAAGATTTGTTTTGCTGAATCAATCTCTTCAAATCAACGCCGCTAACGTGCCACGTGAAATCACAAGAGAAACAAAAATCCAAGTAATTTCATCTTTCAATTTTTGCAAAATTCTTTCTATTTCCAAAATTCCACTTTTCTTTCTAATTTCATTTCTTTCAAAAAATAATTTTTAATTATTCATTTTTCCGAATATTTGATCCAAAAGAAAAAATACTGCTCAAGAATTTTTAAACAAAAAAATGCATTCGATTCGAAACTTACGGAAAAAAAATGAAACAAAGCATCGAAGCAAAAAAAAAAGAAAAATAAAAATTACTACGAAGCCAGAGAGAAATGGCAAAGTGAGAAAATCAAATTTTCTCGGCTAACTCCAAAGCTAGCCGATTAAAAGAGCTTTACAAAAAAAAATGCACATTTTTTTTCTGGTTATTAATTTATACTTTGAAAGAAAAAAAAATTTCTGGCAAATTCTCTAGTCTATTTCAAAAAAACTATTTCAAATAAACGGACGGTAATATTTTTTCAAAAGAATTCACACAAATTTAACGATAAGGACAATTTTTGCCTTCTGTAAATACACACAAAAAAAAAATAGGAAATTCGATTTCCGACGAAAGTGAAATCTTTATTCCTCGTAAAAAAAGGAACTTGAATCAAATCTATTTAAATCTTTACTGTTAAGAAACAATCTTTATAAACAATTTTCATATATTCTACTAGGTTGTTGAATTTCGAAAGAAAAAAAAAACAAATAAACAATTTTGGGAATTCTTTTTTTAATATTTACAAAAAAATCTATGCCGAAAATAAAAATCTGTCCAGTTTCTTAAAAAAAAGCAAACAAAAAATGTTGATATGGAAATATATTTAAAATTAAAAATAAAAAAATATATCTAAAAATGAAAAAATGAGAAAAATTAACTAAAATTAAAATTACAAGAGAATTTTAACAATTTTCAAAATATTTAAAATATTTTTTCTCAAGAGACAATTGTTTCTAATTTTTTATTTACAAAACGATCATTGACAATCTTGAGCCGATCGGCCCCCTTGGAACTTGGGGGGAAAGTTAATTAAAGCACATTTAATTAAAATCTAACCAATTTACAGAAATACGAGAATTCGATAAAATCTATAATGAAAATGTATTATTAAAATCTTTTGTACAGAATTTCAAATGAAATATTCCAAGGGAATTGAATAATACTCATTTGACTTTATTTTGTCAACTTTTCCTCTTAAAATTCGCCAAAATATTATAAAACTCTTCAATTTTTTTCCAAGCAAAAAAAAATTATTACCAAAGTGCTGAAAAAATATATAAAATGTACAGAGAATCAGAAACTATTTGCGTGTGTAAAAAAAAAATTTTAAAGACTATTACAAATATTGAGTCGTAATTTTTTAAATCGATGAACTAAATACAAAAGAAAAATGAAAATAAAATTCGTAAACGAGAAAAAAAAGTACACTACAATATATTGTACTGTTTAAAATAAAGAAACACTTTCATCGACAATATCGACATTCGAAGAATGCAAAACGAAAAAAAATGCGTAAAAGACACTTTTCCGTTTAAGAATTTATCTCACAAGCGAATTAATTTTTTAAACTCTTCTATTAGAAATGTAAAAAAAATTAATTAATTAAAATTATTAAATTTTTGTTACTAATTAATGTATATTAATTGCTGATAATTAATATCGACAGATTAATGTTATTATCAATTAATCGACAATTAGTTAATTATTGAATAATCAACAATTAGTTAATTATTACTAATTGACAATTTAGAATTCTAATTAATATTTTAGTTAATTATTACTAATTAATAAATGTCTAAACTAATTGTTAATTAATTAATTAATTTAGTTTACTAACAGTTAATTAATTAATTAATTAATTTAGTTTATTAATAATTAATTAATTTAATTATGAACGAAATTATTAAATAGATTATTAACTAAATTATTAACTAAATTGTTAAATAAATTGTTAACTAAATTGTTAACCAAATTGTTAACCAAATTGTAACTAAATTATTAATTAAATTAATAACTAAAATTGACGAACTAAAGTTAATTTATTAGTCATTAATTTAGTCAATTAATTGATAATTAAAAAATTAATAATTAGTAATGACTAATTTAATAATTTAAATTGTAAATTAACGATTGCAATCTTGAAAAGAAAACAAAAGCAATCTTTATAACAAAGCAACGAAAATTGGGAGCAGTATTGTTGCTAGTTTGCAAGTAAAATAAAAAAAAAGTAAAAAAGAGGGAATAAACTCATTTAGAGGAAAAACAGTGTAAACAAGAAAAAAAGTACAATTTTCATTACGTTATTATATTTATATACAACGTAATGTTTGGAGATTTACTCAGTGTCGGATTAAGATTAGAAGTTCAGAGAAATGCCAAAGCTTTGATACCTACCTCATATATTTATGAAAAAAAAAATTATGCACGTGACTTTGAATGAAAAAATAATATTATTTGTCCTTTGAAAAAATATTAATTTATTTTCTCTTATTATTATTTTTCTCATCAAATTTTTTTTTCAAAAAAGTATAAAAATTTAAGAGTTTAAGAAAATTTAAAAAAAAATCTTCTTAGTAGTTATTCAGCAAATAATTATAATAATTTTTCATATTCAATATTTGATAAAAAGATTACTATTTTTAATTTAAAAAAAAGTTTTATTATCTCAGTTAGCAATATTGTCACAAATTTTTTTTAATTTCTCATTTTTTAAATTACGTTTCTCGAATTTTTTTCTTCGGTAAATTATTTTTTCGTTAATAGAAACTCGGATGAAAAAATAATTTTTTATTTTTATATTTTATTTTGAAAGTAGAAAAATGAAAAAAAATGTCATTTTAATTTAATTTATAATTTGAAAACTAATTTAATTATAAATTATGTTTTTTTTATTTCCATCTTCTTATTTAGAGAAACAATTTCTATTTTTTTCGAAAATTATTCAGAAAAATGTGAAAATAAAAAAAGTTGTCAATTTAATTTAATTAATTTAATTATTACTATAAAAACTATGTTTTTTTATTTCCTTCTTCTTATTTAGAAAAAGAAGTTCTATTTTTATTTTGAAAATTATTGATAAAAGTGGGAAAATAAAAAAAAAATTGTTAATTTAATTAATTTATAATTTGATAATTAATTTAATTATGAAAATTATAGTTTTTATTTCTTTTTTGTTCTTTAGAGAAAGAATTTTGAAAATTACTGACAAAAATAGGAAAATAAAAAAAATTGTCAATTTAATTGAATTAAAATAATTTGATAATTAATTTAATTATAAAAATTATTAAATTCTATTATTTCTCATATTTTTTAATGAAAAAAAAAATTTTTTTTCTTTAAGTCGAACGAGGTTAAAAGCAGAAATAAGGACAAGAAAGTAAAGCACGCCAATATATAGTTTGTAAGCATTAATTAAAAGTGGTACACATTGTAGTCGAGTTTTGGTCAGATAATCGATTAAACGAATCCTTTTATAGGACCGGAAATGATGCTGCGGTTAATACTTGAGTTGCCAAAAGCGATCGTTTGTCCAAAATTCTCGACTCCAACTAATGTTTAAATATTCTTGCCGCATTCGGTAAACCACTCTCTAACTCTTCTGATAACAATCAAAAATCGTAATTTAAGACACGTATTTTATTTTTTTAATAATATTAACAACAATTACGCTAATTAATCGTCATATGTACATTAAATGGATGAATCTTGTATTTTTAAATTTCTGAACTACTTAATCTGACACTGTGCATTAAAAAAAAATGAATAATAAAAATACTCATTCTTTTTTTCAAAATTTTTTTATAATTCAAGTCAAAAATATTTTTTTTAATTTTACGTATCGACAACCTGGGGATTTTTTTTTGAAATTTATTATTTTTTAATTCAAATTGATAATAAATTAGAAATTCATTTTTTTTAATGTTAATAAACAAGAAATTAATTATTTTATAATTATTTTTAATTGGAATTGTTAATAATTTTTTTTTTGCAATTACGATAAATAAAAATATTTTTTTTTTATTAAAAACAAATAATTATTTTTATTTATTCTTCAATTGAAATTGCTAAGAAAAAATTATTGTTTAATTCTTTATTTGTTTGGAAGTTTTTTAAAATAGGAATTTTTTAGGAAAGAATATTTTATTTTCAATTAATTATTTTACTGTAAAAATTAAATTTTTTACTTTTCGAAAATTATGCTGAAACTAAGAGCATTTTGTGCCAAATCTAATTATATCACTCTTCCCTCTTCCTCCAATGTTATACGATAATTGAAGCAAAAAAAAAAATCACTAGACCACTAATTAGTTTCAAATTGCAAATTTTAGAGGCGAAATCGTAATTGTTAATTAATTACGATTTTCGATAAATGATTTACTGCTTTCAATATTTTCAATAGCAATAAAGTTTTCAACATTTTTTAATTCAATTTTCATAAATATTTCACTTCAATTTAATCGAATTAATTTTTTTTGTTAATATTTTGTTATAAATAATACACTAAGTTAATTTATTAATAGTTGTTGACTATTTTTTTTAATTGTTCATTTGTTAATTATTATTTATTTCTATTTTGTTACATTTTAATATTATTAACATAGTAATTAATTTATTGATTAAATATTATTGAAGTAATAATTTAATAATTATTTATTCATTGTTATTATATATTTATATAGATATATGTATTTATTTATTTATTTTTGTTAATAATTGAATTTTTTTTCAATAAGTTTAGCTCAATTTCTGATAAAGAAAATCAAAAAGAAAAATTTTCATTTTCACGAATTAAAAGGGATTTGTACATATAAATATAGATAATAAAGAAAATTATAAAAAAAAAATTTGCAATAATAACCTGTCACTTAAAATTTACAAGCTTACAGAAAATTGTTTCTCGTGGCTGTGAAATCAAGTGCGTCCAATAAACAATACCCAAATGACAAATGAAAATATCACAAATAACAAAAAAAAACGTTTTTTTTATCAATTAATATTTTTTTTATGTTAAAATAACACTTCAAGTGGTCTTTTTTGATATTTTTTTCTCCTTTAGGGGAAAAGTGAAAACAAAAACTACACAAAATTTGTGTCAAAAAATATTTTCTAATTTTTTCAAAAATAATTTTCGAATAGTTCAAAAATAATTTCTGATAATTTTTCTTTTCTGAAGCTAATTCAAAAATAAATTTTTAAATATTATTTTTGGAAAAATTATTTCATTTTCCAAAATAATTCAATATTTTCAAATTGAAATTTGAATCCAAACATCGGTTTTTACTTCCGAAAATCTGCGGTGATTAATGATCAGTAAATATTTCATATTTACGGCAATAATTCCGTTTATTGAAACTGCAAATGCGTACAATAAACACAAATACAGTCGCTCTTGTGAAGACTGTATTTGTTGATTTTGTTAAAACTGTAGCAATTATTTTCTTTTATTTATTTATCATTTAATTTTTTCATTTTTTGTAATATTTAAATGTTTGCATTTAAATCACTGGAAAATTTTTTGTTTTTTAGGTATAAAATTTTTTTAATTGTTCTTTTTTTATATTTTATAATATTTTTAATATTTATATTATTTTACTATTTTCCTAGAATTTGGAGTAATTTAATATTATTATTTATTTTTACTGTTATAATTTTAATTATTAATATAATAATCAATAACAAATAATAAAATACAATTAAAAATAAATAATAATTAAATATTCGAAAAGAATTTTTGAATATCTAATTAAAAAAATTGAATATACATTAAATATATATTATATTTAATTAATTGAAAATTCTGGATTCAAATAAATATTTTTTTCTTGAATATAGAATATTCGAAAAAAAATTTAATTCAAAATTGAAAATTTTCGAAATTCAAATATTTTTGTTCGAATAATGAATATTTGAAAATAAGATTTGAATTCAAAATAGAGAATTTTCTAAATTCAATTAATTATTTTTGTTCTACTAAACATTTAAAATTGTAAATTTTCGTAAAGAAACAATTTTTTGAAATTTAATTAATTGAAAAATTTTAATGGAATCAAATTTTTTTAGTTATTAATTATTTAATAAATTGAAAACGATTAAACATGAATTATATTTAATTAATTAGAAAAATACTCGATATTTAATATAAGAAAAATTGAATTTATTTAACAAAAAAAAATAAATAAATAAATGGAATCAAGTTTTTCAAAGTATTTCCGCGGTAATAATCAGTATTTTAAATCATGTGATAGTCCCGACTATTGTATACTATTAAATAATAGTCAATATCATTTAAAATACATATTTATAAATATTTAGTATCCATTTAGCAATTAATTGTAAATAAATTAAAATCTAGATTATAGTTATTGTAGTATTAATAAAAAATTACCATATAAAATGTCCAATTTTCACAATTATTTCACAAATAATTATTTGTGTAGAATATTTGTGGAAAATTGGAAATTTTTTGTTGAAAAATTCACTTTTCTATATATTAAATTCCTATTTTGAATGTTTCAATTAATATTATTTGTATTCAATAGTTTAAAAAAATCACTTTTTCGATTCTTACAAAAGTATTTTTTTTTTATTTTCCTTTTATTGTAAAATTCTTTTCAATTTAATTTTCAATTTCTTTCTCCTATTTCTTTTCAGATTGGTATAAAAAAAATGGGCTTCCATACAATAAAGGGTATAAAAATAGAAAAGGAAAATACGAAATAAAAGAATTAAAATTATTACATTGTGTTTTAAAATCAATTTTTTTGTTATCGAGATGTAAGAGTATGATTTAAATGGAGGGGAAAAAATAATAAATTAAACATTAACTAGATTCGTGTTAATCTCGTAAATATGTGTTTCGATCTTTTTTTTTTTTTTTTGAAAGGGAAAAAAAATAATTGCCATAGTTTACTTATTTTATTTTTGACTAAATACTAGATTCCAGTGTTTGTGAAATCTGATATTCGATATAT
Organism: Leptopilina heterotoma; assembly: GCF_015476425.1. NCBI lineage: Eukaryota > Metazoa > Arthropoda > Insecta > Hymenoptera > Figitidae > Leptopilina > Leptopilina heterotoma. The sequence goes on from NW_025111138.1 coordinate 5,351,641, forward strand.
GAAACACATAAAGAGAATTACATACCAGAACCAGGAAAATGTAGTGCATTTGATATATATCGGATCACGTGTGTTTATACTTTGCGTGTATGTACTGCTTTGCAATGAATATGAAATAATAATTTTGAGGTCACTTGATTGCTTTAATAGCATATATACGGTCTCCAAGTTATAACCAAGTTTTACTTTTTATAAACGTTGCCATGACAACATCCGTTACATCCCCTTTGTGTATATTCAAATTCTAAATTAAATTCAATTCAAAATATAGAAAAATAAATAAAATAAAAAAAGAAATTCAAATATCAAAAAAAAAAAATTTAACTCGAAATAAAGAATTTTCTTTATTCGAAATAATATTTTTTCTCGAATACTGAATATTTTCAAATGAAGGAAATTTAATCCAAAATTCTTTTAATTTCGAAAAATTTAGTAATTCAGTAATTCAAAATTTTTATTCGATTATTGAATATTCAAAAACAAAAAAGTTAAGAAATTAAAAAAAATAAATTCTAAATATTTTTGATCGAATATATTGAAATTTTCCGAAGTTAAAAAAATTTAAATTCAATATCTCGTCTAGAAAAAAAAGTTGTAAAAATTCGAAGTGAAATTCCAGAAAAATAAATTTTCCTCGAAAGTAAAAAAAATATGTTGAAAAAAAATTGAAAATTGAAAATTTATTATTAAAATTTCTCGATAAGAAAAGAATTTGACTTTTGAACACAAGGAACACAAGAAAGAAAATAAGGGGACGACTGAAAATTGAAGTTTACCTTGGAGGATATACTCGCTAGGTAAATTCTCAAGTTTTGGTCGTCTCTCTTCTTAATACTTTGGCTAAAACAACTTCTTACAAAGTTTTATATTTTCCATACTTTTTTTTTGTATTCCCAAAGTACTAGGGAACAATTTAAACTTTCGAGTAAGAGACGGAAATTCCGGTATCCACTCTTCATTAGACATTAAACTCTTTTTTTTCCCATCTTCAAATTTTTTTCTTTACTAAAAAAAAATTTTCTCTATAAATATAATTTAAACAGCAAAAAAAAAAAATTTCTAAAACCATGAAAAAATGAAAGAAAAGGAGAATTTAAATTCTCAAGTAAATAGAAATCTTTACGAAATATTCACGCAGAATGAAAATATCCAAACGACCACTTGAGATGTTACTAAATAAAAAAAATAATTATTTACTTTATTCAATAATTATTTGTAAAAAAAAATTGATAAGTGAAAATTTTTATTATCGACTGTAATAATAAAAAAAAAAAAATGCAAATTAACATCACGATAGCCTTTAGCGCGCGATTTGATATTTTCTTTTCCTCAAATTTTATCCACGAGATTAGTTTAAAAAAAAAAATAACATATAGTTATAGTAAGTATATTATATTAAGTGCGGTGATATGTCTCAAAAAAAAATAATTAAATAATAATTAAATTAGACATTGTCAAATATTAGATAGTGTATGTACGATCGTAGAAAAATTTTGACAAATGCAAAAAAAAGATCTTTGACTCAATAATATTGCTATAGTCGATCAAATGAAAAAAAAACACTTTAGTCAATTCTTTAATGTTAGGCAGTTGATAATAATTAATAAAAAGGAAAAAAATAAATCTTCGTCATACAAGTCGCGAAAAAAAATTTAGATTTAAAGAACTTAAGATATCAAAAACGGTTTTCGTAGAAACAAATATCCCTTTAAAAAAGAAAAAAGTAATTATAATAGTATTTATAGATACGTAATTCGATTTTACTTTTCATTTCCCCCAAATCATCAAAGATAGAAAAAAAATTCTTTTTCCACAATTCATTTATGCTCCAATAATTGACATCATCCGCAAAATTCGACGAAATTGTCCTGTAATCACTTTTCAAGACAATTATTTTTCAATTTTCAACGAAGAAATTAAATTTTGTATACTGAATTCTCTTTTTTGTTGTTGTTATTATTATCATATTGCGTGTATATTTTATATATAATTAGATGAATTTACATATTTATAATTATTATTAAGTTAATATAAATATATTTGTATTTATTGTTAAACGTTAAAAAGTGTAAAGAAAAAATTTTATCAATTTAGAAAATATCTCGAAAACCTTCCTCTCGAATGGTTGTTATTAATCGATTGTATTTAATTTGTATAAATACTGCCGACTTTGTGAATGTATCATTTTATTAATCATTGTTATAGAAAAAAAATGTTGCACAGCAAAACAGTGACTCCGAAAAAAATTTTTTCAAAAAAAAATAATATTAGGTAACAAAAATTTATTATAAATATTAATATTATTAATACTATCAATATTAAGAGATAATAATAATATTAATAATAATAATATTAGGAATAAATATGAAATTTCAATTTCAATTTAAAATAATTTAAATTTTTTTGTACTTACAAAGACTTCTTTTTTGAAATTTAATTATTATTTTAAAAAAATGTAATTTTTAAGAAATATGATTATTATTGTAAATTGTAATTTATTTATTTATTTAATAATAATTAGTTAGATATTTAATAATAATTATTTTTTTAATAAATAATAATTATTATGAATTTATTTAAAATTAAATTTCATTGAAAAACTCTACTTTTAGTCACTGATTTGCCGTACAATTATTGCAATAAGTTTGTTATTTATTAAAAAAGAAAAGAAAAAATAAGAAATTATCCTAGTCGGTACGTCGCTATTTAAATAAAAAGAATAAATTAAAAATCAACGTCGTAGACGTATTTGTGTAATATCACTGCTCGCCATTATGCTCAAAGTAACACCATTTTGAACGTAAGTTGACACTCTCGAGCTTTTTGTGAACGTTTCCTTCCGTAAATATACATATATAGATATAATCACAATTTTCAGGTTGAATTAATGAAAAAAAAAATCATAAAAGAAAAATTTTATTACGATTACTCCTGTTAAAATAAATTAATGAGAATGTTAAAGAAAAGCAAAAGTCGTTAATCGTCATTAATTAAAAAAAAAAAAAAGTGTTTTCTTTTAAAGAAACTCGCGTTGATTATATCTTGAACAATGAGTGATCTAATATTATTGTATTGTTGGCAGTTTTCCATGAAACTAGTGGCGATATCAATAAATTTAACGACAGATTTTGAATCACGTATAATTGTCTTCTAATTCACCACAAATCGATTTTTCATTTCTGTTTAATTATCAATTATTTAATTTTATCTTTATGATTTTTTTCTATTTTTAATAATAATTTTTTCTTTTTATTTCAATAATAACTGATTAACTATTTTAATAATTAAATTACTGAATTTAAATTGATTTAAATTAAGAATTAAGTATTAATAATTAAATTGTTGAATTTAATTCTCTTGTTAAATTCACGTTTGAATAGATTATTAAAATTTACGATGATATTAAATATTTTAGAATTCATAATACGAAATTGTAGATTGTTAATCGAAAGTTATATGTATAATTAATTGGCGAATTGATTGCTTACCTAATTGTCTATTTAATTAATTACTTTTTCTGTTACAGGTGTGTAGTGTGCATTGTATCAAAAAAATGATTCGAAATGAATTTTTTTTTTCATGATTTGTTTTCACAGCCATTTAGAAGTTTCAAAAGACTCGAGACCCTCGGCTCTCAATCGACTCAACAATGGACGATAGATGTCTGGCGTAAATGGAAGAACGTTCCCTCTTTGTTGAATTTCACCTGAAGAACAAAAGAAGTTTTTTTTCGCATTCCATTACCTTTATCACTTGAGATAAATCTTTACCTTCTCTTTTTGAAACAAAAGTTTTAATACTAATTTGTTATTATTTTACATTGAAATAATTTCTTTTCTCAAATTTTAATTAATTCAAACAGATATTTTTTATTTTATCAAAATATAGGAAATAGTAAAGAAAAGAAATTCTTTTTGTTTTAATTATTTCAGAAATATTTCTTTTCTATTCGTTAATAATTTTTTTTCTATTTAGTAAAGAAAATTTGAGAAAAGAGAAAATTGTTTTTGATTGATTTTGAAAAAAGGACTTTTTGGAAAATTGAATAATTTACCGTCTAAAATCATTTTAACGGCAATGGCAGCTGGGAAGCCAACTGTACGTGCCATAGCCGAGTGTCCTTTAGGATCTCCATAAATCACCATATTAACACCTCGCAGTTCGCGTTTACCATCTGGCCATCGTATACCGATATCGTGCCTCAAAATGACTAAATCTCTCTCGTTGTGCTCAAATTTCAACTTATTCGACAAATAATGAGAAAGCGTGTCAAGTGGTGTATTCAATTTGAGAACTAAATCTTCCTCCAATAGTCCAAGATCCTCGATTGCCTTCACTCGCTCCTCCGAATTCACTCGTTCAATCAATTTTCGTTTTAAATTTTCATAGAAAATATTTTCATTCGGCAAACCGAGGAAGTTGCAAATTAACGATCTCTAAAGAAGTGAAAACTTTTCTTTAGTAATAGAAAAATAAAATTCTTATTTTTTAAAATAATTTAAAAAATTTAATTTTCTCTTAATTAATGAAAATTTTGTTTATCTAGTATACAGAGCTTGAAATAGGTCCGTAAATTTGTTTCAAGTCCGTTAAAGTCCATTTTTTTAAAAAAAGATTCTTAAAGTCCGTAATTTGATTCAGAAAAGGACGAAAAGTTTGTAAATTGTACGATATAATTTAGAGAATTTTAGAGAAATTACAAATGATTGCAGACATTCAATTATTTTCAAAATAATAAAATTCTTCGCAAAAATTCAATTATGTTCAAAAATTAAAAAATATTGACAAAATTCCAAATATTTTTAGAAATAATAAAATTCTTCTCCGAAATTCAATTATTTTCAAAAATTTTAATAAAATCTTTGGCAAAAATTTAATTATTTTCATAAAATATAAAAAATTTTACAGGAATTCAATTATTTACAAATGTGTGATATTTTTAAACAAATTTTTTTTTGTAAATTGATATTTTTTTGAGTTTTATTCTCACCCAGGTGATTTCGGGTCCATTTGGATGCAAGATTGGATTTGGATTCGGATCAATTAGACCGAGAAACTGAAGAGCTTGAATTGTTTCCGTGAAACCTTTGAATCTCAAAGTTCCTCGCAAAATTGTTTCAGCGTTTTGAATTCCATAGAGATCACGATAATTCGTGCTATCACGATTTGGAAAGCCTTCAAGTGCAAATCCAGGCAAAAAATCTAAATCTTGAACCGCTGACATTAAATCACCACCTCCGGTTATTTCGACAATCTGAAACATAATTTTCGAAAGCCAAAATTTAACAATTACTCTTCAACTATTTCGTAAAACTTATACTTTTATACTTTTGTATAAAAAAAGATACAAAAAATAAAAACTAAGAAAGATATAAAATATAAAAAGAACAGAAACAAAACAATATATAAAATGGAAAAATAGAAAAAAAATTGAAAAAATAGAAAATTGAAAAATAGAAAAAAGTATAGAAAATAAAGAGTGAAAAGTTTTGAAGAAAAAAAACACTCGCCTGCCCTTCGTGGAAATATTTTGCAGATGATAAAGTATTCAACAAAACACCACGCGGTGACCAACTGAATTTATATCTAAGAGGATTATCAGAACATTCCGGAGCCGGAAGACCACCGCACCACGAGACGAATGATTCAATTTTCCCCCCTCCTTGTCGCACCCCTTCGAAACATTCCAAAGCTAAAAGATGATCAATTCCTGGATCTAAACCCACTTCGTTTAATATCGTCACACCAGCAGATTCAGCTCTATTAAAAAAATATTCAAAATTAAAACGATTCAAAAAAGAACAAAACACATAAATATTTTCACAAAACGTAGAGAAAAATTAGTAATACTAATAATTAAAATCGAAAAAATTGTCTTTTTTTCTCTTCTTTCAGGCTTCGCAGTCGATAATTAATTTTAAAAAGTCGCGAAGAATTTTATTATATTTGAAAAAAAATTATTAGTATCAAATCGTAAAAAAGTAGTAAATAGTAGGTTTTACTAGATGAGTTTTGCAAAGCTTGTGTTTTTCTAGAAATAAAATTGAACCTTACTGATTATGCAAAGCCTTCACATCATCATTCATATAACTCGCAGTCACCAAATGTGTTTTCGTTTCAATGCAAGTTTTTGCAATGACATGATGTAAAGAATACGGCAATAGAGAAACGACAACATCGGCAGAACTCACGACATCCACTAATGTATCGGGTCGTTCCAAAACATTCAAAAATATCGGTTCAACGCCCGGATATTTATTAGCTAATGCATCAGCTTCGTCTTTTAATTGAGAGCAAACGACAATTCCGACATTCTTATCGCGATGTAAATATTCCACTACTGGTGCCGACACGTATCCGGCACCTAGCACAACAACCTACAAAAGAAATTGATTAGATTAACAAACATTATTAAAAACAACAATTTTTTTCCTTTCCTTTTTTTGCACTTTTTCCTGTTCACCTTTTTTGATTGCTCCGATCCATTATCAATGCAAGCCTTATGCCTACTCTTCAAATTTAATTGTCTCAATTCTTGGATATATTCAAAATTTGATGTTAATTTTCCATTAGAGGCAATAATTGCCCCACTAACTGCTGAGGAGAAATTATGTTCTTCCAGTGATTTTTTTGCATCCGACTGCATAATATCCAATAAATGTGGAAATAATAAATCGCCAAAAAAATCAGTTGCCTCACGCGGTAATTGCGTTGGCATATTATCAATGGAACAAACAAGTACACCGGGTCCCTTGAACGATTTCGTATCTTTATTTCTATCGGCGTCGTACAAACAAAAAGGCGTATCTATTGTCGTACACTCGTTCATAAATCTATTTGACAGTAATTTTTTTTTTTTTTTGATAAGATAAATGTTCTTTTTTTTTCTTTCGATAAAAGAGAGTTTTTATTTATGATAAAGAATACTTTTCGATTATGATTTCAATTTCGATTTCCATTTCGAATTTAATTTCAATTATCATTTCGATTTCAATTTAATTTCAATTTTCATTTCGATTTCAATTTAATTTCCATTTCAATTTCGAATTTGATTTTAATTTCTATTTCGATTTTAAATTTAATTTCAATTTAATTTCAATTTTTTTTCGATTTCAATTTAATTTCCATTACAATTTCAACTTCAATTTTAATTACTATTTGGATTTTACTTTTATTTTATTCTAATTTACATTTCAATTTCGAATTTAATTTTAATTTCTATTTCGATTTCAAATATAATTTCCATTAAATTTTAATTAAATTTCAATTTTTATTTCGATTTCAATGTAATTTCCATTTCAATTTCGAATTCAATTTTTACTTCGATTCCGATTTCAATTATAATTTAAATTTCAACATAAATTCCGTTTATTATTGAAATTGATTTGAATAATAAAATAGAATTAAATGGATGATATAAAATGAAATTGATAGATAAAATAGAAAGTAATTTAATCATAATCAGCAAATATTAATTAATATTATCATCAAGTTACTCACTCGATGCTACCACCGGGATCGGCGGAGATATCGCAAATTGCCAGCATTCTGTGAGGTAAAGCCGGTGCGCCCACACTTATCGGAAGCCATGGTGTATTCGCCGGTCTCAATAAATATTTTGCATCCGGTATTGTCATTAATTTTGGCGAATCGACGGCCCAGTAGATTCCATTAATTATAATCGACGCATAGGGCGCAATTTTTTTACTAAACGTTGAAATATATCTCTCTGGATGCTGATCATATTCCTCTGGATCGAAAACGCCATCCTCCTTTCTTTCCAAATGATGTCTTCGCCTCACTTGACAGGCGTATATTTTATTTGTGTCTAAATACAAGAAAAAGTTGAGGATTATTTTTATTTAATTTTAGTGTTAAATTTTTTGAGAATTGAGAAAGAAGAAATCACCTCCGTGTTCGGCGACTTTTCTCAATGCTTCAGGAGCCACGTACTCGTGGGGAAGTTCCTGAAAAACTTCCTGAGCTCCTTGACTGACATTTCCACTTCCTGTGAAAACGACGGTTAGTGGACCAATTGATTTTGGCAAAGCACCAAGCGCTACTTCATAACCCGCATCCCTTATCGACTGTCTTGCCATCGATGAATCACGATAATTGTGCGCTGGACCAATATGCTAAAACACAATCTTTAAAATCTCTCTCATATAACGCACTTTCTTTAAAAAAAACTTCGATCCAAACCAAGAAATTAAAATTACTATCAAGTCTAGTCAATTTTCAAATTATTTCATTATCAAAAATGTTCGAATTTTCAAATTCGTAAAAACTCAAGCAAATTTAAAACTCGATCGAATTTCAACAGGGCTCGAAGCAGTAAAAGTATTTAAAAATACGCACTTTACGGACCGAAAATGAAAATTAAGGATCATTTACGGACATTTTAAGAATTTTTAACTAAAAGTCTTCTTAAAAGCAATTAATTTTCGAAAAAGTTCTTTGACAATTTTCAAATACATTTGTTTACAATATTCAATTTTACAAATTTCAATTATTCGTAAATTCTTCAATTAAATATAGATTAGAAAATAAAAACTTCAAATAATATAAAAAAAATTCAATTAAACTTTTTCAAAAAAATTAATTTCAAAATTCAATTATTTCTAAAAATTCACGCCATTATTGCTTTTAATATTCAATGAGTTTAATTATTTATGAAAATAATTGAATCCTTGTAAAAATTTTATTATTTATGAAAATAATTGAATTATTGCGAAGAAATTTATAGAAAATTTGTAAATAATTGAATTCCTGTGAAATTTTTATTATTTTATGAAAATAATTAAATGTTTGCTAAGAATTTTATTAAAAATTTTGAATATAATTGAATTTCGGAGAAGAATATTGTTATTTCTAAAAATAATTGAAATTTTGACGAGAATTTTTTTTTAATTTTTGAACATAATTGAATTTCTGCGAAGAATTTTATTACTTTTGAAAATAATTGAATTTCTGCAATCATTTGTAATTTCTCTAAAATTCTACAAATTATATCGTACAATTTACGAACTTTTCGTCCTTTTCTCAATCAAATTACGGACTTTACTGACATTTTTTTTTAAAAACGGACTTTTACGGAATTGAAGCAAATTTACGGTTCGTGCCCTGAATTTCAACAAAGCTAAAACTAACGAGTTATAAAATGTTTTCGTTTAAATTTAAAAATTCCTTCGAATTTGAAATATATTTAATTAGAATTTTGAAATTCGTTCAAAAATAAAAATAAAAATTGCTTCCTCACCATAAAAGGAGTGTGATGTCCAAGAGCCAATAACCGAAGACCGAGTCCATGTAAAATATTCACCATACCAGCGACTCCGGCATATTTGCCAAAAGCAACGATACGCTGTCCATTGTCGTCGGTTAATTTTTCATAATCAATGAGACGAATATTTTTCTCGAGTATCGCATCAAGAAGGGGCATATTACCCTCCTGGGCCTTAATTGTATGCGAGAAGAAGCAATAAGTCTTGTTTGGAATTAATTGATCAACGGGAACTTGTTTCACGCCAAAAATCACGGACGCTGAACTTATGTCCTCTTGTAAAACGGCACCAGCCGAAAGGTAAGATTGCACCGGATATGCCCTTCGATTGCTCGGCTGTATTATCACCTTCACTCCCGAACGTACCAATCTTCGGACATTCGTCGGTGCCAGAGATGCTCTCCTCTCCCATACTGATTGATCTTCTCTTCTTATCGCTATTATTTTACCCTTCAAACTCTAAAGCAAAAAAAAATTAATTAGTTCACTGCTTTTTCATTTTTTTGGAGAGAGAAAAATATTTATTTTCCTCTCTCTCAAAAAAAAGAAAATGAAAAAATAATAAAGTCAAAAAAAGAAAAATAATTTATTTTTAAACATTTTAGATAAATAATTTATTTTTAGATAACTAATTTATACTGTATGTGATAAAAATAAATTATAAAATCGAATAGAAAAAGAAAAATAACTGGTCTTTCATTTTTAGACGACTAATTGTTTACTGTAAATGATAAAAATAAATTATAAACTCTAATAAATAATAAAGCCGCATAAATAACAATGTCAAATAAATAAATAAAATATCAACATACGCTCAAAAGCCGGAAATTGGAACTGATGGCACATGTTGGAAGAATTGATGAAAATTGTCTGGATCGACTTAAAAAATTCTGTTGTAAAATTCTCATGACACTCGAAGAATTTCCAAATAATATTAAAAGTTAATAAATAACAAAACGAAAATTTAATCACTTTTTCCCTACATTACCGAAACACTGTTTTAAAAATACACCTGATAAAAATAATTAATTCCAAAAACTCGTTGGCAAAAAAAAGTTAATAAAAAAAACGTTTACCCGCAATGAAATCTCGACAGAAAATGATAAGAATAATATACACGAGGAGGAGATGGACGCTTGAAAAATATTACAAAATTCACTGATAAACTCCACTGAGGGCACTAAAGATAAGTATCTTCTTTCTCCTATTCTCTTTGTGTGTTTCTTTTTTTTGCGCATTTTTTTAATTCCTAAAAAGTAATTTTTTAAATCCCTCACACACTGTAAATTTAGATTCAAATGATGAATAGCCTAAAAAGACAATCACATGCTTGTTAAAAAAAAATTTGACATATCGCGAAAATAATTTATTATTATCGGTATTGTGTAATTACGCCTTTATTGAGGCAAACAATTTTTTAAAATTATTTACACAAACAGTACGATTAGAAACGGCAAACAAAGAAAAGTTGATAATAATGAAATTAAACATACACTTTTTTTTTAAAAAAAGAAAGGGAAAAATTGCGCGTGTCCCTAATTAGGTTGAGACTTTATAAATAGATACATTTTATTTTTAATTGTTTGTTTCGTTGGATTAATACGTTTTAAAATTCCTGTCATTGTATTAACTAATTGTTCTGATGTTAAGCCTGTTTTTTTCGATTTAAATTTCTGCAGTAATTCAGTTGTTGTCATTGGTTTACGCATGAGATAACGTCTCACTGCCTCTTCCGTTATTCCAGATTCACTGAAATTAATGTAGAAGAAAAACATTATCAATGATTGAAAGTACTATTAGTTCTATTATCAGTATTAAGTGATATATAAGGGTGATTCTCCAAAAAACCTCATTTTGCATGTAATCAAGATTTTCTAAATAATTATAATCATTTGGGAAAATACCAAGTCATATTTCCCTATTTTATCACTTTTTCTAAATGTTCTGCAAGAAAAAGTTGTAAAATTTTATTGTTTAATACATTTTTAAAATATTTTACCACCTCAAAATCGATTTTCTAACCTGTCATCTAAGTGCTTTTCATTTTTTCAATAGGTAAAACAATTATTTAAAACATGAAAATTGGTACTTTATTAATTTTTTCTAAAAGTTATGATATTTAAGAATAATTTTCAAAAATATAAATAAAATATGTCGTGTAGTTTTTTTAAATATAGAAAATGAAATTTGTCATGTAGTACCGCGTCATTCCTCTCACTCGTTTAATATTATCCAATATTTTTGCTGTGGGTAGAGATATTGATTAATTATTGTGATCAATATTTAAATTAACATCTCTAATATTAATTTCTTAAGTTACTTTTTAAAAAATGTTATTATTTTGCGTTAAAAAAATTAAAATTGAGACATAAGCAGAGATTCACAACCTAAAGTGTCATTCCTCTCACCCCTAATAAAAACAATATTAATATATATAAATTGATCGCAAATTTTTTTCACATAAAGTTATCCTTTATAAACACGATAGGGCATTCTAAGCTGGAGGAAAATTATTTGTCAATTAAATAAAATTAAAAAATGTTGAAATCGTCATTCCTCTCACCCGTCATTCCTCTCACTTTTTTGAATAAAAATTAAAAATTGATATGATTGTCGGTTGTTTACAAACTGCCAGTGAAAAGTGAACCTAAAATGTATGAAAAATAATTTTTGACAATTGTTTAAAGAGATTTTTGATAACTGTAAGTATTTCAAAATCTATAAAATTTATAGATAATATTAATAAATTATAATTTTTAAATAATTTTTTGTAAATAGAAAAATATATATAATAAAAAACGCCGGCGCCAAATTTTAACCTCTTAATTTTTTTGTAAATTTTAATTTAAAATATATACTTTAAAAGCTAAAAGTTAGCATGATCATGCTATAGAGGTGGTAGATTTTTGAAAGCTCAATATAATTGACTGCATTAATGCATAAATAATAATTTTTTTTCTTTTCTGTTTGTAACTCACAAAAAGGAGTATTTCGGGAGAATCACCCATAAATTAAAGTATCGAATGATGTGAAATTTTTTTTTCAATATTTCAGAATTAAATCTTAAAATTTCTTCATTTTAGGAGAGTTTTATATGTAATTTTAAATCAGTTTTCCATTCACTATTTCTTTAATTTTAATTTCAATTTGTCTTTAATTCTAATTTTAATATAATATAATTTTTTTCTCTAAATATTTTTGAGTAAATAGAAAAAAGATGAAATTGAAATTTAAAGTCTTGTGCTAAACTCACCTTGAACTTGGAGTAAATGGCGTGGGAACTGAAGTGTAATTATCCAACTTCATTTTCTTCGTTTGAGACAAATCTGGAGAGGCATTTATTTTTCTTTTCATTAAGTCAGAAGTGGAAGCTGCAGGAGTTGGTGTCGTTGATCTGGAACTATGGGCACTATTCGCCTTTTTGTCCTTTTCTTTTTCCTTAGGCACATCGGAATCAGAATCTGACTCGCTGGAAAAGTCGCTCGACGAATCCTTTCCAGTCGTTGATTTTTTCACATCTTTTTTCTGAACACTCTTCTTCTTTTTCTTCTTGTCTTTTCGCTTCTCTCCATCTTTTCCCGACTTGTCCTTTTCCTAGAAAAAAAAATCCAGTTTAGACAAAGAATCTTATTGTTTTCATTGTTCCAAAAATTCTTTTCATATTTTTTCCCTCTATTTATAAATTTAGCAAAAAAAAGGAAAAAATTTATTTTTAATATTTAATTTACCTTGTCAGCCTCCTTATTTCCATCCTCTTCATGTTTATCGTCATCATCATCCTTCTTCTCCTTCTCGTCTTCATCATCGTCCTCCTCATCTGAGACGAGTAATTTCCTCAAAGCATCCTCCTCGGCGACAGATTTGATTTCCTTTTTCTCCTCTAAATCTGACCCCGATTCACTTGATTCGGACATGTAGTCACATTCTCGTCCCTCCTCATCACCATCATCACTCTCTTCAAATGCATGATCGTCATCTTCAAAATCATCCTTCTTCTTCTTTTTCTTCTTGGCGTCAATTTTCTTTGATTTTTTACTCCCCTTTTTACCATCGTCCTCATCTGAATTCTTCTTGTCCTCATCGTCATCACTATTTGAACTATCATCATCACTCACCATCCATTCATCCATTTCTGAAATCATGAATTCCTTGGATTTTTTATTTCCCTTCTTACCTTTACCATCCTCCTTCATATCCTCATCATCTTCACCCTCTTCATCGTTCTTCAATTTCTTTCTAATCATCAGGGAAAAATAATTCACCACATTATTTCTGTGAGCGAATTCTGCTTCCGCTTCCTCCGCACTTAGTGTCTTGTACCTTTGAATCGGTTGAAAGTTGAACCTGGGGGAAAGATAATTAAATTCTAGATGGATTTTGATTTTAATTTCAATTAGATTTTACTTTTAATTAAACTTATATTTTCTTTTAATTTTCCTTAAGTTTTATTTTAAAGTTTTATTTTTAATTTCACTTAAGACTTATTTTCAATTTTACTCAAGTTTTATTTTTAAATTTACTCAAGTTTCATTTTTAATTTCACTTAAGACTTATTTTCAATTTTACTCCAGTTTTTATTTTGATTAAGTTCTTTTTATAAAATTAAATAAATTTACTAAGGGAACAATTTTAAAGGATAAAGAATTACCATTCATTGAGAGGAAAAGCCTCAATGGCTCCGTCTTGAGCGTGAGTGAAAATATAATAAGACGCGTATTGACTGATTCCACCTTCTTTAATTCCGCGGAATTTTTTTCCAGTTTTACCGCCAGCCTTAAGAATCCAGGGTTGATCCTCGGGTTTGTATTTTCTGCTTATAATTCCGTATTTCTTTTTTCGAGCCTCCTCCCTTGCATCGCGACCAAACTCCGAACCAGCGCCAAATTTCGGAGCATCTTCATCTTGTCCTTTATATTCTCGTAAATTATTTTCACGTTCCATTTTAACTTGTGCCCATTTTGTAAAATCCACGTTCAAAGTTGACGTGAATCTCATCACATTGTGCCTTTTCTTTGTATTTCTGTCAGAAATAAAAAACAATTAATTATTTTATATATAATGTTAATAAAATTCTTCGCAAGAATTCAATTATTTTCATAAATAATATTTTTTATAAAAATTCAATTATTTTTAAACAAAATTTTAATAAAATTTCACGAACAAATACAATTATTTTCTAAAATTTTAATAAGTCCTCCAAAACAATTCAATTATTTTCAAAAAAATTTCACGAAATAATTCAATTTTTTTCTTAATTCATTATAAAATATTTCAAATGTATTAAATTTATTTCTACAATTTTTTTAAATCCTTCGAAACAATTCAATTATATTTATAAATATAGTAAAATTCTTTTCAAAAATTCAATTATATTCAAAACAATTTCACGAAAGAATTCAATTTTTTTCTTAATTCGTTATAAAATTTGTCGAAAGAATTAAATGATTCTTTAAAATTGTAATAAAATTCAATAATTAAATGTTTAATTTAATTTAAATTTAAATTATCATAAAATTCAATTATTTAAAAAAATTTTAAAGAAACTCCATTATTTTAAAAAAAAATCAAAGAAATTTTTCAAAATGAATTTAATTAGAATTTTAAAAATTTTTAACAAAATTCTTCACGAGAATTCAATTATGTTCCTAAATAATAAAATTCTTCGAAGTAATTCAATTATTATAAAAGAAGATATTATATAATAACATTGCAAAGAAATTATTTTAATATTGTATAATATTTTTATTACTATAATAATATTTAATATTATTTATACCATTATATTAATTAAAATTAAAATGATCATATTATGGAGAAGGAAATTGTAAAAGTTCTTGAAAAGGACGCACGATATAAATAAATTAATTTATTTTTGACCTTTTGCAAGAAAGTAAATAAAATATACAAAGTCTTTGAGAAAATATACATACTTTGGAACTCGAATACTGAATTCCTGAGCAGGACCAACTGCCGGCTGTAATAAAATAAAAAAATATTTAAAATTATCTCAAATTTCAGTTAAAAAAGAATTAAAATGTTGAATAAAAAAATGCAAACGAGAAATTAAATTAAAAAATATTAAATTCGAAAGATAGTATGTTAAAAACTTGAGAGTATATCTGAAATTCTAAAATTCCAAAATAATAAATAAAATTTATGTAGACACCTATCTTTCATAGTGAATAATGATTATAAAGTTTAAAATTCCGTTAAATAATAATTAAAAAGGTTAAAAAGATAATAAATTGGGTGCGGTCATGTGCCCCCCAATATTGCATCTTTTTAGGTTAGATTTTGAAACAGAAAATTAAAAATTTACAGAATGTTCACTTATAACAATTACTATAACAATAACTGCTGAATATTTTAAACAGTATTTAACCAATTTAACATGATTTCTTTAAGTTTTTTTTCATTATTTGTAAATTTCTAAAATTTTGACATTTACACAGAAGAATTTCGTTTAATTTAAATTTTGTTGCTTACCTTAGGTGCATTCATTTCTCCAAGCAATTATATGCTTGAATAATTAAATTACAATTAAACTATAAAAGTATTGATTCAATTTTTATCGCAGTATTAGAAAATGTTTTATTCTTAAAACATGACTAATTGTAGATTCTAACCTCTAAATAAACCGTTTTTGTTTTTGACATTTGACATATATATGTATCGAATATTCTCGAAGTAAATATAGCTTTCTGATTGGTAGATGGTTATTTACGGACAAGTTCTCAGCTAATCAGAGTTACGTTTCGGCCATATTGAAAAATATCGATGTTTGTTTATGTTTATCTGCTTTTTGGAGAGTTAAAAAAGTGATTGTGTTTAGAGTTAAAAATCTAAAATATATCAATAAAAATGAAGAGAGGAAGAATAAACAATTATCGATTTAACGTCTCCTAAGTAATGTTACAAAAGAGACAATGCTTGAGATTATTATCGGTTTTTCTCCAAGACGTCAATCAGTAACCTTTATTTGTCTCTTATGACCATCATGAAATCAATATTTTCATCCCTGCATGCGTTTTATACATTTTCTGATGATAAAACAAATGAAAGTTTAATTGTGTTGTTTTTTACAAAACAATGACAATGGAACTGATATTATGAGGCAAAAGTTATTTTTGGAATGTCTCACGTTTTTAAATAATTAAAAAAGGTAATTTCTCCATCAAATATATTGTTGAAATATTTATTATTTATTATATTTAATATTATTCAATATAGATCAATATTTAATATTTATATGCTTATTTATTTGAAATTTATATTTATTTTTCACTCACGTATAATATTTTAATTCAAGGTTTAATTTAAAGTCTGCGAGAATGACACTGTATTTTGATACACGGGTGCAAAATCCTGAAAGCGCTTCAATTAATACTTGCGCGATTTGGCATTCGAATTTGCCATTTCTTGCGGTTGCGGCTTTCTCTCAAGACAAAGGGGGCTTTGTGACACTTTTCGACGATCAAGGGGAACCTCTTCAGGATGTTGAATCACCAGGTCATTCGGTGGCCCAAGTCACGGCTCTTGCTTGGCATCCTGAGAGAAAATGGCTAGTTATTGGCTGGGAAAGTGGCGAAATGCGGGTTAGTATTTAAAAGAAATCCAAAAACTGGTTTAAAGTACAATAAAGTAATTAAATTTTTCTTATGTGTTAAATTAAATTGTAAGTGAACTAAAATTCAACAATGAGTCAAATTAAACTACAGCTAAAGTTTAAAATTGACTAAAATTTAACTCCAATTAAATTGTAAATTAATTAAAGTTTAATGATTTGTAAATTAAATTGTTAATGAATTAAATTTTAATGATTTGTAAATTAAATTGTCAATGAATTAAAAGTTAATGGTTTGTAAATTAAATTGTCAATGAATGAAAACTTAATGGTTTGTAAATTAAATTGTTAATGAATTAAAATTTAATGGTTAGTAAATTAAATTGTTAATGAGTTAAAATTTAATGGTGTGTAAATTAAATTGTAAATGAATTGAAATTTAATTACAGGTCTGGGCAGGCGACACTGGTTCGAATGAATTTAATACAATCGTAACTCCACATCGGGATCCTATTCTTATTTTACAATGGAGTCAAAATGGAGGAAGACTTGTATCGGCCGATGCTGCGGGTTCGGCAGTTGGATGGAAAATAGATTCGAGAAATCAACTTTTTATGACTTTTCATCACGAATTAAAGGATTCTTTCACTCACATTGCCTTTAAGATTTCTCCTCTAAAACCTGCGGTCGATTTAAGGTACTTTGAATTTTTTACTCTTAAACTTTTACTTCTTTACTCTTTTACTTTTTTACTCTTTTCAAATTTTGGGATTCTTATTGTAAACTAAATTTCGCAGTGGCTTGGCAAAAGCAGCAGTGGCAGGCGATGAAAGAGCCCTGGATCTCTTTAGTTCGTGGCGGCCGAAAACCGCGGCACCAACGGCAATACCAACACAAAGGGACAATCACGCATTCTACATTGGCACCGCAAATGCGACAATTTATTTTGTTGACATTCAAGGTCAATGTGTAGAAGTCATCAACATGAACGATACGACTCTTCATGCTTTATTACATCATCAATCGAGGGATTCTCTCGTTGTTTTGACAGCGGGACTAAATATTGCCCATTATCAAGCTGATCCGATAACTGGCCAACTAACCGAATTGACAAAAGTAATTTTCTAATCCTCTATTTTTTTTTTCATTTATCTAATTCTCTGTAAGAGTAAATTTTATTATATTGGGAAGTACCTAGAATTATCGTTAATAGTAAATATTATATTGGGAAGTAAAATTACCGACAATTGTAAATTTTATTATTAAAATATTTAACTCCACAGGTGAAACTCAGTGGAAAGAGTGATATTTCACGAAGTGGTCCCTCGATTTGTTGGACAGGTGGAAATACTCTCGCGATTCTCACAGGCGAACTCGATGTGAGATGCTGGGATCTTCATACAAACGACTCTTACGTTTTATCACCATCGGAATCAATAATGGGAAATGTCGCCGCGCCACAGGAAATATGCACCAGTTTATCCTACTGCAAAAATAATGGTATTGCAACTGTCTAATTTATTAAAAAATTTTCCCCTTTTTGTACAAATTATTAATTTTAATTTAGTTACTTAATTCCTTATTGAATTAATTCCTTATTTAATTATTTATCTCCCAGGACTCGAACTAGGTCCGTAAATTTGCTTCAAGTCCGTAAAAGTCCGTTTTTTTTTAAATGGTCCGTAAAGTCCGTAATTTGATTGAAAAAAGGACGAAAAATTCGTAAATTGTACGATATAATTTGGAGAATTTTAGAGAAATTACAAATGATTGTAGAAATTCAATAATTTTCAAAAGTAATAAAATTCTTCGCAGAAATTCAATTATGTTAAAAAGTTTAGAAAAATTCTCGTCAAAATTTCAATTATTTTTAGAAATAATAAAATTTTTATAGAGATTCAATTATTTTCGTAATTAATAAAATGCTTTTTAGAAATTCAATTCTTTTCATAAATAATAAAACTCATTTCAGAATTTCAATTATTTTTAATGCAATTTTAATCAAATTTCTCGAAAAATCTAATTATTCTTAAAAATTTTATTAAAATTCGTCAAAAGAATTCAATTATTTAAAAATTTGTTGATAAAATTATTTATGAGATTTGAATTTTAAGAAACATTCAATTATTCAAAAAATTATTTTTTTGCATTACAAGTTAGTGCAGTTTAATTATGTTCAAAAATAATAAAATTCTTCTTAGGGATTGAATTATTGTCAATTAAAAATTTTATTAAAATTCTTTGAAATAATTTAATTATTTAAAAAATTGAATTTTTAGAAATAATTGAATTTTGAAATAAATTTTTTTGAAAAAGTTTAATTGAATTTTTTTTATATTATTTGAGGTTTTTATTTTCCAATGCATATTTAATTGAAGAATTTACGAATAAATGGATTTGAAAATTGTCAAAGAACTTTTTCGAAAATTAATTGCTTTAATGAAGAATTTTAGTTAAAAATTCTTGAAAATAATAATTGAATTGAAATGATGAAAATAATTTTGAAGAAGTTTCATAATTTTTGAAGAATTCTTATAATATAAAATAATAATTTTTGTCAATATGCCATCTTTAATTATTATAAAATTTAATTTATAGTTTTAAGTAAAATGTTTTCTTATTTGACTCGGACTGGTTAAATTTTTGTCAGAAATTGGTCCGTAATTTTTCATTTTTTGTCCGTTATGTCCGTATTTTTTAAAATACTGTCACTTGTTCGAACCATGAATTCTCCTTTTTTAATTATTTAATTCATTATTTATTCCCTTATTTAGAAACCCTCGCTGCTGGTACAAATTTAGGAACGATATTTTTCTGGAAAAAGAAAACGGGCTCTGACTCAATTGAAAACAGTTGGCCAACATGCCCTGAATCGTGTACAGTTCACGGAACAGTGAAACAACTCGTTTGGGGTGCTGTAATGCTACGAAGTCCTCTACTCGCAGTAAATTGTATCACAAACGTTTTCATTCTCCATCAACAGCCAATGTGTGCCGCCTATAATGACGGTATTTGCGCCAGTCAATTGAGTCCAACGCAAATTTTCCTGCAAAAAGATGATAAAAGTCATATTCTAAAGACCGAAATTCAAGTACAAATATTGGCAGTCAATAATGATTACGTCGCAGTGTCTTCCGGACGACAAATTGCCCTCTATAGATTGAAAAAAGATGGTATGTTCAGTACATCGTCAGTGTCGAATTTCGCTTGTGACACGGAGAAAATACTCATTTACGAGAGTATTTTGGTGATTTTAACGCCAATTGTCATTCAATTGAGATCAATCGAGGGAACAATTATTCAAACCCTGTCAACATTACCCGAGGAGGGCGAACCAATAACAATGGAATTGACAGGACAGTATTTAACAGTTGCTTCATTAAATGGAATTTTAAAGATATGGGATCTCGGTAAACGTGAGGCGAAATTATATACACGTGCAATGACATGTTATGAGGCAATTAGCGATTTTGCCGAGATTATTGAAGCTAAATGTAATTCTGATTGTCGATATGTTTCAATTACTGTGGCGATGGCCAATTTAATGCCGAGCTCAATTTTATACGTTTGGGATATTGAGAGCGATCAATTGCATGAATTTGATTTTGCCAATAATGACGATGGAATTGATGATTATTCCGCATTGTAAGTATTAACTGATCAAATTAAGATTTATTCAAATTTCAGGACTCGGATCGACTATTTTTTTAATATTTGAATAATTTGAAAATTCCAGAGTCACGAAGTGTAAAGGAAGATTAGTGACCGCACATTGTTGGGACACCGATGATCCCAGACTTTTGATTTGTCGAGCACAAAAGCCAGAAACAAGAGATTCAAAATCAACAAAGTCTTCAAGTGAATCTGACGTAAGTTTAAAAAAAATTAAATTCAAAAAATTTTCTACTATTTTCCTATTATTTTATTTTCACAACTTTTTATTAAATTATTATTAGATAAATAATTATAAATTATTTAAATAGTTGTAGAATTTATCACTCGGTAAAAGATAATATTAAAATAGTGTTTTTATTTTAATATTTGACTTGGAGGATTGATAATTTTCTTGATATTTTAATTTATTGAAATTAAATTATTTTTCCATTATTCCATGTATATTTTTGTTTCTCTAACAGGAATCGGCGAATGTTGTTTTGGTTTCAATGTTTGCGAGTTCCGATCATGGAATTGTCGTTCAGGATGTGAGATCATTGAACGATGACAATTGTCGTCTACTGGGCGTACAATCGCCTCATATAATAATTTTAAATTCCGAATTATCATCAAGCAGTGATGGTAAAGTTGCTCGTCTAGTAATGAAGGATTTCGAGGAACTAGAGGATTGTGATTTAACAACAAAAAAGGCTATTTTGGATTTTTGCTTCTATTTAAGTATCACCAATATGGACGAGGCATTTAAGGCAATCAAGACAATTAAAAATGAGACCGTGTGGAAGAGTCTAGCGAAAATGTGCGTGAAAACGAAACAATTGGATATGGCAATGTTGTGCTTGGGTCATATGAAACAGGCGAAGGCAGCGCGAGCACTTCGCGAGGCAATGCACGACGATTCATTGACACTCGAGGCGAAAATTGGAATTCTCGCTATTGAACTCGGACTGCATGTTAGTTAATTTAATTAAATTCAATTAAATCCAAAATTTCTTAAAAGATACTTAAATTAAAAATCTCATGAATAAAAATACTTAAATTGAAACTAAAAATACTAAATACTAAAGTATTTTCAACAAATTTTCTATATCAAATTTTCTAGGTGATAGCATTTGATTTTGGTTGATTGAGGGAATTCTGCTTTTTTCAGAACGACGCGGAACGACTTTTTCGTGAGGCGAAGAGATTGGATCTAATTGGATCGTTACTGGAGGCTCGTAATAAATTTAAGGAGTCATTGACATTGGCCTCGAGTGAGAATAAAATTCGTGAGAAGACATGTTATTATAATTATGCGAAAGCACTGGAACGACAGGGAAAAATAACGGAGGCCATAGAGAATTATACGAAAGCCGATTGCCATAGATTTGAAGTGCCTAGAATGCTTTTGCTCAAGCCGCGAGATTTGCAAACTTATTTGAATACTTCCGAGGATCAGTGAGTATTGCAATTTTTGAAAATTAAAATTCAACTAATTTTTTTTGTCGATAACTTCTGTTAATTTATTAATTTAATAAAAATTGATTTTCTTCAGAGATGTGAAGAATTGGCACGCGCAGTATACGGAATCAACAGGCGATATGGAAGGCGCATTACGTTTATATGAAGCCGCTCAAGATACTCTCTCAATGACGAGATTATTGTGTTTTCTTAATCGAGAGGACGAAGCTTGTGAATTGGTTATGAGAACGAATCATGCAGCTTCTGCATATCATTTGGCTGCGCATTATGAGTCAAAAAATAATGTCACCCAAGCAGTTCACTTCTATTCGATGGCTAAAGCTTACACGAATGCCATTCGATTGTACAAGGTATCGTAAAATTTATTAAATTTCGATTAATAATTAACAGGCCTCGAATAATAGGATTTTATCAACTATTTTCCAAAAAGACAACTTTTTTCTACTTATTTTCAAACAAAGCGACTTTACTTTTTTTTTCTTTCATATAAATGCAACAAAATACCACAGAATTTGGTCAGACAAGTCATTTAATTATTTTCGAAAAATTAAATTACAATATTTTTAAAAAAACTAATTTTTACGATTCTTTTATCATAATTTTTTGAAATTTAATTATCTTCAGAAAATGGAAATTCAAATTTTCAAAACATTGAATTTCTTAGAATTATTTTTAAAATTTTGGAGAAAGAAATCATTTTTATAAATTTTAATTAAAATTCTTAAAAAAAGGTATTGATTTATAGAAACTAATTGATTTATAGAAATTTTGTAAAACTGAATTGAAAATATTTAAAAAGGAAAATTATTTAAAAAGTTAGGAAACAAAAAAGCAAACTAACTTTAAACTGCTAACAGATTACCGGAATACAAAGATTATTAATCATTTAATCAATTGCCTAATTTAATTGTTTCTTTATTAGGAGCACGACATGACAGAGGAATTATGGCCATTGGCAATGTTGGCGCCGCGTCAATCGCAAATTGACGTTGCAAAATATTACGAGGAGAACGATAAACCGGACAAGGCAGTGTTACTCTATCACAAATCGGGATTACTACGAAAAGCAATGGATCTCGCTTTTAAAACACAACAATACGATGCTCTGCAAATAATCACAATGGACGTGAATGCCGATTCAGATCCGGCATTAATACAAAAATGTGCCGATTATTTTGTTCAAAATGAACAAATTGAAAAAGCAGTCGATTTACTTGCAACCGGAAAAAATTACATCGAAGCACTGCAATTAATTCAAGAGCACAATATCACGCTCACTGAGGATTTAGCCGAAAAAATGACAGTCGAAAAAGTTGAGAAGGACCTGGAACGTGAAAGATTGAGAATTTCGACATTAGAGAGAATTGGAGAAATTGCATTTCATCAGGGAAATTATCATTTAGCGACAAAAAAATTCACTCAAGCTGGCAATAAATTGCGAGCAATGAAGGCATTGCTAAAATCGGGTGATACCGAAAAAATATGTTTCTTCGCACAAGTTTCACGTCAACGGGAAATTTACATTATGGCTGGAAATTATCTTCAGTCACTCGATTGGCAAAATCAACCGGAAGTTCTGAGGAATATTATTAATTTCTATTCAAAGGGCAAGGCAATGGATTTGTTGGCGAATTTTTACGTTGCCTGTGCGCAAGTTGAAATTGATGAATTTCAAAATTATGAAAAAGCCCTCGATGCTCTTAATCAGGCAGGTAAGTGTTTGGGAAAAGTTGTCGATCCCCGAGATTCGGAAGTTCATCGAAGAGCCATTGAAGTTGTCAATGGACGAATGTCAACGGTGAAACGATATTTGGACATTAAAAGGTGAATGAAATTATATAAAATAAAAATTATTTTCAGAAATAAAATATTTATTTTTAATAAAAATTTATTTTATTGAAACGAATATTTTTTTCTAGATTATTTGATCGAGGCGATACGGAGACGGCGATGAATCAAGTGCGACATTTGTTGGATACAAAAGGCGACGATTTGGAGCAATCGGTACGTCGTGGGGATTTATTTGCGACGATTACTCAACATTTTGCGGATATTGGAAAAATGGAGAAGGCACGTGCAACTGTTGAAGAATTGAAGCGCCTTGTTCCTGGTATTAATTTGAGTTATTATTATAATGTTAATCTACTGGAGGCGCTTGGCTATAAAATAAATGTCGAACGCGAGGACAATTCAGACAAGGATGATGGAATTGAGGAGCTTCTCGGTGATTGAATTCTAACGATTTCTCATTATTCATTTCACTTTTTTGATCTCATAGAATTTAAAACATTTACTTATTTTAGAGATTAATATTTAAGAATCAGCACTGAATAGCCTCGCTACCTCTTTACATCAATCGGCAATTTTTTCAGAAAAAATATTTGAAAAAATTGCAGATTCTTTTTAGTTTGCTGTAAAAGTTATAACACAAAATCTGAAATTTATATTAAATTTAAATTCGCATTTAAAATTATGCAAAAAGAATATTTATCAGAATTTATAAATTTTTCAACAGTTGTGTAAATTTTTATCATCTCAGGCCTCGGTTGAGAGTTCAAAACTAAATTTCTGAATTCAATTATTTAAAATTTCAATATCTTGTTAAATAAATATTTAAAATATGTACTTTTATATATTTTTTTAAACGGGAGTTAAAATTTCTATTTCGAAATTTTTGAAAACAATTATTTTGATTATGTAATTATTTCTAAAAATTTCTACTCGAATACTTCAAGAATTCAATTATTTTCTAGAATTTTCAACTCAAATTATTTTATAAATCAATTATTTTTAATAATATTCCGAAAGATCTTTGAAAATTGAATTATTAAAAAAAATTAAAAGAAATATTTAAGTTTTTAAAATATAATTATTTTCAAAACATTTTTTTTACATCATTTGACATTTTTCTTCAAAAACACGATTATTTTTAGAAAATTGTCATAAAATTCAGCAAAATATAAAATTTATTGCAATGAAATGTCGAAATTTCCAATTTCCTAACAATTTTTGAATTAATTACTTTTGTAAATTCAATTATCTGTAAAAAAAATGTTTATTTAAATATTTTCAGAATTTATAAATTCAATTATTCAGAAACTAAAAAATATAACAGGAACTTTTCCAAAATTCAATTATTTCCTAGAATTTTTTACTAAAATTATTCAAAAATTTAATTTTTTTAAAAATAAATATGTATTTAAATAAAATTGAACTTTGACATCAATTGAAATTTAAAAAAATTTTTAAGTTTAAAACTTCTGAAATTTATATATTTGTAAAAAAATTTCTACTGTAACTTCTCAAAAATTCAATTATTTTCTAAAATTTTAAATTAAATTCTTTTTTATAATTTTGAGAATCGAATTATTCAAAAAAACAAAAGAAATTTCTTTTAAAATACGTCTAAAAAATTTTGATTATTCGAAAATTTTTCAATTATGGATTTTATTGAAATATTCGAAAAAATTACTAGTAATAATATATAATTTGAATATATTTGAATAATAATTTTTCATAGAACTAAATTGTTTAGAATTAAAAATTTTAATTATTCAATATTGAGATCTTCAAAAACTTCAATTTAAAATCTTTTTAAATTTAATTAATTCTGAAAATCTCTACTACATATAAATATTTTATTATTCAATTATTTTCTAAAAATTTAAACTTTAATTTATCTAATCTAATCTAATTATTTTGCAGAATTTTTTTAATACAAATTGTTTTCTAAATCAATTTTATTTTGAATAATTTTTGTATTTACAAAAATTCGTATTTTGTAAAAATTGGAATATTGTAACTTTTCATTTTTTGAAAACTTTAAGATGAAAAAATGAATTCAAGTAGTATTTATTCGCAAAATGCAAAAAAAAAAAAATTATTAAATTCAAAATCGCATTTTAGTAAAAGAAGTCGAAGAAAGTCGCATTTTTTGAAAGTAGAAGAAAAAAAGTCACATCATCCGAGGCCTGATAGAATTATACGAAAATTCAATAAATTTACATTCATATCTAAAATTGCGCAAAAGAAAAATATTTGCAAAAATTTATAAAAACTTATAAAGTTTTATAATTTGCGATCTTCTGACAGCATAAAATTCCGTCCAATGATGTAATGATTGCCTTATCTAGTTTTTAGAATCAATCCGTCCAAAATTTTGTAGGATCAATCCAACAAAATTGTTACTGAAAAAGTATTGTTGCTTTATAATATAAAAAAAATTCACTATATATTTATAACATAAAAATGTTACAAGAACGAAAAATTATTACAATATTACAATTATTTAAAAATAAATTGTAATAAAACGATTATTTAAAAATAATTATAATATTATTAATTAAAATTATATTTCTAATTATTAAAATATGTAATAAAAATCAAAAATTGTATTTTGAAATTTTACGAATGTTTTCGTTTCGGCTAGTGTGAATAAATTGCAATAAACTTAGAAAAGAACGAACATTATTTTATTATCAGCCTTTAGAGGTTTTACAACGTTTTACATATCCTGGATATAGTACAGCGTTTCTTAAAAAAGAGAAGAAAAAAAAACGAAAAGAAAAGACATTTAAAAAAATTATCACACTTGGTGCTGAACTAGAACGTTGAATAATAAATAAAAAAGAATAGTTATAATCGAGTATTTAAAAAAAAAACATTAAGGCTAAGACTTATAGTTACTATTTCGTAGTTTTGTTTTTAAAATTAAAAAAAATATATTGTGTCGATGAGACATTTATCATTAGTGTCTCATGTTTCTTCGTTAAAAAAAAGAGTAGAAAAACGATCGCGTATAAAAATTGAGGTACGGAATTTATACAAAATACATTTTTATTTTTGTTTTTTGTATTTTATACTTATACGGTTTTTTTAAAAATTGAAAAAAAATTATTCTACTGTGGAGGGTTTCTTGCATGGTGAACTCTCATCGCCGCCGGCCATATCTTCTTGTTTGCGTTTTTTACGAATAAGATGGGAAATATCGTTGACTGATTTCTTTGATAGACCGGAGGACGAGGATGATGAACCTGAGGATGATGCACCGCCACCATTGACGGCAGCGGCAGCAGTAGCAGCAGAACTTGTACTTGCGCCATTTGAACAACTGCCAGCAGCTGATTTTTCGCGAATATTTTCAATAATACGTTTGCATGCCTCCTGTTTTGCGTCTTTCATATCGGATATTTTCTCACCAATTTCCGGTAATAATTCCTTGAGTTCTTTGATTTCACCTTCAATTGTGTAGAATGGATCGTCGGATTTTGGTGGTTCGGTGATTAATTCGAGTTCCTTGATTCTTGATTCGAGAATTGAACTTGCCTCTTGGAATTTTTCAATACTCGTGTCAAATTCATTTGTATAGGCGTAAGCCAAACCAAGTTGATAATAAATTTCGGCAATTGCTCGTGGTTCGCAGGGTTCAATTTTTTGTAATAAATCTAAACACGCTTCGAAATCGGTCATTGCACCAATTGCATTACCACCTTCAATGGCCACTTCGCCGAGTAATCTGTGAGCTTCCGCTAATAATTTCCAGCCCGATGGTCCACGTTTAAGGATTATTAATTTTGCGAGATCGAGCACTTCCCAAGCGACCTTTAATTAAACAGAAAATTTATTATTAATTATTGCATTAAATTGAGAACTTAAAATTAGGGACGCTACAAAAATTTAATTTTCATTTTTCCTGATTTTTCCCTTATTTTCAGACAAAATTTTGACTTTTTCCCTGACTTCAAAAAAAATTTTGATTCATTCTAAAAATGATAAGATAGTCAAAAAAATTTTCTATTTCATTTATTTACGAATTTCTATAATTGGGAAACTTCGTAAACATCAATAATTTCATTCTTAAATAAATATTAAATCATTATTATGTTTACACAAGAATTAAGATTTTTTAAAAATTTCAAATTCAAATCTTTTGAAATTTAATAACTTATAACAAAACTTTTATTAAATATCAAGATAGCGATCACTTTGAGTCTTCGACTCGAATTGATTGATATCTTCATGCTTTATAATTATTAAAGATTGACGAGCGATAAAATTATAATTTTATATTATAAAAATATTGTTACTGTAACTTTTTCAAAATTATTTTCATCATTTCAATTTAATTATTATTTTCTAGAATTTTCAACTAAAATTATTCTTTAAATCATTTCTTTTTAATATGTAATTTTTTAAAAAGTTCTTTAAGAATTTTCAAATCTGTTGGTTTATAATTCGATATTACCAAAAATTTCGATTATTCAAAAATTCTTCAAATAAATATATATTAGAAAATAAAAAATTCAAATAATTTCCGAAAAAAAATTAAAACTTTTTCAAAAAAAAAATAATTCTACAGAATTGTTAGTTGAAACAATGAATAATTCAAAGTTTCAAAGATTTCAATTTGAAACCTTTTCAAAATTCAATTTTTCTTTAGTGTTTTTAATTGTACCTAATTCTTTTATGAATCCATTATTTTTAATAATTAATGAAATATATATTAAAAAATTTATCTAATTTCAGAAGAATTTGAATTATTAAAATTTTTCAAAAATCTTAAAATATTCTAAAAGTTGAATTCATTATTATTTTTGAAATATCTTTAATAAAAAAGATATTTTTTATTTGAACGTTCAAAACATTTTAAAAATTTGTGAATCAAATGATCCACAAATTTTTATATCGAGTTAAAATGATTTATGATTTTAATTTCCAAGAAAAAAATATATAATATAAATTATTTTTGAAGGTAAAACAATTTTCGCGAGTGTTTGAAAAACAAAGAGAGAGAGAGCAAATTTTTGAACACTATCTTATCGCTATTCTTCTCTCGAAAACTATTTATACAGGTGATATAGTGTTTGAAAACAAGATAAAATTTATTTTCAATTCCTCTTGTATATATCTTGAGGTTTTCATAAGAAACAAAATATTAGTTATTTATATTGTGATTATTATTTTTCAAATATGTTACACAATCTTATTGAAAGTCAAGAGAGAGAGAGAGACTGTGATCGAAATTAATTTTGAAGGAACTAAACAAATCTCGATTCAATGATTAATTATTCTGTAAATATTAAAATAAATTCAATATCTATTCTTTTGTAAAATTTCTTTCATAATTATATCAATTTTATTAAATTTAATTAAGCCAATTTTAATTTAAAATCAATTAAAAATAACTAAAATTAATAAATAAAAAATAATTAAAACTAATTTTGATGCATATTACTCAGTTCCTAAAAAAGGGGAATTTTTATTTCAGTCAATTTTTAAATGAATTTACCTGGAGATTGTCAATTTCTTCGTCGTCCTCTCCATTCTCCATCATACTGTCATTTTCAGCGGAAGATTCTCCATTGGTGGTCACCTTACTCGAACTAGGAACAGCCTCATCCGTTGATTTTGTTGTACTATTTTCTACAGTCTTCTCCTCCTTTCCATCAACTTTTGGTGTTGAATCATCAGCCTTTTTTTCTACCTCTTGTTTCGATTCCTCGACTTTTTGCTCGTCTGTTTTATTATTCTCTTTCTTTGATTCCTGAGCATCAGTCTCCATTTCGGAATTCTTCGATTCATCGGCTGCCTTCTCAGCAACTTCGTTTTTCGTCTCTTTTTTCGAAACTTCCTTTTTCTCTTCAGTCTTCTTTTCGTCTTCCTTAACTTCCTGTTTTTCTTCCGTTTTCTTCTCCTCTTCCTTCACTTCCTTCTGTTCTGTCTTCTCCACCGCTTTCTTTTCGTCCTTCACTTCTTTCTCTTCCATTTTCTTCTCTCCTTCTTTAACCTCTTTCTCTTCCGTTTTCTTTTCGTCTTTATTCACTTCTTTTTCTTTCTCTTCTGTTTTCGTTTCCGTTTTCTTTTCTCCTTTCACTTCTTTCTCGTCCGTTTTCTTTTCCTCTTCTTTTACTCCATTCTCTTTCTCTTCCGTTTTTGTTTCCGCTTTCTTTTCGTCTTTCACTTCTTTCTCCTCCGTTTTCTTCTCTTCTTCTTTAACCTTTTTCTCTTCCGTTTTCGTTTCTTCTTTCTTCTCTTCTTTTTTGTTTTCTTCTGTTTTCTCACTCTTTTTGTCCTTCTCTACCTCGGTGGTGACTTCTTTCTTGTTCTCTTCCTCGGTTACTTCCATTTTCTCCTTTTCTTCTGTTACTTTGCTTTCTTCTTTAGTTTCAGTGGTTTCTTTCTTCTCCACTTCTTCAGTCACCTCCATTTTATCATTTTCGGTTATTTCGCTTTTGTTATTAGTTTCAGGACTTTCTTTTTTCTCCTCAGTTTCAGCAGTGACTTCCATTTTATCTTCTGCTACTTCGCTTTTATTATTTTCAGTGACTTCCTCTTTTTTCTCCTTCTCAACAGTTTCGGTTTTTTCTTTAGTTTCATCGCTTTCCATTTTTTCGTCATTATTCTCAGCTATTTCGTTTTTACTTTCGGAAATATTGTCTTTGGGAGTAGTTTCTTTCTCTTGCTTTTCAGTTGTTTCGCTCTTTTCATCATTGGAGTCCTTTTCGTCGCTCTTCTCTTCATCGCCATCCTCATCTTCTTCGGCCTCATCCTCCTCGTCGGAATCGTTGCCAGGGACACCGGCACCCAATACGTTGCTCTCCTCTCGCGCTAGGCCAAGAAGTGCACGTCCATAAAGTAAATAGGGTTCGGCCAATTCGTCAGCACGATCGCCATGATCCTTGACGAGGAGTTCCAGAGCTTGGACCAAAGTATTTACGGCATTGTTGTAGTCGCACACCAACAGGTGACGTTTTCCCAGCGATAGCGCTGATGCTGCATCGAGAGGAGTCTTTTCTGACGCGTCAGCCATCTGGAAAAAAGTTTTTCCATTAATTTTACTATTTTTTCGCAATTTTACTAAATTAGAAATTATTTTTGTAATTTTTTTTACAATTAATATTGTTATTACTTTAATAGCTTCGAAAGATTGTATTTGATAATATTAATATTTCTAAATATATTTTAATGCTGATTTCTTTTTTATTTATTGCGATTATTTTTGTAATTGCAATTGTAATTGTAATTTTTCCATTAGAATCATTCGAGAAACTGGAATATTCTTCTTTCGGAATAAATCAATTTTTCGAATTGTGAAAAATTCGTAATTGAAAATTTCCTTCTTAACAGTAATTTCGCATTTGTTTCTACGTCTAATTCTCACTTTGGTCCCGTTGAGATCAGATGTGTTTCTAGAATATAAATTACAGAAAAATTCAGGAAGAGTTTAAAAAATCCAGGTTTCGCACTCGATAATTAATTTTTTAAAAATATTTTAAAAAGTAGCTTTAAGATCGAAAAAATAGTCAAAAAGTAGCTATTAAAGAATTAAATTTAACAACTAAAAAAAGTTCGTTTTAGATGATTCACAAAAATAACAAAAAATTGATTCTGCATTTTATTTCCCTGACTTTTTTCTAATTTTCATTAAAATTATTTACGTTTTTTTCTTATACTGCTAATAACTTAAATTCTAAATTTTTTAAATTTCAATTTAAAAATCTTCAAAAATACAATTATATTTAAAAATAATTTTTAAAAGTAGAAAAAAATTCTTTAAATAATAAAATTTATGTATTTAAATTATATTTGACAAAAATTTTCAAATAAAATTAGAAATATAATTCAATCTTTTTGAATTGTTTACCAGAATTTAACTTTTTCTTTAAAATTTTTAAATACAATTTTTCAAAAGACGAATTTTTTCATAATTTCTAAATTAAATTATATTAAAAAATATTGAATAAATTTTATTCCATAAATATGGAAATATTTATTTTCAAGGATTTCAGTTTAAAAATCTTTTGAAATTTAATTATTTCTGGAAATTCATAGTAAAACATTTTTAGTATTCAATTATTATCTAAAATTCTAACTGAAATTCATTTTTATATCAATTCTTATTAAAAAGTTCTACGAGAATTTAATTATTTAAATATAAAAAATAAATAATTTATTGAATAATTAAATATTTCTTAAAATTGAATTTTTATAACGAATTTTATCAAAATTTATTAAAATAATGGAATTTGATGGAGGAATTTTAATAAAATTTTTAAGAATAATTACATTTTTCGGAGAATTTATTTTAAATTGTTTTAAAAAATAATTAAAATTCTGCGATAAGTTTTCTTATTTATGAAAATAATTTAATTTTTGTGAAGAATTTTATAAAACTTTTTTTTAAATACAAATTAATTTTGTTTGAAAAATATTATGAAAATTGGATTTTAAATCATTGAATTCTTGTGAAAATTTTATTATTTTTGAAAATAATTGAATTTCTGTGAAGAATTTTATTAAAATTGTATTTAAAATAATTGAATTTATCTAAAGTTTTTTATTATTTTTGAAAATAAATGAATTCCAGCGAAGAATTTTATTATTCATGAGAATAATTGAATTATTACAATGTTTTCGAGAATTTAATTAAAATTTTATTGAAAATAATTGATTTTCTATACAAAATTTTATTATAATTTTTTCGAGAATTTAATTAAAATTTTTGAAAACAATTGAATTCCAAAGAAAAATTTTATTATTTATGAGAATAATTGAATTCTTACCATTTTCATTACTTATATAAAATTTTATTCAAATTTTTGATAATAATTAAATTTAAATTAAATTGAAAATCATTGAATTGAAGAAAATTTTTGAATATAATTGAAATTTTGTCAAAAATGTTATACAATTTTTTTGAAAATAATTGAATTTTGGAGAACAACTTTATTTATTAAAATACTACATATTGAAAGTAATTGAATTTCGAAAATTTCTTGAAAATAATTGAAATAATAAATAATTGATTTTGAGAGTTTTATTAAAATTTTGGAGAATAATTTTTTTATTTCAATTTTTAGCGAATTTAAATTCCCCCCAAAAAAATATTTTTTAATATCACAATTATCTAAAAAAAGTTTTCAAATAGTTGCAAATCGTAAAAAAAGTAGGAAATAATTGAGTGTAAAGCCTGAAAATCTCTTCCATATGAAAAGTACTGAAAGAGTATCAAAAATCTCTTCCCCCATGGAAAATAAAAATTATTCTTTAAAAAAGAGAATTGGGGACAAGAAAAAAATTCCTATTATCTGCAGCATCCAAAATAGGTGAGGGGGGCGAGGAAAATATCATCGATTCAAAAGCGTCGACGCGACGCAGAGGGCGTCCATGCTACCAGTACACAGGGTGGCGAACTTCCCGTTCATGGAGTTAGTGTACATTTGAAATTTGTACCGAGAGTAGTAAATTCAAAACAGGTGCAATTTTTTTTTTCATCACGCGCCTGGGTACAATTAGAAAAATGGAGACAACACGTGTACCCAGGGCTCCAGCACCACGTCTCATTTTTCTCTTTTGCACTCTCACTCTTACTTTTGCAGGTAAATATTTCGATTTAAATTCCAAAAATGAAAAAAAAAGAAAAGGATTTTCTTAGAGATTTTTTCTTTTTACTAAAATTTTTAGCAACTGGGATGTTGTGTGCGGCAATTATGTCCGATTATTGGGAGGAAGTCGAATGGAATAGGGACGAAATATCCCAGGCAAATATAAATCCCACGTGGTATTTGGACGGTAAAGTTGCCATGCTCGAGGCATTACCTGTTCACGGGAGCTTTCAGCGCTTTCAAAAAAAGCACGCATTTTTGGTTCCAATGCACGGCGGAATATGGACAATGTGTGTATCACTCAGTGGTAAGTTTTCACAGTGTTTACAGAAAAATTAAACTGCTTCTCAAATACTTTTTCAAAAATGCAAAATAACTAGAAATTTTTAAAAAATCTACAAAAAAAATAAGAGTCTGCAAAAAGGAAAAAAATTAAACTCTTCTTTTTAATTACTTTTTCGAAAATGAAAAATACAATTTTACAAAAATTACAAAAATAAAAAAAATAGTTGACAGTGTTTGCAAAACAAAAAATTAAACTGATTCTCAAATACTTTTTCGAAAATAAAAAAAAACTAGAATTATTACAGAAAATTTTACAAAATTCCCAGAAATGAAAAAAAATGTTTAGTTTTTGCAAAACGGAAAAAAAATAAAACTTTTCTTCTGAATTACTTTTTCGAAAATGAAAAATAACTGGAAATTTTACAAAATTCAAAAAAAAAAAAATTGGAACAGTTTAATTACAGTAAAAAAAGTGAGACAATATTTAAACTGTCTCCGTATTAAATGTAAAAATTAAAAGGAAAAAATTTCCAAAAGAAGATTTTAAATTATTAAAAGTATTGAAAAAAGGAAGAACTTTTAGAATACTGCTGATCAGAATAGTGCCGTGAGCTTTAAAGTTCAGGTTCAAAAGTTCATTACTGGCATTCACGTCAATTTCATTTCGGGAAGGTTAAGGGAATACGCATACAATGTTGAAGGCTTTTTGTGAAGATTCGTGTGTAGATGTGAAACTTTTGACACAGGCGAAAGCTTAGAAAAGAATTTCTTGCAAGCGCCTTGACTCTGACAGTAGTAAATATCGACCAGACGATTAGAATCTCTAAATTATACGACGAGCACATGCCTTAAATTACATAATCCTCCCGTCTTTTTCCGTCTTAAATTAATTTCTCCAAAAACAATACATCTCTAAATTTCTATATTAAAAGAAATTCTCCTCTCCTGCAAAAATAAAATAAATTAAATTAGAATGAAATCAATGGAAATTAATTTTACTTTTTCAATTACCTCATGCTTAGTAATAAGTTTTTTTGAATTTTTTCAATAGTGGAAAGTATTTTAATGAAAATTATTCAATTTTCCTAAATTTTGTCAATAGTGAAAAATATTTTAATGGAAAATATTCAATATTTCCAATTTTTTTTCAATACTAAAAAATATTCAATTTTTCTAAATTTTTTCAATAGTGGAAAATATTTTAATGAAAATTATTCAATTTTCCTAAATTTTGTCAATAGTGAAAAATATTTTAACGGAAAATATTTCAATGGAAAATATTCAACTTTTCTAAATTTTTTCAATACTAAAAAATATTTTAATGAAAAATATTCAAGGTTTCTAAAGTTTTTCAATATTAAAAAATATTTTAATGGAAAATATTCAATTTTTCTAAATTTTTTCAATAGCGGAAAATATTTTAATAAAAAAGGTTCAACTTTTCTGGAATTGGATCAAAACTTTCAATTCTAATACAAAGTGGACAGTTTCAGTTTTTATAACTCAATTTCGCGGGAGTATAAATTCAAGATTAATGGAAAATCGATGCGAGAAATATCTATTATAGAAATGGAGATAAAATGTTCCTTGTATTATAATTTATAAATTTACAAAATGAGTTTTTTTTCTCAACTTTACGCTAATAATTATTAAAATTAGAACAACAAAAATTGTATCGCCGAGTAAAAACGAAAAAAAGACTTTAATCTTCTTTCAATTAACAAAAAAATATTTGAACAAAGGTTCAAATATTTTCCTTGGTGAACTAAATCATATTTTATAAAGTACACTTGAACTGGAACAAATGAACACATTTTCTAAAGTAAATGTGTGAAAGAAAAATTTATTCTCTGTCACATTGTCGGAAAATAATATGTCAAAGTTAATAGAAAACGTGATTCAAATTTTTTCTCTTGATCCCACATTAACTTAACTTTATGTGAATAAAAATCTTTTCTCATAATATTTACACATTGTTCGTTTAAATTGTCTCTTTTTCCTTCTCTCGAAATGAAAAATGGAACATTTTTCTTATTTTTGTTTTTTCTATAAGTAAAATAAATACTAAAATAGTCTTTTTTCTCTAAAGGAAAAATTGAATATTTTATTTATTTTTATTTTTTGCAAGTAAAGTAAATAGTAAAATAATTATTGTATTTATTACTTGTCTCTCTTTCTCTCTAAATGAAAACTAGAAAATTTTATTTATTTTTATTCTTTTTGAGTAAAATCAATATCTAATAAAATATTTATTTAATAATTTACCATTTAATCTATTTATAAACAGTAAATAAAATTCATGATAATTTTTAATTTATTTTATTTTGTCAGTTTCTATTGTTTTTGTTTTTTTTTATTTTTTTCAATTATCAAACGGAAGCGAGAGTAAATTTTTGTTTCTTAACTATTAAAATAAAAAAATGTAAAAATAATGAAGATATAAAAGAGTTGAAAAAAAATCGAGAAAAAAAACATACGTGTGATATATTTAAGATGAAAGGAAATGAAAAAAAAAATTAAATGCAATTTGTCGAGTCGATATACGAGTAAAATACAGAGAAGACAAGTTTCGTTGAATTAGTTTTTAAAGGTTTTTAGTATTCAAAGGCAGATTTTATGGTTCTTTACCACGCCAAGCACGAGTTATTATTGCCTATTAGCATTTTCTACAATAGTTTTTAAATTATAAACACAACAATATGAACCAAATCAAAATTCTTTATGACTTATGCAAATCAATTAGGAATTATAAAAAAAGAAATTCTTTATACAATTTAATATTCTGTTGATAAAATTTCAAGATTGTTTTTAAATTCTAATCTTTTTAATTTCTCTGATTTAAAATTTTCTGTATTCAAGCAATAAATTTTTTAACACAAGATTTTTTCTATTAATAAAAAACTAAATTAAAAAAGAATTAATCAAATTAATTAAAAAAAATTAATAATAATTAATAAAAAACTTTCATATAATAAGAAAAATATCTTATTATATTGAATTTTTCTTATTTTTTCTATTTTATTTCTTTTGTTTCTATTTATTTTATTTTTTGTTTTATTTCTGTTTCTATTTGTTTTATTATTATTTGCATCATTTTTATTTATTTAATTTCCATTTCATTTATTTCTACTTCTTTTATTTCTAATTATTTAATTTCTATTTCTTTTACTATTATTTCCTTTCATTTTACTTTTCTATTAATTATTTTTCTTATTGTACTTTTTTACTAACAAAATTCTAATTAGTAATTGAGCAGCATGAAATTTAATAGACGTTGGAAATGAATTATTAAATTAATAGAGTCATTATGATTCTATCGTCTCTTGTCCTTCTTCAAAATATAATTTAGACACAAAATCGAAATTAATTTTCATACTTGGAAACTTTCAAACAATGCATACAATTAATTCTGCTTTAATATCAAAACATAAATTTACTCAGAGTGTGATTGCACATAAAATTAAATATCAAATTATTTAAAAATAACAAAATAAAAATTTGTTTTTAAAACTAAAAATTAAGAAATAAAAATTGATTTTCAAAAAATTTTTCAAACTAAACTTTGAAAACAGAAATAAATGAAAAATAAAAAATAAAATAAATTGAGTAAATAAAAAGGAATAAATAAATCTAATGGAATAAAAAGAATAGAATAAATAAAATAAGTAGAATAAAAGAATAGAATAAAAAAAATTGATTAAAAAATAAAATAAAATAGAATAAATAAAACAAATACAATAAATAAAATAGAACTAACAAAATAAGAGGAATAGATCAAATAAACTGAGCAAATAAATAAATAAAAATGAGTTGAAAAGAAAATTTCCAAAAAATAATCTTCAGTGAAAATAATAATCGAATAAAAATAGTATTGTGAAGAATAGAATTGAAGTCGTAAAGAGTTTTGCAATGAAGCGGGTAATACGAGAAATAATGAGTTTGGGATTTTAAAAACGAACGAAATGATAAATGAAGAGTTTTTAGGAAAAAAAATAAAGAAGCGTTCATTTTAACCTAGACCTAGTGAACTCGGGAATTTTCGATCGATTTCCACCCACCAAGGAGAAGATTTATTATTACCCGATTGTTGAATTTACTTCTCACAAAATGTTTCACTTATGACCTCTATGATACCTTCTCACATTTATCGCGAAAAGAAAATTTCTTCCTCCCGCACACTTTAATGTAGCAAAAAAAATTATATTTCAGATGAGGAAATTCGTCTTTTAGAACGAATAGGCTTTCCACAAGAAAGATGTATTAATTATTTATATCCTGATGAGGCTCACGAGGAAATGAGAGCTGTTTGGCAAAATCGTAAGCTAATAATTTATTATTAACGTTTATTAATTATTGTGTGGTTTTTTTCCCATTGACTTCCCGTTTCTACTGTAAATAAATAAATAAATAAACGATTAAATAATACGAAAAATAAGAATGAGAATAATTATAACAAAAAAAATAATAAAAATTATAAGAATAATAATTATAATAGTAATAATAATGTTAATAATAATAAGTAAATAAAAAAAATCAAAGATTTAAACAAATTTCTTTGTAAATAAAAAAATAGTTCTTTTTGAAAAAAGAATTATGAACTAAAATTGCCGAATGTTTAAAAAATATTTACGTCAATTTCAGGCATGCAAAATTTGAGTATTTCCTGTTCATTGGTTTGCCTGATAATTCTTGGCACTGCTGTTTTGGTTGGCTCATTTGGATTGTGCCGACATCAAATATCAGCTGTTCTTGTTACTGGTGTAATGTACCTTTTGGCTGGTGAGTTATATATTTTATAGAAAATTAGATTATCTTTGTTTTAAATTACTTGCTCTATTTATTTTATTTCTTTTTTCTTAAAATCTGTTATTTCCTGAGTTTTTTTTTTTGTTGAAATTTTTGTTGAAATTGAATTCTAATTTACAATTAAATTAAGGAAATAATAAAATAGATTTTATTTTTCTACGATTGTTAATACTATATTAATATATAAACATAATAAAATAGAAAATAAAAAAAGTCATAAAAAAGTCATAGAAAATAAAAAAATAGAAATTTCAAAAATGAGAAAATAAAATAAATTGTAATCAAAAACAAACTAAATTAAATAGTTAAGTTTTAAGCAACAAAATAATTGTTCTTACTATATAGATTACTTTTTTCGAAAGGGAAACAATTCTCTATTGAAATATTTAAAAATTTTTACTTGTTTTGATTTCACAAATACTGAATTTTTGTTTCGGTGAAATTTAATTTGACCTTTTGTGGAAATAAATAAAATTTTCATTATTCACCTGAATAGAGAAATTGTTTTGAATTATACTGAAATCGACAAGAATATAGCTAATTAATAAATAAAAAAAAATTTGTTTTTAAATTAAAAAATAAAAAGTAATTGAAAAACAAATTTAAAAAAAGCAAAGAAAAAAAAGGAATTGAAAAATAAATTTAAAAAAATCTAAAGAATAAATAAAAAAGAATTAAAAAATAAATTAGGAGAAAATAAATAAAAGAATAGTAAGAAGATGAAAAATAAATTTCAAAAAGAAATGAAATAAAATAGATTACCTATAAATAAAAAAATAAATAAATTCAAAAATAAATAAAAAACAGAAAATAGACTAAAAAATAGAAAATATATATAGAAAGTAATAAAAAAGCAAAAATTAAAGTGAAAATTAAATTAAATTTCTATTTTTTTGCAGCCACTTTTGCACTTTTTACATTGACAATAATTCATTACAAAAGAGCACAAGATCGAAATCCAAGAATTTTTAATGGACCAGAAGATGGAGTGATAGGTGGTTCTGTACCACGAAATATTCTAAAAGCGAGAATCTTCAAAACCTCATGGAGCATGGATTTCGGATGGGGTGGAGTGACTCTTTGTTCTCTTGCATCTGTTGCTTGGATTTTACTCAGCAAAATCATGAGATTCAGTCCAATATCTATTATGTTCGCGTAGCAAAGGGAAACCTTTCAGGTTTAAATTTCAATTTCTTTTTTAATGCTATTATTATTGTTACTGTTATTATTTTTATTATTACTACTGACATTATTTTCATTATTATTTTTCTTCAATTAATATTATTATTATTATTAATGTTAGATATTATAATTTATAATAATTATTATTTATTATAATTACTAGTGTTATTATTATTTTTATTTCTGTCACTATTATTATGAGTCGATGAACAAATAACGAACAATATTTTTCAAATAATATGCGAACCATGAATGACGAAATAATTTCGATACAATAAATGCACAAAGTATTTCTAATTAATTCATTCAATTTCAATAGATAAATAATTTCCTTTGACAAATTTCTAAAATAATAAAACGATTCACATATCATTTAACTCAAAAAATTCTAAAGTAAAAATAAAATTCTCAACTGTAAAGAAAAATGATTTTTTTTTTCAAAACATTGATTACAGAATATTAAATTACAAAATTAGAATATTCTACGAATAAAATATTCTCATTAATTTTTTTTAAAAATTCATTTAGATATTTTTTTTAAAGAATTGAACATATTTTTTTAGAAAAACATTTTCTTATTTAGTTACACACTGAATAAACGAGAGAATACTGAGAATATTTACAAGATGCTTTTGCACTTTACACTTTTTCTATATATAATAATAAATAATCGAAAAATATTTTTTAGCAAAACTAATTTGCATTTTTGTAAATGCGCAAAAGCTTTGTGATAATGTGCGAAAAATGTATTTTTTACAAGCACAAATTTAAAAGAAAGGAATTAAATGCATTTGTAAATTTTAATTAGCAGACAACAACAAAAAATAGCATATATTAGTTAAAGTAGAAAATATAACCGAAACTTGTGTAAATATTACCATGTTATCGTTAAATATTATTACTATAATAATATTTAATTAAAGTTCAATAAAATTGCAATACTTGATTGTAAAATTTTCTATGAAGCCAATGACTGTATTTATAATGTAAATTATTTTAAGCTTCGACAAATTTGTAAATACTAAACCTTGTGCTTTCATTAGACTGATTAATTAGTTGATATTATTCGCAAAATGCTTTTCTACAAAAATAATATTTGTGAAATTCAAAATGCCTTGTACTGAAGTTGAAATAGAAATAGAAAATAAAAATATAGAAATATTTCTTGTCTCCTTTTAACCTTCAATATAAATACAATTTACA
Organism: Leptopilina heterotoma; assembly: GCF_015476425.1. Classification (NCBI taxonomy): domain Eukaryota; kingdom Metazoa; phylum Arthropoda; class Insecta; order Hymenoptera; family Figitidae; genus Leptopilina; species Leptopilina heterotoma. The sequence goes on from NW_025111138.1 coordinate 5,392,481, forward strand.
AGATTTCAAAAACTTCGATACTTTTCATATTTCCTTCACAATAAAATTAAATTTCAAATTCATAATTAAAAATTACGTTAAAATTAAGTAATTAAAAAATTTAAATTAATTTACTAACTCACTTTTTTAAATAAAATTATTTTTTCTAAACAAAATTAGTTCATTCAGAAATTACCTAAGTTCTTGCATTTAAAAAATTTGAATTCGAAAGAATTTCCCGCCTATGAAATGGTGAACATAACCTACAAAATGGAGGAGGCACATTTTGACGAATTTACCGATTATATCAATTTTAGAGGAAATAAAACAATCTACAAAGACATTTTCAAGAAAATAATGCGAGAATTACTCTTTTCTCGTAAAATGCAACAATTTTTCATTTTCCTTTATACAATAATTTGTGCAAAAGAAAAAAAGAAAGCAAACGTGATCAAATGTCGAAAATGTCGACACACCAAGTGCAATTTAAGCGTCAACATTTTATCAACATTATTAATACAGTTAATCTGTAATTAACAATATTTAAATCGGCTTCTTTCGACTTAGAACTAAAACAATATATTTAAAATAGCAAAGCATTTTTTCTACAAAGAGAATAATCATAATGGAAACTTACCGTTGAATTCCGCCTGTGAAAAGATTATTCTGAAGTATAACAGATAATTACTTTTCGTCCAACTTGATCCGTACTCAATGGAAAATTCCAAGTTTTCCCCGCTGAATTGAAGATCCAGGCAATTTGAGGACTCCTACAATTGATGATTTACTTAAGAATGAAAACTGAGCTGCAATGCTTTGCCTTGTTTAACCGGTAAATGTTCTTTGCAAAGTGTTTAACCGCGCAATGACCCCTATAACTGCGCGCAAAAACTTGTTTTAATCTGCGCAAGTCATTTGTTTACATATTGCCAGCACTAGATGGCAGGATTAAATTTGAAAAAGGAATTTTTTTAAAGTGCATAAAAAATGTTAAAAATAAAATAATATTTATGAATTCAATATTAATTGAGAAATTAATGCACTGGTAAATCGGAATTAAAAGCAAGTAAGTGGTAAATAAGTAGTATTTTTCGGTAATTAATTTATTTATTTAGAAATTAAACCGCCTTGTTATTCTTTGCTGTCATGTTGGCAAAATTGTAAGAAACAAGTAGTTCTTTTTGTGCCTAATTTTGGTAGCCCTTTGAATTATGCCCTGTTCACAGTGTTTGGCGGTTTTTTCGCAAATTAATTGCAGGGCAAATGTGGTAAAGCGGGAGTTTTTGAATTCAAAAAACGTTTAGAATAGAATAAATGGGTAAATAAACAAGTGAGCAAAGTAAATATGTAAATAAATGGATAAATAAATAAGTTAATATTATTTACTTATTTTTTGTACTTATTTATTTCTTTGATTATTTAGTTGTTCACTTATTTATTTTGTAAATAAATAAGTAAATAAATGGGTAAATAAATAAGTAAATAAAAAAGTAAATATATGAGTAAATATATAAATAAATGAGTAAATAAATTATTGAATAAAGAATTAATTAAACAAATAAGTAATTAAAATAAACAAATAAGTAAATAAATAATTTAAAAAAAATAATTAAATTAATAAGAAAACAAAAAAAGTAAATATATAAGTAAATAATTGAGTAAATAAATTATTAAATAAAGAAGTAAATAAACAAATAAGTAATTAAAATAAACGAATATGTAAATAAATAATTAAACAAAAAATAAGGAAATAATTAAGTAAAAAAATAATTAAATAAATAAGAAAACAAAAAGAATAAATTATTATAATTAAATAAATGAGTAAATAAATTAGTAAATAAATAATTAAGTAAAAAAATAATTAAATAAATAAGAAAACAAAAAAAGTAAATATATAAGTAAATAAATGAGTAAATAAATAAATGAATAACTAAGTAAGTAAATAAAAATATAAATAATTAATTAATTAATAATACCTACTAATAATAGTAATAATTATTAATTTAAAAATAATTATTTATTTATTTATTTAAAAATTTATTAGGTTAAAATATTTAATTTACAAAATGAAATAAATTAAAAAAGCAAAACAGTAAATTAAACTAAAACATTAAAAATTAAATTAAAATAGTTCTTAATTAATTTCTCCCAGTTTCAAATTTTTCTAAATAATTTTTTCTAAACAAAAAAGGTAAAAAAAAATGAGACGCAACTCGAGATAAATACTTATATATCTGTGTATTTTATATTGTCGACAAAAAGTAACAATGTACGGTTAAACCGTATAGTTTATCTACAACAATCTACAGTAGATTACAATGTTTTCCTGTGTTGAATGGGCGGTGGTTTTTTTTTTTGTTGTTGTTTTTTTTCATATTTTTTTTTCATTTTTTTCTTTTTTGTTAATTTTTTCGGGGAAGTGACAAGGGAAATATTGGACGGGGAAGGATCATGGTCGATGCAGGCCTTCTTCGTTCGTGCTCCTTTTTTTTATATAATTTTATATGTATATATGTATATGTATTTAATTCTATTAAATTTATCTTCTAAATGATAAATTATTATTTGATAGCTTTTTCTATAGCCGTACTCAGTACGGAACAAATGCGTACTGTTCGATTTTTTTAAATTCATTTTTAATTATAATTTATTTATTAATTTCCTCATTCTTTTCTTTTTTTTTAAATAACTTATAAATATCGATCCATTGCGCGACGCTCATTTTTTTTTTTTTTTGCGAATTAATTTATTTTTCATTTAGTAATTTTTTTTTTCTCTCTTTTTTTTCTGTTCGACCGCTTCACCGTGGAATCTCGTTCGAAAAGGTCTTTTTATTTATCGTTTTTTTGTAAGAAAAAATTATTTTTTTTTTGTTAAACCAATTATTTTTTCTGATAAAAAAATTATTATATCTATGAAAAAAAATATTTTCTGTTAAAAAAATTATTTTCTATGAAAAAAATAATTATTTTTCGCTAAAAGAATTATTTTTAATCAAAAAATAATTATTTTTTGTTGAAATAATTATTTTCTATTGAAAAAATAATTATTTTTTGTTGAAATAAATATATATTCTATTGAAAAAATAATTATTTTTTGTTTAAATAATTATTTTCTATTGAAAAAAATTATTCTTTGTTAAAATAATTATTTTCTATTGAAACAAAATTATTTTTTGTTTTAAAAAAATTAAAATCGTTGAAATGAAAATATTTCTTTCGTTATTTTCTTATTTTCTATATTACTATTCAATAAAAAAGAAAATCTCAATTAATGAGGATTATTTGAGAAAAGAAATTGAATCTCTCTGGAGAAAGGGGATATTAGCGAAACTGGATTTTTTTTTATTTTTAATAAACACAGAAAAAATTTATTTATTTCATTTATTTAGTTTAAATCATTAATTTAATTTAATGAATTAATGTAAATTTAATTTTTTCCTAAAATTTATATTGGGCCTGAATGAAATAAAATTATTTAAATCAAAATTAATTAAATTAATTAAATTAATCAAATAAATTAATTAAGACAATTAATCAATTATTGTACAAAACATACAATTGTTATCAATTGTTAATTGTTTAATTAAGTAAATTTTATTACAATTGTTATTGAGTAAAAATTTATTAATTGAAAATTTAAAATTATCAGCAAATCCTGATAATAATAATTGATTAATATAATTATTAAAATTTTAAAGAATTACTTTATTAATAAATGTTAATTATTATGTATTAAATGATTTTTTGTAATAATGCTGAAATAATATTTTAGTAATTTACAATAATATTAATAATAATATTATTTATTGATTATTTTTTAAGGGGATTTGAACCTTGATGACGTCACAGTTTGTGCAAAGCATTAGTTTTAAATTTGTGACGTCATCATGGTTCAAATGCTCTTAAAATTTATCAATTATTAATATTTTAATAATATCTTTGTAATAATTATATTAATTTATTTTGATTGTTTCAAAGTAAACATTTATTTGAAATTTTCACTTCATAGACAAATAATAAATTAAGAATAATGAAGAATAAAAAAATTTAGTGTAAATATAAAATAATTAATAATAGAAAAATTTTATTATTTAATAAAAATAACAACACAAAAAATGATTAAAAATTGGAAAATAAAATTATTATTTACTATTCGATATTTATTATTATAATATTGTAATAATAAATAAATAATAAATTTTTGCTCAATATCCCCATTTTTGTGAGAGTGACTCAATGAATTCTACATCGCGGCTAATTATACTACATATTTATATAAAAATTAACAATTACGATGATTTTTGAAGGCATATTACAATATAATGCATCTGATTTTTCCTTCTTGGACATTTTTTGTATATATCATCAAATTACGGGAAAAATAATTATAATACTTATTAATTATTTCTGTTTTTAATAGACGCGGTATATAAAACGTAGACGTTTTTTTTTCGATTTCATTTCTTAATAAAAAGAACGCGTAAAATATCCTCTTTTTTTTACTTTGTACAACATCCAATTATTTATAATTATTAATTATACATTATTATACTTGATTCGACGGTTGATGCGACGAGAAAGTGACAATCTTAGAATATAGAATTTTAGGTAATAACAGGGGAGGAATTTTCCGTTTTTTTTTTGTGAAAAATGCGGTGAAATTTGTGAAATTCTCTCGCTCTCTTTCTTTCTCTCTTTCTCTCTCGCTTTTTTGCCATTTTTTATTTTTTTGCCATTTATATAGTGCGTGGAAACATTTTTTTATTTTTTTTGTTTATTTTTTTAATAAAAAAAAGAGCGCAAATGCGATATGAGGCATTTTTCTACTTCATTTAAAAAACATTCACTATATAATTATTTATTTCATTATTTTTATTTCTTTTTTTTTTTTTGGTGGGTTTTTGTTTCTTCAAAAAGTGTATGTGCTCAATGGGTCAAAGAAGACTGTACATTATGTATATGTTTATAATATTTATGTAGCGTATAATATTATAATAATTATAACAGTCCTTTTTTTTCAACAACAATAAAGACTCTGAAAGGATGCAGCAGAACGAAGATTTTTTTTCCATATTATTTACGTAGCATATTATTTTTTTTATAATATATTTAAACTTCGCACTATCGTCGCATTTTAACGGCATTTTTGTTTTTCTTTTTTCAGATATCTTTTTATCTTCTTTGAATGAGAAAAAAACCTCTGTGACACCAAATTCTTGAGGGAAAAATATTAAAATTTTACTATAGAAAGAAATTTCTTTATTTTTTTTTTGTTTGAAAAATATATTATTATTATTAATCATTTTATTAATTCTGCGCACTATTAACGTTCGTCTTTTAATAATTTCTTCATACGACACTTCAATAATTCTTTTTGTAAGTATAATTAACATTTTTTCAAGTAATTAGTATTTTTTTAAGGAATTCTTTTTTTTTAAGTAATTAATTATTCAGTAACTATAAATTAATTATTAATAACGTGTATATAATAAAGAATAGAATATTTCTCCAATTTTAATGAATTTCGTAATTATTAGTTGTTAATTAATTAAATAAATAATCAATTAATAATTGCTTAAAATATATTTTCTAAGGAGTAATTATTAATCCTCAATAAGACGATGAAATAAATAATTCTTTAAGTCATAATGAATAAAAATTGATTTATAATTATTAATTAAAGTAAACAATTCTTCTTAACGAGTCGTTCATAATTAATTAATAATTAAAAATTAATTAATAATTCTGCATGTCAGAAGTAATTAATAATTAATTAAGTGACAAATTCCCCACAAGTAGTAGTTGATAATAAATTAATTATCAATAAGTAGTAATTAATTATTAATTACTCATTAAATTAATTAATCGAAAATATTAATTAATTAAACATAATTAAGAGTTGTTAATAAGTAGTAAATAATTATCAACTGCTCATTATGGAGAATTGTTAATTAAATTAATAATTAATAATTTTCTGTAAGGAGTAGTTGATAATTAATTAATAATTAATAATACTCAATGAATTACTACTATATTAATTAATAATTAATATTAACAATTTTCATTACAAAGTAATTAATAATTAAGAATTCTTATAGATGAGTTATTATTAATTAATTAAATTAACAATTCTTTACAAGCAGCAGATAATTTTTAATTAATAATTATTCATCCTGAATAAGTAAAAATCAATAATTAATTATTCTCAATATCAAGTAATGAATAATTAATTAAATTAACAATTTTCCATATGGAGTAGTTGAAAATTAATTAACAATTAATAATTTTCAGTAAATTAGTGAATAGTAGTTAATAATTCTCAATAAGAAGTAATTAATAATTAATTAATAGTTAAAAATAAATATTGCTAATTAATAATGAATAATTCTCAAGAAGTTGTGATTAATAATTAATAATTCTTAAGAAGTATTCAATAATTAGTAGATTTTTAATTATTCTAAAATAAGAAAATACTTGATAGTTAATTAATAAATTAATAATTATAAATTCTCGCTAGAAATTAATTATTAATCAACAGACAATTAATATTTACTCGACATGGAAATTAATGCAAAGAAAAAATATATTTTCACGTAATATCAATAATTAATAAATAATCAATAAATAATTGGCTAAATATTCTTTATCGCGATATTTCTTGGAGAATTCGTCGTTAATGTATTTTAATCTATTTCAGCATCAAGAGGTTTTTCGAGTGAATAGTGGATGGAAAAAGGGGAATATTTAGAATAAACAGGAATTTTTTCTTTTTTTTCATTATTAATCAGATTTGAGTTTAGGTGAATATAAGGATATATTATTATATTTCTTTTTAATGTAATATTATAAATGGAGTAGCGCATCTTGTTTTATTAAATTTCTTTTGGTTAATTTTTCGACTTTTCACTAAATTTTTTGTTCGTTTTTCTCTCTTTTTTTCCCGGGATGTGATTACACGTTCACTAATTATTATTATTATATATAATAATATATTATAAAAGATGACGTTATTTTTATGAACGTATAATATAATTTTTTAATTTCTTTTTTTTTTTTTTTTGGTTTTCGTTTTTGTTGATTTTTCTTTTTTGTTGGAATATGAAATTTTTTTTTCTGTCTATTCGCATCCGAATATAATAATATATACGATGTCATCGCGCGATCAAATGGATTTTATTTGATAATAATTTGTTAACTAACCGTTATTTTTATCAATGCTACAAATTGCATGGGTATATAATAATATATAAGAGTATTTTTAGATATGCAGGAATTTGCGAGGTCCTTCCATTAGCGCATTTGTATATATATTAAATATTTATATATAAACTCTGATGCGTATGTATATAATTAAGTATATACCAGAGGAAGAAACCGCATATATAACAGTAATTCAGAGTGGTAAAATTGATTTTTAATAATAACTGTGTGTTTATGTGTGAGTGTGAATGTGTGTGTGTGTGCATTTTAATAACAAGACAAAAACCGAGAACCGTGAATACAATTTTTTTTTTCTTTTTTGTAAACTTTTTTTTACGCAACTCTTTTTTTTCTATTCTTTAAAATTTACTTTTATAGAGACGGTCTGCATAATATCCAGTTCCACATTTTTTTTATTATTATTATTTTATGTAATATTTTATAATTAGTAATTATACAATTACTAATTAGTATAATTTACATAATTATAATTAGTACATTTTATACAATTGTAATTATTGTGAATCATACAACTATAATTATTAATTACTAATTACTAATTAGTAATTAATAATTAATAATTAATAATTAATATACTAATTACTATAATTTAAATAATTATAATTAGTATAATTTATATAATTATAATTATTGCAATTATATAAATTTATAGCAGTAAATGCACGAATTTTTTTTTTGCAACAAACTTTTTCATGTTTTCTTTATATTTATTATTATTATTAATTTTTTGAATGTTAAATATTTATTATATAAGGAATTGAACACGATTTCTCGGCATTTTCTCTCGTATATTTTTTCGCAATTTTTCCTTTTCATTTTTTCTTATATTTTGTTTGTAACTTTGAATATTGATTTATGGATATAACTGGTTCGTTGCTCCAAATAGCAAAATATAGTATTGTTGCAATTTCTCGTTTCTATTTTGAAACCAAAAAAAAAAAAATAAATAAAAAAAAAAATAATAGAAAAATAGATTTTTTTTTCACTACCGGAAATATTTGTGAAAAAAATAATAATATTATTAAATTACTTTTTAATATTATTATAAAATTATTACTATTAATTAAACATAGTTTATGCCTTTAGGCTTTAAACGTATTAATAATAATAATTATTATTAACAATAAATAAAAAATAAATAATAAATATTTTATTGTAGAAATATTCTGCTTAAAAAAATTACCAACATATTTTTTTTTTGGCAGCACAGTTTTTAGCGGTTAATTTTTAATTATTATAAAAAATAGAGTGGAATATTTTAATTTGAAAAAAACAAATTGCAAATAGGGTAAGTGTACCAATTGCCGAGGGTGTTCCATTTGTCGATGTTACCATGGTAATAACCAAAAAATATTGTCTAAAATGTCTCATTTGTTTGTTTATATAATATTAATATATTTTTTTTACATTTATAACGCATAAAAAAATTAATATTTATTACTTTTTTTCATTTACAATGTGCTACACTGTTTAAATAAAATTCAAAGTTTGTTTACTCGACAACAGGAACCATCCTCGACAATTGGTACGTTTACCCTAGTAGAAATTGGAAAAAATAGGAAAATAGAAAATAGAAAATAGAAAATAAAAAATTGGAAAATAGAAAAAAATAGAAAAATAGAAAATTAAAATTAAATGAAAAGAATTATCTAATAGAAAAATAAAAATTAAAAACTAGAAATTAACAATAAATATTGATTGCTATTTGGAGTGGAAATATTTAATAGAGTTTGAAGAGCATTAAATATAGATTTGTTTTTTTTTTTTGAGAATAAGATGAAAGCGATATTTAGCGTTTTTTTTTATCAGTTATTACAGTATAATTTACAAAGTGGCATTATGAAAACGGTTAAAATTTCTCTCACCAGAAGAATATGTGGCAAGTCTCTCTATTATAAAAGTAGCCCCCACTAGCTACTGTGTGTAACGCTTTGATAAAGAGCGAGTTTAGTACCTTGGAGTATTCTTATTAAGCGTAATTCGCGCTTCGATAAATAATTTCAAACGATACTTCTCTTTACTCTCCCCCCTGAACAAGGCTATAAATTATAATTTTCACACATCATCAATAACAGTATTTTCAATTTTACTTCTTCACTCGCAATTTCAAACAGAAAAAAAATTAATAATAGGCGTTAAGTAATTAATTAATTAAATTAATTATAAAAATTATTAATTAAAAGTTAAGTAATTAATTTAATTCATTAATGATTATTAATAATTAATTATTAACCAATAATAATTTATTTACCATTAAATTTAATTATTGTGAAAATAATTTAATTAACCAATTAAATTACTATGAGTAATTTAATTAATTATTATAATTAATTAATTATTATAATTACCTATTTATTATAACAAATTAGTAATTTTTTTTAATTATTAATTATTTTAACGAATTACTAATTGTTATTAGTAATTAGTAATTATTGTAACAAAATACTAATTGTTTTTAGTAATTAACAACTATTGTAAATAATTACTAATTGTTACTAGTAATTAGTTGCAACTAATTACTTTTGTTATTAATAATTAGTTGCAACTAAATACTTTTGTTATTAGTAATTAGCAATTATTGTAACAAATTCCTAATTGTTATCATCATAGTGATTATTATAATTTATTACTAGTTGTTTTTAAAAGAAATTAATTTTTGTCAGAAAAAATTACTAATTGTTATTAATAATTAGTAATTTTTGTCATTAAAATTACTAATTGTTATTAATAATTAGTAATTATTGTAAATAATTACTAATTCTTATTAATAATTAGTAAATATTTTAATTAATTACTAATTGTAATTAGCAATTTATATTGATTGCAACTTTTTTGCTAATTGTTATTAGTAATTATTTAATTAATTATTTCAATAATTGATTACTAAAAATAATTTTCAAATTCGTAACAATAATTAAAATTAACGTAAAATAGTAATGATCTACTTATTATTAATTATTATCTATTTATTCAAACCAAATTTTGTTCGGAAATAATTAATCAAAAATTCATTTAGTAATTGAACTAAAAAACTAAAATAAGAAAAATTCATTCGAACACGTTACGTTTAGAATAAAAAATTTTTCTTGAATTTGTAAAATAAGATTTATAAAAAAAAAAAAATACGAGAATCGTTTTTTTTTATAATCTTTTATTGTTCGTGTCGTCATAATGACACGTCTAATTGTGCGCCTTTTTTATTTAATTTAAATATATATTTATATAACTATTCTATATATTTTATCTGTATGAAATTTTCTCAGTTTAGTTTCAAGTTCAATCCAATTATTTTATTATAAAAAAAAATTATATTTCTTAATAAAAAAAATATTTTGTAATTTTGTTTTTATAATTTCATAATTCCATGGATTTCACAAAATTTATAGTATCATGTTTTTATATTTTCAAAATTGGAAAATCTTCTCTTTTCATGATTTTATAAATTTTTTTTCATTGTTTCATGATTTTATGATTTTATATTTGTATTTCATTATTTTATAATTTATAGTTTGATAATTTTTTATTTTCTTTTTAAAAATATAAAATTTTTTCTACCAATGTCGGTTTGTAAGTTTCAGAAAAAAATTTCGTTTTTCGCCAATTTTTACGAATAAAAAAAAAAAAAAAAATTGCGACGAGAGAATAAAAAAATGAAAAATTCAATTATTGATGATCAGTGATATAATTTATATATATGTATATATAGTTTTTCACGGAACTAAACTTTCATTGAGTTCGATTAAGAGATTGTTTTGAAGGTGTCGTAGAATTACATTTTTCTTCTTCTTCTTTTTTTTTCTTTTGATAATAATTATAGAAATATATGGCATGCGTCGTTACAATATATATATATAAGGATTCAGATGCAAGAGGTCATAAAAATGTCTATAATATTTACATATTGTTTTTTTTTATTCTTTTGCCTAATTTTTAATCCCTGTCTGTCTAACGCAACTTTTTTTTATCTACTTTTTATAACCGCATATAAGTGTACATCGTTTTTTTTTTCATTAATTATTTATTTAATAATTTTTTTTTTGTTCTTCTTCTTCTTTAATATAACCGATTTTTTTTCTCACGTTACTTAAATATATACAGTCGATCATCGTGTCGTATGTTCTTTTTTCTCCATTTTTGTTTTCTTTTGAAAACTATATTTTGAATAATATAAATTATATGATAATTGAAAAAAAGAGGATGAGACAGTTTGTGAGAATGATTTTTCAAGATCTGCGAGTAAGATCTGGATTTCTGTATATTTGCCCCCTCTCCCCCCCCCCCCTCCCGAGGAAAAATAAATTCGTTGTCAAAAATTGAATTTTTTTTTCGAAAATCGATAATAATTTCCAATAATAATTGTAAATGAAAAATTCAAAAAATAATTGCAAATAATAATTATAAATAATAATTGAAAATAATACGTATAAATATTTGTAAATAATACGTATAAATAATAATTGTAAATAATACGTATAAATAATACTTATAAATAATACTTATAAATAATACTTATAAATAATACTTATAAATAATACTTATAAATAATAATTATAAATAATAATTATAAACAATAATTGTATTATTAAATATAATATTTGGAAATAAATATATGAATATAAATAAAAATTCCTAATTAAGTTTTATAATAATTAAAGAATTAATAATTATTTTTACTTTCCGTAAAAATTTCAAAAGTTATTAATTACAATAATAAAACTATGAAAACTATAATTATAAGAAGTAAAATTAAAATAATAAAAATAGTAATATAAAAAAATAATTTTTTCGTAAATAAAAATAAAAATATTCTCTGATTATTATTAACTACATTTCTAATTATAAAAAAAAATCACGGCAATAATAGAAAATTAAATGTCAAGGAAATGGCAAAAAAGTAAAACAACAAAAATAACTCAAGTAGTTCGAGTCGATTTTTTGTCAGACACTCATTTATTCCCTTTTTTGTTTTTTTTTTGTTATATTGCAAAGGAAAAATTTCTTCAAGTGAATTTTATTTTTATTTTTTATTATTTTTTTTTTGTCAATTTTAATTTTTTTATATCGTATAACTTTTCTTATAATTTAAAAACAATTAACATGATAGAATATATAATTAGATTATACACAATTTAGTAATATTAACATCATTACTAAATTCTTATAATTAATTATTTACTAATTTTGAGTTAATAACAATTATTTTATTTTTCGTAAATATTTCATTTTTACCATTGTTTTCTTTTTATTTATTTATAATAATAATAATAATTTTTTTCAATTAAATATTTTTTTTTGAGAGTGATTTACTCGCAGAGAAGCACGCAACAGTGCGAAATATAAAATATATGTAATATATATATGACACTAAGAGATGATAACGACGACGACGACGACGATGACGACGATGACGACGATAATTATAATTAATAATATTTAGAATCGATTAACATCTACCTACTTAAATTTATTTTGAATTATATTTCTAATAATACCGTTAATAATCGTATTTTATGTATATATATATATATATTTTTTTCTCGAACGTCTCTCTCTCTTCAACTATCTGATATGTGCGTTTGCGTCTCGTCGTCGTTGCCGGAGAACATTTTTTTTTTTATTTTTTTTTTCAAAATCCGAACTGTCGGCAAGACTAAGATTTTTTGCTCTAATTTTTTTTTGTCTCGAAATGAGTCTCTCATGGAAGGGTTTATTTTTTTTTCTTTTATGTTGAAATACACATGGCTCGACAGAACGGAAGACTCGCAATTAATGAAATATCCAAAGACAATTTTTCTTCATTTATTATTTTTTTTTTAATATCATTCACGTTTTTCTTTTCTCTTAAAATTAAGACTAGAGAATAAGAAACAAAAAGGAGTTTTTTTTTTGGAATCTCTGCGTTAAAATTTTTTTTCTCGTAATTTATAGTTTTTATAATATATAAATATGTATATTAGTCGATAATTTTTTTTTGTTAATATATTATAATTTATAACACCCGTGATCTTTTTTGTTTTTTTTTTGTTATAACAATTTTATTTTGTTATTATTTTTGTTTTTTTGTTATAATAACAACACAGTAACCTGCAGCAGAAATTCTTTATAGACAAATTTTTGCGTGTTTGTGTTAATTTTTCTATTTCTCGCTTCCATTTTTTTTTGTCATCGGTATCTTACAAAGTAAGAGACGTGATTTAAAACATCTATAAAAAAAATGATTTTATTTATTTATTTATATTTTTTTTTGGGTTTTTTTTCTCAAATGTCGCGTGAAAACACTGGTAACAAATTTCATACATCTATTTTTTTATATTATACTCCGCACCGCAAACTAACAAAAAAATCATTTATTTATTTATTTATAATTTATATTTATATGTTATGTACTTTTTTTTGTTAAATCTTTGAAATATATAAAACATTTTTCGGGCTACTAAATTGTATATATTATTATATTACATTAACAACCTAACGATGTAGACGTTTATTTCTTTTTTTTATTTATTTATATATATATATATATCTATATTTTTATCTCAAAATTCGACAATTGAAATACATCACAATTTCTCTGTCTTTCTCTCACTCTCTCGCTCGCTCTCGTTTTAATACTTATCTAAAATATAAAGTACAAATTACTAGGGAGAGTGTAATTGCGATTCAAATTTTCGTTTCCATTTATTTTTACATTTTTTTTTTTTTTTTTATAAAATTGTAAAGAAATGTTTTTCCTAATTTTTATGATAAAGAAAAAATTTGAATTCAATTCAATTCAATTCAATTCAATTCAATTCAATTCAATTCAATTCAATTCAATTTAATTTAATTTAATTTAATTCTGACTTTAATCTTCTGTCCGTTGGATTTATTTCAATAAACAAATAAATAAATAAAATGAATAAAATTAAAATGAGTAAAATTCAATTCAATTATATATAACAATTATTTTCTATAATTGAATTGAATTGAATATTATACAATTTTATTGAATTGAATTTTATTGAATTTTATTCAATAAAATACAATTCAACACAATTAAAAAACATTGAATTAATAATTTAATTACTTTAATTGATTCAATTCGATTTAATTCAATAAGATTCAATTCAATTATACATTTCAATTAGGCTTAAAAATTATCTTGTCTAATTGAATTCAATTAAATTTTATTAACTTTAATTAGGTAATTTATTCAATAACATTAGTTTAATTCAATAAAATTCAAATCAATGTAATTCAGAAACATTGAATTAATAATTTAATTATTTTAATTGATTCAATTCAATTACAAGATTATATTAAATTAAATCAATAAGATTTATTTCAATTATACATTTCAAGTGTATATAAACATTATTTTGCATAATTGAATTGAATTTTATTGAATTCAATTCGTTTAATTCAATAAAATTCAATTCTACTCAATAAAAGTCAATTAAATTTAATTCAATGAATTTTAATTCGATTGAATTCTACATTTCAATTAAATATAAAAATTAACTTAAATAAAGTGTGTAATAAAATAGAAATTTTTTTAACAAATAAATTGAATTCAATTCAATTCAATTAAATGGAATTGAATTCAATTGAATAGAATTCAATTTAATTTAATTCAATTCAATTATTCCTTTCAATTATTCTACATTTAATTGAAATGTAAAAATTAAATAAAATAAAATATTTAATGTATGTAATTGAAATTTTTTTAACAAATATATTGAATACAAATTTAATTAAATTCAATTCGATTGTACTTAATCAAATATAATTAAATTATTTCTTTCAATTATTCTACATTTCAATTAAATATAAAAATTAAATTGAATAAAATTTTTATTGGAATAGAAATTTTTTTAACAAATAAATTGAATTCAGTTCAATTGAATTGAATTCAATTTAATTTAATTCAATTCAATTATTCCTTTCAATTATTCTACATTTAATTGAAATGTAAAAATTAAATTAAATAAAATATTTAATGTATGTAATTGAAATTTTTTTAACAAATATATTGAATACAAATTTAATTAAATTCAATTCGATTGTACTTAATCAAATATAATTAAATTATTTCTTTCAATTATTCTACATTTCAATTAAATATAAAAATTAAATTGAATAAAATTTTTATTGGAATAGAAATTTTTTTAACAAATAAATTGAATTCAGTTCAATTGAATTGAATTCAATTTAATTTAATTCAATTCAATTATTATTTTCAATTATTCTACATTTAATTGAAATGTAAAAATTAAATTAAAGAAAATATTTAATAGAATTGAAATTTTTTCAAGTACAAATAAATCCATACAAATTTAATTAAATTCAATTCGATTGTACTTAATCAAATATAATTAAATTATTTGTTTCAATTATTCTACATGTCAATTAAAGGTAGAAATTAAGTTGAATAAAACTTTTATTGGAATAGAAATTTAATTTCAAGTACAATTTAAATTTTATTTGATTAAGATAAATTATATTTAATGAATTGAATTACTTGAATGAATTGAATCAATAAAATTGAATTAATAAATTGAATTTATTTTAATAAAATCCATTTTAATTAAATTTTAATTCAATTCAATTCAATAATTTATTTCAATAAAATGTATAGATATTAAGTTAAATAAAGTTTTTAATTGAATAGAAATTTTTTCAATCACGATTAAATTACATTTGGTAAAATAAAATAAAATTTAATAAAATTCAACTCAAGTGATTGTAAATTTCATTTATTTCAATTAATAATAATTTGTCGAAAGAGAAAATGAAAAATTTTATATTTTTATTCAAATTAGTCAATAATGAAGTTTAAATTTCAAGAAGCAAATAATTAAAAATATGAAAATAATAGAATATTTATAATGATAATATTTTATATAAATAATTATATTTTTAAACAAAAATGTTCAATAATAACCAAAAAAACCTTAAAATATAAAATAATGAAGTAGATGAATAAATAATTAATTCCAAAAAAAATTTGTTAATGTTTTATCAAATATTTATTATTTATCCAAATGATTTTTATTTATTAATATATTCATTTATTCATTTATCGAAATTCAAATTCAAATTGTATTGAAAATTGTTGGAAGAAAGTAATTTATATTTTAAATTTTGTTTTCGTTTAAAATAAATGGAAAATTGAAAATTCGATTTTATCTCTCCACTAATTTATTTAAATCGAGTCCAAATTTGGACCAAATTATTTCCTCATTCTAAAATCTATTCTCTATATAATGATAATAATAATCAAGTCACCTCTGACTTTTCTGTTTTTACACATTATTTTCATTCATTTCTTTTCTTATTTTAAATTTTATTCTTGCTTTGTTTTATAATTGTGATTCGATACTTCGGGAAGATCGTATTGTGCATCATTCTATTACCGCTTTTCTTATAAACGATATTATTTAATTATTTATTTATTTTTCATTTACGCTTCTACTCGCTATTCCGGTTTTTTTTTAAATATATATATAATCTATATTTGCGTTCTTTTAGATCCAACGGATAGCAAAAAGCCGAGGTTTTGATACCACATCAGTCACGTGCGTGTATAATATTGAATTTATTATATAAACGCGTTTCATTTTTGAAAATTGTTTTTCATTTCCACACTTTTTTTCTTTTTCTTTTTTTCTTTTTCTTTTTTTCTTTTTAATATATCTGTCGATTATTATTCGTTCATTTTTTTCAGCTTTATTTCTCTTTTTTTTTTAATGTAATATTTCATTCGTAACAAGTTTCAGGAAGAAAAAGCATTCCTTGTAAATACGATACAATTCTTTTCATTAAAAAGTTTCATCTCTTTTCTTAAAGGCAGGCTTTGTCTGCTGTGATTATAACTTTTGTAAAATTTTAAGATCGAAGAGTTTTTTTTTTGTTTGTTATTTTAGAAAGGCGATGTGCAAAGTTAACAATAAAGTCGCGGTAGCAGAGATTTTTTTATTCGTTTCGTTCAATATTGTTGCAATTTACAAGTGGAAAAAAAAGAAGATTTGTTTTTATCTATTGAAATGAAACACAAGAGGACAATTCCATTTGTTTGAACAATCATTGAACGAATCACGGGAAATAAAGTTGAGAATTGCCTTTTTTTCTTTCCTTGGTCCAATAGCTGCTAATTTAATTACTTTTTTTATTTACAACAAAACTTTTCAATAAATTATAAATTTTTTTTGCTTCAACGAAACAGAAAAAATTTTGCACTATCCAATTATTTTTTATTTATTTAAATTATTTTATTAATAAAAAAATAACTCACGCAATTAATTTTTGCAAACATTAATAAAATAATTAGTTACACATTGAAATTTTGTAATAATTAATTAATTACTAAATTAATTAACTATATAATTAACATTGTAATTATTTATTAAATGATTAATTATTTAATTAATTTTTTGTAATAATTATTAAAACAATTAATTACACATATTTAACTTTTGTAATAATCAATAAAATAATTAATTACACAATTAATTTTTATAATAATTTATCAAATAATAAATTATACAGTTACACTTTGTAAAAATTATTAAAATAATTAATTACACAATTAACTCTTGGAATAATTATTCAAATAATTACTTACACAATTAAAGTTTGCAATAATTAATTAAATAATTACTTATACATTTAACTTTTCCTATAATTAATAAAATTGTTACCTGTTGTAATAATTAATCAAATAATTAATTACATAAGTAATTTTTTTTAATCCTAATAAAATTTGCGTTTGAGACAAACTTTTTTTCCTGTGATCAAAAACTTTGCTTTTAATATTTTTACTGATAATATTGTGAAAGAAAAAAATTTGCACCGCGCCATTATCAATTATACAGAGAATCGTGAAAAATTTGCATAAAAAAATGTTGAATCTTTGACTTATCGCCATAAATTTTGTCGTGTGTAAAATGACAATTACAATAATTTTATTGACAATAAAAAATATAATTGTCTATCTCGTTTAAAGAATTTTTTCTATAATACATTTTTATATGCAAAATTTCGTAATTGTCATTTTTAATTTAGAAAATCTCATCATATAAATATATTTATAATATTAATAATTAAAAAAAATATTAAATATTATATATAATATTAATTAAAAGTCGTATTCAAGAAAAGAATTATTTCATTAAATCAATTAATTAACTAAATTTTTCTGAGCAATTATAATTTATTTATGACATTAGAGTAGAATAAGATTTATTTTTTCATTGATGTTTTATCTCTTTGATTTATCAGATTAATTAATTAATTTACTTTGCTTAAATAGTTAATTTATTAACATATTCAATTTGTTAATGTAGCCAATAAATTTATCTAATTTTTTCGTAAAAAAAAATTAATCAAATTTTTTACGATTCCCTTTCTTTCTTCTTAATTTAATACATATTAATATTGTGAAATAACTATCTGTGAATTATTGGTTCCGAAAGGGCAGACGCATATTTTTTGCTAAAAGGAGAAAAAAAAAACAATGAAAAAGAGAAATTATTTTTTAATTATTTTTTTTGAATTTCATTAATTAATTAATTTTATTTTTAATTTAGATGAAAATTTTTATTTTTCATAAAAATGAATGAAAAGTTCAAAAAAAATGTCAACGAAAAAATTTTCTACAAACAATAAAATTCAAAATAATAAATAAAAAAAGTAAAGAAAAAAAAAATTGAGTCAAAAACCGTAGACTCGGCTTATAAAATAAAAGATAAGAAATTTTCCTTTTCTGCATTTTTTCTGTTTTTTTCTTTTTTTGCTATTTTTGAACTGTATAATAATATTTAATATACGAGAAAGGCTTCATTTGAAAATTTCGATTCCAATGAACTTATGCGTATAATAATTTTAAGTGTATTTCACGAGACGTTATGAATTTCTCTAGAATTCTTCGTGTTAAAATTTTTATAAATAATTTTTTATATAATATTATTTTTCTTGAATTCTCATTTTTTTTTATGGTCTTTTTGCTATATACGTTGATTTTATGCTTCTGCGGAGTTTATATTTATTATAAAGCTAGGCCGCTTTTAGGCGTTTGACTACCCGATTATATATATGTAATAATTATAAAGAAGAACTCGAAATTAATAATATACATATATATGTCAAATATATGTATAAATATATGTCACGTATGAAATTATAATAAAATATTATTATTAATATATTAATTATTATTTTTAAACTAGAAATTGAAAATAAAAATTCAAAATTAGAAATTAGAGCTAACAAAAATTGATTATTTTTATAAATAATAATATTCTTCAGAATAATTCAAATTTTAAATTAATTAATTTTTATTAATTATTAACAGAATTTAAATTTTTTTAAAAATATTCTTCGCCATAATCCAATATTGTTTTCATTAATAAAAAAATTCTTCGAAGGAATTCAATTATTTCCTTTTTTTTATAAAATTCTTTGCAAGAATTCAAATATTTTTCTAAATAAAAAAATTCTTCAAAGGAATTCAATTATTTTCAAATTTTTTGATAAAATTCTTTACAAGAATTCAAATATTATTCTGAATAAAAAAAATTCTTCGAAGAAATTCAATTATTTTCAAATTTTTTGATAAATATCTTGAAAGAATTTAATTATTTTCAATTATTTATTTTTCAGAACAATTTTAATAAAATTTCTCGAGAGAATTCAATTATTTTCGCAAATTTTAATAAAATTCATCGAAAGAATTCAATTATTTTCAAAAATTTTAATATAATTCTTTATATGAGAATTCAATTATTTTTTATACAATTTTTACCGAATTCCTCGAAAGAATTTTAATTTTTTTTTTAAATTATTCAATAAATATTCAATTTCTATAAAATTTCTTGATGGATTTCAATTATTCATAAATTTTAAAAGTTTGAATAAAATTCTTCGATGCAATTAAATTATTCTCAAATTTTTTTATAAAATTCTTTATTCAATTATTTTTCTAAATAAAAAAATTCTTCAAAGGAATTCAATTATTATTAAATTTTTTAATAAAATTCTTTACAAGAATTCAATTATTTTTCTAAATAAAAAAATCCTTTGGAGGAATTCAATTATTTTTAAATTTTTCGATAAAATTCTTTGCAAGAATTCAATTATTTTCAAAAAAAAAGTTCTTCGAAGAAATTCAATTATTTTCAGAACAATTTGTATGAAATTTCTCGAGAGAATTCAATTATTTTCAATACAATTTTTACCGAATTCCTCGAAAGAATTTTAATTTTTTTAAAAATTTACTCAATTTTAATTTCCTTTGAAACAATTTAATTATTTTCATAGAATTTGAATAACATTCTTGGAAGATTATAATTATTTTCAAATCAATTTCTATAAAATTTCTTGATGGATTTCAATTATTTATAATTTTTAAAAGTTTGAATAAAATTCTTCGATGGAATTAAATTATTCTCAAATTTTTTGATAAAATTCTTTGCAAGAATTCAATTATTTTCCTGAATAAAAAAATTCGAAGGAATTCAATTATTTTCAAATTTTTTAATAAATATCTTGAAAGAATTCAATTATTTTCAAAAAAAAAGTTCTTCGAAGGAATTTAATTATTTTCAGAACAATTTCAATAAAATTTCTCGAGAGAATTAAATTATTTTCGCAAATTTTAATAAAATTCATCGAAAAAATTCAATTATTTATAATTTTTAAAAGTTTGAATAAAATTCATCGAAAGAATTCAATTATTTTCAAAATTTTTGATACAATACTTTATTAAAATTTAATTACTTTCAATACAATTTAAACTAAATTGCTCGAAAAAATTTTAATTTTCTTTCAAACAATTCAATTATTTTTAAAGAATTTTAATTTTTAATATTATTGAAAGAATTTAATTATATTCAAAAATTTTGTTACAATTTTTTATCGTAATTGAATTATTTCAATTCAATCTTAACTAAATCTTTCCAAAGAATTTAAATTTTTTTCAATATTATTAAATTATATTCAAAGAATTTTAATTTTTCTTTTGGAATTTATAAGGACTAAGTAATGATTATTATTAATTATATGAATTAAAAATTAGTTATGATTGATTGGTAATTGTAACTATTGATTTTGAAATTAATTACTATTTTTACTTTACATTCAAAATCCAAAGACTTTGGAGAAAAGCTTCGAAAAATGAATAAAATTTTTAACTTTTTTAATAATTAATAATTGTTAATAATAAAAATAATAATATTTTAATATAATTAAATACCGTATATTTTTATTTTCGTCTGAAAATGTTTTCTTGTATTTTTTATATATATAATAACATTTGTCTTTTCTCTTCCCCTAATATCGTCGATATCACGTTAAAACTATCGCGTATAATAAATATTTAAAACATGAATTTTTTTTTAAACATTTTTATAAAGTATATGAACTTGTATCTTTTCGTCCTCGTTCTCTCTATCACACATACATTTTCTCTGATAATAAAAAATTTATCTTTTTTTTTCATCCTCTTCATAAATAGTGTGTACATATAACAACGATATTATATGGTAACGTAACATTTTTTCTTCTTCATTTTTTTTTTTTGCTAACAGTATAACGATTTTTATTAAATAGTGTCATAGCGTGACATCGAGAGGATTGAGGGAATCGCGCTGAGAAAGTGACTGCTCATTATTTATAGTAGAGATGATGAATAATTATATAGTTAGTAGAAATTTAGATCAAAGATTTATTTTTGTATATTATGGTAAATTTTTTTTTTCTTTTTTTTAAATAGAGATAATAGAGAGTTTGAAATAAGTGTTTTTGTGTGGGGACTGCGTGGGTGTATAATATGTGCATTTACGCAATTTTTTTTCTTCAAATTCTTTTGCGCATCTCGACGCACGCACCTGCCCTTGGACTTTTATTTTCTTTTATTATTTTTTGTCTAAATATCGTCAACTTTTTCCATTCCTTCCTTATACTTTTTATTTCCTTTCGCTCTCTTTTATCATCATCATCATCATCATCATAATAATTATAATAATCATAATTATCCTCATCATTATCATCTTCATCATTATCATCATTAATTATAATTTATAATATTTATAATCCTTCTGCTTTTTCTTTTTAAATATCTAAATATAAAATTTATCCAAAGAAAGTAAAAGTATAATTTTCTAATTATATTTTCGTTAATTTTATATTTCATCTTTTTTTTTTACTTTTTGGTAAAATTATATATTTTTTTGTTGATCGATCGGAATTTTTAGTTTGTCACACGCACGATTCGGGACCAAAAAATACTGGTATTTTAAAATATGTGTCATCTCTATTTTTTTAAATTGGGTCTTAATGATTTTTCCTTGTCTATGAAATATTATCGATTGTTCTTTGATTCTGTTTCTGATGCTTAGCTCCACGCAAAGAAGAAACTTGAGCCCTTGGAAGTTATTTCCGAAGTAGGTACTTGAAAGTTATTTTATGATTCAAGGTCTCTTTTGTGCATAAGTGCTGCATTTTTTCATCTAATCACTATTTTTTTCATTTTTCTTCCCTTTCAAAAATAAAATATTTTTTGCTTTATTTCAAATTATTTTGCTCTTGATTATTAAAAAAAAATTTTTTTTCTTTTCTTTACTTTTTTTCTACATGAAATTTCAAAAAAAAATTTTAAACAAATAAGGGTATAAAGAAAAAAAAATGAAGTAAAATGTAGGAAAAAAGAAGAAAGAAGTTTAGAAGAAAAGAAGAGTAGAGAGTAAAAAGAAGAAGTTGGTGAAAGATAAGAAAAAAGGAAAAGTTAGATAAAAAGATAAGAGAAAAGTAGGGGATGAAAAAGAAGTGAAATATCAGTAGGAAAGAAGTAGAGAAAAAAAGAGAAGTAAAAAATTAGTGAGAAAAAGAAGTAAAATATTTGAAGAAATAAAAAATAAGTAAGAAAAAAGTGGAAGTGGAAGAAGAAAGTAAGAAAAAGAGGAAATGAAAGAAGAAAAAAGAGAAAAAAATTATCTTTAAAAATCTAACTTTTCAGAATTTTAAATAAAATTCTTGAGAGAAGATTATTTATTTAAAAGCAAAAATGTCAATTATTTTCAATATAATTTTAGGAAATTTCAATTATTTTCAGTGCAATTTTATAAAATTTTAATTTATTTGAATAGGTTTAAAGAAATTTCAATTATTTTTTTAAGTAATTTTTTTAAATTTTACTATGTTTTAAAATCTAAGAATTTTTAATAAAATTTTTGAAAAAAGATAATTTTTACATTTTAGAAAAAAAAATTGCAAACTTTCTTAATATAATTTTGGAAAATTTCAATTATTTTTAATGTGATTTCAGAAAATTTCAATTATTAGAATAAATTTTAAGAAATTTTAAGAAATTTCAATTATTTGAATAAATTTTAATTATTTTCAATGTAATTTTAGACAATTTTAATTATTTGAGTAAATTTTAAGAAATTTCAATTATTTTTAAAGCAATTTTTGAAAATTTTAATTCTTTGAATAAATTTCAATTATTTTTAAAGTAATTTTTGAAAATTTCAATTCTTTGAATAAATTTCGATTATTTTCAATGTAATTTTAGAAAATTTCAATTATTTGAATAAATTTCAAGAAATTTCAATTATTTTTAAAGTAATTTTGGAAAATTTCAATTATTTGAATAAATTTCAATTATTTACAGTGTAATTTTAAAAAATTTCAATTATTTGAATAAATTTGAGTAAATTTCAATTATTTTTAAAGTAATTTCAGAAAATTTCAATTATTTGAATAAATTTTAAGAAATTTCAATTATTTTTAAAGTAATTTTTGAAAATTTCAATTATTTGAAGTTAATTAAAAAAATGTCGGAAGTTGGAAAATTAGTGAAAAAAAGAAGTGAAATTTTAGGAAAAATAAAAAAGGACTAAGGGAAAAGTGTGAAAAAGAGAAATAGTATTAAAAAAAGGTCAGAAAAAGTCAGAAAATGTATTAAAAAAAGAAAAAAATAAAGAGAAAATGGTTAAAAAAAGGAGAGAAAAGTTTAAAAAAGGAGAAAAAGTCTAAAAAAGAAGAAAAAAAGTACAAAATAACTAAAACAGAATAAATTTCCCAAACAGCATCAAAAAATCCCAAGAAACACTCGAGAATATTCATATAAACAAAAAAAAACCATTAAACCCCCAAAAATCAAATTTTTTCAAAATTGATTCGAATCATCTGAGAAATTCACGACGGAAACATTTGAGAACTTGACGTGTACCCGTTTTTTTTTTCTTATTTATTTATTTATAATTTTTTCTCTATATCAACAATCGCAAATTCTGCTGGCAGTTGCATGCGTTGTTCGTTTAAATATTATTTTCCTTTTTTTTGTTTTCTATTGTTTTTCTCGCATTTGAGAGCGTCTAATTTAATAACGAAATTCCGCTGTTGTAACCGGAATTTTTTTTTAAATCCAAATTCTCCGCAAAAAAATTGAAGATTTTTTCAATCAAATTCTCATAATGAGAAAGATTTATCGTTTTGCGATAGATTCAAGAAAAGAAAAAGAAACGGAATTTTCGTTCGCAGCCAATTTTTGTGAAGAAAACCTTTAGGTATATAATTAATTAAATTAAAAAAAACACACAAAATTAATATTTAAATAGATTAAATATTAATAGATATTAATATTAAATCCTGATATTGATATTAATGATCTTTTTTTTTCATCTCACATGGTATAATTATTGTTCATTTAATACATTATTTTTATGAAAAAATTACGCGTTATTGTCATAGGTCAAATTTTTGTCCTCTCTTTTCTCATTTTTTTTTTTTTTTGTTTCATTTATTTCTACAGTAAAACTTTCAAATGCTCTCTTCAATATGGAAACGACAAAATAGAATTTATAACATCAACTAACTATATTGTACAGTAGCAAAACTTTTGCAAAACACTTCCCTAAAATTAGGTCCATGTTACTAAATCTCTTGGAGCAGGAGAAAGTTTTTTTTTTATTATTTGCTTTTTTATTTCTTTTTTGGATCGAAAAATTTGAACTATGAGAATTTTCAAACTCGATTCAGATTTTAATGAAATATTTGAGAGACTCTTAAGAATTTATTAAATAGGTACAAATGAAGTTTGGAAGAGTTCCACCCTTTCTTTGAGGAAAAGACTTTACTTTCTAAAAATTTATTCTCTAGATAAGAAGATTTAAATTTAATTTTTTTTTCATTTTTTTTTAAAATTCTCGTGTTTTTTTTCAAATTGTGAATTTCTATATATATGTATATATTTTTTTTTACTGTTTTTCGTCTTTTCGATTATTTTCTCTCTCTCTCTCTCATACAAACATTTTTACGTACATACAAACACAATTTGTTTCATTCGAAAAATTGTCAAGACTAGAACTAGATTTTTTATTATTTTTATTCTCATACTCTCACTGTCTTCGTCTAGATTTAATAGAGCCGCTTTCTTAAAGACGAGTATTATTTCGCTCAGGTATATTTCAAGGTTTATACATATGTACACTGCTTGAAGATCGTTTTTTTTTTTTTGTTTTTCAAAAGAAAAGGAAAAAATTTTTATTTTTTTTGGAGAGGAAAGGTATTGTGCCAGGTTTTTTTTGTTTTTTTTTTTTTTTTTTTTTGTCAAAATGGAGTCACCAATTTTTATCTAAACGGGACACCTGACTACCTCATACTCAAACATGAGTGAGACGGCAACGAAGACGAAGTAGAGAAGGAACATAGTGAAGCCGAGACTTTTGTTCATTCGCCATTTAAAGCAGGCGATGCTTAGAATTACGAAAAGAAGCATGCAGAACAAGATCGCTATACTGCAGACCATTCCCACTGAGTTCACTTCCACAGGTTTCCCGTAGATTATACCATAGATGAGCCATGGAATCGGAAGCCTGTAAAAAATTTTAAAATATTTATTTTATTACAATTTTTTTCTATTAAAAACAATTAACTGCACTGAAAAAAAATTTATTTCATTCCCAGGGAACGAATCAGTGAAAGTATTTAAAAATACGGACTTTGCGGACCAAAAATGCAAAATTACGGACCAATTTTACTTAAAAATAGAAATTAAATTGAAAAATTGACAAAAATTATTATTTTATATTATAAGAACATTGTACTTATCTTCAAAATTATTTTCATCATTTCAATTCAATTATTATTTTTAAAAATTTTTAACTAAAATATATCTTTAAAGAAATTAATTTTCGAAAAAGTTCTTTGACAATAATTTTCAAATCCATTTCTTTACAATATTCAATTTTACGAATTTCAATTATTCGTAAATTCTTCAATTAAATATACATTAGAAAATAAAAACTTCAAATAATACAAAAAAAATTCAATTAAACTTTTTCCAAAAAATTAATTTTAAAATTCAATTATTTCTAAAAATTTACGCTACATTATTCAATTATTATCTAAAATTTCAACTGAATTTTTTTTTTAAATCAATTATTATTAGAAAATTCTACTAGAATTCAATTATTCAAATATAAAAATAAATCATTTATTATTTCTTAAAATTGAATTCTCATAAAGAATTTTATCAATAAATTTTTAAATAATTAAATTCTTTCGACGAATTTGAATACAATTTTTAAGAATAATTAGGTTTTTCGAAAAATTCGATTAAAATTTAATTAAAAATAATTGAAATTCTGAGATTAGTTTCATTATTGGTGAAAATAATTGAATCCCTGTAAAATTGTTATTATTCATGAAAATAATTGAATTATTGCGAAGAAATTTATAAAAAAATTTGTAAACAATTGAAATTGAAATTGAAATTTTGATTATTTATGTAAACAATTAAATTTATTTTTAATAATTGAATTCTTTTAGAAGATTTTATTAAAATAGTAGATATTGAAAATTATTGAATTGTAGAAAAGTGTTGAAAATAGTTAAAATTTTAACAATTTTTAAAATTAAAACTTTTTCTAAATTCAATTACTTCTAAAAATTTATCCTAAAATGCTCTTAATGTTCAATTATTTTGTAAAATTTCAACTAAAATTCATTTTTAAATCAATTTTTATTAGAAAATTCTATTAGAATTAAATAATTTAAATACACAAATAAATAATTTATTGCATAATTGATTGCTTCTTAAAATTGAATGCTCGTAAAGAATATTATCAAATAACTTTTTAAAAAAGTGAATTCTTTCGACGAATTTTAATAAAATTTTTAAGAATATTTAGTTTTTTCAAAAAATTCGATTAAAATTGTATTAAAAATAATTGAAATTCTGCAATGAGTTTCATTACTTGTGAAAATAATTGAATTATTGAAAAGAAATTTAAAAAAAAGTTGCAAATAATTAAATTCCTGAGAAATTTTTATTATTTATGTAAATAGTTAATTTTATTTTAAATAATTAAATTCTTTTAGATAATTTTATTAAAATAGTAGATATTACAAATTAAATTAAATTAGAATTTTAGAAAATTTTTTAAAATAGTTTAAAATTTTGTCAATTTTTAAAATTAAACCTTTTCTAAATTCAATAATTTCTAAAAATTTATCCTAAAATTCTCTTAATATTCAATTATTATGTAAAATTTTAACTAAAACTCATTTTTAAATCAATTTTTATTAGAAAATTCTACTAATTAAATTATTATTTTAAGAAACATTCAATTAATAAATTATTTAATTTATTAATTGAATGTTTCTTAAAATTGAATTTTCATAAAGAATTTTATCAACAAATTTTTAAATAATTGAAATTTTCTTGACAAATTTTAATAAATTTTTTAAGAATAATATGATTTTTCGAGAAATTCGATTAAAATTGTATTAAAAATAATTGAAATTCTGTCGAGAATTTTATGAAATTTTCGAAAAATAATTGAAATTTTGCCGAGAATTTTATGAAATTTTTGAAAAATAATTGAATTCTTGCTACGAATTTTATGAAAATTTGGAAAACTAATTGAATTCTTAAGAAGAAATTTATTAATTTTTTTTTAAATAATTGAATTTTAGCGAAGAATTTTATAAAAATTATTTTAAATATTTGATTTTTTTCGAAAAATGTTATGAAAATTGTGTTTGAAAATAATTGAATTCCTGTGAAAATTTTATTATTTATGAAAATAATTGAATCCCTGTAAAAATTTTATATTATTTATGAAAATAATTGAATTGTCGGGAAAAAATTTATAAAAAATTTTCAAATCATTTACAAAGATTTACGGACCTAGTTCGAGACCTGCATTCCAATAACCGATTACTTGACTACCTAGGTATATAAACATTTATTTGAATAAAATAATTTTTTTTTTCAGTGTATAATTGTTGAGAAACAATTTCTCCTTTACAATTTTTTTTTAATTTTCTTTTCTTTTATATAATCCTTGTCTGACTTAAAAGAAACTATACTACTTAATATAAAAGAAAATTAGATTTATAATTTGAAAAATAAAAATGTGTGTAACTAATTGTTAAAATAAATCTTATTCTTTTTTAAAAACAATTTTTGATAATCAGGGAAAAAATGAGAGTCAGTTTAGAAAAATTCTTGTCTGACTCAAAAAAAAAACTCTACCACTTACAATAAAAAAAATAAGGTTTGAAAATTCAAGAAAAAAACTCTATTTAACTAGTTGATAAAATAAATCTTATTCTTTTTTAAAAACAACTTTTTATAACCAGGAAAAAAATATAAGCCGGTTAAGAAAAAAACTTGTCTGACTTGAAAGAAACTCTACTACTGACAATAAAAATATTAGCAGGTCATTTATTATATTTTTAAAAATTTTACTCATTAGATTATTATTTTTATTATAATTTTTATTTTATTCATTATTTTATTTGTTATTTTTGCTACTTCTCCAGATTTTTAAGACCAAGTTTTATAAAAAAAAATTATCCTCTTCGTCTGACTGAAACTATTTTGTTCCACTGAACTTAATGGATATTAAAAGCAATATATTTTTTAAATTGTGGCTGACTTATAATATTCATCTACTACTTAATTTAAAAGCTACTTCCAAATGTCTGAGAGAATTCATCTTTTACTACTAATATAAAAATAACGACTCAAGTCAGTCTGAAATTATTTTTTTCCTACGAATTCCAACGGATAAATAATTTAAAATAACTTGTCTGACTAAAAAGGGAATTTACTACTAAAAACTAAAAGAAAAAATATAGAATTAATCATTATATTAATAATTTTTTCTACACTACTAAAAATAATTAAATTTTAATAACTTTTTGTCTGACTTAAATTGTCAAGAAATGGAAAATCAACTAGTCTGACTGAAACGAAATTATACTACTGTCAATAAATATAATTACCGTCTAGTTATTCAAAAAAGAATTTTTTTTATTTCATAAAAATTTTCAATGATTTAAAAACAATTTAGTCTGACTCAAATGAAACTTTACTACTGAGAATGAAGCAAAAATAATTGTTAAGTATTTTGTCTGATTAATTTGAGAAACTAAAAATTTTGTTTTTTTGCCAAATTTAAAAAAAATATACTTTGTCAGCCTTCAAACTGAATTTATTTCAAACAAAAATTTAAATTAGTTAATTATTTTTAATAATTTGAAAATAATTTAATTCAAATAATCTAAGGAATTATTAATAAGAAATATTATAATTTATAAATCATATTTATATTTTTAACTATTATTAAATAAAATAAATTTCTTTTAATTTAACACACTCTTAATTAGAAATTGATATTCTAACAATTTTTTTTTGTCATCTCTACACCAAGAATTTGTAATTTCATATTTTCGTTTTTTTTTCTCATGAATTTTTTTTTAACACTTTTGTTCGCAGCAAAACATATTTCAGACGTCTAATTAGAACACTATATGATGGAAAATGAAGTGTAAAATAAAAATAAAAACGAAAGAAAGAAAAAGTTTGAAAAAAAGGAAGAAAAAGGAGAAAAGTGGAAAAATTTGTAACACACGATTTTATGTGCTTTCATTTCAAAAGCATTAATTTTATAATTAAAGTGAATGCATTAATATTAAACAGTTGGAAATTTACATAAAAGATATGTTGTTTCACGAGAAAGCATATTTGGTTTCACTTGTGAATAATACTTATATCACAACATTTACATTTATGTTAGATAACAAATTTTGATTCTGTTTTTCTTAAAGAAAGGTAAATAGAAGTTAAATTAATATATGCTAACTGAATAGGTATAACTACTATAATTTATAAAATTTCCCAAAATGAGAATAAAAGAAAAATAATAAAATCTTTGCCTGACTATAAATCTTTCCTATACTACTGAAAAAATAATAAAAAATTCTAATAAATATTTAGCTCATTCAACTTTGAAATTTTTTGAAAATAATCTAGTCTGACTTAAACGTGACTTTACTACTGAAAATGAAAAAATAAAGTATTTTGTCTGACTTGAACGAGACTACACTACTAAAAATAAAATTTTGTACTTAAAAATTCTACTACAGTAGAAAATTTACAATTATTCGAAAATAATAATCTCGTCTGACTAAAACGAGACGTTGCTACTCAGAACAAGAAAAACAGAAACAAAAAAAATTTTATATCACTTTTTGTTTGAGTTAAATTTGCAATAATTAAAAACGAAACCTAGTCTGACTTAATCGAGACTACACTACTAAAAATATGAATTATTACATTTAGTTATCATGAAAATAAATTTTTAAATTTTCCCGTACCAAAAGCTATGATTTTTTTAAAGTGGTATAAAAAAATTATCTTGCCTGACTTAAATGAGATTTTACTACTGAGAATAAAAACAAAAATAATAAAATCTTTCCCGGACTAAAGCCTTTCTATACTACTGAGAAAATAATACAAATCGGAATAAATATTTTTCTCTTGTTTGTCAAATTTGCAATTATTTGCAAATATTCTAGTCTGACTTAAACGAGATTTTACTACTGAAAAGGTAAAAGTAAAAATAATACAAATTATTGTGCCTCGATAATTATTTTTCTACCATTAATATTTTTAGTTGAATAATTAAAACTTGCTACTTTGTTCCTGTAACTTCATCAAAAATTATTTTCATCATTACGATTATTCATTTCTAGAATTTTCAAGTAAAATTCTTCAATTTTTTTTTTTAATAATTTTTGAAAAAGTTCTTTGTGAATTTTTAAATTCTTTTGTTTACAATTTTATTTTACGAAATTCGATTATTCTGACATTTTTCAATTAGATATATTAGAAATTAAAAACTTCAAAGAATTAAAAAAAAATCCATTAAACATATTGAGAAAAATTAATTCTATAGAATTCTTAATTAAAAGAATGAAAAGTTCAAATTTTCAAAGATTTTAATTTCAAATTCATTTTTACATCAATATTTATTAGAAAATTCTACGAGAATTCAAGTATTTAGCTAAAAAAATTTAATATTTAATTAAACAATTGAATATTTCTTAAAATTAAATTTTCATAACGAATTTTATCAACAAATTTTTAAATAATTGAATTCTCTTGACAAATCTTAATAAAATTTTTAAGAATAATTGCATTTTTCGAGAAATTTGATGAAAATTATATTATTAAAAATAATTGAAATTCTGTCAAGAATTTTATAAAAAGTTTTAAAAATAATTGAATTTCAGAGAAAAATGTTATTATTTACAAAGATAATTGAAATTTTGCAGAGAATTTTATGAAATTTTTAAAAAATAATTGAATTCTTGCAACGAATTTTATGAAAATTTTGAAAAATAATTGAATTTTTGTCGAGAATTTTATGAAATTTTTAAGAAATAATTGAATTTCGGAGAAAAATGTTATTATTTATAAAGATAATTGAAATTTTACAGAGAATTTTATTAAATTTTTTAAAAATAATTGAATTTCGGAGAAAAATGTTATTATTTATAAGGATATTTGAAATTTTGCAGAGAATTTTATGAAATTTTTTAAAAATAATTGAATTCTTGCAACGAATTTTATGAACATTTTGAAAAATAATTGAATTTTTAGGAAGAACTTTATTAATTTTTTTTAAATAATTGAATTTTAGTGAAGAATTTTATAAAAATTATTTTAAATAATTGATTTTTTTCAAAAAATTTTATGAAAATTGTGTTTGAAAATTGAAAATAATTGAATTCCTGTGAAAAATTTTAATATTTATGAAAATAATTGAATGCCTAATAAGAATTTTATTATTTACGAAAATAATTGAGTCCCTGTAAAAATTTTATATTATTTATGAAAATAATTGAATTATCGGGAAAAAATTTATATATAAATTTTGCAAATCATTGAATTCTTGCAAAGAATTTTACCAAAAAATTTAATAATAATTGAATTTCTTAGAAGAATTTTATTATTTATAAAAATAATTAAAATTTTTTTGAAGAATTTTATTAAAATTTTTTATTATCCCAATTAAATTCTTTTGAAGAATTTCTTTGAATTTCTTTAAAATAATGGAGTTTCTTTAATAATTTTAATTGAAAATTTTCAAAGTAATTGGATTTTATATGACTAATTTCTTTCAAGTTTTTACAAAAATCGTGTTTCTTAATTAAATTCAACAATTTAATTTTTGAATTTTATTAAAATTTTTAGAGAATAGTTGAATTCTTTCAAAAAATTTCTTTAATTTATTAAATACAATCGAATTTGTTAATAATTTTATTGAAAATAATTGAATTTCTGAGAAGAATTTTATTATTTTTGAAAACGAATTTAATTACTTATAAAAAAAATTGAATCGTTTCGAAGGTTTTATCAATATTTTAGAAAATAATTGGATTCTTTTAAAAAAATTTTTAAAAAAATTAAAATTTTTCATGAAATGTTATTAAAATTTTTAATTGTTTTTAACTAGAAGTCTTCTATAAATCCATTATTTTTAATAATCAATTAAATAAATATTAAAAAATTTACTCTCTAAATTTGAATTAGTAAAAATGTTTACTAATTAGAATTAGTGATTGACTTTTTGCCTTTGAATTAGTAAATTTTACTAAAAAAATTAGTAGAAACAACTACTTATTATTAGTAAAATTTACTAATTCAAATGCAAAAAGTAATAAATGTTTTTAATTAGAAATAGAAATTAGAAATTTAAAAACTAATAAAAATTTCATAAAATTTAGAGAGTACTGAGAGTAAAAATATTTATTATAATTTATAATATATTTTAAATTACCGCTAATTTTAAACAAGTCACTTAATCCATAAATTCAGGACAATTATAGAATCCGAACACTGTCAGTTAAAGAAATCTAATTAATTAAAATTTAAAATAGAATTAAATCAGTTAATTTATTAATTAAGTAAAAATTACTATAATTAGGTAAATTGATTATTATCAACTAACTCGAATTAAGAGAGTAGTGGAATATTAGCATATATAATACTATTATATTCAATTATATAAATTATCGAAAAAAGAAAAAAAGTTAATAATCATAATGAAAAAGAGACGAACAAGAATAGAAAGATCCCCTTATTGGATTTTCCATTTTTCAATATTACGAATTGTTTCAAATATTCCATTTTTATTGCATATAAATCGAGAAACGTTTATGGAACGATTTTAATGCTGAATTTTTTTACCAATTGTAAGACAAATACGTGACAAGTTACATGTACACATGAGGACTGTGTATAACAAACACACACACATACAGAAATTTATATACTTATATATACTTGTATATATAACACTCATTTTATATATATATATATAACATTTATATACATATATATACATAACGTTCATATACATATATGGGGGATTTCACGGGAAGTGATCCGGCCTCATGCGTTTACACGTCATACTTTGATGACTTGTAGTTTGCTTTAAAAAAAAGATGAAAATTAGATAAAATATGTTTTGGAAAGGGGTTTTCGTGTACTTTTAAATAAAGATGTTAGTTTTTAAAAAAAAAAATTTTTTGACCTTGAAAATTAAAAATTAAAATTTAATTTTCATTTTTTTGTACAATCGGTATTTTTTTTTAAATTTTTTTTTATTTAGAATGAAAGCTGAGCTCTTTTCCTATCAAAAACATATCTGCCCAAAATGGGACTAGAATTATTAATACTAGTTAATTAATTTTACAAAAAAATTAAATTTTAATTTTTAATTTTCAAGGTCAAATAATTTTTTTTTTTTTAAACTAAAATATTTATTAAAAAGTACACGAAAAGCCCTTTCCAAAACATATTTTATTAAATTCACATCTTTTTTTTTAAGCAAACTACAAGTTATCAAAGTTTGACGTGTAAACGCATGAGGCCGGATCACATGTTGTACAGGACTCATGCGTTTACACGTCAAACTTTGATAACTTGTAGTTTGCTTGAAAAAAAAGATGTGAATTTAATAAAATATGTTTTGGAAAGGGCTTTTCGTCTACTTTTTAATGACGATGTTAGTTTTTAAAAGAAAAATTTTTTTGACCTTGAAAATTGAAAATTAAAACTTAATTTTCATTTTTCTCTATAATCGGTATTTTAAAAATTTTTTTTTTTATTTAGAATGAAAGCTGAGCTTTTTTTCTATCAAAAACATATCTGCTCAAAATGGGACTAGAATTATTAATACATGAGAAATAACATTTACTTTTGCGCTAAAACAATGACGCGCTGCGCTCTCGCGCGCTGATTTTTGATGTTCACACTTCACTTCTAGATGAACACTCTCTGCATTTCACAGGGTTGAGACTGTCACTATTAATATGCCTGCATTATGCTCACCAAAAAATTAGAAAGAAAATAATTTTGTCTCCATTATTATGTGGCCTTAAAAAAGGCCGATTGGTTCTATTTTTCATGATTTACTGATTTCGTGGCCTTGAAAAAGGCCGTTTGGTACTATTTTTCATGATTTACTGATTTCGTGGCCTTGAAAAAGGCCGATTGCTATTCAGATAATCGGAAGTACACCCACAAATGATGAATGGTAATTGAATGAATGATAATAATTTTAAGAAAAAGTTTAACTTATGAATTGAAATTGCAAAAGCTTAAATGAAATTTTGAAAAAATGGAATTGTAACATTACTTTTTGTACACTTTTTTAGATTTTTTGGTACTTACCTGCACTTGATTTGATGACTTTCGTTTACTTTTAGGAAAGTAATCGAATTCTTCTGATGATGAAAATTTTTTTAATTTCAACTTACCGTCTTCGATAGGAATAAATGCGTGATATTTTAAAGTTCCCGTAATTGTTGCAGCTGAGTTAAATCTGGATTTCAATTGCTCAGAAGTTGTTGCATGGTCTTCTTTACTGCTAAAAAAGATCTCCGTTTCTTTGCAATTTTTCTTTGCCCACAAAAATAAAGCATAAGCATCAAGTATTCTATCTTGATTAGGACATTGCAAACTAAACCGTGCGGCATTTCTTTTAATATTTGCTCCTATCCCGTCGCATGCTCCCTTTCCGTGAGCAGTGGGATGGAAATGCCATTCGGCTGGTATATCAAAATCAGATTTATGTACTAATAAATTTGCAAAGTTGCTTTTGTTCTTAAAGTGCTGTCCAGCTCCATCTGAGACGTAATAAATTTTTTTTGGACTATATGTCGTCTTTAGAAATTTTATTATAATTTTTTGAAATTCATAGACTGCAACTGTGTCGTGAACTAAATTGTCTGAAATAATTGCTAAGCTTTTGTGCTGCAATTTTTGATCTTTTACGAAATAAATTACTACTGTAAATAACGTAGCTTGATCATTATTCCAGTGAAATCCTTGTATCGAATCTTGAAGAACAAATTTGTAGTTTTCAGCAAAGTCGCATGAAACTACAAATTCGTCGTCTTTCAAGCCTTCTTTTAAATTTTTAAAAAATGATGACTGCTCTTTTACAAGAAAATCATGGGATCTGAGTTTTAACATTTCTTCACACAATTCGTTTATGAAGTCACTGGAATTTAGCACAATTGTCTTTAACGTACATCTGTCAGTTTGAAGCCAAGAAGCGTAAGTTATTTCGTCCAAATCGTGATCATCGAAGTATTTTATTAAATTTTCTTTCATTTTATCAACGCCTGGACAGTTGTTACATTCTCCAAACATACAACAAGGTGTTGCATTTGAACAAACTAAAAGCTTTAAACAATCACGATAGTTGTTTAATACAATACTAGAGTCGTTTGTTAAGCATTGGATATCTATTTCGTTTAACATCAACTTAAGATTTTCGTGATGCACACAAACACAGACCGTGTGAGTGCCACTACTGCCCGCCAAAACGCAATGTTTTGGTCTAAGTTGCGTGAATTTCGAGAAGCCTATCTTAATTTCTTCATTGCGTGATTTAAATTCTGTATACAATTCTTTTAAATTGCATAAAATCAATCTTTTTTGAACCAAAACCTTTTCATCATTTATTCGTACTGAAACACAGTCTTTAACTCCCGGCAATAAACGACTCATACTATCGTCCTCATAAAATTTTTTGACTAATGATTCAACATCGAGACTTAATGG
The DNA here is from genome assembly GCF_015476425.1 of Leptopilina heterotoma. Lineage (NCBI taxonomy): Eukaryota > Metazoa > Arthropoda > Insecta > Hymenoptera > Figitidae > Leptopilina > Leptopilina heterotoma. The sequence continues at coordinate 5,429,096 of NW_025111138.1, forward strand.
ATTCCCCTTTTTGCGATTTGGAAGTGTCAGAATTCCACTCTTAGCAACAAGATTTTTAGCGTTTCCAGCTTGGCGTTCGGAAGTTCCAAATTCAGATGCTATTTTTTTACGACTCCAAGATTTTGGAGCTAGTGTGAGAAGTAACATTTTTTCGTCACGACTAGTACTTTCTTGGAATTTTTCCTTAATTTGTTTTAAAACTTCGACACCTGCTAAGTGATATTCATCTTCACACGTCTCTGTTAACTTTTCTTTTTTTTCAGAAGGTAGTTCTTGTACTTTGTTAAGCTCCTTTCTACAAGCAGAACAAATTTTTATTTCTGCAGTTAATGAAGGAAATCGCAATAGTAAATTTTGAGATATTCGCCTAATATCAACTGATTTGTGGTTTTTTTTATTAAACGGATTAAAACACGTATTGGACCATACTTTCGTAGATTTTTCTTCCTTCGTAGATGACATGATTTTTGAATTACAATTTTCAATTTTAGAAAATTAGTTCAAAATTAAAAAAAAAATTTTGCCGAAAATAAAGATTAAAAAAACACGAATTAAAAACAGCTGAAACGAAAATTACGAAAAAAAACTAAAATAAAAAAAATAATAAAGAAAAAACTAAGTTTTTAATAGTAAAATCCACCTACCTTATTAATCAATCGTTTGCTAATAAATTGTAGTAAATTTCTTAAAGAAAATAAATTTATAGCAGTAATAATTTGAACGGAGAAGCAGTCCTTTATATAGTATTGAATAACTTAACTCAGTTTCGAGAAACTCTCAGATCAAGCTCTGCGACATCTGTCGGATGAAATTAGCACTATTGACGGTGCTCATCCAAAGTAGTTAGGTGAAACTCAGCGCGCGAGAGCGCAGCGCGTCATTGTTTTAGCGCAAAAGTAAATGTTTTTTCTCATGTATTAATAATTCTAGTCCCACTTTGAGCAGATATGTTTTTGATAGAAAAAAAGCTCAGCTTTCATTCTAAATAAAAAAAAAAATTTTTTAAATACCGATTATAGAGAAAAATGAAAATTAAGTTTTAATTTTCAATTTTCAAGGTCAAAAAAATTTTTCTTTTAAAAACTAACATCGTCATTAAAAAGTAGACGAAAAGCCCTTTCCAAAACATATTTTATTAAATTCACATCTTTTTTTTCAAGAAAACTACAAGTTATCAAAGTTTGACGTGTAAACGCATGAGTCCTGTACAACATGTGATCCGGCCTCATGCGTTTACACGTCAAACTTTGATAACTTGTAGTTTGCTTAAAAAAAAAGATGTGAATTTGATAAAATATGTTTTGGAAAGGGCTTTTCGTGTACTTTTTAATAAATATTTTAGTTTAAAAAAAAAAATTTTTTTGACCTTGAAAATTAAAAATTAAAATTTAATTTTTTTGTAAAATTTATTAACTAGTATTAATAATTCTAGTCCCATTTTGGGCAGATATGTTTTTGATAGGAAAAGAGCTCAGCTTTCATTCTAAATAAAAAAAAATTAAAAAAAAAATACCGATTGTACAAAAAAATGAAAATTAAATTTTAATTTTTAATTTTCAAGGTCAAAAAAAATTTTTTTTTAAAAACTAACATCTTTATTTAAAAGTACACGAAAACCCCTTTCCAAAACATATTTTATCTAATTTTTACCTTTTTTTTAAAGCAAACTACAAGTCATCAAAGTATGACGTGTAAACGCATGAGGCCGGATCACTTCCCGTGAAATCCCCCATATATACACACAAAAGGACTTTGTATCTGGAGTCGGGCATTTTGCCAGTTGGCAGTGACGCAAAGAGAGAAGAAGGACAACGATCGATATGTGGAATCAAGTCGAATGTCGTTTTTCCGTATTTTCCGAATTGGAAATGAAGGAATCGATTCATTTTCCAATGGAAACGATCGTTTCTCTGTGAAGAAAATTGTGATATGTCTTTACTGTGCGGAGACACTTTTGTGGGATATGTTTTAAAATTCCCTGGTTTTGTGAATGTTCAGGACAAATGCTTCTGCTGGTATCTACTTTTTTTTTTTAAAGAGAATATCGCACTTGACTTTAAAATTCTTCTTTGGAAAATTGTATTTAAAGAATGGATTCGTCTAAAATTTTTTTTTTTATTATTTTACTCAAATAACAGAAAAAAGCAAAATCTACTTAAACCGCTTAAATACACCTTTTAAAACGAAAAAATGATTGTAAAGTACCCTATTTATCTAAATTTAAAACTTTAGGTTAAGTTATAACTTTAGGACTTAAAAATAAAACAATATTCTCAAGTCCTTAGACTTGAATCTTAAATCAGTCAAAAATGTTTTTAATTAAAATTGTTTTAGTCAAAAAAGGACTGAAAGTAAGTTACAGTATGCGAACGAATTAATGATCTATTTAAATTTGAAAATAATATATAGAGGACAATTATAAGAAAATAAATAGAAAATTTTATCGACAGAATAAAAAAGATAATAATAATAAATAATAATAATAATTTGAATTAAATGAAAGTTAATATTTTTGCAGGTCAATTTTTGAATGAAGGAATCTATATTATAAATAGAAATGCTTGTACTTTTGTGTAAGTTGTGAGATGATATAAATTCAAAGTTTGTTTCTAAGAGAAAAATACTCAGTCAACTGTGTGATAAAACATGAATGGTATGACATGCAGGAACCTTTCTTAGACACTTATCTTGTTTATTCTCTAGTTTCCATCTGTTTTATTATATATGGACTTAATATTATAAATATAAATCTGCATGTGTATTTTTTCGCCCATTTTTTCCGCGACGATTTCATTAAATAATTGCCAAAAGAAAATAAACATTTTTTTCAAAGTTTTTCAGTCAGTCATTAATTCAAATTTATAAAAATTTTTACTAATTCAAATTTTAGAGAATTACAAAAAATACCTTGTCTGACTTAAGGTGGAATTTACTACTTAAAAGTGAAACTGCAAATATTATAAAGTGTTTTTGACCTTCTTATTATTTGTATTTATACTAATTAAAAAAAAAAAAAAGGAGTTAACTATTTGTTCTGATTAAAACTAATTTTATTACTATTAGAAAAAATTTCTATTCAAATTTAAAAAAAAAAATATGAATTGAAATAGATAGTTTTAAAATTATTATAATTACAATAATCATATATTCTGGCATAGGGAATTCAGGTAAAAGTCTGAAAAAATTTAATTTTTAGAATTCATATGAAAATTCTGATTTTTTTTTATCTTTTTTCTTTGACTCATAAACCATAAAATTACCACGAATTCTAATAACAAAACCTTCAATTTTCTCAATTACTGACAAAAATTTATTTTTTAAATAACTTAAATCTTGAACAACTATCATAAAATAAATAAATTATTTAATAAATAATTTTACTTAAATATTTCAAAATTAATTCAACTTTAAAAGAGTTGTGTTTACAATTTTTATAAATAAATCAACTTCAAACGGCTTCAATTTCAAATTTTATAAAATTTCAATGTTGAATGAATTTAATTAGAAATTTTAATGATCTTAGATTTTTGAAAAATTTTAATAATTCAAAATCTTCTAAAATTAGTTAAATTTGTCAATATATATTTAATTAATTATTTTAAAAAATGGATTTATAGAAGAATTTTAGTTAAAAACACCAAAAAATTGAATTTCGGAAAGTTACAAATGATTGCAGAAATTCAATTATTTTCAAAAGTAATAAAATTCTTATCACAAAATTCAATTATGTTCAAAATTTACCAACTAATCTCGACAAAATCCCAATTATTATCTTTATAAATAAAAAAAAAATTCTTCTTCAAAATTCAATTATTTTCAAAATTTTTTTTAAAATTAATTCAATTAAAAATTAATTTTAATTATTTTCAAAAAATCTCCTCTTATTTCAATGATTTTCAATATCTACTATTTTAATAAAATTACCCAAAAGAATTTAATTATTTAAAAACAATTATAATAAAATTATAATTATAATTAAAATTATAATAAAATTCTACGCAAACATTTAATTATTTTCATATAAATAATAAAAATTTCACAGTAATTCAATTATTTTGATAAATAGTAAAATTTTTACAGGTATTCAATTATTTTCATAAATAATAAAATTCTTTCATTATCATAAGGTAAATAATAAAACTCATCGTAGAAAGAAAGAATTTAATTATTTTCATAAATGTAAATGAAATTTTTCGTAATAATTCAATTATTTTCAAAAATTTTGATAAATCTCGTTATAAGAATTGAATTTTAATAAAATTCATTGCAATAATTCAATTATTTTTATAAATAATAAAACTCTTTGCAGAATTTTCAATTATTTTTAATACAATTTTTATCAAAATTCTCGCAAAATCTAATTATTCTTAAAAATTTTATTAAAATTCGTAGAAAGAATTCAATTATTTAAAAATTTGTTGATAAAATTCTTTATGAGAATTCAATTTTAAGAAACATTCAATTTTTCAATAAAATATTTATTTTTGTATTTAAATAATTGAATTCTCGTAGATTTTTCTAATAAAGTCTCAATTTTTCATACTTTTAACTAACAATTCTGTAGAATTTATTTTTATAAAAAAGTTTAATTGAATTTTTTTGTTTTTTAATTATTTAAATTTTTTATTTTCTAATATATATTTTATTAAAGAATTCCCGGATAATTAGAATTTCGTAAAATTTGAATTGTAAAGAAATAGATTTGAAAATTCTCCAAAAACTTTTTCAAAAATTGTTAACAATATAATTGTTATTTTTTTAACAAAAAGGTTTGCATTTGAATGTTTTGAAGAATCTTAATTCCTAAGGAAAAATAATAATAATTCAATATTTTAATATTTTAAGAAAAAATTATTGTTTTTGAATAATTTTAGAATTAAAGATATTCGTAAATGAATATTAACAGAATACATTTTTTTAAATAAAATTTTTTCCTTTATTTTCTAAAAATTCAAAAATTTTCAGTTTCATTTTCAATTAAATTTTCTAATTGACAAATATAATTTCTAAACATTTTTTCCCTTATTCTTAAAAAATTTGGAATTTTATTAAAATAATTGAAATTAAGAAATAGAATTGATGCAATTTATTTCCTTATGAAAATTGAGAATTTTCTACAAAAATATTTTTTTGTTTTTTTTCCCAAACGAAAAATATGAGTTTCTATAAAATATTGTTATTGAGAATTAATAATTATGCATAAAATGGGTATATTAACAATTTTCTAGTATTTTTTATAAATAAAAACGAGAAGAATTTGCATAATAATTGAGATCAGTCAAAGGAAATTTGTTAAAGAAAAAAGCTTTTAACAAACAAAATGGATATACTTTTTATTTGTTAATCATAATTTTTTCTAAATTTTCTAATTTCTAATATTATTTTAATAAAGAAAAAATAGGTAACTGCATATTTTCGATTTTTCAAACAATATTTTTTAAAGAAAAAAAAAACAAAAGCATAAGAAACTAACTTCAAACTGCGGACAGAATGAAAGAAAGAATACGACGATTATTATGTAGTTAATAATTATAATAATAAAATTTAAAAATGTTTTTTTGAGTTAACTTTGCAATAAATATGAAAAAAATCTAGTCTGACCCAAACGAGACTATACTACTGAAAATAGAAATAATTACCGTTTAGTTATCAGACACCTAATTTTACAAATTTTCTGCTTCATATACAAAATTAATAATAAAATTTTTCAATTTCTTTATTATTTTCCCAGTAAAATGTAAAACTATCACAATTTACAAAAAATACCGCAAAAGAGAGCAAAGTCGACATTAGGTCTAAATCTTTGAGAGAATAAATTTGAAAGCTTCTTGGCAAGAGAAAATAAATTTTTATTTTTTCTCTCTCTCCTTCTTTTTGGTAAAAGTATCATTTAACGAGAACGAAACGAAACAGAAATATATATAGTATAGTTCCCTCCCAGAGGGAATTGATTTGAGGTGTGTAATAAAAGAGGGTATTTTATGAACACGGATGGATTTTGTCATTGTTTAGAGGTGGGGATTTATATATATAATATATATACAATGTATAGGCTTACCCAACGGTTACGTCGAAAATGTTACTACCGACGGAACTAGATACAGCCATGTCGCCGAAACCCTTTCGTGCTACAATGACACTGGTAATGAGGTCGGGGATGCTGGTTCCGGCAGCGAGGAACGTGAGACCCATCACTTCCGGTGGTATTTGAACGGTATCACCGGCGACGTTCGCCCACCAAACCATCAGGTACGAATACGCTGCTATCCAGAAGATCGAGCCGATGAATGTTACAGCAAAAAATTTTTTACCTGCAAAACAATTTTATTTCAAATACAATTTTTATTTACAATACCAATTTTTTTTTTTACAATTTTATTCTTTTTTTTACAATTTCATTTTTGTATACAAATTTAATTTAGAATAAACAATTATTTTATAATCCAAATTTTTTTCAACTCCCTACGTTTTTACAATTATACTATTTACTGTAGAAATTTTTTTCAAAAACAAATTTTATTTACTCTCTAAATTTGAATTAGTCAAAAATAACTAATTTTGAAAGCAAAATGTCGATCACTGATTTAAATAGTAATATTTACAATAGTAATATTTACTAATGAAATGTAGAAAGAAATAACTAATTTCTTAACTCAAAAAATTACCAAATCTATAATAAATTTTCAAAAATAAAATAAAATTACAGTAATTACTAATTAAAAATTTATGTCTGACTAAAGTTCGCTTTTACCACTGAAATTAAAAAAAAACATAAAACAAAAGACGTTTACCAAAATTAAAATTTATTTTTGTGAAATTAAAACTATATTTTACTACTAAAAGTTAATTCAACGTTAATAATAAACTAGCAACAATTCGCGCGCTAAAGCGCGCGGCTAACTTCTTACTACCTTTTTTAAATAAAATTAGCAATTTTAAAAATAATAAAATTTGAAAACTTTCTAATTCAAATTTTTGTTGAAAACACTAAAAAAAATTCAATTATGGAGAAATTACAAATAATTGCAGAAATTCAACTATTTAAAAAAATAAATAAAATTCTTCTTATAAAATTCAACTATGTACAAAATTTGAAAAAAAATTTTGTAAAAATCCCAATTATCTTTACAAGAAGCAAAATTCTTCTCCAAAGTTTAATTATTTTCCTACATGTCAAAAAAATTCTTGTCCTAATATCAATTATTTTCAAAAATAAAATGCATTTTTCTAATTTCAATGATTTTCAATATCTACTATTTTAATAAAATTTCAAAAAAAAAAATTCAATTATTTAAAAAAATTTTTAATAAAATTGTATGCAAACATTTAATTATTTTCATAAATAATAAAAATTTCACAGGAATTCAATTATTATTTTTATAAATAATAAAATTTTTTTAAGGAATTCAATTATTTTCATAAAAAATAATGTTAAATTCTAGACAATAATAATTGAATTAAAATGACGAAAATAATTTTGATGAAGTAACAGTAACAATATTCTTATAATAATATAAAATAATGATTTTATTACTTGGTCATCTTTAATTATTATAAAAAATGAAGAAATCGATCACTTCGAGTCTTCGTCTCGGAGCAATCGATATCTTCATACATATTTTATAACAAATACTTTTATAAGTTGTTTAATTTAAAAGAGGTTTGAATTCGAAATTTTTGAAAGTAGTTAGACAATGTGAGTTCTCGGTTATAGTTCGCAAGGCCGCCGCTAGAGGCGCCACTAGCGCTGCAGTCGGTGAATGGCGCGCGTTTTTGAAATTAGTTCGCGAGGCCGCCACTAGCGCTGCAGTCGGTTATGGCGCGTATATTTGAAATTGTTTAATTTCTACCTAACCCTAATTTCTAGCCTAACCCTTTTTACTAGTGCAATTTGCTATGTGTGAATCCGTGAGTTGGGTATAAATATCTGGAATTCAATGCCAACCCACAGTCGGTATTGCAGATTCCATCATTAACAGTTGATTGAAATGCAGATTCCTACCCTACATTTTAATTCAACCGTCAGAGTAGGGAACTGTTTTTTCGACATGTTTCGACCCTCATCTGTGTTATATTTTACACATGTGTTAGTGCAATTTGTGATGTGTGAATCTGTATATTGGGTATATGTACACACGACAAAGAAATTTACCTGGAACAACCATAAATTTCACTATATTAACGAAAGTTTTAGTTATTTCAGTTAAGACTTTCACCTTATTGCAGTTCCAGTTAAAATTTTATTTCCGTGTACAACACCTGAAATAGATTTCAGATATTCACACCTGTCTCTTTTTAATTAATTATTAATTCATTAATGATTTGTCTTATCTATCCAAATATTTTATTTTAACGAGTCTTGAAAATTTTTTTCTTCAAGACAAGTACATATCAGGATATTTTACTTTAAGAGCTTTCTTATTATATAATCATTATAAAATATACATTACAATTAAATGTAAGTAGTTTTTTATCAGTTGATATTAATTCATTGTTGAATCATAGTTGATGCATTAATGACTCATTGTTGATTCGTTAATGATTCATCGGTGATTAATTAATGATTTATTATTGATTCATTAATGGTTTACGGTTAAATAATTCTTTAAAGATTCATTATTGATTCATTTCTTATTAATTTTTTGAATAATAATAATTTATTAGTTAATGATTTGTCTTGTCTATATAAATACACAGAGAAAAATTAATAGTCAAAATTACACTGAGAGAAGTTTAGCACAGCATCTGAACTCAGATACAGCAGCCGCGCGAAATGAGGGTTAGATATTGTTCCCTGATTTTATTCAGATGCTGAGATAAAATAGAACAGCATATGTGCTAAAACTTTCGTATATGTGTTAAAAGTTTAGTTTCTGTAATTCTGTACACCAGAACGAGAAGTCTTTAAAACCGTGGGACCAATGTTGCGCGGAAGGTTAGGTACAGAATCTGAAACATGCGCAATGCAGAATCTGAGCTAAACTTCCCTCAGATACACCAGATCATGGACGAATATACGTTGAAAGACTTTTCATTTCAAAAAGGGTAAAATGATGTTTTTATGTTACTTAATCGTATGAACGTATCCACTATTAATACAGTTCAAACTAATAAGTGGGTCTCTACTAAACGAAAAATAATATATTTTTCTCATCTAAAATTGCGCGAAATTGTAGTAGAGGTGGGAGGGGGTGAATCTCAAAAAAAAAACTACATGACATCATTTGGGAACGCTTCCTAACCAATTGACAAATATTTCAGTTCATCCCAGTAAACGAAAACTAATTGAAATGAATTAAAAAGAATTCACAAAGAGCTTTCGTGAATCCCGCTTTGTGACAAATACGAATTGGAGCCATGATGCAATTTTCCTGAATTCGTGAAACTGTATTGAACTTCCGAACCTTCTATCCGTACCAATTCACTGGACAAGTTTTGAGCCTTTAATTTTTTTCAATTCGTTAGCACGAATTCAATGCATTCCTTGGCCATTTCTTTCGAATGCGAATTCGTTTGGACAAATTGGTACATATTGAATTAAATTCAATTGAATATACAAAGAGCTTGAGTGAATCCCGCTTTGTGACAAATACGAATTGGAGCCTACCAAAAATGTTAATTCGTTTCAATTCATTTGAATTAGTTTTTTTTTACTGGGATTATTGGTTCATTAATGACTCATTGTTAATTCATTGTTGATTCCTTAATGATTCATACTTGATTTATTTATGATCCATTGATGATTCATTAATGTCTCATTGTTAATAAATTAATGATTGATAGTTGATTTATTTATAATTCATTATTGATTCATTGTTAATTCATAGTTGATTCACTAATGACACATTGTTGATTCATTAATGATTCATAGCTGATTTTTTATGATTCATTAATGACTCATTGTTAATTAATTGTTGATTTATTAATGACTTATAGTTGATTTATTTATAATTAATTGTTGATTCATTAATTATTCATAGTTGATTTATTAATGGTTCATAGTTGATTTTTTATGATTCATTCTTGATTCATTAATGATTCATTGTTGATTCATTAATGACTAATTGTTGATTTATTAATGCTTCAGTGTTGATTTATTAATTATTTACTGTTTTTTCATTAATGATCTGTCTTAAATATCCAACTATTATTGAAAATGAATGATGAAATGTTAATAGTAGTGAATAAACTCCATACATTAGGTTGAAAAACTTATCGATGTCGAGTAAAAATGCTTGGTATTGTAGATTTAGTAGATTTTAGTAGATTTAGTAGAAATGATATCTTATTTTAAAATAAATAGATATTTTTTCCAAATATTTTTGGGCTGTTCCTGTAGAGAATAAAAATGGAAAAGATGTTGCTGATGCAATGTAATATTTAGTAAATAAATGTATTCCAAAATACCTGCATTCAGATAATGAAAAGAAAATAATCTTACAATTAACAATTTGAATCAGAAACGAAAATGAATAAAATTACTTTTAATCAGCATGCAGGAATCTAAAAAATGTCAGTTGTTGAACGATTTAATAGAACACTTAAGAGTGAAGGTGTAAATTTAGAAGTTGTTGACACATTAAAAGTACCTTTTTTAAAATTAAAAAAAGTACCGCAGTGAATACCAAAGTTAAAAAAATCATGATAAAGTACGAGTCATCAAATAAAACATTAACTAAAACATTCACCATTGGGGTCGTCCATAAATTAATTAAAACATTTATGGGGGAGGGTCTACACGGAAAAAAAGTACGTGAATCCTTCCTTGAAAGTGCTTGACTTTTGGATAGGACACAAAATACAAGGCTGTATCATATACTTTTTATTAGAAAATATAGAAAAGTCCTAGAGTTATTCTAGTACTAGTATGGGCAACAGTGTTTTTTAAATTTTAACGAAAAGTCATTTGCTCAGTTTTATAAAGTACGTGAAAGATTAGTTGACTGCGCTTGAAAATTCTGTAGAGCATGCGCAGTGTGCGTTGCGCGTTTCTACCCAAGGTAAATGCCAGCTGATCGTCTGTTTCCATTTGTGTTAATTTCAGATGTGAATATACTATTATTTTATGAAAAACAAATAGTGTTAATATATATTTGTCTTCAAGAATTGACTTTCAAAAAAATATTTTTTATTTTGTGTTTCTCACAAAACAGAATGTTATGTAAGTATCAGTTTTCAGTGAAATAGCATGTCTCAGAAGTCGTGAAAAATTTCACCATGTGGTATATAAGAACAATTCGATACGTACTTTTAAGTGTTAAAAGTGTGTTTATATTTAAGTTATACGCGAATATATGTGTGTGTTATAGGTTAGTTCATAAGTTTTGACGAACGTCGAAAAGTGATACAATAATTGTTCTTTGTTTGTGTAATTAATTATCCAAATATGTGAATAAATTTCAGAAAAACTGTGTGAACAAGTGGAAATTATTTTTTTTATTTTACAATTTTTTTGAAAGTCAATGAAATTCTTAAGCAAGGTTATTTTAGAAATTTTCATTGACTGCTTTTGAAACTCTCATGCAAAAGTACAAGACTGTTTTCAGTATTTTGTGTCGTATCCTAAAGTCAAGTATCGAGTCAATGAAAATTTCACGTATTTTTTTTCCGTGTAGCTAGTTCTTACGAACAATAGAAAAAATTGAGCTGATGTATGTAAAATATCTTACTAGGAGGAGGGGGGGGGGGGGGGAAGGTTAAATTTTCAAAAAATATTTTACGTAATTTATGGACGGCCCCATTGACAAAGTTGTATCAACTACACCTGTGACTTATAAGATCAATAATTACTATAGGACCAACCAATAAGTAAAATATCCTGGTACATATCTTGTAGAAAAAGTTGTCAAGTCTCGTGGAAATAAAATTTTGATTAAGTGGTTAGACTTTAATTATTATCAAAACAGTTGGATAGATAAGACAAATTATTAATGAATCAACTAACAATTATTATTGTTGACTATTGAAAACTACTTAAATTGTATTATAATGTATATTTTATAAGGATTTTATAGAGAGGAACTTCTTAAAGTAAAATATTCTGATACATACATTCTATAGCAATAGTTCTTAAGACTCGTGGTATTAAAATATTTGTCAAGTGGTTAGGCTTCGATAATTCTCATAATAGTTGGATATATAAGACAAATCAATAATGAATTAATAATGTTTCATTATTTTATTAACAGTCAATCATTAATGAATCAACAATGAATCATAAATAAATCAAGTATGAATCAATAATGAATTAATGTTAACTACAAAAAAGACTAGTTAATTTGAATTATAGTGTATATTTTGTAAGAATGCTATAAAGAGGAACAGTTTAAAGTAAAATATTCTGAAGTACATATATCTTGTAGAAAAAGTTGTCAATTCTCGTGAGACTAAAATATTAATCAATCGCTTAGGCTTTGAAAATTCTCCTATTAGTAGGATATTTGTATAAGACAAATCATTAATGAATCAATAATGAATTATTAATAAAATCATTAATTAATCAATAAAGAATCAACTATCAATCATAAATAAATCAACTTCAAAACATTAATAAATCAACAATGAATTCATGTTAAATATTAAAAAGCTACCTATAGTGAATTATAATGTATATATTTTATAAAAAATCTATAAAAAGGAACTTCTTAAAGTAAAATATCCTGATGTATTTTATAATACAAATCAATAATGATCAATAATGATCATTAATAAATCAGTCATAAATCATTAATGAATCAACTAACTAATTAAGCAAGCCAACGATTTGTCAAAAAAAAAGCAAAAGGAGTCTTTGTCTTAGTCAAAGTGATAGTCAAAATCTTAGTAAAGTTAACGTTCAAGTCTTATTCCAAGTCTTAATCAACGTCTTAGTCTAAGTCTCGTTCAAAGTATTGGTCACAGTCCAAGTCTTAGTCATGATCAAAGTCTAAGTCAAAGTCTTAGCCATGGTGAAAGTCAAAGCCTTAGTCAAATTCTTGGTCAAAGTCTCGTCCAAAGTCCTAGTCTTAGTCCAAGTCAAAGTTTCAGTCTTTGACTTTGACCATAGTTAGTCTTAGACTTAGATTTACTTTGATTTTCTTTGATAAATCGTTGACTTGGTTTAGATTTTAAATAAAATTTCATTCGTAATTAAAAATAACAGTAAAATGAATTATTTTTTATCCATTCTGGTGTTATTTTTAATACCTCACGATTTACTGTGTAAGGATTCCAATTCAATTCAACATGCTCCTTTTGTCAATACCACGAATCCAATCTTGTCAAAGTATAACTCTCCTAGTTAAGTCAGCTAGTATAATTAGTCATTTTGAAAGTTTTCTTAGTTGTGCATGCGCATGTTTCTGCTTTAGCGGTATTTGGCTCTGTGAATCGTGAATTTACGTGAATCGTGGAATTTTTTTATGCATATAGAATGGGTTTTCTATGTCTTCCACGTTTTAAAATGAAGCTATTACATTGTATATCACTAATATAATGTAATTATAAGTAGTCAATTATTTCAGACATTTTAGATTTAGTTCCAGTCTAAAATTAATTTCATACAAGCGGTATCAACATTTTTTAGTATTCTAATTAGTTTTGTTAAAACGTACTTTACCATTGCAATATGTAATGCATGGATTTGGATGCATTTACATTAAGTTCTTGACAAGCAAGTAAAATGGTGTATATTTAATTATTCATTTCTTGTTAAGTCATTAACGATTCTTTAATAATTCATTATTGATTCATGGTTAACTTATTAATGATTCATTATTGATTCATTAATGCATTGTTGATTCATTAATGATTCATTATTGATTCATTGTTGATTCATTGTTGATTCATTGTTGATTCATTAATGATTCATTATTGACTCATTAATGATTCATTATTGATTCATGGTTAACTTATTAATGATTCATTATTGATTCATTGTTTATTCATTAATGATTCATTAATGATTCATTATTGACTCATTAATGATTAATTATTGATTCATTATTGATTCATTAATGATTCATTGTTGACTCATTAATGATTCATTGTTGAATCATTAATGATTCATTATTGATTCATTGTTGATTCATTAATGATTCATTGTTGATTCATTAATGATTCATTGTTGATTCATTATTGATTCATTAATGATTCATTAATGATTCATTATTGATTCATTGTTGATTAATTATTGACTCATTAATGATTCATTATTGATTCATTGTTGATTCATTAATGATTCATTATTGATCCATTCATTCATTGTTGTTTTATTATTGATTTATAAATGATTCATTTTTGATTTATTAAGGGGTTACATCACTTTGACCCGACCAAAAAATACGCTTTTTCAACAATTTTTATTTAACAATAGAAATTTTTTTAAAAATTCCAGTGTTAGTTTGATGCAATCTTATAAGGTGTAAGCTTACGTTGACCTTATACTATACGCTGTGATTATTGTCATAAGATTACCGTAACCTTACATGTAATGTTACGTTGACATTAAGGTGTCAATTTTTTTAAATATAATGATAAGAGTACAATATTAATTCCCCTTTAAATGTTTCCATCATCCAATTTTTTTAAGAGTTTTCTTTTTATAATATATTTTTCAGATTTTTGAAAAATGTATTTTTATATATTTTATATATAATATTTCGATGTACTTTTCAAACATATTACAACTTGTTTAAGTGAATATTATTTAAATATTATGTAAAATTCATTTGTTTTCTATTTATATTAACCTTCTTGTTTCACAAAATTGTTGGTGTATGGCTGATTCATTAAGGATCCATTATTATTAATTCATTATTGACTTATTAATGATTCATTATTGATTCATTAAAGATTCATTATTGATTCATTAATGATACATAGTTGATTCAATAATGATTCCTAGATGATTCAATAATGATTTATAATTGATTAATTATAGTAATTCATTGTTGATTCATTAATGATTTATATCTGATTCATTAATGATGCATTATTGATTCATTACTGATTCATGTTGATTCCTAGTTTATTTATTAATGATCGCTAATTGATTTATTAATCATCGCTTATTGATTCATTAATGATCCATTATTGATTTATTAATGATTCTTGTTGATTTAAATTTGATCCATTAATTATGCATTAATGATTCATTATTGATTCATTAATGATACATTAATGATTCATTGTTGATTCATTCATGATTTATGACTGATTCTTCGTTAATTCTTTAATGGTCTATGGCTGATTCGTTAATGATCTATTAATGATTCATAGTTGACTCATTAATTATTTATAGCTGATGAATTAATGATGAATAATTGATTTATTACTGATTCTTCTTGTTTCACAGTTGATTTATTAATTATTCATAGTTGATTCATAAAGGATTCATTGTTGATTTATTAATGGCTCATTATTGCGATTCACTAATGATTTGTATTATTCAATATATGGCATATTTTTTTAGAAGTTCCTCTTTACAAAAATTCTTATAAAATATACATCACACATAGCACGTTATCTTGCTGTAAGCTTATTCTTTAAGCTTATGAGTGAAGTTCGACAGTAAACTTAAGGTAAACCCAGAAAAACCGTAATATGTCCCCATCATAGTAAACTTACATTATAGACAGTGTAGTGGCACAGTGGTTCAAAATTACAATTTAGTGTTCATAATCACCTACATCCTACAATTTTGACTTTTTTTTTAAATAAATAAAAAAAAAGAAAAAGTTGCCTATTATGGCTGCAATAATTTAAATAGTAGTTTAAATAAAAGTTAGGATAGAAAAGTAAATGTTTATAATAATTATCTCTCTATATTATATAAAGATTTCGTCGCCGGATTCATTGTTTTGAAGTCAAAGGTCAAAAGTCAAAGATCATAGGTCATAGGTCAAGAGACGAACATAACCTAAAAATTAGGTCAAAGATCATAGGGCATATGTCAAAAGATGAACACAACCTCAAAATCAGGTCAAAGATCATAGGTTAAGAGACGAACATAACCTCAAAATTAGGGAATAGATCACACACTAGCGCTGCGCATGGGAAAAATGGAAAACACAATTCATTCACAATTGATAGAATTATAACACTGAAAACAATACTATAATTATTTTACTTTGATAATATTAAAAAAGTATGAGGAACACATGAAAACATATATGACACACATGAATTAGTGAAACATAAACAAATAATATAGGTTATGTTTTGTGCTTCTCATTGTCAACAATTTAACCACATGTAGCGCTGGTGTTCCTTTCGGTATTTTTCACCCACTATTCGGGTACCGAATTCTGTTCCACTTTCAATACAAAATTTGCATTGTCGTTCGGTCTCCTTTGTTATGTTTTTTTCCTATTGGTTATGTTTTGTGCTACAATGTTTGCAAAACCTCAAAATTAGGTCAGAATGATAGGTCAGAGGGTGAACATAACCTTAAAATTTCCTTACAGTGTTAGGTCAGATGGCAAACATTGTAGCACAAAACATAACCAATAGGAAAAAAACATAACAAAGGAGACCGAACGACAATGCAAATTTTGTATTGAAAGTGGAACAGAATTCGGTACCCGAATAGTGGGTGAAAAATACCGAAAGGAACACCAGCGCTACATGTGGTTAAATTGTTGACAATGAGAAGCACAAAACATAACCTATATTATTTGTTTATGTTTCACTAATTCATGTGTGTCATATATGTTTTCATGTGTTCCTCATACTTTTTTAATATTATCAAAGTAAAATAATTATAGTATTGTTTTCAGTGTTATAATTCTATCAATTGTGAATGAATTGTGTTTTCCATTTTTCCCATGCGCAGCGCTAGTGTGTGATCTATTCCCTAATTTTGAGGTTATGTTCGTCTCTTAACCTATGATCTTTGACCTGATTTTGAGGTTGTGTTCATCTTTTGACATATGCCCTATGATCTTTGACCTAATTTTTAGGTTATGTTCGTCTCTTGACCTATGACCTATGATCTTTGACTTTTGACCTTTGACTTCAAAACAATGAATCCGGCGACGAAATCTTTATATAATATAGAGAGATAATTATTATAAACATTTACTTTTCTATCCTAACTTTTATTTAAACTACTATTTAAATTATTGCAGCCATAATAGGCAACTTTTTCTTTTTTTTTATTTATTTAAAAAAAAAGTCAAAATTGTAGGATGTAGGTGATTATGAACACTAAATTGTAATTTTGAACCACTGTGCCACTACACTGTCTATAATGTAAGTTTACTATGATGGGGACATATTACGGTTTTTCTGGGTTTACCTTAAGTTTACTGTCGAACTTCACTCATAAGCTTAAAGAATAAGCTTACAGCAAGATAACGTGCTATGTGTGATGTATATTTTATAAGAATTTTTGTAAAGAGGAACTTCTAAAAAAATATGCCATATATTGAATAATACAAATCATTAGTGAATCGCAATAATGAGCCATTAATAAATCAACAATGAATCCTTTATGAATCAACTATGAATAATTAATAAATCAACTGTGAAACAAGAAGAATCAGTAATAAATCAATTATTCATCATTAATTCATCAGCTATAAATAATTAATGAGTCAACTATGAATCATTAATAGATCATTAACGAATCAGCCATAGACCATTAAAGAATTAACGAAGAATCAGTCATAAATCATGAATGAATCAACAATGAATCATTAATGTATCATTAATGAATCAATAATGAATCATTAATGCATAATTAATGGATCAAATTTAAATCAACAAGAATCATTAATAAATCAATAATGGATCATTAATGAATCAATAAGCGATGATTAATAAATCAATTAGCGATCATTAATAAATAAACTAGGAATCAACATGAATCAGTAATGAATCAATAATGCATCATTAATGAATCAGATATAAATCATTAATGAATCAACAATGAATTACTATAATTAATCAATTATAAATCATTATTGAATCATCTAGGAATCATTATTGAATCAACTATGTATCATTAATGAATCAATAATGAATCTTTAATGAATCAATAATGAATCATTAATAAGTCAATAATGAATTAATAATAATGGATCCTTAATGAATCAGCCATACACCAACAATTTTGTGAAACAAGAAGGTTAATATAAATAGAAAACAAATGAATTTTACATAATATTTAAATAATATTCACTTAAACAAGTTGTAATATGTTTGAAAAGTACATCGAAATATTATATATAAAATATATAAAAATACATTTTTCAAAAATCTGAAAAATATATTATAAAAAGAAAACTCTTAAAAAAATTGGATGATGGAAACATTTAAAGGGGAATTAATATTGTACTCTTATCATTATATTTAAAAAAATTGACACCTTAATGTCAACGTAACATTACATGTAAGGTTACGGTAATCTTATGACAATAATCACAGCGTATAGTATAAGGTCAACGTAAGCTTACACCTTATAAGATTGCATCAAACTAACACTGGAATTTTTAAAAAAATTTCTATTGTTAAATAAAAATTGTTGAAAAAGCGTATTTTTTGGTCGGGTCAAAGTGATGTAACCCCTTAATAAATCAAAAATGAATCATTTATAAATCAATAATAAAACAACAATGAATGAATGGATCAATAATGAATCATTAATGAATCAACAATGAATCAATAATGAATCATTAATGAGTCAATAATTAATCAACAATGAATCAATAATGAATCATTAATGAATCATTAATGAATCAATAATGAATCAACAATGAATCATTAATGAATCAACAATGAATCATTAATGAATCAACAATGAATCAATAATGAATCATTAATGATTCAACAATGAATCATTAATGAGTCAACAATGAATCATTAATGAATCAATAATGAATCAATAATTAATCATTAATGAGTCAATAATGAATCATTAATGAATCATTAATGAATAAACAATGAATCAATAATGAATCATTAATAAGTTAACCATGAATCAATAATGAATCATTAATGAGTCAATAATGAATCATTAATGAATCAACAATGAATCAACAATGAATCAACAATGAATCAATAATGAATCATTAATGAATCAACAATGCATTAATGAATCAATAATGAATCATTAATAAGTTAACCATGAATCAATAATGAATTATTAAAGAATCGTTAATGACTTAACAAGAAATGAATAATTAAATATACACCATTTTACTTGCTTGTCAAGAACTTAATGTAAATGCATCCAAATCCATGCATTACATATTGCAATGGTAAAGTACGTTTTAACAAAACTAATTAGAATACTAAAAAATGTTGATACCGCTTGTATGAAATTAATTTTAGACTGGAACTAAATCTAAAATGTCTGAAATAATTGACTACTTATAATTACATTATATTAGTGATATACAATGTAATAGCTTCATTTTAAAACGTGGAAGACATAGAAAACCCATTCTATATGCATAAAAAAATTCCACGATTCACGTAAATTCACGATTCACAGAGCCAAATACCGCTAAAGCAGAAACATGCGCATGCACAACTAAGAAAACTTTCAAAATGACTAATTATACTAGCTGACTTAACTAGGAGAGTTATACTTTGACAAGATTGGATTCGTGGTATTGACAAAAGGAGCATGTTGAATTGAATTGGAATCCTTACACAGTAAATCGTGAGGTATTAAAAATAACACCAGAATGGATAAAAAATAATTCATTTTACTGTTATTTTTAATTACGAATGAAATTTTATTTAAAATCTAAACCAAGTCAACGATTTATCAAAGAAAATCAAAGTAAATCTAAGTCTAAGACTAACTATGGTCAAAGTCAAAGACTGAAACTTTGACTTGGACTAAGACTAGGACTTTGGACGAGACTTTGACCAAGAATTTGACTAAGGCTTTGACTTTCACCATGGCTAAGACTTTGACTTAGACTTTGATCATGACTAAGACTTGGACTGTGACCAATACTTTGAACGAGACTTAGACTAAGACGTTGATTAAGACTTGGAATAAGACTTGAACGTTAACTTTACTAAGATTTTGACTATCACTTTGACTAAGACAAAGACTCCTTTTGCTTTTTTTTTGACAAATCGTTGGCTTGCTTAATTAGTTAGTTGATTCATTAATGATTTATGACTGATTTATTAATGATCATTATTGATCATTATTGATTTGTATTATAAAATACATCAGGATATTTTACTTTAAGAAGTTCCTTTTTATAGATTTTTTATAAAATATATACATTATAATTCACTATAGGTAGCTTTTTAATATTTAACATGAATTCATTGTTGATTTATTAATGTTTTGAAGTTGATTTATTTATGATTGATAGTTGATTCTTTATTGATTAATTAATGATTTTATTAATAATTCATTATTGATTCATTAATGATTTGTCTTATACAAATATCCTACTAATAGGAGAATTTTCAAAGCCTAAGCGATTGATTAATATTTTAGTCTCACGAGAATTGACAACTTTTTCTACAAGATATATGTACTTCAGAATATTTTACTTTAAACTGTTCCTCTTTATAGCATTCTTACAAAATATACACTATAATTCAAATTAACTAGTCTTTTTTGTAGTTAACATTAATTCATTATTGATTCATACTTGATTTATTTATGATTCATTGTTGATTCATTAATGATTGACTGTTAATAAAATAATGAAACATTATTAATTCATTATTGATTTGTCTTATATATCCAACTATTATGAGAATTATCGAAGCCTAACCACTTGACAAATATTTTAATACCACGAGTCTTAAGAACTATTGCTATAGAATGTATGTATCAGAATATTTTACTTTAAGAAGTTCCTCTCTATAAAATCCTTATAAAATATACATTATAATACAATTTAAGTAGTTTTCAATAGTCAACAATAATAATTGTTAGTTGATTCATTAATAATTTGTCTTATCTATCCAACTGTTTTGATAATAATTAAAGTCTAACCACTTAATCAAAATTTTATTTCCACGAGACTTGACAACTTTTTCTACAAGATATGTACCAGGATATTTTACTTATTGGTTGGTCCTATAGTAATTATTGATCTTATAAGTCACAGGTGTAGTTGATACAACTTTGTCAATGGGGCCGTCCATAAATTACGTAAAATATTTTTTGAAAATTTAACCTTCCCCCCCCCCCTCCTCCTAGTAAGATATTTTACATACATCAGCTCAATTTTTTCTATTGTTCGTAAGAACTAGCTACACGGAAAAAAAATACGTGAAATTTTCATTGACTCGATACTTGACTTTAGGATACGACACAAAATACTGAAAACAGTCTTGTACTTTTGCATGAGAGTTTCAAAAGCAGTCAATGAAAATTTCTAAAATAACCTTGCTTAAGAATTTCATTGACTTTCAAAAAAATTGTAAAATAAAAAAAATAATTTCCACTTGTTCACACAGTTTTTCTGAAATTTATTCACATATTTGGATAATTAATTACACAAACAAAGAACAATTATTGTATCACTTTTCGACGTTCGTCAAAACTTATGAACTAACCTATAACACACACATATATTCGCGTATAACTTAAATATAAACACACTTTTAACACTTAAAAGTACGTATCGAATTGTTCTTATATACCACATGGTGAAATTTTTCACGACTTCTGAGACATGCTATTTCACTGAAAACTGATACTTACATAACATTCTGTTTTGTGAGAAACACAAAATAAAAAATATTTTTTTGAAAGTCAATTCTTGAAGACAAATATATATTAACACTATTTGTTTTTCATAAAATAATAGTATATTCACATCTGAAATTAACACAAATGGAAACAGACGATCAGCTGGCATTTACCTTGGGTAGAAACGCGCAACGCACACTGCGCATGCTCTACAGAATTTTCAAGCGCAGTCAACTAATCTTTCACGTACTTTATAAAACTGAGCAAATGACTTTTCGTTAAAATTTAAAAAACACTGTTGCCCATACTAGTACTAGAATAACTCTAGGACTTTTCTATATTTTCTAATAAAAAGTATATGATACAGCCTTGTATTTTGTGTCCTATCCAAAAGTCAAGCACTTTCAAGGAAGGATTCACGTACTTTTTTTCCGTGTAGACCCTCCCCCATAAATGTTTTAATTAATTTATGGACGACCCCAATGGTGAATGTTTTAGTTAATGTTTTATTTGATGACTCGTACTTTATCATGATTTTTTTAACTTTGGTATTCACTGCGGTACTTTTTTTAATTTTAAAAAAGGTACTTTTAATGTGTCAACAACTTCTAAATTTACACCTTCACTCTTAAGTGTTCTATTAAATCGTTCAACAACTGACATTTTTTAGATTCCTGCATGCTGATTAAAAGTAATTTTATTCATTTTCGTTTCTGATTCAAATTGTTAATTGTAAGATTATTTTCTTTTCATTATCTGAATGCAGGTATTTTGGAATACATTTATTTACTAAATATTACATTGCATCAGCAACATCTTTTCCATTTTTATTCTCTACAGGAACAGCCCAAAAATATTTGGAAAAAATATCTATTTATTTTAAAATAAGATATCATTTCTACTAAATCTACTAAAATCTACTAAATCTACAATACCAAGCATTTTTACTCGACATCGATAAGTTTTTCAACCTAATGTATGGAGTTTATTCACTACTATTAACATTTCATCATTCATTTTCAATAATAGTTGGATATTTAAGACAGATCATTAATGAAAAAACAGTAAATAATTAATAAATCAACACTGAAGCATTAATAAATCAACAATTAGTCATTAATGAATCAACAATGAATCATTAATGAATCAAGAATGAATCATAAAAAATCAACTATGAACCATTAATAAATCAACTATGAATAATTAATGAATCAACAATTAATTATAAATAAATCAACTATAAGTCATTAATAAATCAACAATTAATTAACAATGAGTCATTAATGAATCATAAAAAATCAGCTATGAATCATTAATGAATCAACAATGTGTCATTAGTGAATCAACTATGAATTAACAATGAATCAATAATGAATTATAAATAAATCAACTATCAATCATTAATTTATTAACAATGAGACATTAATGAATCATCAATGGATCATAAATAAATCAAGTATGAATCATTAAGGAATCAACAATGAATTAACAATGAGTCATTAATGAACCAATAATCCCAGTAAAAAAAAACTAATTCAAATGAATTGAAACGAATTAACATTTTTGGTAGGCTCCAATTCGTATTTGTCACAAAGCGGGATTCACTCAAGCTCTTTGTATATTCAATTGAATTTAATTCAATATGTACCAATTTGTCCAAACGAATTCGCATTCGAAAGAAATGGCCAAGGAATGCATTGAATTCGTGCTAACGAATTGAAAAAAATTAAAGGCTCAAAACTTGTCCAGTGAATTGGTACGGATAGAAGGTTCGGAAGTTCAATACAGTTTCACGAATTCAGGAAAATTGCATCATGGCTCCAATTCGTATTTGTCACAAAGCGGGATTCACGAAAGCTCTTTGTGAATTCTTTTTAATTCATTTCAATTAGTTTTCGTTTACTGGGATGAACTGAAATATTTGTCAATTGGTTAGGAAGCGTTCCCAAATGATGTCATGTAGTTTTTTTTTTGAGATTCACCCCCTCCCACCTCTACTACAATTTCGCGCAATTTTAGATGAGAAAAATATATTATTTTTCGTTTAGTAGAGACCCACTTATTAGTTTGAACTGTATTAATAGTGGATACGTTCATACGATTAAGTAACATAAAAACATCATTTTACCCTTTTTGAAATGAAAAGTCTTTCAACGTATATTCGTCCATGATCTGGTGTATCTGAGGGAAGTTTAGCTCAGATTCTGCATTGCGCATGTTTCAGATTCTGTACCTAACCTTCCGCGCAACATTGGTCCCACGGTTTTAAAGACTTCTCGTTCTGGTGTACAGAATTACAGAAACTAAACTTTTAACACATATACGAAAGTTTTAGCACATATGCTGTTCTATTTTATCTCAGCATCTGAATAAAATCAGGGAACAATATCTAACCCTCATTTCGCGCGGCTGCTGTATCTGAGTTCAGATGCTGTGCTAAACTTCTCTCAGTGTAATTTTGACTATTAATTTTTCTCTGTGTATTTATATAGACAAGACAAATCATTAACTAATAAATTATTATTATTCAAAAAATTAATAAGAAATGAATCAATAATGAATCTTTAAAGAATTATTTAACCGTAAACCATTAATGAATCAATAATAAATCATTAATTAATCACCGATGAATCATTAACGAATCAACAATGAGTCATTAATGCATCAACTATGATTCAACAATGAATTAATATCAACTGATAAAAAACTACTTACATTTAATTGTAATGTATATTTTATAATGATTATATAATAAGAAAGCTCTTAAAGTAAAATATCCTGATATGTACTTGTCTTGAAGAAAAAAATTTTCAAGACTCGTTAAAATAAAATATTTGGATAGATAAGACAAATCATTAATGAATTAATAATTAATTAAAAAGAGACAGGTGTGAATATCTGAAATCTATTTCAGGTGTTGTACACGGAAATAAAATTTTAACTGGAACTGCAATAAGGTGAAAGTCTTAACTGAAATAACTAAAACTTTCGTTAATATAGTGAAATTTATGGTTGTTCCAGGTAAATTTCTTTGTCGTGTGTACATATACCCAATATACAGATTCACACATCACAAATTGCACTAACACATGTGTAAAATATAACACAGATGAGGGTCGAAACATGTCGAAAAAACAGTTCCCTACTCTGACGGTTGAATTAAAATGTAGGGTAGGAATCTGCATTTCAATCAACTGTTAATGATGGAATCTGCAATACCGACTGTGGGTTGGCATTGAATTCCAGATATTTATACCCAACTCACGGATTCACACATAGCAAATTGCACTAGTAAAAAGGGTTAGGCTAGAAATTAGGGTTAGGTAGAAATTAAACAATTTCAAATATACGCGCCATAACCGACTGCAGCGCTAGTGGCGGCCTCGCGAACTAATTTCAAAAACGCGCGCCATTCACCGACTGCAGCGCTAGTGGCGCCTCTAGCGGCGGCCTTGCGAACTATAACCGAGAACTCACATTGTCTAACTACTTTTGAATGTCTTAATTCCTGTGGAAAATCCTGTTCCAAAAATAAGATTTAAAAAAATAGGAATTTTGCAAATATTTTTCTTCTTTTTCTAAAACAAAATAATAATTTTGTTAAAAAAAATGTGATTCATAAACAAAAATAATGCAAAATAAATTTCATTATTATTAACTTTTTTATAATTTTTCTTTTCAAATATTTTCAATTTTAAAATTAATATATTGAAAATCATCGAATTGTTGCAAAGAATTTTATCAAAAAATTTGATGATAATAGAATTCCTTCAAAGAATTTTATTATTTAGGAAAATAACTGAATTCTCGCAAAGAATTTTATTGAAATTTTTAAAAATCCTAATTAAATTCTTCTGAAGAATTTCTTTGAAAATTTTGAAAGCATTTGAATTTAATGAAGAAGAATTTTATTAAAAGTGAATTAAAAATAATTGAATTCTTGCGGAGAATTTTACTATTGATAAAAATTGTTTCGAAGAATTTATTAAAATTTTTGGACATAATTGAAATTTATGGAAATATTTAAAAATATTTAAAATTCATACGAGGAATTCAATTAAAATTGTTTTAAAAATCATTGGATTTTTGTAAAGATTTTACTATTGAAAAAAATAATTGAATATTGTTTAGAAAAATTTTACTATTTATAAAAAATAATTAAAATGTTTCGCGACAATTTTTAAAAATTTTAAGAAATAATTAAATTGTTATGAAGAATTTTATAGAAATATTTTTAAATAATTAAATTTTTTCGAGAAATTTAATTAAAGTTGTTTCGAAAATAATGGAATTTCTTTAAAGAATTTTATTTAAATTATGTATATTCAAAAATCATTGAATTCATCACAAGAATTTTATTACTTTTTTGAAAATAATTGAATTCTTTCAATTTTTTTGACGAATATATTTAAAAATTGCATTGGAAGTAATTTAATTTTAATATAGAATTTTTTAAAAATATTTTGAGAATAATTGAATTATTTTTAGAGAATTTTAAATTCTTGGTAAAATTGCATTTTATGGAAAATTTTTGAAAATAATTCAATTCATTCATGTAATTTAATTTCATGTTATTTAAATTTGATTAAAAATAATTTAATTCTTGTGAAGAATTTTACTATTTATGAAAATAATTGAACTTTTTCGAAGGATTTATTATAATTTTAGAAAATATGAACAGTAATAATTAATTTTGTACATAATAAGTGAATTTTTTAAATTTTGATTATGAAATTATTTTAAAAATTTATATTTGAAGATTAAAAATATTTGTAATTTGCATAACAATAATAAATTGAATATCACGTTCCGCGCGTAAAATTTTCTAGTTATCTAAAGATAACAAAAACAAAAATATAAATAGAAGACACCTTCAGAGTGTGAGGGACAGAAAAAGTGAATGAATGAAAGAATTAAAGAACATTCAAATTAATATAGTTAATAATTAATAATTGTGTTTAAAATTAATTACTATTAATTTAAGTGTCTAAAACCATTCGTCTGACTATTCATCTCTTTTACTACTTAAAATATGACAAAAAAACATTTCTCGTGTTTTTTAAACCTTAGAAAGGAATGGAACTAATTTTTAATTGGCACTAGTTGTAGGGAAAGTAAAATTTATAAAAATATATAAACGAATTGTGTTTATATATAAAAATATATATGTGTGTGTGTAGGTGGAGAGAAAGAGGAGACGTTCCCAGGCATACATTGAATGAAACTGATGGAGATAAATGAGGTTAAACGTTTACTTGAATCGTTACTCGAATCTCCAGTTTACTAACTTGAGCTATTAACAATCTTCTCTTTATACAATGACGTAACCGCTCAATGAAACGTGATATTGTCCTACTAATTTCGCACTAACGAACGCGTACATCATTGATACGATGTACACCACAACTCCATTTTCAATTAAAGTGCCTCCAACTTGTATATATATGAAAAGGCTGTGTTGGTTCGTGTGCCATTCGAGAATAGCTAAATATCACTGTTTCTCACCCTATCGCGGTTACATTATCATTAATCTATATATAGTATATTAAACACGTTATACATTTCAATAAGAAAAAAAAAAAAAAAAAATTCCATCTTTTTTTTTTATTTTTTAATTTCAGGGCTCGAACCAGTGAAAGTATTTCAAAATACGGACCTTACGGACCAATTTCTGACAAAAATTTAACCAGTCCGAGTCAAATAAGAAAACATTTTACTTAAAACTAGAAATTAAATTTTATAATAATTAAAAATGGCAAATTGACAAAAATTATTATTTTATATTATAAAAATATTCTTCTTCAAAATTATTTTCATTATTACAATTCAATTATTATTTTTCAGGATTTTTAACTAAAATTCTCCTTAAAAGCAATTAATTTTCGAAAAAGTTCTTTGGCAATTTTTAAATCCATATTTGTTTAGAATATTCAATTTGACGAATATCAATTATTATCGTAAATTCTCCAATTAAATATACATTAGAAAATAAAAACTTTAAGTAATATAAAAAAAATTCATGTAAACTTTTTCAAAAAAATTAATTTCAAAATTCAATTATTTCTAAAAATTCACGCTATATTGCTTTTAGTATTCAATTATTATGTAAAATTTTAACTGAAATTCATTTTTATGAAATGAAAATCAATTTTTATTAGAAAATTCTACTGAAATTCAATTATTTAAATACAAAAATAAATAATTTATTGAATAATTGAATGTTTCTTAAAATTGAATGCTCGTAAAGAATATTATCAAATAACTTTTTAAAAAAGTGAATTTATTTCGACAAATTTTAATAAAATTTTTAAGAATAATTAAATTTTTCGAGAAATTTGATTAAAATTGTATTAAGGGCATTTGAACCATGATGACGTCACAGCCTTAAAACACATGCTTTGCAGAACCTATGACGTCATAATGGTTCAAATGCCCTTAAAAATAATTGAACTTCTCCAATGAGTTTTATTATTTAAGAAAATAATAATTGAAATCCTAACAAGAATTTTATTATTTATAAAAATAATTGAATCTCTGTAAAAACTTTTTTTATTTATGAAAATAATTGAATTATTGCGAAGAAATTTATAGAAAATTCGTAAATAATTGAATTTCTGTGCAAAGGAATTCAATTTCATGAAATTTTAATAATTTATAAAAATAATTAAATTTTTGTATATAGAATGATATTGAAATTATTTTTAAATAATTAAATTCTTTTGACAAATTTTATTAAAATAGTAAAATTGAAAAATCATTGAAATTTTGCCAAGAATTCTATTAAAATTTTTGAAAATAATTGAATTTTACAGAAGAATTTTATTATATTTATAAAGATAATTGAAACTTTGACGAGAATTTTCTTTGTGATTTTTGAACATAATAATTGAATTTCTGTGAAATTCATTTTTAAATCAATTTTTATTAAAAAATTCTAATTGAATTGAATTCAATTGAAATTCTGCAATGGGTTTCATTATTTGTGGAAATAATTGAATCCCTGTAAAAATGTTATTATTCATGAAAATAATTGAATTATTGCGAAGAAATTTATAAAAAAGTTGTAAATTATTGAATTCCTGTGAAATTTTTAATATTTAAATTTACTACTGAAATTTATTTTAAATAATTGAATTCTTAAAATTTTATTAAAATAGTAGATATTGAAAATCATTAAATTGCAGAAAATTTATTTATTTATTTATAAAATTAAATTAATTAATCAATTTGTTAAATTAAACTTTTTCAGTATTTTTTCATTTTTCATTTTTCAATTTTCTGTTTTTTTATTATTATTTATTTATTTATGTAAAATTTTAACTAATATTCATTTTTAAATCAATTTTTATTAGAAAATTCTACTAGAATTTAATTATTTAAAAATAAAAATAAATAATTTATTAATTGAATGCTCGTAAAGAATTTTATCAAATAAATTTCTAAATAAGTGAATTCTCTCGACGAATTTTAACAAAATTTTTAAAAATATTTACATTTTTTATGAAATGTGTTTAAAATTGTATTAAAAATAATTGAAATTCTGCGAAAAGTTTTATTATTTGTGAAAATAATTGAATCCCTAAGAAGAATTTTATTATTTATGAAAATAATATTGAATCCCTTTAAAAATTTTATTATTCATGAAAATAATTGAATTTCTGTGAAATTTTTCTATTTTATGAAGTTAATTATATATTTGCCAAGAATTTTATTAAAATTTTTGAAAATAAGTGAATTTCGGACACCTTTTTTTTTTAAAAAAAACGGAGTTTTACGGACTTGAAGCAAATTTATTTATTTTTTGTTTTTATTTTTTTGTCTCTTGTTTTTTATTTCAATATTGTGTTACTTTTTGTTTATTTCTTTTTCATTGTGGTTAGTTTTATTTTTTATTATTATTTCAGTTGTTAAACATTTTTGTTTTTAAGTGACATAATAATAGATTTTCAACAATAATATTTTTAGCCAAACAAAACTTTTTCAGTATTTTTTCAATTTTCAATTTTTTGTTTTTTTATTACATTTATTATTTTTATGATTTTACTATTTCTGTGTATTTATTTTCTTCCTGTTCTATTTTATTTTTTTTATTTTTTACTGCTTTATTTTATAATTATTTATTTTTCTTACTCTTTTATTTTATTTTTCTCTTTTTAAAAAATTTTTATTTTTCATTCTTTTTACCACATTTTTTTAAAGATATCAAATTTATACAAGAAATATGTACATACATTTTTAATTTACAACAAATTTTAAGTTTCCGAGAAAAATTGTTGTTTCTTAGTAGTAAAAGATATTAATAGTCAGACGAATAGTTTAAAAAAAGAGCTTTTAAAGAGCTTTTAAAGAGCTTTTAAAAGCTCTTTAAATATTGTTATTAGTAACTAAATATATTTATTCAAGTAGAAAAAAATTTGTAGTCTAATTATGCTTATTAATTTCTTATTTATTTAAAGTAGTGAAAGACCTTTTTAGTCAGACAAAAGTTATTTTAAAGAATTGCAGTAGTAAAATTCAATTTTAGTCAGACAAATGATTTTATAGGCTGAAAATATTAATTCAGTAGTAGAATCGAGTTTTAAGTCAGACCGAATCAGGTTTCAATTTAGTGAAACATTTATAACTGTAATTAGAAAAAAAATCAGTAGTAAAAGTCATTTGAAGCCAGACAAAAAAACATTTTTTATTCACATTCATTTATGTCTTTCAGAAAACTGTGGAATCGATTTTCCGTGTTTATTTATTTGAAATTACAAAGTAGTAAAAGAGATTCATAGCCAGACGAATAGTTTCATACTTTTTAAATATTGTTATTAGTTGTAAAATATATAATATAAATATAATACATTATAATATATAATATATTATACATTATATATATTATAAAATAAAGTATAAAAAAATTTTAATGTCCAATTTTTCAATTGGACATTTTAAATTGTGATGTATTTACAATAAGTAGTAAACGACCTGTTTAGTCAGACAAAAATTATTTTAAAGAATTGCAGTAATAAAATGCAATTTTAGTCGGACAAATGATTGAATAAGCTTAAAATATAAATTAAGGAGTAGAAAAAAGTTTTTAGTAATATAAAAAATAAGTAGTATAAGGTCATTTAAGTCAGATAATAACAGTACAAAAATTAATAATTTATACACATTTTATATTTTACCATCGTTTTATCACTTGAACGGCCTATTTGATTTTATCGACAACTTTCCCATCAATCAAATAAATAAATAAACAGTCGAACATTATAATTTGTAATGAGAGGAAAAAATTAATTTTATCTTCTTTTTTTAACACCTTCATATAATATTGTAAAATTCTATTGATATGGAAAAAAAATTTAGTTTTTTTTATTTACCTCTGGGTGTTCGCGTGTCTGGTAACGTCAACCAGAGAGGAATCAGAATAGGTGCAACTAGAATATATGTGAGCCTTTTCTTGGGACTGCTAGGCCAGCCCATGTCGAGAGCTTCCGGAGGTTCATCCTCCTCACCCTGAAATAAAACAAAGAGAATAGAAAAATTGGCCTTTAAAAAAAATTGGTATAAAATACATTTTATAACACTATAGGTATTATAAAAAATTTATATTTATATTATAAATATTTAAATTATTATTATTATAATTATTATGCAAATTACAGAATTTTTTATTTTCAAATATAAATTTTTGAATAATTTCATAATCAAAAATTAAAAAATTCACTTATTAAGTACATAATTATTTATTATTGTTTATATTTTCAAAAATTTGAATACAATTCTTTAAGAGAATTTAGCTATTTACATTAATAATAACATTCTTCGGAAGAATTCAGTTGTTTTTATAAATAATAAATTTAGTTGCAAAAATTTAATTATTTTCAACAAAATTTTAATAAATCCTTCGAAACAATTCAATTATTTTTTTTAAATATCACATTCTTTGCAAAAATTCAATTATTTTCAATAAAATTTCACGAAAGAATTGAATTTTTTTCTTAATTCGTTAAAAAATTTTCCAAAAGAATTCAATTATTTTCTAAAATTTTAATAAAATTCTTTCTAAATATTTAATTATTTTCAATACAATCTTAACAAAAATTTTATTAAAATTCTTCCTACAAATTCAATTATCTTCATGAAAAGTAAAATTCTTTTGAAGATTTCAAATATTTTCTTAAATAATAAAATTCTTCGGAGAATTTAAATTTCAAAAATTTTAATAAAATTCTTCACAATTGAATTCTTTACAAAATGTCAATTATTTTTAAAGAATTTGAAACAAATTCTTGTCAAGAATTCAATTTTTTTTCATAAATAATTGAATTTTTCGGAGCATTTCAAATTATTTTCATAAATTTGAAACAAATTTTTGTCAAGAATTCAATTTTTTTCATAAATAATTGAATTCTTTACAGAATTTCAATTATTTTTAAAGAATTTGAAACAAATTCTTGTCAAGAATTCAATTTTTTTCATAAATAATTGAATTTGTCGGAGCATTTCAAATTATTTTCATAAATTTGTAACAAATTCTTGTCAAGAATTCAATTTTTTTCAAAAATTTGTAATAAATTCTTGTCAAGAAATCTTTTCGAAGTAAAATTCATCACAAAAATGATTTTAAAAAGTTGAAAAAATTCTTTGTTTAATTTAATTATTTTCAAAATTTTCAATTGAAATTATTCAAAAAAATTCCTTATTTTTAAAAAAAACAAGAAATTCTTCAAAGGAATTTAATTATTTACAAAAACTAATAAAAATCTTTCATAGTATCTTTTTTTTGAAAGAATTCAATTATTTTCTATATTTCAATAATATTACTTATTGAATAAATTAAATTATTTTAGAAAATTGTAACAAAATTCTGAGAAGAATTTAATTATTTCCAAAAATTTTAATAAAATTCAATAATTAAATGTTTAATATCAATTATTAAGAAACACAATTATTTTTAAAAACTTAAAAATAATTGTTCTAAAAATTAAATTAAATTAAATAACAACTGGATACCAAAAATTAATTTTCTATTTTAAAAAAAATAAAATAATTATTTATAAAAATAGAGAATTCAAATATTTTTATCCAACATTTAATTTGTTATTCAAAAAAAAAAAGAATAATTAAGGGTAAAAATTCACAGAAACTGATTTTTTAAAAAAAATCCAATTACCTCTTTCCGTCAAATAAATTAGAATTTATTCGATTGTTATATTTTACAGTGTCAATAAAAATCAATCAGTTTTGTTTTTTTATTATAGAGCAGATAGATCTGTATGTTACTCTTGTTTTTAAATGCAGAGAATCTGGCAGCATTTGGCAGATATAAAAAAGTTTATCTATAATAAAAAAAAGATTTGAGTGGAATAAAATTTTGCTCTTCTGTTTATTTATTTTATTTCTTTTTATTTTGCAACTGTTTTGAACTTTTTCGTTCTTTTTTTCACATTTCTCCATATAATATTTTTGTATGTTTTTTGCATTTTATTGTTTCCATATATTTTTTTGCTTTTTTTAAAACTTTTAATTTAATAATAATTTCGTTTAATAATAGGCATAAAAGTTTTTTTTTATTTTTTCCCAATTTATCCCTTTTTGTTGAAAAATAATTTCATAAAAATACCATTTGTTTAAGAATTTTAAGAATTTTATTAATTTTTATAAATTATTAACTAAAAAAAAAATTACTTCTAAAAAAAGTGAAAAGTAAGACACTTTTCATTATTTAGTTTTCTGAAACAACTTTTTTTCGCCTTATCATTGACGATAGATTTAAATAAGTTTTAATATTAATTTGATTTCAAGAAGTGATAAAAAAAATGGGGAGGGGAAAAAAACTTTTAGAATTATATTTTTCCCTTCGCGTTTACTAATTTATCTTTTGGGGAAAAAAATGTTTTCATACATTTTTTGGAACCATACTGCGAGAGATTGAGGATCGGAGTAAAATCTTTTTGCTCCAGTTTCATAAAAACTTTTTTTTCTGCCCTCTCATCCTATGACGCACAAAAATAGACTCTTTCTTCATTTTTTGAAAGCATGGATATATACACACATTTTGCAATTGTCAGAAGTCCATTACTATCAAGACATTATTTACAATTTTTATTTATAAAAAAAGCGTTACAAAAAAATAATGAAAAAATAATAAAAATATAATAATATATAATATTAATTTAACTTGATTCAATTTATTGAATACGGGAATTTTGTTTTTTTTTTATTTTAACTTTAATTTCAATTGTTCAAAAAGCTATTTTTTTTAGAATTTCTACATTTGTTTACAAAATTTTTCTAAACGAATCAAAAAAAACGAATCAAAAAGTCGCTTCGCAACATTTTTGATTCGTTTTTTGTCTCAATTTGAAATTCTTAAAAAAAACTGTGTAATAAGAACAATTAAATTAAATTTTACAAATAATTAAAATTTTTAATTTTAAATAAAAATTTTTTTTTAAACAATTAAATTTTACGGACGTAAAATTATTTGAACAAAAACAATTAAAGTTATGAATAATTATTCTATATTTGAATAATTTTTGTTAAACAAATATTTAAAAACTTATTATTATTTATTTTATTTTTGTATTTCAAATCATTTCAATGTAAAACCTTTTGAAATTTAATTATTTCTAAAATTTACAACTACAAATTTTTTTTTTTTTTGAAAGTGATTTATTTTTTAGAATTTTTTTTATAAAATTATTTAAAAGTTTAATAATTTTTAAAGAATTAAAAAAATTAAAAAATTAAATTAAATAAAAATTTCCAATTTCTTTTAATTATGAATTTTTATTATTAAAAAAACTGGTTCGAGAATTTAATAATTTAAATACAAAAATAAGTGATAAAAATTATTTATAAAAATTAAAGTGCATATTTAATTATGTAGAACGTTATGTTGTAATTTTTAATTTTAATTATGTCCTAATTTTTATTTATTTTTTTTATTTTTTATTATTACTAAATTACTAGGTAATTGAGTATATATATTTTTATCATTAATTTTAAACACCAGACAAAAATGCAAATATGAAAAGTAAAATAAATAATTCGTTAATTTAAAATAATAATCAGGACAAAATACGAAATTGCATTTATTTCGTAATTAATAAATAACAATATTATTAAATAAATAAAATCGAAAAATTTTCTGTATATGCATGGCTTGCATATAGATGACGGATGTACGATGCACATGAACGAATGCGCGATTGTGTTATATAGAAAAAAAAAGAGGCCGGCGATCGATAAATTTTATCTACGGCAATGGACGACACGTTTTTGCAATGGCAATTTTTCTCTTCGTATACCTTCGGAGATCCGGGAGAAACGACCGTGTTATTAAAATCGAATACAGATTCAGTTGAGATTTTTATTATATATATCTATATATATATATTCGAGAGGGAATAAAGGAAATGGTAAATTAGCAATTTTGCTGAATACGTTCATTGGCTGGAATTTTTGATTAACCATAATTTCAGAAATCTTTTAACGAATATATCAACCGGTTTTTTGCACATAATTAATTTAATTAGTTTTTGAAAATTTATTCTGATTTTATCCTAATTAATAATATTTTTTATTTAAAAAACAACTGTTAAGCGTTGTTCGATTTCTTATCATGCAAATTACAAACTTTTTTTTGTTTTAAAAAATATTCTTCATTAATTTTTGAATTATTCCAGATTCGAATTTAAAAAAAATTCACTTATTAACTAATTAACTAATTAATTAATTCATTAACATCTATATTAATAATCGTTGTATTCTGGTAATCTGTTCGCAGTTTGAAAGTTAGTTGTTTGCTTTTTTGTTTCCTAACTTTAATAATTTTTCTTTTCAATTATTTTTAATTTTAAAATTAATGTACCCATTGAAAATAAATAATTAATAAATAATAATAATTAATTTTTCTTTTTTTTAATTGAACATTTTGAGGTTAATTGAATTCAACACAGAATTTTTTTCAACTTGATCAAATAATCGTGTCTGTTAATAATTATAATTTAATATTTAATTATTCACGTTTATTAAAATGGTATTGGAAATAATTAAATTTCAGAGAAGAATATTATTATTTATAAAAAATATTTTAATTCTTTTGGTGAATTTTACTACTTATTGAATTGTTTTGAAGGATTTATTAAAGTTTTACATAATAATTGGATTATTAATAAAAAATTAAATTGTTTCGAAGGATTTATTAAAATATTAGAAAATAATTGAATTTTTTCGAAAAATGGATTGAAAATTTTTTTAAAATTGAATTCCTTCATGATAAATTTTAATAAAATTGTATTCAAAATAATTGAATTTTTGCAAAGAATGTGATATTTAAAAAAATACTTTAATTGATTCAATGGATTTATAAATATTTTAGAAAATAATTGAATTTTTTCGTGAAATTGTATTAAATTTTTGTTGAAAATATTTGAAATTTTTGCAAAAAATTGTACTATTTATAAATAAATAAATATAAATATAAAAAATAAATTTTCAGAGAATCTTCTAACAATAAAAAAAAAATAAAATCTAAAAAGAAAACGAATCATTGAAGAAATGGTGACGAAAATTATTGAATTGTCTCTAAATATCTTTATTGTTTTATTTTCAAAAAGAAGATATTCGTATATTTATAATCCTATATATGCATTAACAATAAAAGCTTTAGAGCTTTAGAAAATCCAATTCGAGTTTTGTTTTATTATATGATCGTGAATAAGCTTTATACTTCAGAGTTGAAAAATAAAAAGTTCACTAGTTACTTTTCATCGTGAACTCAAAATTAGATTTTTTATATTAAAAAAAATGTTGTAATAAAAAAAATAAATAAATAAATAAATATTATTTATAGCATATATTATTATTTATGTATATATTATTTATACACTGAAAAAAAATTTATTTGATTCAAATAACCGATTACCTAATGGACTATTATCAATTAAGTATTTAATTGAATCAAATAATATTTATTGGAGTCAATTAAATGGTTCAATTCATATTTGCTTCAAATACTGAAATTATTGGTTCAAATACCATTTAATTTTTTTTTTTTTTTTTTTTTTTTTTTTTTTTTTGAACTAAAGTTCAAAGAAAAAATAAATTTGCCTTTAATGTTAAAACATTATTTTCTAATATAATTCAGTAGTAAAACTATTTCCCAGACAGACGTTATAAACATAATTTATTTTCTCGTTTTAAATCTTGTCAAGTTACAGTCAGACAGTATGCATTAAATTTTCGGAAATTAAGTAATTTAAAAATATTAATGAATCTCTAGTCCCGTTTTTTTTCCTCAATTTTCCCATTTTGTCGCACATTTTTCTTTTCTTTCATTTCATTTTTTTTAATCTCTTTTTTAATTCAACTAAATCGGAGAAAACTTAATTACAGAATGCTTCTTATTTGTAGAATATAAATGAATATCATCTTTTTAATTGAATAAAATTTTCTCTCCATTTAAGAAGAAAATTGAAAAATGGAATTTTACTTCACCTTTTTTTTTGGATAGAAACAAAAGTTTTCATTTTATACCTGTCTTGATTAATTCTTTTTTTTCCTTTTCATTGCGAAGAGTTTAAAGTTTCCTTCAGTGTTTGAATATTGATCGTGATATTTTAATTCCTCTTTATCTGAATTTTTAAAAGATATTTTAAATTTAACTTTTATGGATCAAAATTTATCAGTGCTGTTAAGATTTTTATTTAAGATTTTCAATTTTCAATTTTCAATTTTTAATTTTTAATTTTTAATTTTTAATTTTTAATTTTTAATTAACAAAAGAAATGAATAGTTAGTTGAAAAAATTGTATAGAACAAATTTCAAATCAATTTTGATCCAATTAGTTCAAATTTTTACTAATTGAGATTTAGAGAAACATTTTTTTATACTCTTTTTGCAACAAAAATTTAAAAATTACTTTATTTTCCAAAATTTTGGAATTTTTTTTCAATTTTAAAAGTTAACATTTTTAGTAAAAAGAATTATATAATTTTTTTCAACATTTACATTTTTGAATCTAAAAAACGAGCCAAAACTGGAAAATCAGCTATTTTTCTCCAACTTCAATGCCAACATTCTTCTTAAAAATTCAATTATATCTATACATAAAAAATAAAATTCTTTTGAAGATTTCAATTATTTTCTTAAATAATAAAATTCTTCAGAGGATTTTAATTATTTTCAAAAATTTTAATAAAATTCTTCACAAGAATTTAATTATTATCATAAAAAATAAAATTCTTTAGAAGATTTCAATTATTTTCATTAATAATAAAATTCTTCGGAAGTTTTCAATTATTTTTAAAAAATTTGAAACAAATTCTTGTCAAGAATTCATAATTTTTTTTTTTATAAATTATTGAATTCTTCGGTGGATTACAAATTATTTTCAAAAATTTGAAACAAATTTTCGTTAAGAATCCAATTTTTTACATAAATAATTGAATTCTTTACAGAATTTTAATTATTTTCAAAAATTTGAAATAAAGACTATTGTCAAGAAATCTTTTTAAAGTAAAATTCATCGCAAAAATTAGTTTAAAAAGTTTGAAAAAATTCTTTGTTTAATTCAATTATTTTCAAAATTTCTAATTAAAATTATTGAACAAAACTCCAAAAAACTAATTATTATATTATTCTCCTAAACAAATAATTGAAATATCAACTGTTAATAATTGAAATCCTGTAAAGAATTGTATTATTTTTATTATTTTTATTGTATCTATTCATTATTATTTTTATTTATTATTATTATTTTATTATTATTTTATTACATTTTTCTTAAACAATTGAATTCTTGCAAACAATTTTTGAAAATAATTACATTTTTCGAGGAATTTATTAAAAATTATATTAAAAATAATTGAAATCCTATGAAAAATTTTATTATTTATGAAAATAATTTAATTCTTACAACGAATTTTATTACATTTGTTTAAATCATTGAATTCATGTAAAAAATTTTATTACTTGTAAAAATAATTGAATTCTTGGAAAGGAATTTATTAAAATTTTTGTAAATAATTTAATTATTTTTTTTTTTTTGATAAATTTTATGGAAATTTAAATTATTGTAAAACATGAAGACATCAATCATTCTGAGTCTTCGACTCGGAATGATTGATATCTTCATGTTTTATAATAATATTCTTATGAGTTGTTAAATTTCATAAAGATTTGAAATTGAAATTTTTGGAAAATCTTAATTCCTATGGAGAAATAATAATAATGATTAAATATTTATTTAAAAAAGAATTTATTGATGTTTTCGAATAATTTTACAATTAAAAAAAATTCGTAATTTGAAATTTTTTGACGTGGGTATTTAGGATTTTTGGAAACGCCCTCAATTTTCATCTTTTTACAAAAAAAACTGCCCAAAATTGTGAAATTGGCATTTTCAGGAAAACTTTAACACCAAAAAACTTTATGAATACCACGCTTATAGTTAATTAGTTAATTAATAAATATTTTTTTACACTTTGAATCTAAAATTCTTAAAAAATTAAAGTTGATATTTCATAATAAAAACTTTTGTAATTATGTGATTAATTAATTGATTAATTAATTAATTACTATTATTAGCTTTTTTTATTTTTTTGGATAAAATGTAAAAAATGGAATTACCGATTCGAGGCCAGCGTCGATACCGGGCGTAATTCCGCCATTTGGAAGTTCTTGAATACCGGCACTGGTCTCGGCTGTTGTTGTTGTTGTTGTTGTAGTTGTTCCTTGTGAACCTTGCTGAAGTTGAAGTGTTGTCTCTTTCGATGCCGAATAAAGTGCCGCCGATGACGTCGCAGCTCCATTGTGCGGTCTTGTTGCATCCAAAAGCACTTTCAACGACGCGATAGCGTGCAGCTGTGTCGCTTTCTCATCCACCTTGCCTAAAGATCATTTATTTATTTTCTCTCGTTAATTACAAACATCATTAGACACTAAATATTATCAATTATTCATTCATTACATTCTCAACGACACGCCTTTCAAAAATTCATAATAATAATACAAAAAAAAATAAATAAATTAATAAATAAAAACAAAAACAATATATATACTTCCTACTGTTAATTAACAAAAGGTAAAAGTAATTCAAACAAAACCAACAATTTCTACTTGGGC
Source organism: Leptopilina heterotoma (assembly GCF_015476425.1). Taxonomy (NCBI): domain Eukaryota; kingdom Metazoa; phylum Arthropoda; class Insecta; order Hymenoptera; family Figitidae; genus Leptopilina; species Leptopilina heterotoma. The sequence continues at coordinate 5,468,881 of NW_025111138.1, forward strand.
AAAAAATTTATACTTTTAAATTATATTTCCATTTTTAGCAGCTTTTAAATTCAAAAAAACTAATTTTAACCTAATTGTCAAGAATACATACATGAATTATTATTCATTTTTATTTACAACAAAATGGGAAATAATTGACAATTAGAAACTAGCAATCCCTAATTGCTAATTAAAAATATACAAAAAAATTAATAAATTATTGTTAATTATTAGAGGATAATTAATAATTTTTAAATTATAAATGATAATTAATAGTAATAAACAATTGATAATTGTTGATTCACGCTAATAAACAATTGATAACCAATATTTTCCAATTGATAATTAATAAATAATATTTGATAATTATTAGTTAACAATTAGCAATTGAAAATTAACAAATAATTGGTAAAGAATAATTGATGATTAATAGTTAATTCATAATTACTATAGTTAATAATTCATAATTAGTAGTTCATAATTAATAATTGATGATTCATAACTAGTAGTTGATTATTAATAATTGAGAAAAAAAATTGATAATTAAAAGTTGATCATTGAAAATAATTAATTAATCTTTGATAAATAATAATAATTGATAATTGATAGTTGACAATTAATAGTTGACAATTGATAATTATTAATTGATAATTGTTAATTGATATAATTGATAATTGTTAATTGATATAATTGATAATTAATAATTAACAGTTTATAATTCATAATTAATAATTTATGCTCAATAAATAATATATTGAAAATTAATAAGTGATAATTACTAATTATTAATTAACAATGGATAATTAATAGTTGATAACTAACTATTGATAATTAATAATTAATTATTGATAATTGATTATTATTAATAAACAATTAATAAACACGAATTGATAATTACTAATTATTAATTAACAATGGATAATTAATAGTTAATAATTTAACAATTGATAAATAATTAACAGTGGAGAGCTAACAATTGATAATTAATATTTAATGATTGAGAATTGATTATTAATAATAAACAATTAATAAACACGAATTGATAATTACTAATTATTAATTAACAATGGATAATTAATAGTTGATAACTAACAATTGATAATTAATAATTAATGACTCAGAATTGATTATTAATAATAAAAAATTAATAATCAACAATTGATAATTACTAATGGATAATTAATAATTGCTAACTAAGAATTGATAATTAATAATTAATAATTAATAATTGATAATTAATAATTTATAATTAATTATTAATAATAAACAATTAGTAAACAACAATTGATAATTACTAATTACTGATTGTTAATAATTGATAATTAACAATAAACAATTAGTAAACAATTGATAATTACTAATTAATGATTGATAATTAATAATAAATAATTTATAAACAACAATTGAGAATAATTATCATGATAACCATGCAATAATTGTCATGGATTTAAAAAAATTTATCAATTCCCAATAATTGACATTAAAATAATTATCATTAATTCACAAAAAAAATCACGAAAATTTCCAATAATTCGATATAATATTGTAATGCACAACATTTTATCGAAAATATTCGAAAATAATTCCACTAATAAATTATCATCAATTATTACAATTAATGAATCCTCTATTCTCATCGTAATTAAATAATCCCTATATAATAGGAATAAATTTACTCTCCTATAAATAAAAAATAAACGAATTTTTTCTCAAACGATTACTATATGATTTATATAGAAAAAAATTCCATGAATCGAAATTAAATACAAATTCATTTATATATTTTTTATGATTAATTATATTTGATTTGAAATGTGAAATGATTATCATTTATTTATGAAGCAATTTTTTTTGTGTGTTGCGACTTCTTTGATCAAAGTGAATTTTTGTTCGTGAAGAAAGCAACTATAAAGGTGTGTGTGTGTGTGTGTGTGTGTGCATGTTATGTTGTAGGACAATGTTTGTGTATCAAAGTATGCTTTAGCCTTCTTGGGAAAACTCAATTTGGACAATGCTGGCGTTGGATCAATCTTCTCCCCTCAAAACGTTCAGTGAAACGTCGAAAACTGTATCGTGCAAATAAAAAATAGCTATTCCTTTTTCATGCTTGAAAAAAAAGCAATTGCTTCGAATGAGAGCAGAAATTTTTCACATTTTTCTTACTATTAATGTTTATATTCAAATTTTTTTTCAAAATATTTTGAAATTTTTAGAGAGGGAGAGAGGGAGAAAATTAGATTATTCAAATAATGGGTCATTTGGCTATATAATCAAATAAATATTTATATATTCATTCATCATCAAAAAAATATTTATTTATTGTCAAATGAAAATTTATTTATTTGAAATCGAATAAATATTAATTTATTTGTCAAATATTTATTTAATGTCGAATAAATATTTATTCATTTATTATTAAAAAAAATATATTTATTTAGATATTTCTTATAATATAAATATTTACTTATTTATTATTAAAAAAACATTTATTTATTTATTATCAAATAAATAATTTTCTGAAAATACAGAAATTTTTGCTTTGCTTCAAGTATAATTGATTCAAATAAAAATTGCTTAATTTCAAGTAAATATTAATTTGAATAAATAGTCAAATAATCGATTTGTTTTTTCTTCAAATAATTTTTTCTTTTTAATTTTATTTTAAGTTTTTAAATTTTACTTTTAGTAAATAAATTTTACTTTTAGTAAATAAATTTCTCAAAATGTTATACGAATAAAAACAATAATAAAAATACAATAAAAAAATAATTCATAATTTGATAATTCTTAATTCATTCTTAATTCTTAATCATTCCTTTTCGCTAAAGTGAAAAATTTACTGAATAATTTATGAAAATTTGAAACTGAAACAAAATTTACTGAAAAATTTTGAAAACTTGAAACTGAAAAAAAATTTACTGAATAATTTTGAAAAATTAGAAGCTAAAACAAAATTCACTGAATAATTTTGAAATTTAAACTAAAAACAAAATGTAATGGATAATTTTGGAAATTTGAACTTAAAACAAAATTCACTGAATAATTTTGAAAATTTGAACTTAAAACAAAATTTACTTAATAATTTTGAAATATTTTTTTTCATAAAAAAGTAAAAAAAAATTCTTTGCTTAAAACATGAATCAGCAAATTAACATTTTATTAACAAATCGAAATTTTCCCAAGAGACTCTTAAATATAATAAAGGAAAAAAAATGTTACTGGCAAGTGTAAAAGATGCTGTGAAAAAGTGTACAAGCGGAGAGCGATAAAAAATAGTCTAAAAAATATGTAAATTTTTCATTTGTTTTTTTTGCCTCTCTTTCAAAAATACTTTACCTTTCGTATGTAAATTTCAATAATTATAGAAAATAAATAAAATAAAAATCGACAAAAATTGGTTTCCATCGTTTAGAAGATAAATCTGTAAATAGTTTTATATTTAATTATAATTATTTTCAAATAATTTTTATACCTAATCATAATAATTACAATATAAAAAAATAAAAACAAATACAAATAAATTTAGTTACAAAGGAATCTACTCGAAAAAACTTTTGTTTAATAATAAAATAATAATTCTTCTACTAATTATTACTCTACAGTAATAATAATTTTTATTCTAAAATTCTAAATTTTTACTTGTATTCAGAAAAAAAAATCCAACCATACTTTTAGTTTTCAACACTGTGACGATCACCGTATTTATTTTGAATTTAGAAATTTATTTTAAGAGCAGGGGTGAAATATTTTTGTTACGGCACTGTAGTTCGTCCTCTACGAAGTGCGCACGCGTCGCCGCACCTCGTACAGGTATATAAGCTGGCGCGCGGCAGCGAGCCAGCGGAGACGACGGCCGGTATTACCGCCTGGAGTCACTCTCCGAGGGATCACCCGGAGATGGCAGGAATCACCGCCAAGACTCTCTCTCCGAGGTATTACCCGGAGACAACGGCCGGCATAACCGCCGTGAGATGGAATTAACCTCTCAAAATACGTGTTTTACACGCACCGTTTTTCGTCGTAATCTTCGCCCGTGACGAATCGTAATCCGTATTCCGTACACTGTTTATTAGTTTTCGCCCGCAATTTTACGTCCACATTCCGTATCTTTCGTTTTCCGTACAATATGTATTTTTCACGTCTTTCTATTTAATTAATAAACCTAATTAAAAATTAAATTAACGAATTGCACTACTTATTTAATTACTTATATTTTCAACGAACTCTGGTTCGACGAGCTAATCCGCACCCATGAAATTAACAATCGTTACAACACTAGACACTATTTTCATATAATTGTGTTTTTAATTTCTTGCAAAATAAAAATATAGAAAAAAAATTATAAAAAAAGAAAAGATTGAATGTATAATGACAATTTATAATCTATAGTTACTAATCTAATTAATAATTAATAATTCTATATAGTTAAGTAATTACAATAAGTCGATAACATTACATTCCTTTTCTACACTATAAAGTTAAAAATTACACTTTTACCAAAAAGTAACTAAACTATTTTTTATCCTAATTTTTTCAATCATAACAAACAAAATTTTTACAATTAAAATAAATATTTATTTCTAATACTTGTGGAGATAAAAATATTAATTCAATTATTATTTAAAATAAAATTTTAATTAACAATTAGCAATTGAAAACTTATTTTAATTAATAATCAATTAATAGTCCAGTATTATTATAATATTAACATTCGAAGTATTCATTATGTTTAATAAATTAAAAAATAATTCTTTGTGTAAAGTGCATTTTTTTAAAAAGTACCAATAAACTTTTAGTTTTACTTAACCATAAACTTTCGAAAGTATTTCTTTTTCTCTACATGCAAACAAACTATTTAAAAAATTTCATAATATTTCATTTACTATCTACGTTAATTATTCTTGTCTATTTATAAATAAAAAAAAAGAAAAAGAAAAAAGAACTAAAAGCTAAAGTTTTCTTTTTTCAGGCTTATGCAAACTTGTATAACCGTCACCCGATTTAATTTCACGAGCCAGTGCATTCGCTATAATTGAGGATTTCATAAGGGAAGCTAACAGTCAGTTTATAATTCTTTTAAATATCATTTTTAAAAACGTTTTTCCTTTAAGTTTATATTTTTTAATTATTCCAAAAAAATATATTAGGAAAAGAAATAATTTATTTGCATTTTTTTTCATATAATCTTGTTTCAACGAAATAGAAACATTTTTCGGAAAGTTTTTTAAAACAAAATAAAATTGTAATAAATATTTTAAATTTTGTTTTATTTATTTAAATCATTATTTTATTTACTATTATTATTTATTTACGAATTTATTTATTTATTTATTATTTCATTTATATTTTTTTGCTAATTATGAAGTGAATGTTAATAAATATAATTGAAATTTTTTTTATTATTTTTTTATTGGTCTACTTTAATTTATTTTTCTTACTGAAATAATTTAAAATTCAAAAAGGAAAAACATTTTTCCTTCTGCACCTCATTCTCATTCTCTAGAATATTTCTCTTTTTTTTATTATCGGAAATATTTCAATTAATACCGCAATTTGTAAAAACAAAATATAATTGTTCTTTCTTTTGCAATAACAGTTGAAATAATCAACAATTAAACGGTAATAAAAAACTAATAATAAAAAAACAAAAACTTTCCAAAGTCAATTAAAATAATTCACTACCTCGCACAAATATTTCTAGAATATTTTTAATTGACTTAATACGATAATATTCCTTCAACATTCCATACAAAAATTATTCCATTAAAAAACCATTCTGAGTCAAATAAGAAAATATTTTACTTAAACCTATAAATTCAATTTTATCATAAATATAAAACATGAAGATATCGATAACTCCGAGTCTTCGACTCGGAGTGATCGATTTCTTCATTTTTTATAATAAATAAAGATGTCAAATTGATAAAAATTATTTTAAATTATAAGAATATTGTACTTCTTCAAAACTATTTTTATCAGTTTAATTTTTTTAACTAAAATTCTTCTTAAAAGCAATTAATTTTCGAAAAAGTCCTTTGACAATTTTCAAATCCATTTCTTTACAATATTCAATTTTACGAATTTCAATTATTTGCAAATTCTTCAATTAAATATACATTAGAAAATAAAAACTTCAAATAATATTAAAAAAATTCAATTATACTTTTTCAAAAAAATTAATTTCAAAATTCAATTATTTCTAAAAATTCACGCTTTACTGCTTTTAATATTCAATTATTATCTTTAAATTTTAACTAAAATTTATTTTAAAACCAATTTTTATTAGAAAATTCTACTGGAATTCAATTATTTAGGTACAAAAATAAATAATTTATTGAATAATTGAATTTTTTTTTAACATTAAATTCTCATAAAAAATTTTATCAACAGATTTGCAAATAATTAAATTCTTTTGACGAATTTTAATAAACTTTTTAAAAATATTATTATTCATGAAAATAATTGAATTATTGCGAAGAAATTTATAAAACATTTGTAAATAATTGAATTCCTGTGAAATTTTTATTATTTATGAAAATAAATATGTTTAATTTAAATAATTGAATTCTTTTAGAAAATTTTATTAAAATAGTAGATATTGAAAATCATTGAATTGTAGAAAATTTTTAAAAATAGTTAAAATTTTGACAGTTTTTAAAATTAAACCATTTCTAAATTCAATTATTTCTAAAAATTTATCCTAAAATGCTCTTAATATTCAATTATTACGTGAAATCATAACTAAAATTAATTTTTAAATCAATTTTTATTAGAAAATTCTGCTAGAATTCAATTATTTTTATATAAAAATAAAATAAATAATTTATTAATTAAATGTTTCTTAAAATTAAATTCTCATACAGAATTTTATTATCAAACTTTTCAATAATTAAATTCTTTCGACGAATTTTAAAACAATTTTTAAGAATAATTCCATTTTTCGAAGAATTTGATTAAAATTGTATTAAAAGTAATTGAAATTCTACGATGAGTTTCATTAATTGCAAAAATAATTGAATCTCTGTAAAAATGTTATTAGTCATGAAAATAATTGAATTATTGCGAAGAAATTTATAAAAAATTTGTAAATAATTAAGGTCCTGTGAAATTTGTATTATTTATAAAAATAATTAAATTTATTTTAAATAATTGAATTCTTTTAGAAAATTTTTTTAAAATAGTAGATATTGAAAATCATTGAATTGTAGAAAATATTTTAAGCTCCTTAAAATTTTGCCGATTTTTAAAATTAAATCCTTTTCTAAATCTTAATATTTAATTATTATGTAAAATTTTAACTAAAATTAATTTTTTAAATAAATTTTTATTAGAAAATTCTACTAGAATTCAATTATTTAAATACAATAATAAATAATTTATTAATTGAATGTTTCTTAAAATTGAATGCTGGTAAAGAATTTTATCAAATAAATTTTTAAATAATTGAATTCTTTCGACGTATTTTTATAAAATTTTTAAGAATAATTACATTTTTCGAGGAATTTGATATTAAAAATAATTGAAATTCTGCAATGAGTTATATTATTTACGAAAATAATTGAATTCCTGTAAAAATTTTATTATTTATGAAAATAATTGAATTACTGCGAAGAAATTTATAGAAAATTTTCAAATAATTGAATTCCTGCGAATTTTTTATTATATTATGAAAATAATTAAATGTTTGCCAAGAATTTTATTAAAATTTTTAAAAATAATTGAATTGCGGAGAAGAATTATATTATTTCTAAAAATAATTGAAATTTTGACGAGAATTTTTAAAAATTTTTGAACATATAATTGATTTTCTGCGAAGAATTTTATTACTTTTGAAAATAATTGAATTTCTGCAATCATTTGTAATTTCTCTGAAATTCTCCAAATTATATCGTACAATTTACGAACTTTTCGTCCTTTTCTCAATTAAATTACTGACTTTACGGACCTTTTTTTTTTATAAAACGAACTTTTACGGACTTGAAGCAAATTTACGGACCTCTACGAGATTTACGGACCTAGTTCGAGCCCTGCAATTATTATGCAAATTATTATTATTATTAAATTATTATGTAAATTAATTAAATTAATGACATATTATTTTTATTTCCCTTCGGCAAACTACTTTCCAAAAATTTCGTCCCTCTTTCTCAAAAAAAATATCCTCTTCCAAAGCAAAGAATAACATTTATCTAAGATTTATAAATGTCAATAGATTAATGAAATCGAAAAAACGATTTAGATATCGCTCATCTCTCTCTCTCTCTCTCTCTCTGGTGGAAAGTTGAAAAATGGGGTGAGACTCCCTTCAGCACTAGATACAAATTTCCGCAATGCTACGCACGTGTATAATCTATATGTTTATACACAATCCATCTCTCCTCCTAAGTACGTATCTCCGTTTCTTTTCTTAAGTTTTTGGTTAAAAAAAAAAAAGAATAAAACTCGCGATCAATACTAAGCTTTTAAGATTGGGATTTCCTACAGGAAGCAAAGGAAAAAAAAAGAAAGGAAAGATAGAAAAAAAAGGAAAAAAACTCAAGTCCATGAATGTAAGCTAGGATCGTAACTTGAGACTTGAGAGATATTTTATGTCCCCACTGACAATTCATCTTAAAAGCTTCGATGAAAATTGGTCGCACTTTATCTAAAGTTACAAGTAAAATAACTGATGACGACGACGACGACGACAACGAAGGAGGCAATTTTACAAAAATTTTAATTATCGACTTTTTTCTAATGCGATTCACAAACTGAAATATGACAGTCGACTCATGTTTTTCTTCTCTTCTTCTATGTAAATTATTTTTGTTTGCGATTATTTCTTATTTACAAAATTTAATTCTAATCCAGACTTTTTTGCACAAATTTTTTATTTTTTCTACTTTTCATCGAAATATCATCGACGAATGTTTTTTTTACATTTTTTTATTTACGAGATAAGAAACATTATAAGCAAAATAATTCTTTTTAGTTGAGTTAATTAATAATAATAATAATAATAATTTAATTTAATTTATTTATTCATTTTTTAATAAATAAATTATAACATCAGATATTAATATACAAATTAAAATATTATTTATTACAATAATATAATTATTACACTAAAGTATTATTTCAGTCAAGTAAATATTTATTTGACGATATACAAGTAATTGATTATTTGAATAAAATAAATTTCTATTTTCAGTGTATTGATAATAATAATTACTACTATTATTATTATTATAATTATTATTATTCTTTTTCACTTTAGTAGGCGAGTTATAAAAAGAATATTAATTTTGCTTCAAGTGGAGAAAAGAGATTTATGGAAATAATAATAAAGTGTAATCAAGATAACGACACGAGAATATTAAAAATGAGTTCAATTTTAAAGGTTGACTTTTATTTCCCTTCATTCTTGGCAACGTCTATTGAGAATAAGGTGGATTAATTTCATCCCTGAAAATCGATTTCTTCTTTTGTCTCATTTATTTTTATATTTCGACTCGTCAGCATTCAGTTCAATGAAAGGTTACACAATTTTTAAAATATTCCATCTGCTTTCTCGTCTCTTTTGCCAAAAAAATTTTTTTTCCAAAAACCTCAACAAATTAATTAATCTACACAATCTAATTGTCTTTAATATAATGAAAATATTTTACAGACAAATTTTTTTTATAAAAAATAGTTTTTAGTGAAACTTATTTTTAATGAAAATAATTTACATATAACAATTTTCTAGGAAAATAATTTTAACAAAAAAAGAAAAACTGATTTCCCCTTCTCATTTTGTTTTTTTTTCGAACGGAATGCAAAAGGAAAAACTAGAGTCCGCCCCATTAATTTTAAAGGGAGCGCAGAAGAGCAATAAAAACATGAAATGAGGTAACATTTTCCTTTTCGTGTTTCCGTGTTTCTTCTACTATTATAAGTATAGACTTTTCGAGGTTAAATATCGTCCGCCCACTGTTCGTTTTGCCTATATATACATGTATATACCAGAGTGCCAGAAAACTATGCCCTAAACTGGGTTAACCTTCATAGGACTAAACTAATAAAAGAAGATTAAACATCATGAAATAATGCAAACAAAACGACGAACCTGACAGTAAAAAGCAAATAAAATCAAATGAGAATTTATGTTGGAAAATAAATTCTCGAATCAAGTTGGAACACATTTTTGTCACCAGCACCCCGCGCGCACACACAGTCAAAAGAAAATACTTTGTACATGTCACGTGTAAAGAATTGTGCAAGTATTAATCAAGCTTATAAATTCTCTAATCATACATAAAAAATTTTATATTTGCAAAAGAATCAAAAAGAATAGTGCAAATATGACATTTTCATGTTTCGTTAACAATCAACTTCTCTTTTTCTGTGTGTTTTTAAGGTAAAGGTCCCAATTATGGGACAATTTACAATTTTGTCCCTATTATGAGACAGTATTACAAAAAATAAAATAAATGCAATTAAAATTGGTCATAAGAAATTTCTACTTATTTCAAAAAATTTTACACGTTAAAAGAATAATTATTTGTGTATAGCATTTAATTTAATAAGAAATGTTTATTTGCATTTTAGCTTTTAAATTAAGGTAAGCCAAGTTTTTCGTCAGACTACCGTCCCACATTAGGTGCACTTATTATTTGCTATCCCTATTATGAGACACACAGGAAATATACAGCAAACATAACCTCAAATATTTTCAGTTTTTTCGCATTAATTTTCTACCAGAAAAATTAGTTTTATAATTATTTTTTAAACCAGAATTTGTTTATTGTATTTTATTCTTTAAAATTAATATTCAAATTATTAGGATAAGTCAATAGAATTCTAATTACTTATTGAATTAAATAAATGTCTCATAATAGGAACATTTATTATGGGACACCCGTACATACAGAAATCATAGTCCCATAATTAGTGCAGTGCAGAGTTTCATAATTTAATTAATATTATTTTTATTTTATGAAAAATAACCATTTTAGGGTCTAAATATTATTCATAACATATCAATCTTTCAATCTATACCCTAATTATTCATATTAACACTCCCGATTCCAAGAAATTTATCATAGAAATTTAGTTTAGCTTAAACAGCGTCCCATAATTGGTACTTTTACCTTAAAAGATTGTATTTTTTCTAAAATTTATATTTTATAGTTTTCGTCTTTTTCCAGTTTATCATGGCTCGAACCAGTGAAAGTACACGAGAAAAATATTTACCTGGAACAGCTACAAATTTCACCAGATTAGCCAAATTTTTAGTTGTTTCAGTTAAGACTTTCGCTATTTTAGAGAAACTAATCGCTGCTTCAGGTAACATTTTTTTTCCATGTATTTAAAAATACGGACTTTACGGAACAAAAATGAAAAATTACGGAGCAATTTCTATCAAAAATTTAACCAGTCTAAGTCAAATAAAAAAAAAATTTTTACTTAAAACTATAAATTAAATTTCATCATAACAATAAAACATGAAGATAACGATTACTCCGAGTCTTCGACTCGGAGTGATCGATTTCTTCATTTTTTATAATAATTAAAGATGGCAAATTGACAAAAATTATTTTAAATTATAAGAATATTGTACTTCTTCAAAATTCTTTTCATCATTTCAATTAAACTATTATTTTTAAGAATTTTTAACTAAAATTCTTCTTTAAAGAAATTAATTTTCGAAAAAGTTCTTTGACAATTTTCAAATCCATTTATTGACAATATTCAATTTTACGAATTTCAATTATTCATAAATTCTTCAATTGAATATATGTACATTGGAAAATAAAAAACTTTAAATAATATAAAAAAAATTCAATTAAACTTTTTCAAAAAAATTAATTTCAAAATTCAATTATTTCTAAAAATTCACACTTTATTGCTTTTAATATTCAATTTTTATCTAAAATTTTAACTGAAATTCATTTTTATGAAATGAAAATCAATTTTTATTAGAAAATTCTAATGGAATTCCAATTATTTAAATATGAAAATAAATAATTTATTAATTAAATGTTTCTTAAAATTGAATTCTCATAAAGAATTTTATTAACAAATGTTTAAATAATTGAATTCTTTCTACGAATTTTAATACAATTTTTAAGAATAATTAGATTTTTCGAGGAATTTGAATAAAATTGTACATATTAAAAATAATTGAAAATCTGCGATGAGTTTTATTATTTATAAAAATAATTGAAATCTTAAAAAGAAGATTATTATATTTATAAAAATAATTGAATCTCTGTAAAAACTTTTTTTATTTATAAAAATAATTGAATTATTGTGAAGAAATTTATAGAAAATTCGTTAAATAATTGAATTCCTGTGAAATTTTAATTATTTATAGAAATAATTAAATTTTTGGATAGAATTTTATTAAAATTATTTCTAACTAATTAAATTCTTTTGAAAATTTTTATTAAAGTAATAATATTGAAAAATCATTGAATTGAGGATAATTTTTGAAGATAATTGAAATTATACCAAGAATTTAAAAAAAATTTTTGAAAATAATTGAATTTTAGAGAAGAATTTTATTATATTTTTAAAGATAATTGAAACTTTGACGAGAATTTTTTTTATGATTTTTGAACATAATTCAAATTCTGCGAAATTTGTTTTTAAATCAATTTATATTAGAAAATTCTACTGGAATTCAATTATTTAAATACAAAAATAAATAATTTATTGAATAATTGAATGTTTTTTAAAATTGAATTCTCATAAAGAATTTTATCAACAACATTTTAAATAATTAAATGCTTTCGACGAATTTTAATAAAATTTTTAAGAATAATTAGACTTTTCGAGAAATTCGATTAAAATTGTATAAAAGAATAATTGAAATTCTGCGATGAGTTTTATTAATTATGAAAATAATAAATTGAAATCCTAAAAAGCATTAATTTTATTATTTGTGAAAATAATTGAATCCCTGTAAAATTGTTATTATTCATGAAAATAATTGAATTATTGCGAATAAATTTACAAAAAAGTTGTAAATAATTGAAATCATGTGAAATTTGTATTATTTATAAAAATAATTAATTATTTTTAAATAATTGAATTCTTTAAAAATAATTAATTATTTTTAAATAATTGAATTCTTTTAGAAAATTTTATTAAAATACAAGATATTGAAAATCATTAAATTGTAGAAAATTTTTGAAAATATTTAAAATTTTGCCTATTTTTAAAATTAAACCTTTTCTACATTCAATTATTTCTAAAAATTTATCCTAAAATGCTCTTAATTTTCAATTATTATGTAAAATTTCAACTAAAATTAATTTTTAAATCAATTTTTATTAGAAAATTCTATTAGAATTAAATTATTTAAATACACAAATAAATAATTTATTGAATAATTAAATGTTTCTTAAAATTGAATGCTCCTAAAGAATATTACTCGGAATATTATTAAATAACTTTTTAAAAAACTGAATTCTATCGACGAATTTTAATAAAATTTTTAAGAATATTTAGTTTTTTCAAAAAATTCGATTAAAATTGTATTAAAAATAATTGAAATTCTGCAATGAGTTTCATTACTTGTGAAAATAATTGAATTATTGCAAAGAAATTTAAAAAAAAGTTGCAAATAATTAAATTCCTGAGAAATTTTTATTATTTATGTAAATAGTTAATTTTATTTTAAATAATTAAATTCTTTTAGATAATTTTATTAAAATAGTAGATATTAAAAATTAAATTAAATTAGAATTTTAGAAAATTTTTTAAAATTGTTTAAAATTTTGTCAATTTTTAAAATTAAACCTTTTCTAAATTCAATAATTTCTAAAAATTTATCCTAAAAATTCTCTTAATATTCAATTATTATGTAAAATTTTAACTAAAATTCATTTTTAAATTAATTTTTATTAGAAAATTCTACTAATTCAATTATTATTTTAAGAAACATTCAATTAATAAATTATTTAATTTATTAATTGAATGTTTCTTAAAATTGAATTTTCATCAAGAATTTTATCAACAAATTTTTAAATAATTGAAATTTTCTTGACAAATTTTAATAAATTTTTTAAGAATAATTTGATTTTTCGAAGAATTTGATTAAAATTGTACATTAAAAATAATTGAAATTCTTCAATTAATCTTATTATTTATGAAAATAATTGAATTCCTAAAAAGCATTTTATTATTTACGAAAATAATTAAATCCCTGTAAAAATTTTATTATTTTTAAAAATAATTTAATTATTGCGAAGAAATTTATAGACAATTTGTAAATAATTGAATTCCTGTGAAATTTTTATAATATTATAAAAATAATTAAATGTTTGACAAGAACTTTATTAAAATTTTTGAAAATAATTGAATTTCGGAGAAGAATTTAATTAATTTAATAATTATTTATAATAATTTGGTTGAAGAATTTTGTTATTATTGAAAGTTTGGTTGTTAATTTTCAACACTGAAATATAGTATCGGGAGTATTAAAACTGTTCGATTTCTCGCAGATAGTAAAAGAAAATAATTGCAGATATTTTACGACTTTTGTCGCATTAAAAAGAATGGGGAAAAAAATCGTTTCATGAAAAATTATAAACTTTATCAGTGCCCTATAAAAATGACAGATAAATTTATACTTTCGAGTTAAATAAGCCCAATTACTATTTACAACTATATATGAATTACTTTAATATGTCATTAACGTTATAACGTACACAGTAAATCTGTAATCTTTAAAAAGAATCTCTTTAAATCTTATATAATTTGTTATTATGACGCAAACTTATAAACAATTTTAAATTACTTTTTATATATAATCAATGTAAGTTTTTTTCTTTAAAGTGAAATTGAATTTTAATTCTTCAGAATTAAAAAATAAACTCTTGTTCTTTAGAAATAAAATTACACTTTAATTCTTTACAATTAAAATTAAATTTAATTCCTTAAAATTAAAAGTTAATTATAATTCTTTAGAAATAGATTAAACATATAAACTTTTATTCTTTAAAATTAAAATTAAATGACAAGTATAATGGAAAAATAGAATTTTCTTCCTGTCAGTAGTAAATGACATTTTTGGCAAAGCAAAATTATTCAAATCCTCAATTTCTAACTTAGTATAGTACATCCTATTTTTAGTCAGACAGGATTTGAAATTTTTTATTCCAGTGTATTTTCTGCAAGAAATCTTTAGAATTGTAATAAATTCAGTAGTACAAACAAGTTTAAGTCAGACATTACTTTCCCAAGCATTGAAGAGTTTGGTTTTAGTATAGTAAAAGTCAATTTCAGTCAGTCAAACGTTTTCTAGTTTCGTTCAAGTTTCTCCTAAGTAGTAAAATAAAGTTTTAGTCTGACATTTATTTACCTTCTCCTACACTATAAATTATAAAAAGAAAAAAAATTATCCCTGTCTGACTAAAAAGTGATTTTACTATTATTGTAATGTAACTAATCAAAAACATCTGTTACTACCTAAATAAATAAAAAAAATATAATAGAAAATGAGATTTTTCTTTATTTGCTTGACGAAAACGACTCCAACTACTGATTTTAATGTAAAGTGTATTTCAAAAGGCTGGCCGTAAAAGTCTTTTATTATACTTAAATTTAGAAAAAAAAATCGAATTTTCTGATTAAAATCGCTCTTGCTACTGAATTTAATAGAAAGTGCATTTCAAAGGCTGATCGAAAACATCTATATTACTACTGAAATTTAAAATTAGAATTTTATTTTACTTTTTGGCTGACTAAAATGACTTTTACTACTGAATTCAAGATATAACGTATTTTAATAATACCTTTACTACTGAATTTAATATATTTATTTCAAAGGCTGTTCGAAAACGCCTATTACTACTTATATTAAAAATAGTAATTTTTCTCCATTTGTCTGATTAAAACGATTTCTACTGCTGAATTTAATATAAAGTGTGTTTTAAGACCTGATCAAAAATGTCCTTTATTTAAAAAATTAAATTTTCAGTAATACTGAAATTAGAAATAAAAATTACATTTGTCTGACTAAACACCGACTCTTACTACTGATATTAATATTCAGTGAATTGTTTTTCCCTGACTTTTCCCTGATTTCCAGAAAAAATTTTGTCTTTTTCCCTGACCCTGAAAAATATTCTGATTCACTCCAAAAAAAAAAAAAATCATCAGAATATTGTAACTATAAATTCAAATTATCCAAGATTTTAATTAGGACCCTTTTCAAAATTCAATTATTTCTAAAAATTCACGCTATAATGCTTTTATTATTCATTTATAATTTTAAATTTAAAGTAAAATTCATTTTTTAATCAATTTTTATTAGAAAATTTTCCGAGAATTCAATTATATAAATACAAAAATAAATAATTTATTAAATGTTTGAATATTTCTTAAAATTGAATTTTAATGAAGAATTATATCAAAAATTTTTAAAAATAATTGAATTCTTTCGTCGAATTTAAAAAAAAGAAATTTAAGAATAAATGCAATTTTCTATCATTTTATTTAAAATTGTATTAAAAATAATTGAAATTTTTGCGATAAGTTTTGTTATTTATGAAAATAATTGAATTGTTGCAATGAGTTTTATTAAGAAGTTTTTTAAAGAATTGAATTCCTGTGAAGAATTTTATTTGTGAAAATAATTGAATTACGGAGAAAAATATTATTATTTAAAATAATTTATTCATGAAAATAATTAATTTCTTTTAAATAATTGTATTCAAATTTTTTTAAATAATTGAATTCCCATAAAAAAATGTATTATTATTTGTGAAAATAATTGAATTCTCAAGAAGAATTGTATTGAAAATAATTTAATTATATAGGAAAATTTTATTAAAATTGCAATTTTATTAACTAAATCTTGTAAAGAATTTTGTTAACATTTTTTTAATTAATAGAATTTTTAAAAGAAGTGTATTTACATTTTTCGGAATAATTGAATTTCTCAGAACTATTTTTTTTTTGAATTTACTGAATATATTTTAATTCCTTCAAGAAACTTCATTTAAAAATTAAAAATAATTGAATTAGTGGGAAGAAATTTATAAAAAAAATTGATAAGTAATTGAATTTCTGTGAAATTTGTATTAACATTTTGTTTAAATAATTGAATTCTTTTCGAAAATTTTATTAAAATAGTAGATATTATAAATAATTAAAATAAAATTTTTAAAAATAATTAAATTTCTCTAATCAGTTGTTCTTAAAATTTCTATTAAAATTCATTAAAAATTGATATTTTCTAACATTTCAAATTGAAAAAAATTTTTTAACATAAAATTTACGAAAACTAAAATTTCTTTCGGTATATATTTTGAAGATGATAAAATTTTAAAAAGAATAACACTTTACAGAAGTCATTTGGCCAGTATTTTATTTAGATATTTTTAAAAAATCCCCATTTTCAATGTTTTACAAAAATTTAAATAACTTCTAAAATAATGATGAACGCTTTTTAATGATCTTAACCTTTTTTTAAAGTTCATTTTCTGCAGAATAAAAATTACTTATAGGCATTAACCTGTAATTTTTTTTTTAGAATAAGCAGAACGTCAAAGTTAGACAAAAAAATTCATAAAAATTTGAAAGAATTTTTTGTACTAAAAACTATTCTGGAAAATATATAAAACATGATATGGTGTAGATTTTTCAAGAAAATTTAATAAAAAAAAAATATGTTTGAATTTTAAAAATTATTTTTCTTTCAATAAGATTATTTCAAATTTTTTAAATTTTTTTGTCTAACTTTGAATAGAAAAAATTGAAGGGTTTGTATTATAGAATTCTTTGCAATTTCATAGTTTATGAGGCAAACATAAAAAAGACACCAAAATTCAGAATTATATCATAAATTCTAAAAATTTAATTTTTTCCTGTACTTTTAATAAAAATTCCTGACCTTTCCCTGACTTCCCTGACCTGTGACAACCCTGATATCGAAATTATTCCGATGGACCAACTTTTATGTTTTTTTTTCTTTATTTCATGTTCATAGAAAAACAGTGAAGAAGTTAAAACAAAAAAAAAAGTGAAAGTTATAATAAGATACAAGTTTATAGAAATTATAGGGAAAGAAAAGTAAAGAAAAAATAAGAAAAGGAGGAGAAATGTAAGTGAAAAAAGGAAAATTGAAGTGAATGGAATGAAAGTGATCTAAAAGTTAAAGAAGTGGACTATTTTACATACTAGAAATTACTTTAGAGTGGAGAAAATGGAGACTTTAAACGTTGGGAGAATAGGTAAAGTAACCAAAATCTCTTAATTAAAAGGCTCTAATTCAGCGCCTCACGTTTTCTTCGATCGTGCTAATATTGGAGTACCTACACACACACACACACACACCTATACCATAAGTACATAGGTACGCCGCAGTAGGTCAAAGAAACAAAGTAAAATGGAGTGAAGTTGAGTACAATGTACAACACAATAGAGTAGACAGAAGCGTTGTTGATGGAGGTGGTAAAGGAAAACTGAAAAAAAAGAATGTAAGAAAAAAAAGAATGTAAGAAGAAAAAAAAAGGGAAAAAGAAATGGTTGAAGGAAAAAATAAAGAAGCAAAAGAATAAGGATAAAATGGACAATGATGGAAGAGTCTATCGTCCTCCGAAGGGACAAGTTGGTTTTAAAAAAAAAAGAGGAGAGAGAGAGAGAGAAAAAGCAAAAGAAGAAAAAAGAAAGAGAGAAGGAGAGAAAGAGAGAGAGAGAGAGTTGAAATTGGAAGTAACAGTGTACTCGGGAAATATCGACCCCGGGCGCTTCTAGAGCTATCGTGTTAAACTTACAGTTGGTTTCTCGGGAATTGGAGTCGAGTCAAGAGGAGTATCTGTTTAGGGAGGCGAGGGTACATTCTAGATGGTAGATGGTCGTCACCTATTAACCCACAAAACCCAGTCAACTTTGCTTACATTACACTGAGAATTATACACTCGCTTTATAAACAATTAGAGCGCGGAATCCCTTTGCGACGATCATTTTCTCTCTCTCTCCTTCCCTCTCTCGTCAATTGATTCATATTCTCCGTGTATATTGTTGCTTCAATTTTATTCATAGAAGCACATTTTCGAAATCAATTCTACTTAAGTTTTTAGCCAAATTACAACTATTATAAATTATAATTATGTGCAATTTGAAAAAAAAGAATTTATTTCAGATTGTCTTCACTGAAAAAAATATTTGATTTCAATAAAGAATTACTTTTGCGAATTGACAAGTAAATATATTAACCCCTTAACTGTTTGAGGAAAATACAACATGATTGTCCCAAAATGCCCAGCGGAATCTGATACTTTTTCAAATAGTATAATATATTTAAATTTTAAATTATAACTAATTATTCAATTATTTTCTAAAATATCATTAATGACCCTTATAATTTCTTATAATATTGATATAAAGAAAAATATCTATCAATTTTTATACAAATTATATTTATTTTGCATATATAATTCAAATTTTTTATCATGTAGCTTCTATAATATTTTTTAAAAATGATTCGATTTTAATCAGAGTTGCAACAAAAATTTAATTTTGTTTTTCCTGATTTCCAGACAAAATTTTCACTTTTTTCCTAAAGAATTAAATATTCTACGATTCACTCTAAAAATGATTAAATAGTAAAACTATTCGAAACCATCAATAACATCTTTTTCTTAAATATTTAATCATTATTGTTTTTCCATAGAAATTAAGATTTTCAAAACATTCAAATTTAAATCTTTTTGAAATTCAACAATTTATAATAATTAAAGATAACCGAGTGACAAGATAATTATTTTCTACTATAAGAAATATATTTACTCTAACATCTTCAAAATTTTTTTCATCCTTTCAATTCAATTATTATTTTCTAGAATTTCTAACTAAAATTCTTCATTAAATCAATTATTTACAATAATTTTTTTTAAAAATTCTGAAAATTTTCAAATGTAAGTATTTGTTTACAATACAATTTTACAAAATTTCATCGATTATTCGGAAATTCTTTAATTAATATATATTTAAAAATAAAAACTTCAAATAATATAAAAAAAATTCAATTAAACTTTTTCAAAAAAATTAATTTCAAAATTCAATTATTTCTAAAAATTCACGCTATATTGCTTTTAATATTCAATTATTATGTAAAATTTTAACTGAAATTCATTTTAAAATCAATTTTTAATAGAAAATTCTAATGGAATTCGTTTATTTAAATACGAAAAAAACAATTTATTGAATCATTGTATGTTTCTTAAAATTGAATTCTCATAATGACTTTTATTAACAAATTTTTAAATAATTGAATTCTGTCTACGAATTTTAATACAATTTTTAAGAATAATTACATTTTTCGAGAAGTTCGATTGAAAATGAATTAAAAATTATTGAAATTCTGCGATGATTTTTATTATTTATGAAAATAATTGAAATCCTAAAGAGAATTAAATTTTTGTATAGAATTTTATTAAAATTATTTTTAACCAATTAAATTCTTTTGAAAAAATTTTATTAAAATAGTAAAATTGAAAAATCACCGAATTGTGGATAATTTTTGAAAATAATTCAAATTTTGCCAAAAACTTTACTAAAATTTTTGAAAATAATTGAATTTTAGAGAAGAATTTTATTATATTTTTAAAGATAATTGAAACTTTGACGAGAATTTTTTTTATGATTTTTGAACATGATTAAATTTCTGCGAAATTCATTTTTTAATCAATTTATATTAGAAAATTCTACTAGAATTTAAATATTTAAATACAAAAATAAATAATTTATTGAATAATTGAATGTTTCTTAAAATTGAATTCTCATAAAGAATTTTATCAACAAAATTTTAAATAAATAAATGCTTTTTCGACGAATTTTAATAAAAATTTTAAGAATAATTAGATTTTTTCAAGAAATTTGATTAAAATTGTATAGAAAAATAATTGAAATTCTGGGATGAGTTTGATTATTTATGAAAATAATGAAATTATTGCGAAGAAATTTATAAAAAAATTTGTAAATAATAGAATTTATGTTAAATTATTTTATTATTTATGAAAATAATTAAACGTTTGCGTAGAATTTTAATAAAAATTTTTTTTATATAATTAAATTCTTTTGGAAAATTTTATTAAAATAGTAGATATTGAATATCATTGAATTTAGGAAAATTTTTGCAAATAATTGAAATTTTGTCAAGAATTTTATTAAAATTTTTGTAAATAATTAAATTTCAAAGAAGAATTTTATTATTTATAAAGAGAATTGAAATTTTGACGAGAATTTCTTTAAATTTTTTAATATAATTAAATTTCTGCGAAGAATTTTTTTACTTTTTAAAATAATTTAATTTTTGCAATCATTTGAAACTTCTCCAAAATTCAAAATTTATTTTTGGTGTTTTTAACTAAAATTCCTCGTTAATTTCTTTATTTTTAATAATGAATTAAATATACGATAATTATATTAAAAAATTTAACTCATTTTAAAATAATTTAAAATTTGAAAATTTTTGCAAAAATTTAAATTTTTTAAAATTTCTAATGATATTAATTGAAAATTGAAAGTTTATAAAATTTAAAATTAACATGTTTTGAAGTTCATCTATTTAAGAAAATGGTAAACGCAACTATTTTAAAATTCAATTAATTTTGAAATGTTTAATAAAATTATTCATTTACTATTCAACTGAATTCGAAATGTAATTAAATTTTGTAACTATTTTCTTCCTTATTCTCTTCTTTGTTTCTCCTCGAAGTTGATAAAAAAAATATTTTAAACAATTACTGCTAAGTTTTGTTCTTAAAAATAATTCTTTGCTCATATTTAAAAAATTATGTTTTCCATGCAATTTATTCTTAGATAGAATAAAAATAAAATATAAAAAATCCAACAAATCCAAGACCTTCTCTCATTTTTTGTGAGAATATACTTAATAAATATAAATCAATATATAAATAAATCGTGAATAAAACAAATAAATAAAAATATGAATAAATCGTAAATAAAACAAATAATTAAAAATATGAATTGAATAAAAAAAATCTCGGACGATAAAGAACTTTTTACTAAAAATATGAATAAATCATAAATAAAACAAGTAAATAAAAATATGAATTAATTATAAACAAGACAAATAAATAAAAATATAAAAAATTATGAAAAAATATAAATAATAAAATAACTAACAAATAAATAACGTAGAATAAAGAGATTAAAAAAATATACAAAAAGTTTAAATAACTAAAATATAATATATAATGAAGAATGAAAAAATAAAAAAATAAATTATAACTTAGAAAATAAATTAACTAAATAAGAATATAATTTTTTAAGTAAAATTTTTCTTTAAAGTTAAAGTGTTAAATATTGTTAATTATTTTTAATTTTTCTTTACCTAATTTATTCAATGAATTAGTTATTGTTAAAGTGAATTTATATATAAACTATAACTATAAACATTATTTTTATATTAAATTTTATATTTTTACATAGTTTTTTAATTAACTAACTGTTTATCATTCTTTTTAAACTATAAGGAAATATTCATATTATAAAAAAGTTAATTGATAAAAGTTAATAACTTCCAAAAATTTTAATTCAAAAAAATATTTTAGAAATTTTCGTTTCGGAAATATTTCTATAGAAAATTCTATAAAATTACTAAATTAGGAAACTAAATTTAGAAAAATCAATAGAGAATCCTGAGAAAAGATTTTTTATTCATAAAAAAAATTTTTACTTATATAATTCTATAAAAAGAGTGTCGCGAATATTATTGAGAGGAAAAATTAAATTCTCAACATTTATTCAATAAAATAATATTAAATTATACTATATTATTGCATAGTATATATATTACACTACATATTATTTCATTATATTATTAATAACAACATTAAATTATTTTTTGCAACTAAAAGACCCAATTACGTTTATTTTGCTTTCATATTTAATTGAAATAAAATTTTTCTGATTGTATATATTTACCAACTAATCACAGAAAATAATTTCAAAAAAAAAAAAACTCTTTGTAAAAAAGCAAATAATAATATTTACAATAACTAAATTCACAATAACTGCAAAAACAATCCGAATTTCGCTACCAAGCATTTTCGTCGAGACCCTACGAAGCAGGAAATTCGAGATAAATAAGAGAATTTCAAATTGAGCTAAAGGGGTTTAATTATAGTGTTAATCGCTTCAAGAGTAATGATTCGACATTTGAAGAGAAAATTAATTTCAACTGAATAAACACGGACTAAAATGATTTATTATTAGGGAGTTTTCGTAATTGACAATTCATTTCTACCTATATCTGTATATATGCACATGTTTACTATATATGAAGAGAGTAAGTGAAAGAGAGAGAGAGGAGAGCTAGAGCAAACGAACTTATTTATTATAGATAAGACGTATAGATAGATATAATGCTCGATAAGAGAATTAATCCATTGATTAAATCGAGGCACGCGTTTGTTTTGATAGTTATACGTCGAGTTACACATTACTATAATACGATTACTTAATCCATTTTCAAAGAGAAACATCAAGTTAAACGAACAACCAAAAAGTCGATAAAGCTCTTGTTATTAAAGTGAATTCAAATATAAACTATTACTTTCAACATTATTATTTTATTTCTTCTTTTTTTATTAATTTTTTTTTTCTTGAAAAGTGTTTTCATTTTGGAAAAAGATTTTTCAATCTATATTAATTATTATAATCGTAATTATTATTATCACTATTATTATCTGATAAAATATTTTTTTATTTTTATAAAATTAAAAAAACGCCCCAATAACAAGGAATATTTTATTCGTATCCCTGGAATATTCGATTGGAACATTGAAAATATTCCTTTGGAATATTGCGTCCACATTATCGAAATATTAAAATGTCTGACCTTTGGAATAACGTAGGAATATTCCATTGGAATATAGTAAAGAAATATTGCATTGGAATATTATTATAAGAATATTCCAATTTCCAATAGAATATTACACTTAAAATTTACAATTTTTTCAGTTCAAAATAAACTGATGAATTTATTTAAATTAATTATTAATTATTAAAAAAATTAATTATTATATCATCAATAATATTAATAAAAAATATATTATCACAAAATTCCAATGGAATATTTCAAGAATATTTTTGTGGAATATTTCTACGTTTATTCCAAAGAAACATTCCAAAGATTGGTCATATTTGAATTCTAAAATTGTGGATAAAATATTTCTAAAGTAAATATTATATCTTTTATTATAATATCTTGACTGCATTTTTAGCTTCATTCTTAAAACTACAAGTTTTTCGAAAAGTAAATTATTTTTAGAATTTTGGAAAAAAATTATTCGAGACTTTAATAATTTTTAAAGGAAAATAATATAATAATAATTTTTTATAATAAACATTTAAATATAAATAAATAAATAAATATAATTTTACGTCGATTAAAATATTAAAGTTTTCAACTTAAATATCTATTTTAAAATTTTATTATTTTTAAAATTCCAGTCATAACACTTCTATAAATATTTAATTATTTTTCAAAATAATTGAATTACTTTTGACTAAAATTCATTTTTAAATCAATTCTTATTAGAAATTTAACTATGATAATTGGATTATTTAAATACAAAAATTTTTGCGTAAAATTTAATTATTTTACAAATTTTTAGTTAAAATTCTTTAAAAAATATAATATTTAAAAATAATTTTTAAAAGTGAGAAAATAAAATTCTGTGAAATATAAAATTTATTTTAATGAAATTTGAGAAAATTTCCTATTTTTTTCAATTTTTTAAAATTATTTTGTAAATTCAACTATTATACCAAAAAATTTTAAATATGATTTTTCAAATCATCATTTTTTCAGAATTACGAATTTCAAATTTTCAAATTTAATGGGAAGAATTTGTTTCAAATTTTTTTCGAAAATAATTGAAATTCTCCGAAGAATTTTATTATTAATGAAAATAATTGAAATCTTCCAAAGAATTTTATTTTTTTATGATGATAATTGAATTCGTGCGAAGAATTTTATTAAAATTTTTGAAAATAATTGAAATATTTAAAATAGTTTTACTTTTTATGAAGATAATGGAATTTTTAGGAAGAATTTTATTAAAATTTTGGAACATAATTGAAATCCTCCGAAAAATGTTATGCCAATAGGGCAGGAGTATAAACAATAAAAAAAAAAAAATGAAAATAATTGAAATCTTCCAAAGAATTAAATTTTTTTTATGATGATAATTGAATTCTTGGGAAGAATTTGATTAAAATTTTTAAAAATAATTTTACTTTTTATGAAGACAATTGAATTTTTAGGAAGAATTTTATTATTAAAATTTTGGAACATAATTGAAATTCTTTGAAAAATTTTATTATTTATGAAAATAATTGAAATCTTGCAAAGATATTTATTAAAATTTTTGAAAAATAATATAATTGTTTCGGTGAAAATTTAAATTCTTTCTCAAATCAATTCTTATAAAAAAGCTGCACGAGAATTAATTAACTATAATAATTTGAATGTTATTTCATTCTTTCAATCATTCACTTTTTCTGTCCCTCACACTCTGAAGTTGTCTTTTGTTTATACTTTTGTTTTTTGTTATCTTTAGATAAATTGTATATTATATTATTATGTTATAATTATTTTTTTATTTTACAATTAATTCAAAATTGTAATGACAAATAGAAATCATTAACAATTTTTTTTAATTATTTTTATTAAAAGACTAAAATTTTGTTAAATATTATGTTTTGTCAAATTAAAATTATGCAGATTTTTGTTCTTTACTTTTAAGCAAAATTAGAAAATTGTTAAACAACTGTGATTAAAAAATAGAAAATTTATTTATTTTTATATTAAACAACTTATAAAAGTATTGTTATAAACATGAAGATATCTATTGCTCCGAGTCAAAGACTCGAAGTGATCGATTTCTTCATGTTTTATAATAATTAAAGATGACCGAGAGATAAAATTATTATTTTATATCATAAGAATATTGTTACTGTAACTTCATCAAAATTATTTTTATCATTTTAATTCAATTATTATTTTCTAGAATTTTAAATTATATTTTATGAAAATAATAATTGAATTCCTGCGGAATTTCTATTATTTATGAAAATAATTAAATGTTTGCATACAATTTTATTAAAAAATTTTTTAAATAATTGAATTCTTTTTGGGAAATTTTATTAAAATAGTAGTTATTGAAAATTATTGAAATTAGAAAAATGCATTCTATTTTTGAAAATAATTGAATTTCTGCAATTATTTGTAATTTCTCCAAATTTTAATTTTTTTACGTGTTTTCAACAAAAATTGAAATTAGAAAATCCTGTTATTAGCAGAAATCTAGGGGAATTTATTATAATAATAATATTTATTATAATTATAATTATTATTGACAAATAATAAAATATCAAGTGTCATATTATATTATTATTATTCTTCTTATTATTATTATCATCATCATCAAAAAATAAAATATCAAGTAGCCAATATTGCTCTCGTTGAGATGACATTTAATTCGAAATTTTCGGTGTTGGTGAAAATTTTGTTTTAATTAAGCATCGCATTTAACGGGAATTATATTTGAAACTTGAAATTGTTATTAATTTCCAATTGACCCGAGGAGGGAGGGGGGTAAAAAAAGATTTAATTTATATTGCTTTTATAAGCATATACATCATAGGGTAATTTTTTTTTTTTGCAGACTTGCACATTTCTTTATATCGATTTTCACTTATATCTAAATGTGATATACCTATATATATATATATATATATATATATATATATATATATATATATATACAATATTGTATAATATGTAAAACACAAAATCATTTCACACTATTTTTTTCCCTATTTTCCTTTGACATTATAATACACATAATTTTATGTATTTTTTTTCTCGCACACTAGTTCAGTCATGTGAAATTTATTGCAAGTGTATTATATAATATATAAGCATTTGCCTATAACGTTGGGATTTGTCGCTTTCGCAACTGCCGACGAATACAATATCTAATTATATGCACACATATATAGAGAGGATTTACTTGAAATTCTAGATGTTTACACTTGGGTAAAATTTATCATTCGTCTACTTACTCTGAGAGAGCTATCAAGAGGATTTTATTTTTTTTTCCTCCGTCGTTTATTAAAATTAGTCAAAACATGATAAATAATTGTTATTCACGAAAGTAGAGGGGACATTTTTTAAAAGACTTGTCTGACTAAAACGAGTGTTACTACTGAATTTAATGGAAAAAGTGTGTTTCCAAGGCTGATCGAAGGCGTTCTTTTGCTACTTAAATCAAAAAGAAATTTCAGTTTTCATTTGTCTGACATAAACGATTCTTACTACTGATTTTCAAATAAACTATTTTTAACGGCTGATCAGAAGCTTCGTTTTCTACTTAAATTTAGAAAAAAATGCATATTTGCCTGACTGAAACGACTTTTACTACTGACATTAGTATAACGTCTATTTATTGTCTGATCGAAAACGTAAGTTACTACTTACATTAAAAATTAGAAATTTTCTCCATTTGTCTGACTAAAACGACATCTACTACTATATTTAATATAAAAACTGTGTTTCAAAGCCTGATCGTAAACACCTTTTACTACTAAATTTTCAAAAAAAAAATTGCATTTGCCTGACTAAACACCGACTCTTACTACTGATTTTAATATTCAGTAAATTTCACAGACTAATCAAAAATATCTATTATTTCTTAAATTTAAAGTAGGAATTTTTTATTATTTGTCTGACTATAACGATTTTTGCTACTGAATTTAATATAAAGTGTGCTTCAAAGGCTGATCAAAAACGTCCATTACTACTCAAGTTTACAATCGCAATTATTTAAAAGTGTGTCTGACTAAAATGGCTCTTACTACTGATTTTGAAGCAATAACTACATCCTCTCCTTCTGTTTAATAAAAATTTATTTTTATTACAGAAAATGAAATAAAAACAGAAGTTTCCAAATGTTCCAGAAAACTAAAAATATTTTTTAATACTCAGTCCGACCAATCACGTTATTTACTACTGAAACTATTGTTTTCTTTACTACACACTTGTAATTAAATTTTGCGAATTGTTTCTCTTGTAAAAAGTTGTATCATGTGGTATTGTATTGAATTTTATTGCATTGCATTTTATTGTATTGTTTTTATTTAATTGTATTGTATTACAAGAATCTTGATACAAAATTTTAAAAAATAACCAGCGAGAATTTAATCTAACTCTCTAAATTTGAATTTTGAATTAATAAAATTGATTTCTAATTTGATTGAATTAGTCTTTTGGCTTTTGAATTAGTCAATTTGACTAATAAATTAGTAGAAATTACAATTTACTAGTAAAATTTACTAATTTTACTAATTTTACTAATTTACTCAATTTTACTAATAAATTAATAAAAATGACTATTTATTAGTAAAATTTACAAAATTCTAAAGCAAAAAATCAGTCACTGATTCAAATTAGTAAAAAATTTTACTTATTAAAATTTAAAGAGAACTTGTCTGACTAAAACTATATTTTTCAAATTATTCCACTGTCTTTTTTTTTGTGTGGCGTTTCTCTAAAATTTTTAAAAATTGCATTTCACAAAATAACCGTTCAATGTGCGTGTATATGGCAATCAAATTACGAGTACCTTTAGCTTGTAATAATTACTTTACACCCAGCACAACTAATCACTTATGCACGCAACAATGCTTGGCACGACTTGATGTTTATCCTTCGTTATTAAATCAATGTAAATGCGATTCCCCAGGAGGGCGATTGACTGAAAAAGTCGCGCCAGTCAGACGGACCTTAAGTCGTTTTATAATTTTTTTTTTCTTCTCTTTAAAAAAGTATTTTTAGAATTCTCTTCTCTTTATATAATCACGTCCAATGTACACTGGGGGACCGTATAATACTCCCATGAGAGAGAAATTTATTATATCTATTTTTATTAATATACTACTCTCTATATAGTAGAATTTACTATAATAAATAAATATTAAAATAATTTAATCCAAGTAAATAAATATTTTAATAATTTAGTCCAAATAAATAAATATTTAAATAATTTATTTTAAATAAATAAATAATAGTGTACTCTCAAAATTTAAATTAGTAAAAAAATGTTTACTAATTTCAATTAGTCTCTGATTTTTTTCATTTCCAATTAAATTTACTAATAAATATTAATTTCTATATTAAGTAACTTACTTGAATTAGTGACTGACTTTTTGCTTTTTAATTAGTAAATTTTATCATTAAATTAGTGAAAATTATTGTTTATTACGTAAAATTTACTAATTCAAAAGCAAAAAGTCAGCCACTAATTCAAATTAGTAAACATTTTTACTAATTTAAATTTAGAGAGCATGTATTTTAATTTTTAATTATATTATAACTGTTATTACTGTCTCTTATACTCCGTTCACTTCATCTCGTTTACGAGAGATTTTTCATGCCATCTAGGTGGAAACTTTCAGAATTATAATGGCGCGAAATTCAAATTTAAAAATACAAAAGAGCGTTCCTAACAACTGAAAATAAATCTCTCATTCTCTCTTGAGAAATTTTTGATCCATTATCTAAATCCCCGATGTAATCTTACCTCTTTTACTATGAAATTAATATTAATAATAAATCAGTTCCAATACGTTTTTTTTTTTTTTGCATAAAACTTAAATTTCCCAAATTTCAATTAAAATTTCAAAGAAACTTAACAATGCATAATAAAGTTTCAAGTTCCTTTAGGTAAAGTTTTGTGAAATATGAGCATTACTTAATTAAAAATAAAAAAAAGAAAGAAAGAAAGAAAGAAAAGTACAAGAAAAGAATGGCCAGGGACAAACTTTATTGTACATGACATTTCTTTTGTTTTCACTTCTTTTATTCCTAATATAAAGTCTCTATATCATTCAAACTATATCATTTGTTTCCATATATATCAGTCCAAGAAGAATCTTATTAACTCCTATTTTAAAAATAGGAAAAAGTACCACACTTTCTCTTTTGCTTTCTAAAAGATTCAGTCCCATTTTTTCGCAACTGTGAATTTTGGTAAATATTTTTCATAATTTTCCATTTAAAGAATTAAACCATCCCTCACCTTTCACTGATTTCTAAATTCAATTATTCGAAAATTGAATAATTTTGTTAAATAAATATTTAAATACTTCTTATTTGTTTTAATTATTATTATTTATTTTGTTTTTATTAATTTCTATTTGTAAATTTAAATTCTTGAATATTTTTCACTGAAATATTTAAAAATTCAATTATTTTTTAAATTTGCAACTAAAATTCTTGAAAAGTTAATTTTCAAAAATTGTAATACTTAAAAAAAATCAATTATTTTCAATTAAATTAGAATTAGATAATTAAGTATAATAAAATAAATAAATAAATAGAAAATAAAAAAAAAATATTTAAAAAAAGAAATGAAAACATATATATAACTGAAGATCAATGGCTTATCGAGCATTCATTCGCAATAAGTAATCCGGACATTAAGAAGAATGGGATTAAAAAGAATTCCGTGACTTTTGACCGAGATTTTAACCTGTTACCCTGTCACCAGCAGTACAATTGACCTATCCATATAACACTGCATTTGATGGAATTCAACCCCCTGCCCCTGCCCCTCCCCCTATTCCCTCTCCCCCTCATGACCCAATATCCTGCTTCTAGTCTGACGAGACAATCCATTTGTCCATTATTCTTCCTTTTATTCCACTTTCACCATGCAAATTGAACTGTGATTTTCGATTTTCTATTATTTTCGACATCAACATTTTTTCTTCTCTTTCTTTTTTTGAATTCAGGTCAGATGAAAAAGAAAACAATTCTCCTTCAGTTATGTATACTTATTTTTGACAATGTTATACACTACATTTATTTTTATGTCTATAATATATTGATTTTTAATAAAAATTATTTTTAACCAAAGAGAAAATTAATTGATACCAAATTGTTTTTATAACAAATTCTTTTTTATACCAAAATTATTTTTGTATCAAAATTATATTTTTGACAAAATTATTTTTGTACCAAAATTATATTTTTGACAAAATTATTTTTGTACCAAAATTATATTTTTGACAAAATTATTTTGATAGCAAAATTATTATTTATAATAAAGAATATTTTTGCAAAAATACTTTAAAAAATATTTTTAAAAAATTTGCGTAAAGTTGTCTTCTGTTATTAATTAAAACATTCCTTAAATTGTTCTCTAAAATTTGTTAAAAATATTTCATTGAATATTCCTTGCGAATATTCCTGACAAATATTAAGAAATATTACAGATTAATCAATAGGAAAATTTCAAACAATATTTCTCATAAATAATTTTTTTAAATATTCCTTTGAAATATTCCTGAAAATATTTTTGCAAAATTAATTACGAAATTAAATAATGCTAAAAAAATTCAATTTTGCAGAAATTCAATTATTTTCAAAAAAAAAAAAATTAAAATTTTTCTTATAAAATTTAACTATGTTCAGAATTTAAAAAAAATTCCAAATATCTTTATAAATAACAAAATTCTTCTCCAAAGTTCAATTATTTTCATAAATGTCAAAAAACTCCTTGTCCTAATTTCAATTATTTTCAGTATCTACTATTTTAATAAAATTTCCCAAAAAGAATTTAATTATTTAAAAAAATTTTTTAATAAAATTGTATGCAAACATTTAATTATTTTCATAAATAAAAAATTTTTTTAAGGAATTCAATCATTATTTTCATAAAAAATAATTTAAAATTCTAGAAAATAATAATTGAATTAAAATAATGAAAATAATTTTGATGAAGTTAGAGTAATAATATTCTTATAATAATGATTTTATCTCTCGGTCATCTTTAATTATTATAAAACATGAAGAAATCGATCACTCCGAGTCTTCGACTCGGAGCAATCGATATCTTCATGTTTTATAACAAAATACTTTTATAAGTTGTTTAATTTAAAAAAGGTTTGAATTTAAAATTTTTGATTGTCTTAATTTCTAGTATCAGTTAATCTTTACTAATTTAAAATTTTCTTTTTTTAAACATATACATTTATAAACTCTCTAATTTTGAATTAGTCAAAATGGTTACTAAATTGAATTAGTGATTGACCTTTTTGCTTTCGAATTAGTAAATTTTTAAATTTTACTAATACATTAGTAAAAATTATTATTTCTTAGTAAAGTTTAATACTAAATTAGTACCTAGAAATAGCTGTCTATTAGTAAAATTTACTAATTTGATTTAGTGACTGACTTTTTTTCTTTTGAATTGGTAAATTTTACTAATAAATTAGTAGAAATTACTATTTTATTAAAATGTACTGTAATTCCAAAGGAAAAAGTCTGTCACTGATTTAAAGTAGTGAATGTTACTAATAAATTAGTAGAAATGACTGTTTATTAGTCAAATATACTTATTTGAATTAGTGACACACTTTTGGTTTTAGATTAGAGTAAATTTTACTAATAAATTAGTAGAAATTACTGTTCATAAATAAAATTTATTAATTTGAATTAGTGACTCACTTCTTGCTTTTGAATTAGTAAATTTTATTAATAAATTAGTATAGCAATTACTGTTTATTAGTAAAATTTACTAATTTGAAGTAGTGACTCACTTCTTGCTTTTGAATTATACTAAATTATAATAATAAATTATTAGAAATTACTGTTTATTAGTAAAATTTACTACTTTGAATTCGTGACAGACTTTTTGCTTTTGAATTATAGTAAATTTTAATAATAAATTAGTACCTAGAAATTATTGTTTATTAGTAAAATTTACTAATTTGATTTAGTGACTGACTTTTTGCTTTTGAATTGGCGAAATTTACTAATAAATTAGTAGAAATTACTGTTTTATTAAAATTTACTGTAATTCATAAGCAAAAACTCTGCCACTAATTCAAATTCGTGAATTTTACTAATAAATTAGTAGAAATTACTGTTTTTTAGTAAAATTTACTAATTTGAATTAGTAACACTTTCTGCTTTATTATTATTATTTTATATTAATTATAGTAAATTTTAATAATAAATTTTTTGAAATGACTATTTATCGGTAAAATTTACTAATTCAAAAGCAAAAAGTCAGTTACTGAATCAAATTAGTAAAAATTCTCACTAACTCAAATTTAGTTAGTCTATAAATTGTGCACTGTTGACCTTTTGGTCAATCAGCTATCAGAATTGAAAGTTTTCGGGAAAGTTGTAAAATTTCAGTAATTGTGGCAAAATCGATGAGGAAAGTTGAAGGGTTCGTATAAGTAAAGTGCCATTGTAATTAAAGGAATTACGACTTTCGACACACTATTCTCTATCTATATACAATATATGTTACGTTAAAGGAACATGTTCGTCTTTTTGGGACACGTGGGTTAACGTGTGTGTCTAGACCCCTAGAGCTTTCACAATAGATTGTTGCAAATAGTCGTACGAGAAAAAGGTTGGAAAGGAAGGCATGCTCCAAGTGTGGATTCGCTAGTTACGATCGATACGTCGTTTCTAGGTCAGGGTCTCGTTACACTCGCTACTCGCTACTACTCAGAATAACTAGAAAATATGCATTTTTCCAAAACTCACAAATTCCAAATATCATTTTCATTCAAAATACTACATTTTCAACAGAAAAAAAAATTTATGAAAAAAAAATCAATTTTTTTTTAATTCTACTACAAAATTTATAAATGTTTTTTTAAATGTTACTAGATTATTTAATTAGTTAGTTAAAAAATTTAAAATTAGTAATATTAAATGTTAATGTTATTGATTTTAATAATTATTATTATTATTAATACTCTCTAAATTTAAATTAGTAAAAATGTTTACTAATATGAATTAGTAACTTAATTTTTGCTTTTGAATTAGTAAATTTTACTAGTAAATAGACATTTCTACTAATTTATTAGTAAAATTTACTAATTCGAAAGCAAAAAATCAGTCACTAATTCAAATTAGTAAGCATTCTTACTAATTCAAATTATGAGAAAACAAATTGAAAAACATAGAGCAAAACACAAAAACTACTCAAAATGATTAAAAAAAAACGGTTTTAACAAAAAGTGAACAATATTAATGAATAATAATACTAAATAACAATACTAAATGCTTAATTTAACAAATTAATTAATTAATCTAAATCCAAAAACAACTCCAAACTTGTTCAAAAAATAAAAATAACTAAAAAGTACTCTAAATTAAAGTGACAAACTGAGAAAAAATGTATTTGTTTCAAATAACCAATTACTTGTCTTTTTCAAAGTAAATATTTACCTGAATCAAATAATTTTTATTTAAATCAAATTTTATTTGATATAAATTGTATTTAAATCGATAATTTCAGTATTTGAAGCAAATAGAATTTAACTGATTTACATAAAAATTGTTTGATGCAAGTAAATATTTATTTGATAATAGAAAAAAAAATTTATTTAAATCCAATAAAATTTTTGTTATGGAATTTTTTTTAAATTTATGTCAATTTTTTCGAAATTAAAAAAAAAATTTTAGTTTTACAATCGAATTGTCAATATAAAATCAAACAAATTTTTTTTACCATTGACTAACAATTGAATTTAAATAAATTCAGATTTGTTGTGCGATGGCAATAAATCTGTTTAAGCAACAAAAAATTTTGTTTCGAATGAAATTAATTCAGTAAAAAAATTAATTTATTAAAATTTATTCATTATTAAAATTAATTTATTAAAATTTATTCATTATTAAAATTATTATACTATTATTTATTTTATTTATTTATTACTTTTCTCCGCTTGTAATAATATTTGATTTTCTTTTATAGTAAAATTCGTTTAATTAAATTTTTTATTATCAAATTTAAAATATTTTTCTAATGTAATAATTCACAAAAAAGTCTCCGTCGGACCAATCGAAAAATAACAGAAAAAAAATCAAAAAAATTTGACTCAAAAATCCAGTGAACTAAAACGAAAACCAAACAACAATTTAAAAAATAAAAAACAAAACAATTTTTACTCGTTCGCTAAAATTGGCTTGTTAACAAATTGGCAATTTTTCAGTCTTAACTCGAATTTTTATTTAATTGGATTTATTTTACACTTCAATTATTCTTGTAATTTTACAAATCCGAATCTCCACTCTACGCGAAATCGTTCCTAAAACATTTATAAATATAAAAAAGCAATTAATAATTTTTATTCTTTTCTCTAAAATATAAAAATATTTTAAAATAAACTTTAAATTAAATTTTAAAAAAATTTAAATTTGAATTAAATTTTTGGATTCTTTTTTCAAATTTAAATACAAACTATAACGATTTTTTTTAAATTTTGATTTTATAATGAATAAAGAAGAATTTTTATAATTAAAATTAATGAATAATGAAGAATAAATTATTTTCTCGCTCAAAAACAAACTTGTTTACCAAAGAATATAAATGAGGCGTGAAAATTATTATAAATAGAAAATATGATTAAGGTGACAAAAGATTTAAAAATTCATTGTGGCGTTCGATCTAAGCCGCGGGGGACAAATTTATATAATATATATTTTTTACACAAATATAAATACATTTATATATCTTTGTGAAAAAAGCTCCTATTGCGATAAATGCAATATAGGATTCGATTATGATAATAAATAAGAGAGAAAATGTGGGTCACGAGAAAAAGTGTCCGTCAATTCACACGCGCAATATAAAAGCAGCAGCAGAGCAAGCCTTTTGCTTTTGACCACTAACAAACGATGGATCTGCGAGCGGAAGTAAAATTTTACACGAGATCTTTTTTTGACGCCGCAAAGCCATTAATCAGATTCCACACCTTTCTCAACGATTTATGGATTTTTTCCTTTAAATTTCTATTTTATTCCTTTTTTTTCCAGGATAAATTATCGTTTATTTAAAAAAAAAAGAATAAAAAAAACTAGTCGATTTAAATACCCAAGTGAATTTGACATTTTTTTGTTTAAATTACTATCAATAAAAAATTTTAAGAAAGAAAATTTGTATATTTAAAAAAAAAATTGAAAAAAGCACAAATTTTCTAATGCAACATTTTTTAACTAATACCTAATTTTTTGCTTTAAGAAAAAATTATTATCACTAATTAAAAATATTTTTTTTTGTCTTTTTCAGAAAATAAAAAATTTATTAAATAAAATAAAATAAATTAAAAAAATCAGTCAGACTTTAAAATTCTTCTTTTTCAGTAATAGTAAAAAAAATTCGTTTTGAATCAGACAAATAATTATTAAAGTCTTTTTCAGAAATTAAAAAATTTATTTAAGAAAACAAAACTTTAATAAAAATTATTGTCAGACTTTAAAAATTATTTTCTTCATTAACAGTGGAAAAATTCCATTCAAGACAAATTATTATAAACATTTTTTTCAGAAAATAAAATATTAAATTCATCAAAACTTGATTTCAATTCACTCGAATTTTTCCAAAAGTCATTACTCCTTAAATCTACATAATTAGAATGCATCAGATAAATACATATCTATCTAAAAACGCAGGAGAATTTCAAATCACTCTCTAAATCTAAATTCTAATTTCTAAATCCAAATTTAAATAAATTACAAAAAAAAAAACATTATCAGATTCTGGAACAAAATAGAAAAAAATTATCAAACTTTTAACGAAAAAAAAATCTCAAAAAAAGAAAATATGGAAAATTAACAAAATATCAAAAGTGAAAAGATAAAATTTTTCGATCTGATTACAAAAAAAAAATTCAATTTCTGAAATTTTTAACTAAACGAGAGAATAAAAACGAATTCAATTTGAAAGGTTACAGACTTTATTCGTGTCAACTTACTCTAATGGTTCGACCTTAATATGGGTGCGCGCACATTTTAACTCTCTTTCTCTCTCTTTCTCTAACTGTATTACTACAAGAGCTTTCGTGCCTCCAAAAGAAAACGGAAAGCTTTCACCTCTACATTCTTATAATTACACAACAATAATACAGTGAGATTGTTAAATTTTTTTCTTATAATACACATATACGGAAAAATAGAATTAACATAAATGTGATTTTATCAATCCATCAGTATATAATAGTTAGTATAATTTTTTATCAAAAGTATTTTGAACCTTAGAGTCATTAAGAAAAGTTTATAAATTCTATTCTTAGAACACAACAAAAAAGTTTTGTTCTACTATGAAATATATAGTTCTATTATGATGTATATAAATATAAATTTACTTTTATATACAAAAGTACAATGAGAAATGAAGAAAATTATTTTATTGTACAATAAATATTTTTAAAATTATATCTTCTCTCTAATTTTGAATAATTAGTAAAAATGTTTATTAATTGGAATTAGTGACTGAATTTTCGCTTTCGAATTAGTAAATTTTACTCTAATAAACAGTAATTTCTACTAATTAATTAATAAATTTATTTATTAGTAAAAATGTTTACTAATTTGAATTACTGACTGACTTTCTACTTTTTAATTGAAAAGTTTTACTAATAAATAGTAATTTCTACTAATTTAATAGTAAAATTTACTAATTCAGGGTTGCACAAAAATTTAATTTTGTTTTTCCCTGACATTAAGGGCATTTGAACCTTGATGACGTTTCAGTTTGTGCAAAGCATGTGTGACGTCATCAAGTTTCAAATGCCCTTAAAGAATATTCTGATTCACTCTAAAAATTATTAGAAACTCAAAAAAATGTTCGAATATTTGCGAATTTCTTTAATTATATTGTAAAATTACACGGAGAGAGAATATATATTAAATTTTGTAAAAATATTTTCAAATTGGGGAAAAAGTGCAACAAAGCGAAATTTTGATATAGAAAATACTAAACTTTAAAAAAAGTTTTGTGAAATTTATTAAAGTTATATTAGAATTTAATTAATATTCTTGATATTTGATATAATTATACTAAATTTCACATAAGTTTTTTTAAAGTTTAGTATTTTTTATATCAAAATTTCGCTTTGTCGCACTTTTTCCCCAATTTGAAAATATTTTTACAAAATTTAATATATATTCTCTCTCCGTGTAATAAATTATTCAAAGAAAAAATGGTTTTATATATCATAATTATTTAATTATTATTATTTTCCCATTAAAACTAAGATTGTCAGAAATTTCAAATTCAAATCTTTTGAAATTTAGTTGTTACTCCATCAAACTTCTTCGAAATTATTTTTATCATTTAAATTCAATTATTATTTTCTAGAATTTTTAACTGAAATTCTTCTTTAAATTAATTATTATTCAAAAGAACGAAAAATTTAGATTTCCAAAGATTTGAATTTGAAACATTTTCAAAATTCAATTATTTCTAAAAATCCACGCTATAATTCTTTTAATATTAAATTATTATCTAAAATTTAAACTGATATTCATTTTCATTTCATTTAAATCAATTTTTATTAAAAACTTTTACGAGAGTTCAATTATTTAAATACAAAAATAAATAATTTATTCAATAATTCAATTTTATAACAATTTTTGAAAATAGTTAATAACTTTTTGAAGAATTTTATTAAAATTTTTAAAAGTAATTAAAGTCCTGAGAAGAATTTAAATAATAATTTATGAAAATAATTGAATTCATGCGATAAATTTTATTAAATTTCGTTTAAATAATTGAAATTTTGACAAGAAGTTTATTAAAATTTTTGACAATAATTTAATTCTTGAAAAGAATTTCGCTACCTACTTTATAAAAATAATTTAATTATTAACGAGAATTTAAAAAAAAATTTGAAAATAATTTAATTTCTGCAAAGTATTTTATTACTTTTCAAAAAATTAAATTCTTGTGATAAATTTTGATATTTATGAAAATAATTGAATTATGGAAAAGAATTTTATTAAAATTCCTTTAAATAATTGATTTTATGGGGAGAATTTTGTTGTATACCAAGATAATTGAATTTTTTAGCAAAATTACTTAAAAATTTTTTGAAAATAATTGATTTCCTGAGACGAATTAAAAGTTAATTATGAAAATAATTGAATCAATGCAAAGAAATTTTATTATTTTATTGAATAATTGAATGTTTCTTAAATTTGAATTATATGAAATTCTGTCGTGAAAATAATTCAATTCCTAAATGAAAATTTATTATTTATGAAAATAATTGTATGTTTTCGTAGAATTTTCTAAAAAAATTCTTTAAATAATTAAATTTTTTGATAAATTTTATAGAAATAGTGAATATTAAAAATTATTGAAATGCGAAAAACTATTAAAAATAATTGAAATTTTGTAAGGAATTTTATTTAAATTTTTTGAAAATAATTGGATTTTTGACGAACAATTTTGCTATTTATAAAGATAATTGAATTCTTGACGAAATATTCGTTAAAATTTTAAAAAATAATTGAATTTCTTCGAAGAATTTTGTTACTTTTCAAAAAAAAATTGAATTCTTGTGATGAATGTTGTTATTTATAAAAATAATTGAATTTTGCAAAGAATTTTTTTTTTAAATTCCCTAAAATAATTGAATCTTTGTGAAGAATCTTGTTATTTATCAAGATAATTGCATTAAAACTTTTTTAAATAATTAAATAATATTAAAAAATTCATTCTGGTCAGAAATAACAAAAATTTTGAAGGTTTTGTATTAAAATTCGTGGTAGTTTAATAGTTTATGAAGCAAACAAAAAAGACTTCAAAATTTTCTTATGAATAAATAAATATTAATAAATAAAATATTAATAATAAATAATGTCTGATAAAATAAATATTAGACATTATGTAACAAAATTATTTAAAAACTTTGCGAAAGCTTATGATTGGAGAAGTGAAATTAAAATTATATTGAAACTATAACATTAATTAAAGATAATAAACTATATCAGTGTAAAATATTAAGACATTATAATGAAACTTTTTTGAATTAAGTAATAATTACCTTTTATGTTTCTTTAGATAATATATAGTTCTTTAGTCAATAAAAACGTCACTTATAGTATGTTTTATAGTTCATTCACTTGCGACATTTCATGAAATTTACAGAGCCTGCTTTATCAAATCATGTGTAAAGATTTACAGCTGCGTGAAAATTTAATTGACAAATAAAGTTCAATAGAAAAATGAAATTTCATTCTACATAAAAAAATAAAATATTAACAAAAAATCGTATTTTTATAATATGTATTTTAACTATTTATTATTTATTTCATATATTTAATATATTATAATTATAATTATTTATGAAATGAAATACTGAAAAATTTGTTTTTTATTTGGTCCATTACCAAATAAATATTTACTTATTGAAACAAATAATTTTTATTTAAATCAAATAAATTCTACTTAACCTAATTTTAGTTTTTTTTATAGTTTTAGATTTAGTTTTTGAAGCAACCACAATTTAATCGATTTAAATTAAAATTATTTAATACAAATAAATATTTATTTGATAATAGACAAGTATATATTTGAATCAAGTAAATTTTTTTTCAGTGTACAATTTTTAGGTACTCTCTAAATTTGGATTAGTAAAAATTTTTCCTAATTTTCATTAGTGACTAACTTTTGCTTTTTAGTAAATTTTACTAATAAATTTCTAGAATTTACTATTTATTAGTAAATTGTACTATTAAGTTTCTAGAAATTACTATTTATTAGTAAAATTTACTAATTTAATAGCAGAAAGTCAGTCACTAATTTAAAATAGTAAATATTTTTACTATGTAATTCAAAAGTGAGTAGTAAATTCCTCTAAGTTCAATAAATTATTTATCAAAAATATTTACTTGTCTTGTATAGTTAAATAAAAATTTCTCCCTAACCTTAAAAAAAAATTCGTATAACGTTCACTTGTATATCGGAAAAAAAGAAGAAATTTTTTTTCTTCATTAATTCTTTTCGAACTTTATATGGCGTGTCAAATAGTTGATTACAGTTACGAAAACTTTAATGACGAACTTATTTTCTCCGTGTAAGTACAGCGAGTGAAATTGATTAATAAATTTTATCCAACGAAACTTTACGATTTAGAGCAAAAAGTGAGATTTTTAATAAAAGTGGAAAAATTTCTTTTCTAAAACTACTGCCATACATTTAAAACAAGAAAAAAATATATAATTAAAAATAGTTTATTTTAGAAAAATGTTTCATAAACATTCCATATAGAAAGTGAAAAGTAATTTTTTTTATTACTCCAAAGAATTGATTATATTAACATAAATATTAAAAATAAAAAAAAAATTTTGAGACAGTATAAGTAAATATAAAAAAGAAAAAAATAATACAAATAAAAATGCTTATTTATATTATTTTTGTCTTTTTCTCTTATATTTTTTTTACAATTATTTTTTTTTATTTCAATATTTTTACTAATATCAGCAATATTATTTGGAGTAATAGAAAAATTTACTTCGCAATTTCGATGGAAAATTTTTAGAAAATTTACTAAAACAGAAACTATTTTGAAAAATTTACTCACAAGCGACAACAATAAATTTTTTATCAATTCCTATTAGAATTCAACAATAATTGAATTATTTACCTAAATTCAAAAATTTTTGTAAAATTTAATTATTTTCCAAATTAAGTAGATACAATTTTTTCGAAAAATACAATAATATTTAAAAATAATTTTTTAAAATGAAAAAATAAAGTTCTTTAAAATATAAAATTTATTTTAATGAAATTTTAATAGAATTTTAATAACAATTTCAGGGATCACAGTGATTTTTTTATGTAATAATAAAAAGGTAAAAAAAGATAGGATTTTATTTTTCAGAAAGAGGATTTAGTTTAAAAAAGGGGAATTTTTAAATTAAGTAAAAATTATTGTATTATAGCAAATAAAATTTATTTTAAAGATATTTTTTTACTTTTTCCTT
The DNA here is from genome assembly GCF_015476425.1 of Leptopilina heterotoma. NCBI lineage: Eukaryota > Metazoa > Arthropoda > Insecta > Hymenoptera > Figitidae > Leptopilina > Leptopilina heterotoma. Next base: position 5,510,672 of record NW_025111138.1, read on the forward strand.
TAACTTCAGTATTTTTAAATAAAATTATTTTTTTTGTTAAACTTTTTCTGTTAATCATTGATATGTTTTTTTATCTTTTTCCGTGGTCCGTAACTTTCTTTAAATTTTTTACTCTAAAAATAAGAATATTTAATAGCTAATTGTAATGTTCGAGGATAATTTGAATAATTTTGAAGGAAAAAGAATTGTCATTGAAAATAATAAATTTTCCTATTAAAAATCGTTATTTTCAGAGTAAATTTTCTCAGAACCAACTAGACTTTTTATTTGTTTCAAATAAAGTTTTTCTCTGGGTGTAGTAAATTATGTTGAAAATTAATAAAATAGACTTTGAATTTAGTAAAATCTTTTAAAAATTGATAGATTTTAAAATTCATCCTTAATTTTGTAGAAAATATGTTGTCGTATTCACAAAAAAATTTATTTTTATTATTTTTTAAAGCGTCTTTTTGAAAAAAAAAATATTTTTACCTTGAAAATACTAAAAAAAACAAATTTATTTAATTTTTTTATGTGGAAATTCACTTGTTTATTTTTCTAACTAATATTTCAAATCATAATTTAATCATACTTTTTTTGTATTTTATACTTTTTATTTGACAAAATTATGATTTGAAATTAGTTAAAAAAAATAAACAAGTGAATTTCTACATTCGAAAAAAACTGAATAACAATGGTTTTTTAGCATTTTCAAACTAAAAAAATGGTTTTTTTCAAAAAAATGCTTCAAAAAATAAAAAAAATCATTTTTTTCATTCGTCAATTTTTCTTTTGTGAATACAAAAACATATTTTCTACAAAATTACGAATGGATTTTAAAATCTATCAATTTTTTAAAATAATAAAAATCCAAAAAGGATCACAATATTTTCTGACTATTGACTTCCTCTCTAAAAATTACTATAAAAATAATTTTATGGAAGATTTAAATCATTTTCTTGAAATAGTTAAAAATGTTGTCGAAGTCTTAATACAATTTATCAAAAATTCCAAATAATTTAGATTTATCGTAAGTCATACAATTATTTCACATTTGTTACCTTTTATGAAAAAATTTCTAAGTTTAAAGACTGAGAAATATATATGTAATAAAAAAAGATTAAGTTTCAAAATACTAAAATTTTTCCAAAGTTTGCGAAAAGTAAGAACTTTTTCTTCAAGTATTAATAAAAATTTTTCTTACTTTTTAAAAATAGACAATTTTTACAAGTTTTTTTTAAAAAATAACTGCAAAGGGGGAGAAAATTTATGAGTTTAGTTATTAAAGGAGGATTTTAATAATTTAAGGGGATAAAAAAGAGAAAATAAGGGATTAGATAAAAAAGGGGACTATAACTGTGATTCCAGCAATTTGCAAAAATCATTTTTAATTAATATATTTGAGAAAATAGATATTTTCTACTATAACAAAAAACTAGCGTTTTCTAAAATTTTCATCGGTGGAAAATAAAAATGCGAAAATGGGTTGTCTGCAAATGATAATGCTGTACGAACTGGTTCCATTAGAATTTTGTTCTGAGATATTGTTCTCGAGAGAGAAAGAGAGAAACGCAGAGAGAGAAAGAAAGAAAGAAAGAAAGAAAGAGAGAGAGAAAAAAAAGATAGTGAGTGAGTGGCAAAAAAAAAGAAGCGCGAGCGCGAGCTTTTATGTTTTGTAGCATCGAGTACAAGGCGCATTTTATATATATATGTATATATCACACACAGGCAGTCAAAAATAGAGCTTTTGTAAAGGCGTGCTGACGAGCAAGCAAGCAAGCAGCAAACGCAAAGCAAAAGCCAGTATTCCGCATACATACACAGGCAAGCAGGCAAGCGAGAGAGTGATAGAGTGTGGAAGATATACCGGCTCGGGACTGACCGTCGTGGAGAGGATCGATTGTGTGGATCATGAGTTGGAGTAGACCATGCCTGAATTTGGCGTGACTGTGCGTTGAGCCACTGTGACTACCACTCTGATCATTGTGACTGCCTCCACCTCTGCTGGTCCCGGCACCAACTCCACTGCTGCATCCCGCTTCCGCTGCCGCAGGTAAACCGCTACTTCCACACGCACCAGAAACGCCACCCACACTCGTTTCGCTGCTGTTCGTTGCATTCGGATGCTGCTGAAACAACATTCACAATTACCCTCTCGTTCTTCGTCTCCAATTTATTATACTAAATCAACAATAAAATATATTTCACTTCAGAAAATATTTACAAATCAATAAAGTAAATACTTCACTTCAAAAACTGTTTCTACTAAATCAATATTAACGTATGTTTCATACATCAAAAATGTTTCTACCAAATCTGTAAAGTATGTTTCACTTTACAAAATGGACAATACTTTTTGTTCACAGGGCTCGAAGCAGTGAAAGTATTTCAAAATGCGAACTTTATGGACCAAAAATGAAAAATTATGGACCAATTTCTGACCAAAATTTAACCAGTTTGAGTCAAAGAAGAAAACATTTTACTTAAAACTATAAATTAAATTTTATCATAACTATAGTTATATGCTAAAATTTAATTTATCATAACTATAGTTATGATAAAATTTAATTTATCAGAATAAAAAACATGTTTTACAATAATGAAAAAAGGCAAATTGACAAAAATTATTATTTTATATCATAAGAATATTGTACTTCTTCAAAATTATTTTTATCATTTTCAATTCAATTATTATTTTCAAGAATTTTTAACTAAACTTCTTCTTTAAAGCAATTAATTTTCGAAAAAGTTCTCTGACAATTTTCAAATCCATTTCTTTACAATATTCAATTTTACGAATTTCAATTATTCGTAAATTCTTCAATTAAATATAGATTAGAAAATAAAAACTTCAAATAATATAAAAAAAAATTCAATTAAAGTTTTTCAAAAAAAATTAATTTCAAAATTCAATTATTTCTCAAAATTCACGCTATATTGCTTTTAATATTCAATTATTATCTTAAATTTTAACAGAAATTCATTTTTAAATCAGTTTTTATTGAAAAAGTCTACTGGAATTCAATTATTTAAATACAAAAATAAATAATTTATTCAATAATAATTGAATGTTTCTTAAAATTAAATTCTCATAAAGAATTTTATTAACAAATTTTTGAATAATTAAATTCTTTCGACGAATTCTACTAAAAATTTTTAAGAATAATAAGATTTTTCGAGAAATTTGATTAAAATTGTATTAAAAATAATTGAAATTCTGCGATGAGTTTCATTATTTGTGAAAATAATTCAATACCTATAAAAATGTTATTATTCATAAAAATAATTGAATTATTGCGAAGAAATTTATAAAAAAATTTGTAAATAATTGAATTCGTGGCAAATTTTTATTATTTATGAAAATAATTAAATTTATTTAAAACAATTGGATTCTTTTAGAAAATTTAATAAAAATATTAGATATTGAAAATAATTAAATAGTAGAGAATTTTTGAAAATAGTTAAAATTTTGCCAATTTTTAAAATTAAACCTTTTCTAAATTCAATTATTTCTATAAATTTATCCCAAACTGCTCTTAATATTCAATTCTTATGTAAAATTTTAACTAAAATTCATTTTTAAATAAATTTTTATTGAAAAATTCTACTAGAATTCAATTATTTAAATACAAAAAATAATTTATTAACTGAATCTTTCTTAAAATTGAATGCTAGTAAAGAATTTTATCAACAAATTTTTAAGTAATTAAATTCTTTCGACAAATAATAAAATTTTTAAGAATAATTAGATTTTTCGAGAAATTTGATTAAAATTGTATTAAAAACAATTAAATTCTGCTATAAGTTTCATTATTTGTGAAAATAATTAAATTCCTGTAAAAATGTTACTACTCATGAAAATAATTGAATTATTGCGAAGAAATTTATAAAAAATTTGTAAATAATTTTATTCCTGTGAAATTTTGATTGTTTATCAAAATAATTAATTTTAGTTTAAACAATTGGATTTTTTTCGAAATTATTATTTCTAAAAATTTATCCTCAAATGCTCTTAAAATTCAATTATTATGTAAAATTTCAACTAAAATTAATTTTTGAATTAATTTTTATTAGAAAATTTTAATAAAATTCAATAATTTAAATATAAAAATAAATAATTTATTAATTGAATGTTTCTTAAAATTAAATGCTCATAAAGAATTTTATCAAATAAATTTTTAAATAAGTGAATTCCCTCGATAAATTTTAACAATTTTTAAAAAACAATTATATTTTTCAAAACATTTATTTCAAAAATTGTATTAAAAATAATTGAATCCCTAAGAAGAACTTTATTATTTTTTAACATAATTAAATTTCTGCAATAATTTGTAATGTAGAAAAATAATTTATTGAATAATTGAATAATTTTTAAAATTCTAATCTCGTAAATAATTTTATGAACAAATTTTTAAATAATTGAATTCTTTAGACGAATTTTATTAAAATTTTCAAGAATAATTACATTTTTCAAGGAATTTGATTAAAATTGTATATTAAAAATAATCGAAATTCTGCAATGAGTTTTATTATTTATGAAAATAATTTAATTCCTAAAAAGCATTTTATTATTTACGAAAATAATTGAATCCCTGTAAATGTTTTATTATTTATGAAAATAATTGAATTATTGTGAAGAAATTTATAGAAAATTTGTAAATAATTAAATTCCTGTGAAATTTTTATTATTTTCTGAAAATAATTAAATGTTTGACAAGAATTTTATTAAAATTTTTGAAATAATTGAATTTCGGAGAAGAATTTTATTATTTCTAAAAATAATTGAAATTTTGAAGAAAATTTTAAAAAATTTTTGAACATAATTGAATTTCTGCGCAGAATTTTATTACTTTTTAAAATTATTGAATTTCTGCAATAATTTGTAATTTCTCTAAAATTTAATGACCCAGTTCGAGCTCTGCTTTCATTGCAGAAAATATTATTAATTTGCAAAAACTATTATTAATTCACAAAAACGATTAAGATTATTTAATTAATATTTTATATTAATTAAATATTTGAAAACAAAAGAATTTTTGTATAAAATTACAAAACTATAAGTACCTATAACTTTTTTCTGACTAATCAACTATTACTACCTAACTTATGCTATTAATATAATTGTAATTACTACTACTCTAAATAAATATTTACTTGAATCACTTTGTAAATTTCAATTAGTAAATTTTACTACATACAGGCTTCGAATCGATTTTAACGAACAAAAAAAGTTGCTTTAGTCGATTAAAAATAGAAAAAAAGTCTAAAAATTCGTTTATTTAATTTAGTGTTGTCACAAAAATTTTATTTCAAAAAAAATTTGTTTAAATAAAAAAAGTTGTTTAAATCAAAGAAATTTTCTTTGAATCAAAAACCCTCTCTTTATTGAAAACAACATTTATTTTCAGTGAAACAAAACGAGTCTAAGAAACTGATTTTTTTAAATTTAAAGTTTAAAGAAAAAAATTAATTTTATTATAAACAATTGTTTAGAGAAAAAATTTAACTGTTCTATAAATCGTTGCTTAAAAAAAATTAAAACATTTGTTAAGAGAAGAAAAATTAATTTTTTTCCTAAACATTTATTTAAAGTAAAATATAAATTTTTTTGTAAACATTTAGAGCTTTACAGAAGAAAATTAATTTTTTTTCTGTAATCATTTATTTAGAGATGAAAATAAATAATTTTCAACAATATATTTTGTATTGGGGTATGAAAAAATGTGAAATTGTAACAAGATATACAAAACTAAAAGAAGGAAGTTTCTAAAGTCCGATTTTTCGTTTTTTAAATTTTCTTTTTGTAAAGAAAGAATCATTACTATTTACCAGCGCCCTTGGCGGTTTTGCGCCTCTTTTGTCTCTTTCTCAGCTCTTAGTGTCGTATCTAGTCCATTTGTACATTGCCGGAGATTCGCAAAAGTATAATGTCACCTCTTTAGTGAGACAGTTTTCAGATAAATAAAAAAAGGACTTGTAAAAACTTGATCATTTTTTTTTTTTTTTTTTTTGACTCTCATAAAAGAATTTTTGTATTTTATTATCGGAAATCGACGGACAGCAAACAAATAAAACAAAAGAAAAAATAAAAATAAAGAAAAATACGAAAAGAAACAAAAAAAAAATCAACAAAAAAGTGAAAAGAATAAATAGAAAATTTTTTTTTTAAGTAAGCGATAAACAATTAAATTGCATTAATTAAAAAAAATGAAATTTCCAAAATTTCTTCTCAAAAGAAAAACGTTTCTATACTTCTTTTTTCCCCTCTTACACAAACATTATCAACAATAAAAAATGAAATAAAAAACAGTATAAAAGTAACCAGGAATAAATTTAGTAATGCACATGTTAAATTCATTTTATGATAATTGAAAAAGTATTTTTAATTTTAATTTGAATAATTCACACAAAGAGAGAGTGAGAGAGTCAGTGAATGAAACTTTCGCGCATCTAATTATTTAAAGTTTTGTTTTATAAAATAAATGAAGCAGTTTGTTGATACAAACAATTAACTTCTTTGACATATTACAGAAAACAAAAAAAAAAAGAAAAATTAATGTTATAAGTAGTTTTAAATTACAGCTTTTTAAAAAGAAAAGAAAGAAAAGAAAAATGAAAAGTAGGAAAAAATTATATTGTGTCAATAAACTTTGAAAATTATTTGAAAGTTAAAATATTCTAATAACGAGGGAGATGCTCGAAACTGTTATAAAAGGGTTAGTGAACTTTCTAATTAGCAAGGAGCTTGTTGACTTCTGAGAAAGTCCTAAACACGAGGCAACAATGAAGCTTCCATTTAACACACTTTATTCAATGTCGAAACTTATTTATTATTTTAAACAAAGAAAAATTCGATTTTTTATTGACACCCACATTTTATTGATTTAGTTACAATTATTTTTTTCTGTCTCAATTTTTTTATTTTTTTTCCCTTTTTTCAATTTACTTCCTTCTTTTTCATTTTCTTCTTTTATTTTATTTTTATTGTTTATTATATTATTTTGTTTTATTATTACTTTCTTTCTATTATTCTTTTCTTTTATTATTATTTTATTTTTTTATTACCTCATTTTTATTACTTATTCTATTTTATTAATATTTTTTTTCTTTCAATTTGTTTCTATAGTTAATAGTTATTGTCAAAAAAATGTTTTATTTATTATTAGAAATTATTATTTATTAATATTAATTTTATTATTATTTGTTTATTAAATTTTTTTATGTTTTAAATACTCAATTTTTATTAAGAATAGAAAAATTTATATTATAATATATAAAAATTAAAATAAAAAATATACCTATATAAATTTCCAAAAGCAAAAATCACTGTCTGACATAAATTGCTTCTGCACTACTGATTCTAGGAAATTGTTACTCATCTCTCTCAGTCTGACTTAAACTGACTTCTACTACTGCGTTTAAGAGCTGCCATTATATATTTCTATTAGTCTCACACCTAAATCGATTTGTAAACTACCGAATTTATGACGTAATAACTTTTAATGTCACGATATTTATAAACATTAATTTACAAATTACTATTCCCCTCCTAACATTATACAAAATTTCTCATTTAAATTAAATTCCTCCAAAAATAGAAAATATAATTTAAAACATGAATGAAATAAAAAAAAATTCATGACTGGCGATAAAAATAAGAATAATATCAAGAAAACAATTAAAAAAAATACAAAAAATAACAAAACAAAAGAATATAAAAACAGAATAAACAAAAGAATAAAAATACAGAAAAAATAAAGAAACAAAATAAAGAAAATAAGGAAAATAAATAAAATATACAAAATAAATAAATAAAATAAATTAAAAATACAAAATAAACAAAGAACAAAAAATAATAAGAAAACAAAGAAGAATAAAAAAAACAAAAGAAATAAAGAAACAAAAAAACAAAAAATTAAAAAAACTATAAATTTGAATTAGTAAAAATGTTTACTCTAATTCAAATTTAGAGAGATAACAATAAAATAACAAAATATAAAAATAAAACAATAAAAACTAATAGTAAAATAAAAAAAGAAATACTTCGGTGAAAATGTTTTAAAAATAAAATTTTATCATCAATTTGTTTCGATTTTGCTGACTGACTTTATTTATATATTACTATATATATTGCATATATTCTTGTTTATTCTTATTCGAAATCTTAATAATTTGATAACGTCAGGCCAAAGGTTTTAAGCGAAAAATATATTCTGGGTCGAGTGTCAGAAGTGCAGACGTCGTCACAAGCAATTCCTATAAGTCCGTGAGCTTCTGACGATCCTTGTCGCAAAACTGGCAAAAGTTTCAAACCTCATACTATTAAGTACAAAGAAATTGAGAGATATATTGAATATATATATATATATAAACTTTTACTCAATATCAAATCAAATATTCATAAATTCAAAATGTGTAAAAGCATTTTTCCCTTCTATAACTATATATTCTCAATCCTTTCTTTACAAATAATAGCAATTGTAATAGTAAAAAATAAATAAGAAAAATAATAACAATAAAAAAATATAAAAATAAGATCAACAATAGCAAGAACAATAATAATAATAAAAATAATATAGTAGTAAAATAATACATTGAAACAAAAAATTTATTTGATCAGGGCTCGAAGCAGTGAAAATATTTTAAAATACTGACTTTACGGACCAAAAATTAAAAATTACGGACCAGTTACGGACCAACTGACAAAAATAGAATCAGGCCAAATCAAATAAGAGAACATTTTATTTAAAACTGAAAATTCAATTTTTCATAACTATAAAACATGAAGAAATCCATAACTCCGAGTCTTCGACTCGATAAGTCATCGATTTCTTCATGTTTTATAATAATTAATAATAATTATTAATAAAAATAATTTATAATAATTATAATATTAAAAAAACTCAATTAAACTTTTTCGAAAAAAAAATTAAATACAACCTACAATTATTTTTTAAAATTCACACTATATTGCTTTTAATATTCAATTATTATCTAAAATTTTAGCTGAAATTCAGTTTTATGAAATGAAAATCAATTTTTATTTGAAAATTCTACTAGAATTCAATTATTTAAATACAAATAAAATGCAAATAAATAATTTATTGAATAATTGAACGTTTCTTAAAATTCAATTCCCATAAAAAATCGTTATCAACAAATTTTAATAAAATTCTTGGCATAAATTAAAAAGAAAAAAATTCTTAGCAGATCTTCAATTACTTTCAGAAATTGTAATAAAATTTTTCGCAAGAATTTAAATATTTTCGTGAAATAATAAAAATCTTTGCAGAGATTCAATTATTTTCAAAATTCTTAATAAAACACCTTCGCAAGAATTCAATTATTTTCAAAAATATCAGAATTTTAGCAGAAATTCAAACATTTTAAAAGTTTTGATAAAACTTTCTTGGTAGAAATACAATTATTTTTAAGACAATTTAAAAAAAATGTCTCGATAAAATTCAATTATTTTTAAAATTTTAATGAAATTCTTCGAAAGAATTCAATTATATTATAATCTAAGATTCTAACTGAAATCTATTTTTAAATCAATGTTTATGAGAAAATTCTACCAGAATTCAATTATTTAAATACAAAAATAAATAATTTATTGAATAATTGAATGTTTCTTGGAATTCAATTCCTATTAAAAATTTTATCAACAAATTTTTAAATAATTGAATTCCTAAAAAGAATTTTATTGCTTTTGAAATTAATTGAAATTTTTTAATGAATTTTATTAAAATTTTTGAAAATAATTAAATTTTGTCGAAGAATTTTGCTATTTATTTATAAAAATAATTGAGATGTTGACCATTTTTTATAGATCATTTGAAAATAATTGAATTTCGGAGAAGAATTTTAATATATCTAAAGATAATTGAAATTTTGCCGAGAATTGTTAAAATTTTTTAGATAATTGAATTTCTGCGAAGAATTTTATTATTTTTGAAAGTAATTGAAATTTTGCAATGGATTTTACAATGGATTAAAATTTTTGAAAATAATGGAATTCGTGTGATAAATATTATTCATTATGAAAATAATTGAAATTTTTTAATGAATTTTATTAAAATTTTTGAAAATAATTGAATTTTGTCGAAGAATTTTGCTATTTATTTATAAATATAATTGAAATGTTGACAATGTTTTTTAGATTTTTTGAAAATAATTGAATTTCGGAGAAGAATTTTAATATTTCTAAAGATAATTGAAATTTTGACGAGAATTTAAAAAAATTTTTGAACATAATTGAATTTTTGCGAAGAATTTTATTACTTTTAAAAATAATTGACTTTCAACAATTATTTGTAATTTCTCTAAAATTCTCAAAATTATATCGTACAATTTACGAACTTTTCATCCTTTTTTAATTTACGGACCTTTTTTTCAAAAAAACGGACTTATAATAATAATTTCAGTATTTGAAGCAAATAAAATTTAATTGACTCAAAAATTGATCCAAGTAAATATTTAATTGATAATATAATAGTCAAGTAATCGGTTATTTGAATCAAATAATTATTTTTTCAGTATAACAATAATAAAAATTAGATTTAATTTTTAAATAAAATGTATTGGGAGATTAAATCTAATTTTTCCATTTATAAATTTTATTTTCCCTGTAAATATTCTAAACGAATTTCGATATCCACCATCTAAAAATAAAATTCCCACTATAATGAAATTAACACCTTTCTCTATATCGAATCAGTTAAAATAATTTTTTAACCAAAAAAATTTAATTTGTTCCGCATGTATAAAGTCAGATAGCATGTGAGATACAATTAGAATTAGATTGTTCGTTGTCAACATGAATTTTACGAGAGCTATCAGATGAAAAAGTAGAAGAAGAAGTGGAAAAAAAATCTAAAGCCTGAAGCTACTAACGAGCATAGTACTCGTGTGTGAAACCGAGCGCAGGTAAGCCGCTTACCTCAACCCTTACACACAATATTTTAACCTTTCCTTTTTCACATATATTTTATACTCTTAAGCGACGCTTTGACTATAAAATATTTCTCATCAATTAAGTTTTAGCCTCTTCATGTGAATAACTATTATGTAAAAAAATATTTTTAAAACAAACTGTATTTAAAAGTAACCATGAAATATAAATTTCATGGTTACTTTTTACAAATATCTGTACAACGTTTGTCATTATTTTATATTATTTTTATAATACGATTCATATTATATAACATAAAATATTGTTATATTTTTGTAAATAAATTTATATACAAATATATAAATTATATATTTATATACAAATATATAAATTTTATATATTTATATACAAATATATAAATTATATATCTACATACAAATATATAAATTATATATTTACATACAAATATATTTAAAATAAACTAAAAAAGAATTTATTTGATTCAAATAACAGATTACAAGTTATCAAAGAAATATTTACTTGAATCAAATAATGTTCATTGAGTAAATTTTATTTTTTATCAATATTAGCCAATTAGTCAATATTAAATTTAATTAAATTTTATTTGAAACAATAATTTCAGTATTTCAAGCAAATACACTGAAAAAAGAATTCATTTATTTCAAATAACTAATTACTTGTCTATTATCAAATAAATATTTACTTGAATCAATTAATTTTTAGTTAAGTCAATTAAATTGTATTTGAACCAAAGATTTCAGTATTTGAAGAAAATAAAATTTAATTGACTCAACTAAAAATTGATTCAAGTAAATATTTACTTGAATCAAATAAATACTTATTTGATAATAGACAATTAATTTAAATATTTAAACTTAAATAAAAATTAATTGATTCAAGTGAATATTTATTTGATAATAATAGACAGGTAAACAATTATTTAAATCAAATAAATTTTTTTCAGTGTAAATGTCACAAAAATTTGTTACTTATTTAGATATTATATTTTATATTTTTATTTTATATTATTATTATAATTACTATTGTGATAAATATATTATTTATTTATATAGGGTGTAAATAAATTATAATTATTAAACTACATTTTGAATATAACATTAGGTGTATAATTAATTATATTACATATAATGTTTTAATTAATAATATTAATATTATTTATACACTATTTTTTATTTAACTATTATCAACGCCTTTATTCAAAAATATACGACGATAATAATAATAATAATAATAATGATAAGTAAATAAAATGAGCTTTAATCACTTATACTAAACCGCTTTAATATACTATTCTAGTAATGTAAAATTTATTATACTGCATGACAATAAAATGATAACGATGACCACAAACTTTTTATTACTCGAATAGTAAATAAATATAGAAAAACCTCTTGTATTGAAAATATAAAAAAAAAATACAAAATTCCACTGGAAAATTGCCAAGGCTGAAGATTGGCTAAATATCGAAACAACTATTATCGCCAATATTGGCCCAACACTGCGAAACGATTTTTTAAATATTTCCAAGAAACTTTTACCCAAATTTTTTATCATAAAAAGGGCAGACTTCGCACTCGATAATTTATTTTTAAAAAAGTTGCAAAAAGTAGCTTTCAAAATAAAAAAAGTAGTAAAAAAAGTAGCTATCGAGAAATTAAACTTAAATATTTATAAAAATAATTTTAAAATTCTTGCGAAGAATTTTATAAAAATTTTTAAATAATTGATTTCTTTCGACTAATTTTATACTTGAATTTTTCAAAAAATTTTATTAAAATGCCTCAAAATAATTGAATTTTCGGGAATAATTTTGTTATTTATCAATACAATTGAATTCTTTCGAATAATAATTTATATAAATAATTGAATTCTTGGGAAGAATTTTATTAAAATCTTAAAGAATAATTGAATTAATTCAAAAAAATTTTATTGAAATATTTGAAAATAATTGAATTCCTGTGAAAAATTCTAATATTTTTGTAAATAATTGATTTTTTCGAGGAGTTGAAATTAAATTTTTAAGAGGTAAATTTTTTTAACGTACATTTTTCAAGCAATTCCTGTAAAATTGTATTAAAAATAATTGAAATCCTACTATGAATTTTATTATTTATGAAAATAATTGAATTTTTCGATTAATTAATTTAAAATAGTATTAAAAATAATTAAAATTCTTCTATGAGTTTTATTATTTATAAAAATAATTGAATTCTTGTTTAGAATTTTATCAAAAACTTTTTTAAAAAATTGAATTTCCATGAAAAATATTATTATAGTGAAAGTAATTGAATTATTGTAAAGAATTGTATAAAAATTATGTTAAATTAATTTTTTCGAAATTTTTTTGATAATACTATTCTAAATTAATTGAATTTCTGTGGAAATTTTATTATTTATGAAAATCATTGAATTTTGAGTGAATTTTATCAATTTTTTTTAAATAATTGAATTCTTTTGCGAAATTTCATGAAAATTCTAGATATTAAAAATAATTGAATTTCGAATATTTTTTGAAAATAATTTAATCGTTTTAAAGAATTTGATATACTTAGAAAAACTGCGTACTAATTTATTAGTAAAATTTACTACTTCAAAAGCAAACATATAATAAACAAAAAAAATTATTTTTTACAAACTAAATTTTGTCAACCCATTTCTTACGATAAATTAAAAAAAAAAGTCTCTTTACTATCTAAACCAACAGAAATCTCAACTAAAATGTTTTCTTAATATTTTTCTCTCTACACTCAAGAGAAAAAAAAAACATCAAACATTTTTTTGAGCCGAAATTAATTAAGCTAAGAAGTATTTTTTTTATATACCTCCTCCTTATATATATAAATACAGTATACATTTAAAATTGAAGAGATTGCTGTCATGTTTTTTTCGGCAGTAGATTGAATGTTACTTGGGGAAAAAAAAAGAAAAATTGAAAGATAAAAAAGAAGAAAAATAAAAAATTCCCTCGAAATTATAAACCGAGTATAGAGAGTGGATATACTGACTTTGAGTCAAAGATATAAGCACGATTTAAAGTAAACCCCAGGAAGCAATTTGTATAATTAAAACCGTACAACGTCGAATCACGTCGAATTATGACAAAGAGCTTTTACACTTGTATGAACTCGCGGTTATTCATATAGTGCCACGTTCAAGGAAACAATTTTTAAAAACCTTGGCTAAAATAATTGCAAAAAAAAAAAAAAAGAAAATAAATAAAAATTATATGAATCACAAATTTTATATATATTTGTGTGAAAAAAATTCCAATTTACAAAATTTGTTTGATAAAAGCAATTTTTTTTATAGAATCGATATAAATGGGTTAATAGGCAAATTGTTGAAATACACGATCGCAGTGGGTTGATATATTTTTTTTGTAAATTCAAGATAAAAAAAAATTTGTTAATCTAATTTCTTTTTTTGTAAAAATGAACATTAATTTCTCATTAGAAATTAATCGATATAATCAATAAAATTTAATGGTTTGAGAAAATATAGTATCACATATTTATTCACTATTATTGCAGGTTTAATAAAGAAAATGTCTAATGCAATAGTGAAATCGCATATGTTACGAATAGTCTATAATTACGGGCACTAATTAAATACTTCGGTAATACACATTTCATTAAAAGTAACGCGAAATCAATAAACATTTTCATTTTGAGTATTAATTCAATTTCTCTGATATATGATAATAAAAAATGCCTACCATATAATTATTTTCAAAATTTATTCAAATTTATTTATATATATATATATATATATATATATATATATATAAGTATTTATATTTATTTACTTCTATTTATTTATTTCTATTTATTTATATTTATTTTTTAAATTTATTCATATTTATTTCTTTATTTCTATTTATTTATTTATATTTATTTATTACTTATTCTTTATTTACTTATTACATATTTATTTATTATTTATAAACATTGTTCTATTATTCATATAAAATTTATTTATACTTTATTTTCATGTTATTTTCAAATTTTTACTTTTGAAACATTTTCTATTTTACCAAGTGAAAAATTTGACCTAAATTTCCCTTCAGTGCAATTTTTATTCTATTCTCTATTTTCATTTTGAAATTTCATTTTTCAAAAATTTTCAAACAATTCAAAATTTAAAAAAGTTTCTTTGCCTAAATTTTACCTCAGATAATGTCTATTAAACCAAATAAAACTTTCACCTTTTCGTTTTATTATAACTTTTAGTTTTTTTTTCTTCTATGAAATATATTTTCTCAAAATAATTTAGAACAATTTCGAAATTATTCAAAAATCAAAAGGAAAATATTAAAATTCAATTAATTAGATTAATTTTATTGAAATAAAAAGGATTAATTAAAAAAAATATTCACTCAACTAATAAATAAATACGACAAATAAAATATAATTCTGAATAAATTAAATAATAAATTCCTTTTCTTTAATTTGAATAAAAAAAAAATTTTGCCATCACTTTTATATGTAGAAAAATAAATAAATTTTTATATAGAAAATAAAATAAAAGAAAATTAAAAAAAGAAATTAGAATTGTTCCTACAGATTCAAAATTTCATGAAAAATTTGCAAAGAAGATACAAAAAAAAAATTTCCCAACAAAAAATCCAAATGAACATTTTTCTTCAATTTTCTTTTTTTTTTAAATTCTTTTCTACATTCATAAGTCAAGCATGCGTGATGAGATCCACTTTTCTTGTTCTGATGACGTCAAAAACATGTATATATATTTACTCTTTACGTATATATGATGAGTTTAGATTGTTTTCACGAAGCTTTTATGCGAATATTTAAACTTCCTTCTATAAATAAATGCGTTGTTCTACATAGCGTTTACTTCAATTAATCGCGAGCGGAAATATTACCATTCAACTTTTTTTTTTCCTTTTTTTCACGTAATATAGTCAACTTCATGTGTAATCATAAGAGAAACATGAATAACGATTTGACCTTAAGTTTACGTTTCGAAATTTTTCCAATCCATGCATCACATCAATCTTTTATCTCGTTTTTAGCAAACAAAAAAAAAAAAGGTGAACAATTTTTTTCAAAAAAAAAAAAAAATAAATAAAGAAAAAATGAAATTGGTTCGAAAGAATGTCTATATTGATTATTCATGAATTTTCAATTGTTGCAACACGTTTATCGCAATTTTTCATTTCTGTGACACTGCATAATAATTTTTCTTTCGTTACATATACTGGTTTGAAAAAACAATTTTCAATACAAAAAGGAGAAACGTTACAAAATATTTTCTATTAATAAATAATAGTCTATTGTTTTTGAAAATAAATTGTAAAAACAAAAATCAACAAAATCAAAAAATAATTTTTTATTATTTTAATTTTTAAATAAATTTTTATTTTAATTATTTCATAAATTCTTTAAAGTTCTATTATTTGATTCAAGTAAATATTTAATTGATGTCAAGCAATATCGGATATTTGAATGTAAAATAAATTTTTTTATTTTTACAAATTAATTGTTTATTTACAAATTAATTGTCAAACTTTTGCCATGAAAATTTGAGCTGTAAAACAGAATAATCTCGATTATTATTAAGTAATTTTTTTTACTCAAAAAAAATTTCGAAGTCAATCGAAAAGCATTATGCAAAAAAAAACCAATTGAATAGTCATTATTTAAGCAAAAAAAAAAAAAAGTAAAAAAAATTTTTTTGTGTCTTTATCGTTGTTGGCAATATTTCAAAAGTACTCTGTTAGTAAAATGTAACAAGTATGCCGAGAGGGATTCGTTCAAGTCTCTTTTCCTCACATCCGAACAATGGACCAGTTATACTCGATTCTTGGTGACATCTTTTGCGCCAGGTTGCCGAATCAAGGCCACCTTAAGGACGGCCTTGCTCTCTATTTTATTCAACTTTTTTAAAACTCATCGCAAAAAAAACGTCGATTCCGCAAATTTACGTTGAATTTTTTTTTTATTTTTGCTGAACTCGCAACTCTATGGAAAAACTGACTTTTCAATAAAATACCTACTGATTTGTCATTAAGGATAGAAGAATAAAATAATAAAAAAAAGGAGAGAAAATAAACGTACCTTTACAATATACAGTAATTTATGTGTTTTCCTTTCAATTTATCAATTTTTCTTTCCTTTATTTATATACGATAACGCGCCCACAGAATTCTCCCCTCATAATCACTAAAATATATTGCGTATGAAATTAAGGAGCAATCTATATGAACTTTACCAATAAATATAAATTGATAAAGAAAATTATTAAATATATGGTTTTAATTAATTATTTATTAATTAATTAATTATTATACACTAACGATTATTATTTCATTAAATGTTATATATTAATTTAATTCATTATTTTTTCATTAATTTTTATTTATTAATTATTAATTCATTATTATTTCATTATTTTTTATTTATTAATATTATTAATTTATTTTATTCATTTATTTATTTATTAATTATCAATTCATTTCATTAACTTTTATTTATTAATTATTTAATTACTAATTTTATTAATTGTTTATACTTAATAAATAAGTTTCACAATATTAAAAAAAATAGGTAGAAAATAAATAAATAAAAAAATTATAAAGGAATAATTAATTTAACACTTAATAATTAATATAAATAAATTCATAAAGAATTAATAAAATCAGAAAAAAATTTCCCTAAATTTATCGGTTTTTTTTAATTCCTTTTTTCTTGTTTCAATATAGAAAAATGATAAAAAAAAATATACAGGCTTTAATTTTACTTAATAATTTTTACAATAAAAGAAATCATTTAATTATAATTGATAATTTAAACTTTCAACAATTTTTTCTTCTTTTAAAAGCAAAGCAATAACACCCTGTTCTTTATATGTTCAAACACTTGAGCGCAGTGTTAACCAAACTGTTGGACAAAAACGTTTGAGTATCTTTCCGCCTACTCTTTGGAGAGCGCTTTCGTCTATCACAGAAGGACAAAAAGGAATAATGTCCTATCTCAATTACAAACGGAAGTAGAAACTCTTCCCACTGAACTAGTTTTATTTCATTTCAAAGAAAAAAAATCAAATCGAATTCAATATATATATTTTTCAAATTAATTTTGATAATTTATAAGAAAAATAGTCAAAGTAATAATTTAAATTATTAAAATATAAATAAAAATATTCTCACGAAATTCAAACTAAATGAAACTAAAATAAAATATAAAATACAAAAGTAACTAAATATAAAATAATAGAAAAAATAACTAAATACGAAATAATAAAAAAATAACTAAACATAAAATAATAAAAAAATAACTAATTATAAAATAATACAATAATAACCAAATACAAAAATAAAAAAAAAACTAATATTAAGTAAAAATATTATGCCAATCGTGTATTTCTCCCACTGGAATATAAAAAAATAATTTTTTTTCACCTTCAACTCATCTCTTTGTTTTCCTATCTTCTCCAACTTTTCATTGTAAATATTTAAATAGAAAAAAAAACTCTATTATATAAAGACTTATTAAAATTCTAAACATATTGTGAGACAGGAAATTGAATAACAAGAAAAGTCGTGAATTACAAATATTTTCCCTCACGATATATCTGCAATATTGACTAAAATAATATTTATATTCGTAAATAGATATCTTTTGTTCCAATGCACCAATTTTTTCCAAATTTCAAATATACAATTAACTATTATACTATATAATTATATAGGTAGTATAAAACATGACAATATAAAAAAAAAGAAAAATATTCCTAAACTTGTAAAAACAGACGAATCACAATTTTTCTAAGGATATCAATTATAAAACCTATAAAATTTGTTTATTGCTAAAAAAATTATTCTAATATTTTAGAAAAATTTCTGATATTAATAAATTCGTGCAACATTCAGACAATATAGTAATAACCCTATAAATTTTCAAATTGATTTTCCTATAAATAATTAATTGTTAATAGAATTAAAATTATTTTCCTTTATTCATACATTGATAAAATCGAAATACTGTATGGAGAATGCAAAAAGCATAATATATGAAGAATAGTAAACAATAATTGCGAGCAAAAAAAAAAGCAATGATATAAGCATACAAATTGTTTATTCCATAAATTATTGTCTTCTTGGTAACAAGTTTTATCTGTGATAGACAAAGTTTTTCCAAATGGTGATGAAAACCAAATTTTTAATATTATCCTTACTATTTTGTTATTGGAAATAATTTTCCTTTATAAAAAAAAATTTTTTAATATAAGTGTCCACATTCACAAACATTTTTTCTATTGACCTTAAGAAATAGCTGGACCCCCCTTAAAGCCTTACGTACTTTTTGAATGTCACCAAAAATATTATTTTCAATTTTTGAAAAAAGTTTTTTTTTGAAATATAGAAAAATTATATCCAATTATTTTAAAACATTTTTTATTGAATGAACCAAATATTTGCCTGACCGAAATTATATTGAACTACTGATACGATGGTTAAATAAGAGAATAAATTTTTGTCTGACCAAACTATATTTTACTATACTGATACTGATAAACAATTAACTATGGTACAGAAAAAATATATATATATATTTTTTTTTTATATAATTGAAAATGTTTTTTACTACTTACTAATATCCTACTTACAGTAAAAAAAAATTTTGTCTGACTAAAATGGTCCTTTACTACTGATCTAATATTTATTAGAATTTTAATGAACTTTTCTCTCGTTCTAAACTGTCTTTTACTACTGATAAGAAAATTATTACAGAACAGAAATTTTATGTCTGCATAAAACTGACCTTTAACTACTGATATAAAATTTTCTATATACTATTAAAGTCTTGTCTGACTAAAAGTGTATTTTACTACTGATTTTATATTCAGTAAAAATAGTAGAGTTTTGATGGATGAAAATTTACTTCTGCTGAACTAATAAAAATTTACGTAGAAATCAGAAATGTTCGGTTGGACTAAAAATATTTTTTACTACTGTCATATTTATAAAAATTGAATGGAATATGTTGTCCGACTAAAATTGACTTCTACTACTGATAAGAACTTCCTTGAAGACACGAATGCTTTGTCTGACAAAAACTTTCTTAAACTACTCAACTGCGATATTTACCAAACTTTTGCAGAATTTTGTCTGACTATACACATATTTTACACTACTGTTTAGATATTTTTAAAAATTTTATATAAATTTTATATATTTATATTATATTAAGTTTATATTGACTTTCACTACTTATTTAAAGCCTCACAGAAGATAGATTACTATCTTCTTTGAGGCTTTACATAAGTAGTGAAATTTTTTTTATTACTCAACTTATATTTTTAAAATGTTTGTAGAATTTAGTCCGACTAAAAATGTCTGTCACTACTAACCTGCTGTTTACAAAAATTTTACAAACATTTGTCTGTATAAAATTTACTGTTACCACTTATATAAAAAATTTCTTAGCGATAAAATTGTCTGTCTGACTAAACTTGTCTTTTACTACTGATTACATTTATAAAAATTTGGAGAAAATTTTTGACTGTTATTAAAGACAGGAATTTTTTTTACGACTAGAAGAATCTTTCACTACTAACTAGCTTTTCATAAAAATTTCCTAAAATACTGTCTGACTTAAAATTGACTCTTCTACTACTCATAAAAATTTCCAGAAGACCAGAATTCTTTGTCTGGATAAAACTGTCTGTTACTACTAATCCAAAATTTATAATAATTTGAACAAATTTCTATCTGACTGACAAAGTTTTCCACTACTGATATTAAAACTATTATAGAGTACAAGAATGTTTTTTCTGATTAAAACTATTTTGTTACTAATTCAAAAAGTTACTGAACTACAAAAAGCATTAAAAAATAAAGAAAAATAAATTCAGTCTGACTATAATTTACCTCTACTACTGATATTAATATTATAAACAAACTTTCCTCCTCCTGACACTCAATTTTAAAAAAATTCAAACGAACACTTGTCTGACTAAAACTTACTATTACTACTGACAAAATAAAACAACAAGAATTCGATACAAATTAATTAATTGGCTCATTCAATTAAATATTTTCTAGACTCTAAAAAAATATTTTCATTCAAAATATTTCTTTCATGACAAAATAGAATAATAATTTATATTAACATTCCAAAGAAGTAATCGAATAATTAATATTAATAATATACAAAGTGTCTCCAAAGTATTAAATTTTAACAAATTGATACCAAAAATATGGATCAAATTCCAAATTGATCACAATTTTTGTATTAATTTAACCCAGACTTATATTCAAAATTTAATACTTTGAAGAAAAATATTTGAAAATAAAACCAAAAGTTTGAAATAAATACTAAATTTTGTTCAAATCACCTAAAATGATAGTTTTTCTAAGAATATCAAATTGAGACAAAAAGAAAGTATCAAAATTGTTGCATGGCAACAATTTTGATACTTTCTTTTTGTCTCAATTTGATATCCTCATAAAAACTGAGTATGGAACTATCAAAATTTTTCCCCAACGTGTATGTAATATAACACTACCCCTTAGGGAAGAGTAAACAAATAATTATGTATACATAAAAAAAATGTCTGATGTTTTGTCTGAAAATGTTATGCCAGAGTATTTTTTTTTCAAATAATAATTATTATTACTATCAACTATCAAGTATCATATTATAGTGAGAGTAGAGTGTAATTGGAGAGAGCGTTTATACATATATACAAATATTTATGGGACACATTGCAAAAGCACAAAGAAAAGAAAGCTGACAATGAAGCATTATAAACAGTGGGGAACCAGAGGGGCATGCTACTCACCAATGCCTGGGCGGCGCCCTGGTGCTGCAAGCAAGAAACACCCAGTTACTATCACATAGGACATTTAATTCACAGCTTGTGAAAAAAAAACAATGACAACGCGAAAAAATGCAGTGCGAGTATGAAAGCTTTTTACATCAACGAAATAGACAAATACAAAAACATATTATATTGTATTCATTTAATTCGTCATCTTAATTTTGTTTTCCTCTTTAAAGACGTGCAAAATTATATATCATTATTTTTAATATTTCTGGGACAAATTCAGATAATATTATGTCTATTTTTATATTCAAATAAATATAAAATATACAATACAAATTATTGTATTTCTTTTATATTTATTTATATATTATTATATTAATAGTCCGTATTGGGCCTTTTTATTACACACTAATTATTATTATTTTTATTATTTTTCTTTATTATTTTTATTTACTGTATAATTTTTTTTTTTTGCATTTTACAAGGGTAGTTAACATAACCTTTACAACCGAAAAGCTTCAAGTGTAAAGAATTATTATTATCTCTCTAAATTTTAATCAGTTGAAAATCATAGTTTTAATTGACAATCAGTGACTGACTGTTTGCTTCTAAATCAGTTAAAAATAACTGATTTTCAGTAAAAAAAAAAGACTAATTTTAAGTAAAAAATAACTGAAAAATTAGTTAAACTTAAGTTTAACATAAACTAAAAGGAATTTTAACTAATTTAAATTAAATTTTAACTAATTAAACTAGTTAAATTGATATTGATAATGATTTCATTCAAATATTTGATAATGAAAAAGTAACAAAAGCGCTTTCAAAAAATGTAATCTCTTCGTGTTATTAAATATTAGCAAAAGAAATACAGGT
The DNA here is from genome assembly GCF_015476425.1 of Leptopilina heterotoma. Lineage (NCBI taxonomy): Eukaryota > Metazoa > Arthropoda > Insecta > Hymenoptera > Figitidae > Leptopilina > Leptopilina heterotoma. Next base: position 5,533,248 of record NW_025111138.1, read on the forward strand.
AAAAAAAATTTGTTTTCAAATTAATTTAAAGCTCTCTATTTTGTTCAGTTAATCAAATTTTTCAATTTATAAATCAAATCATTATGTCTATTAAGAAAAATTAGTTTTCTAAATAATATAATTTCAGAATGTCTACTATTTCTGTTCAACAAAATTCCCGGTTTTTCCCGGCTTTGTCCTAATTTTTCCCGGTTTTTTTTTATCATAAAAATTAAATTTATTTAATTTCGAACATGAATAAATCTACAAATAGTTTCAAAAATTTTTATTAGAGTTTTCATGAATAATAACATTAATTTGACGATTTTCTTTAAATTTTTCGAAAATAATGTTTTTTTAATAATTTTAATTAAAAATTTGGAAAATAATGGAATTAAACAAAGAATTTTTTCAATTTTTTAAAATAATCTTGTCAGTTGATAATTATAATTAAAAATTTGATTAATTCAATTTTATTAAAATTTATTGATATACTAATCTAATTTCTGCAAAGAATTTTACTATTTATAAAAGTAATATTTGAATTCTTCAAAAGAATGTTATTATTTATGAAAATAATTAAATATTTGCGTAGACTTTTAGTAAAATTTTTGAAAATAATTGAATTGTGGAGAACAGTTTAATTATTTATAAAGATAATTGAAATTTTGAGAAGAATTTTAAAAAATATTTAAACATAATTAAATTTCTGCGAAGAATTTTATTACTTTTGAAAATAATTAAATTGTTTTTTAGAATTTTATGGAAATTTATGAAAATAATTGAATTCTTGTAAAAAATTCTTTTTTTAAATAATATTCAAAAGAATTTACTAAATCTGAAGAATTTTGCTATTTATGGAAATAATTGAATTCTTGCCAAGAATTTTTTTACAGTTTATAGAAATAATTGAATTCTCTCGACGAGTTTTAATAAAATTTTTAAGAATAATTACATTTTTCGAGGAATTTGATTAAAATTGTATTAAAAATAATTGAAATTCTGCAATGAGCTTTACTATTTATAAAAATAATTGAATATATTGCGAACAAAATTTTTAAAAATAAAACTATAATTACGGTGACTAACTTCCCTTGATTATTTTCGAAAAATTTTAATAAAATGCTTTAAAAGAATTTAATTATTTTTAATAGAATGTAAAGAATTTTCAATTATTTCAAAAATTTTCAATTATTTGTTTGTAAAAATTCAATTATCTTGAAACAATAGAATTAAAAAATTTGAAAAATCTTATTTTTTAGAATTTTCAAAAAAACTTTGCGAAAATTCAATTTTATTAAAAAATTATGTGTGTCTTTTTTTAAATTAACTAATAAAAATTTCAATTATTAATCTTTGCACTAAGAAACATGAATACATTTTAGAAAGTGATTCTTTATAAAATTTAATTATTTATCAATTATTAAATTAAAATACTTTGAAAATTCGATTTGTAAAAAGTTTTTAATGAAATTCTTTAACAAATTTAATTATTTTCAGTTGAATTTCACAAAATTTCGATTAATAAGATAATTTTTTTTAAATTTATTTACATACTATATTTGTATCTGTGACAGATTTTTTACTATCAAATTAATTATTTTTAACTAATTAAAATTTAGAGGACAGTATAAATATCTATAAAAATTGAAAAAAGCGATTTTTTAAAAACAAATTAAAGTATACTGAAACTTACTGAACTAAACAAAGGAATTTTATTCTATCGTGAAAGAAATTAATAAAAATAAACAGTATTAAACATTAAATAAATTTACAGTAAATATATATTAATAATAATAATAATAATAATAATAATAATAATAATAATAATATAAGTAATAATAAATATAAAATAATTAATATAAAAATATCAGAATATATTTTGTTTTTCGTAGGTGGGAAGTGGTAAATCTCCAAAAGTTCAGACTTCAGATTAACAAAAATTATGGACTAACGAGAAGAATAAAAAATTCGAAAACACGCATTTATATAAATATCTCGTAATGATATATTTTATATTATAATAAATCACAATATAATATATTATAAAATACATAATATACCACATGATAATATTTATATTTTTAAGACGATCATAAATAACAATACAAGTTTTGGAGAAAGAAAAGGGGGCGTAGGAGAAGGGTAACTTGATATCTTTGTACATTTTTCTTATGATACATATATAATAATAATATATCTAATAGGGGAGGCATTCATAAATTAATTATAGACACTCAAGAGATAAGTTTGATTTATTTAAACGCAAATTTGACATAAGATTAAGTTAATCAAATTAAGTTGAATAGTTAAATAAACCAAAAACATTTCTTCCAGTCATTTATAAATTTGAAAAATTATCCAAAACAAATTATTACGTGTTAAAAAAAATTATTGACAATATAAAAAAAAAAAAATGTTGATAGAAATAAATATTGATTTAATAACAGTCAAGTATTTAATTGACTATTTTTTTTTAAATTAATAAACATTTTATTGAACAACTATAAATGTGTAATAAAGTTATGGGTACATTAAATTATAATGATATTGTACCTTATGCTTTATCTAATATAATTTCCTATCTCTTTCGCGAACTTGGTTAGAAGAGATTATCATAAGTGAATGTCTGACTAAAATCGACTCACACTACTTGAATTAATAGAGATACACCAACAATTCATTTCAAGATTAGTTTGATTTAATCGCATTTGCACTACTAAATTTTAAACGTTTACTTTCCACTCTTTTTCCATAGTTTCACTAGTTTAATTTAACATTTGATTTTTTTTCACTAATTTTTCATTTAATACTCTCAATTATTTTTTTCTTTTGAACATTTATAGTTTAAACTAATAAATTTTATTTTTGCTCACTAATAAATTAATTCTAATGCACCAAGAAATTAATTCAATTTATTAGTGAGCAAAAATAAAAAATATAGAAAATAGAATAAAAATTATTTAAATTATTTTTATTTATTTATCAATTAAATTATTTTTTATTCTATTTTCTATATTGCATTTTTATTCACTAATAAACGAATTAGTATATAAATTTAACGAAATAAATATTTATTTATTTAATTTTAATAAATAATAAATAATTTTAATAATAAAATATAATTTTTGTATGTCAATTTAAATAAAAATTAGTAAAAAATAATTTTTCACTAATCAACTTTCGATAATACGAATTTAGATAGTAGTTAGAAAGTAATTTCCAGACAAAATACCGTTAATTAGAAACAAAAAAATCAAATCCAAATATTTAACAATTTTTCCACGACTGATATTTCGAAAACAATATTCAATAAATTATAATTTATAGGGCAATATAAATTATTCCATTTGGGAAAAATATCTCTTTCTCATATTGTATATAAATAATAATATACATTTATATACTGCACATCAATTCATTAATCTTCTACACATCTTTGATTTTTCCTCTATATATCTGTCACGAAAAAGAAAAGAAAAGAAAAGAAAAAAAGAAAAAAGTACGATATAAAGTCTTTGAGAAAAAAACAAACTTCTATCTATCATTTAACGTATTCGTAAATAGTATTAAATTATAATTTCAGTCAGTTTATCAGAAATAGAAACATAGTAGCAATAAGTTAATTTTTTTTTCTCTTCTATTTTTAGAATTATACTCGTGGACACTCCACGTGTATCCATTCTACAAGCGCAGGCGTTATCGCCTTAAAAATTCATGACGTATTTGTACTTTAACTATATTGCACGTACATATTAAATGGAAATTTCTCTTCTCTTTAATGGATTCTATACACCATTCAGGACTTATTTCATTTCAAATTATATAAAGGATTTCTAAAAAGTTCCAAACCCCTTCAATATCCACGTTTTAACAATAGTAACAACAATAATAATTATATCTATTATTATATTTATATATATTATTTGAATTCTTATTTTTAATATCATATTACATTATAATTTATTCATTATTGAATTTATTACTAGATTAATGTAATAATTATAATTATTATTTTTTTATATTTAATTGATATATTATTATTTTTATTATCAATTTGATATCCTCAGAAAAACTGTGATTATTATTATTATTATTACTATTGCTATTACTATGATTTATATATTATTACTGTTGTTATTATTATAAATATTAGGGGACGTTGAACATTTTTTTACAAACAAAATCAAATTTTTTCTATAGTATTATTTATAATAATAATTTAATTCATGCGAAGAATTTTATAAAAATTTTTAAATAATTAATTTCTTTCGACTAATTTTATGCGAATTCTAATTTAAATAATTGAATTCCTGATAAATTTCTATTACTCGCATGAAAAGAATTGAATTCTTACGAAGATTTTTTTAAATAATTGAATTCTGTTTGGAAATTTTCTGAAAAATAGAAGATATTAAAAAATCATTGAATTGCGAAAAGTTTTTAAAAATAATTAAATTTTACAAAGAATTCTATTAAAACTTTTGACAATAATTGAATGTCTGTGTGGTATTTTATTAAATTTTTTTTGAAAATAATTGAATTCCTAGAAAGCATTTTATTATTTATGAAAATAATTGAATTCTTGCGAATGATTTTATTAGAATTTTTTAAAATAATTGAATTTTCAAGAAGAAATGCATTACTTTTAAAAATAATTGAATTTTACAACGAATTTTATTTAAATACCTCAAAATAATTGATTTTTTGGAAATAATTTGGTTATTTATCGACATAATTGAATTCCAGTGAAAAATTCTAATATTTTTGTAAATAATTTAATTCTTCCAAAGAATTAAAAAAAACAATTTTTTAAATAATTGATTTTTTCGAGGAATTAAAATTAAATTTTTAAGAATGATTACATTTTCTTTACATTTTATTAGCAATTCCTGTAAAATTGTATTAAAAATAATTGAAATTCTGAGAAGAATTTTATTATTTATGAAAATAATTGAAATCCTAAAAAGAATTTTATTATTTATGAAAATAATTGAATTATTGCAAAAAATTTTATTAATTTTTTTTAAATAATTCAATTCTTTTGCAAAATTTTGTGAAAATACGAGATATTGAAAATAATTGAATGACGAATATTTTTTGAAAATAATTGAATTGTTTTAAAGAATTTGATTATTATAATTATTCATTATAATAATTTAATTTTCAATATTTTTCCTCTACTTAAATTAATTTTTATAATAAATAAATTATTTAAAAAAATTTTAAACAAAAAGTAAACAACATTTATAATTGTGAATATCATAAATTGGAAAACGACCTTTTTCATCATTGTATTCAAGAGTATCAATTATTCAGACACATGAAAGTTGAATTTAAATACAAAATTCTCTTTACAGGAAAATATTTCGCTGATCGATATTATTGAGAGAATGACATGCTCAATAACATATTAATGATGCTGACAGATTTAAAAGCAAAAATTAAAAAAAAAGATATGAAGAAAAAAATCAGCCAATTTAAATCCCTTGTTCTATTTCAAAAGTGACTTTACTCATTTCAAAATAATTGTCCTCCTTAACTCATCATCATCATCATCAAAAATCGACTGAACTCAAAAGTAAATTTAGCTCAAAACTTTAAATATTTAAATACTCGATCTGAACAATTTAGTAAATGAAGCTCAAGATAAAATTATTTATAAAATTTTATTTATACATATTTAATATAAAAATATAAATATTTTCAAGTAACTAAAAACTCTTGGACAATTCAGAAAATTAAGCTCAAGATAAAATTATTTATAAAATTTTATTTAAAAATATGTGATGAACAATTTAAATAATTAATGTTAAATTTAAATATTTATTTGAATACATTTTTCTTCAATGAAGAAAGGTACGTAAAAAGCAAAGAATTTTAAGATTATGTTTTTCTTATTTTTAAAAGTTTCTGTTCAATTATATAAAACTAAAATTAGTTTATATTAATTATTTTATATGTAATTTAAAATTTTGAAAATCTAAAACGAGGATAAAACCTTTTGCGTCAGGGGTGCAATTGACCAAAAATGATTATATTAATTTCCAGAAAACTTCATATTAATCTAATTAAATTATCAATTTTAAAAATTAATAACTATTCTCCAAAGTATATTGTTTCTCGATATGGAATCACAACAACAACAACAACAACAGTAACAACAGCAAAAATAAATAAGAAAACGAAACATAAATTTTAAAAGACTAGTATGTGTACAGTGCAAGTGACATTTACTCGATATAAATTTTTTTTAGTGAGGCATTCCATGTACATTCCAATAATGTCGGTGAATGTACTTTCAATTCGAATGATTGAATTGTCAGCAATGAAAGAAGCGGGAAGTACAATAAAGTTAAAAGGTGTATGCTTTGGTTTTGTACTTTTTTCTCACTATTTTTTTTCTTTCTTTTTATTTTTGAAAATATTACATTTTGAGAATAGAGTAAGAAAAAAATAAAAACCAGATGCGGATCTGCCATCGAAAAAGCGCACAGGAAAAAAAACAATATGAATGTAATTCATCATTTCATGATTTAGTAACCGTTTTGCTATTGATTTTCAGTCAATAATAACTAATTTCTCTTCGGGGTTTATTACCAAATAATACCACAGAAAATAGAATCCAGTTGCAGAGATGAATATGTAATTAAGAATTATTAATAGCCACGCAGTTAATCATTTCTAATAGTTTATGCATTTGTTTTAAACTGAAATAGTTGGTTTTCAAATATTCAAAACTAAAATCTGACCATTAATTTATAGATCTCAAAATTTATATTTTGTTAATAAATTCTAAAACGTTGTTAAATAATGATTTAAACTAAATAACTTTTTATTCATTAAATATTACAGTTAAACAATAAAAAAATTTAAAAATAACGTTATTAGATTAAATAATAAAAAATGCATTTTTCAAATATAATAATTTTCGTTACAAAACAAAATATTTAATCACATAAATCGAATTCTTACAACCAAATATTTTTGTTCAAGCAAAATATTATTAAACTAATTTTTTTGTAGCAGATTTCGAACTTTCTGTAATTTTCTTTAAAAGAATTTCCAATTTTTCCAAAGTTACATTTAATAGCTTTTTATAAAGTTCAACAATTGAATTTCTACTAATCCGTATTTATATGTTCAACAAAAATTTGACTATCATAATAATTATTATCATTATACATTAATTACAATATTCCAATATATTATAAAAAAAAATATTAATTAGATTTAAATAAAAAATTCAGCTAAATAAAAATTCTCCGAAATAAAATTACATAAAAAATTTAGCTAAATAAAAATTATCTCAAATGAAATTATATTTAAATGCAAAATTTCAACTAAATAAAAATTCTCCCAAATGAAATTCTTTTCAAATAAAAAATTTCAGCTAAATAAAAAGTTTCCGGCATTAAATTACATTTAAATAAAATTTAAGCTAAATAAAAATTCTTCCAAATGAAATTATATTCAAATAAAAAATTTCAGCTAAATAAAAATTCTCCCAAATGAAAATTCATTTAAATAAAAAAATTTAGCTAAATAAAAAATATCCTGAATAAAATTACATTTAAATAAAATTTCTGCTAAATAAAAATTCTTCCAAATAGACTTCCATTTAAAAAAAAAATTTTAGCTAAATAAAAATTCATCCAAATAAAATCCCATGTAAATAGAAAAAATTTAGCTAAATAAAAATTCTCCTAAATAAAATTAATTTGAAGAAAAAATTCAGCTAAATCAAAATTATCTCAAATGAAATTATATTTAAATGCAAAATTTCAGCTAAATAAAAATTCTCCCAAATGAAAATTCATTTAAATAAAAAAATTCAGCTAAATAAAAAATTTTCGGAATGAAATTACATTTAAATAAAATTTCAGCTAAATAAAAATTCTTCCAAATAGACTTCCATTTAAATAAAAAAAAATTCAGCTAAATAAAAATTCATCTAAATAAAATTCCATGTAAATAGTACAAATTTAGCTAAATAAAAATCTTCCTAAATAAAATTAAATTTGAAAAAAGAATTCAGCTAAATCAAAAGTATCTCAAATGAAATTATATTTAAATGCAAAATTTCAGATAAATAAAAATTGTACCAAATGAAAATTCATTTAAATAAAAAAAATTCAGCTACAAATAAAAATTCTCCAAAAAGAAATTGTACTCGAATAAAAAATTTCATCTAAATAAAAATTCTCCTAAATGAAATTAAATTAAAAAGAAAAAATTCAGCTAAATAAAAATTCTCCCTAACGATATTATATTTAAATAAAAAAATCCAGCTAAACAAAAATTCTTTCAATCAAAATTACATTCAAATAAAAAAAAATGCAACTAAATAAAAATTCGATAAATTGAAAATTCTCTTCTGAAGAAAAATTCAATTTAAGATGCCTTCAATTTTATATAAAAAAATGGACTAAATAGAAATTTGTCCTAAAGTGGAAGAAAAGGGGAAATTTTATTTTATTACTTTCTTCTTTTCTTCTTGTTGTCAATTTAGAAAAAATAAAGTAAGTTTGATAAATTTTTCCACTGTCAAATTTAGCAGTGGTTGTGTGTGACTTATTGTACAAAGAAAACTGGAACGACCAGCGTGACCTGCTTGGTGGTATCGCTTGAGGAGGTTAAAGCGTATAAGGGCCTCTGACGAATCGATTCGGCCATGGGCGGAGGGCTCTACTGCAGTGCCGCAAATACCAAAATTTCATCTCTCAATGTTTACTTTTAAAATTTCCTTTTTAAAAACAATAGTTTACCAAAGATTTTTTTTTAAATCTTCAATATGTATTATAAACTTCTCCCCATGTAATTTTAATCTCACTGTATCCAATTTTCTATTGTATACAATGTTATCATTTATTTTTTAATTGGACATTTTTTAACATTTACATAAATTTAATTCAAAATATTTAAATTCAATTTAATTATGAATTTTCATACAGTTGCAAGTAAATATGAATTTTTTCAATTTCTTGATTTCTTTTGTTTGCATGAATTATTATTATATAAATGTTATGCATACTCTGGAAAAAATTTATTTGATTCAAATAAATTATTATTTGCATCTATTATGAAATAATTTTTATTTATGTCAAATTAATGGTATTTACTTCAAATTCTGAAATTATTGGATCAAATAATTGTTGGTTAATTTTTTTTTTATTTAAACAAAAATTATTTGATTCAAGGAAATATTTATTTGTTATTAATTTATTATTGTTATTTATTTTATTTGAAACCCGTTTATGCTCAAATAAATAAATAAATAAAAAATAAATATTTACTACATTTATTTATTTACTTTATATTTTGTTATATTTATTATTACTACTATTTTATTAGTATTATTACTATTATTATAAATTTTACATCTTTTGAAGAATTACACAAAATTTATAGAACATAGCTCTTCGAAATTACGAATTAATTTTTCTCATTACAAAAAACAGTTAAAAATTTCAATTATTATTTAAAAAATAATTTTAGAACGGCACAATTTTTGTTATGGCTTTCAACTTAATACACAGGGAGCGTCAGGCTATAACTCTTAATAATAATAAACCAATATATAGAATATTATAGTTCCACTTTTTAAACTAAACGAGGAAAAAAAATTGTATATACAAAATTAATTTTTAAGTTAAAATAATTCAGTACCTAATTTTTTTTAAACATTAAATATTTTTTTTTATTTATTAATAACGAACTTGAATCTGTTTATATAAATTATTTTCTTTTACTATTTTTTATAAAATTCAATATAATTCTGTCTCTCGAAAAATACAAAAAATACCTAATGTCGAAAAATATTAATTTCAAAAATAGAAATAACTTTTTTTTATTTTTAAATAGAACTAATTTTCCAGCTAGTAAAAAAATATATTTTTCAATATTTTCCAAGTAATATTTTCAAAAAATCAAAATTCAAGAAAATTAGAAAATTTTCTGCTCTTAAAAATCTCTCTACTTTGTAATATTTAAAATAGGGCTTTAAAATAAAAAACAGTTTTAACTTTAAGAAAGTTTTTCATATTTTCAACAAGGCTCTAGTTGAAATCCTCTATTTAGAATATGACATAATAAAAATAGTTTTCTGCAAAAAATTGCTTCAATGAAAATAATTTGTTTCACCGAATCTAAAGTTTACAACCTTCATTTTCTAAAAAAAAAAAATTACTTTTTTGGATAGGAAAATAATATATTTTCAGATTGAAATTTTTTTTTCTAGACATGGTGAATCAAAAAAAATTTGTATATAACAATTGAAAAAAAATATACAAAAGTTCACACTGAACTTAAAAGTATCAAATTGCAACAAATTGATACAAAAAATATGAATCAAATCAACAAATGGAATTAAATGTTTGGTATATCAATTCGATACTTTTGAGAAAACTGTGAATTTATAAAAAATTTAAAATAAATAGAAGAGTTTATATTTATAACGAAGAGTTTGTAGAAAATAAAAAAAATTGTTTTACAAAAGTTTGTAAAAATTAAAAAATTTCTTCTACAAGAGTTTATAAAAATTTGCTTTGAAAAAACATTTCTTCTTCTAAAGAGAAGTTGATTGTAAACGTTTTTGTGAACCTCACACCAAAGTGAATTTTAGCTGTTTCAGGCAAACTATTTCCTTGCGTGTCATTAAAAATAAAAGAAACCCTCGCAGCAAAATCACACTTTCATCAATCAAATTTTATGCTTTGACATTATACACAGGATTATTTTTTACTGTAGTTCTCAAAAGATATCTGCGCTGGGAGACTTGAAACTTTTTAAAACGAATCTTAAATTGAAAACCGTAAAAGACATAAAAGTTATTATATATGCGTACATATAACTTTTGTATTATATACAAAGCAACTAAATAAAACATGGTTATTATAAATTTTCCAAGTAATTACCAAAGTTTTTATATTAAAAAAAATTATAATTTATTAATAACCATACCAGACTTTTATTACTCAACAAAACTTTTACTTATAAAGAGCAGCAAAAACTTATAATCAACGAATATTATTTATACAAATATTGAAATTTGTAAAAAAAAGTATTGGTAAGTATAATTCAGGATTTCTTTTTTCGTATACGGAAAAAGAAATCCTAAATTGTAATTTATCTTACAATAATCACAATCCATTCAAATTTTCTGTAGCCAAAAAAAAGACGTTGAAAAAATCCGTCAAATATTTAAGGATATTTTTGTACCTTTATGACGTCACAGTTTATGTAAAACATGTTTTCTAAAACTGTGACGTCACAAAGATTCAAATGCCCTTAATGGGTATTTAAAAATTTTTAATAAAAACTAATAAGTTTCTCAATTTTAAAAAGAATTAGAAATAAAATAAAATTCCCAAATACAAAATGTGAAAAAAATTTCCCCTGTTGTTGGAAAAAAAAAATTTCTTCAACACTTTTATGACGTATTTTAAAATTATATTTTTTTAAATTGACTTTTACTACTGACACAAAAAAAATTTGCCGGTCTTCAACTGTTTAGCACTACAAGATAATAAACATAAACAAAATTTAATCCATTTTGTCTTGTCTGAAACTGACTTTTACTACTAATAATAGTAAACAGAAACTTTTACTACTAATACTAAAATTGTAATTTTAGTGTATTATTAACTACTGAAGTATTTAATTATTTAACTAATATATTTTAGTATTATTAATTTATTAATTATATCAAATGGAATTTTAACAAATAATATAAAATAAATAAAATTATATTAAACTGATAACAACAAAAAATGGTTTAAATCAAAATAAAATTTAACCAATAATTATTTGAACCAATAATGTCAAAATTTAAAGCAATTACCATTAATTTGATTAAAAATAAAAATTGTCTGAAACAAATAAATATTTATTTGATAATAGACGCAAGTAATCATTTATTTGAATCAAAGAATTTTTTCCAGAGTCAAAAACAAAATTAAAAAAGAACAATTTCCAACACTACAAAATTTCCCACACCCAGAAAGAAGATAATATATTTTACTCAAAACCTACTAAATTATTTATTTGTTTTAAATAAATTTTATTTTATTTAAATAAAATTTTATTTGATTCAAATAAAATTTTTTTTACTAAATACAATTTTATTTGGTTCAAATAAAATTTTTTTTACTATATACAATTTTTATTTAAGATGGTTCATCCAACGAAATGCTGACATCTAAAAAATAATTAAAATTTAAAAAATTTTTTAACCCCTTAACTGTTTGAGGAAAATACAACATGATTGTCCCAAAATGCCCAGCGGAATCTGATACTTTTTCAAATAGTATAATATATTTAAATTATAACTAATTATTCAATTATTTTCTAAAATATCATTAATGACCCTTATAATTTCTTATAATATTGATATAAAGAAAAATATCTATCAATTTATATACAAATTATATTTATTTTGAGTGATAGTGAACACGACCCACGGGTGGGTCGGAAACAGTTATGGCCATACTTTTTCACGACCCACCCGTGGGTCGGAAACAGGCAACGGGTTAAATTAAAATAATATTTAAAATAAATACTATTAATAGTATTTTCTAGAAAAACAAAAATATCAATTTCCAATAGAAAAAAAAACAATGTAAATTAATGTTTTTCCAAAGATCCGCATTCCATTTGTCCTTAAGACAAATAAATAATTTAGAAAGCTAAATTTATTTGACTGAAATAAATTATATTTGGGTCAAATGAAACATTATTCTAGGCGCAGAATTTCAATTGAATTCAATTCACCTAATTTTTGTGACAGTAGTAAAAAAAAGGAGACAAAAAAATTCCCACCATAATTAATGCAATTGCAAATACACATAAACCTACTAAAATGATGTGAAAGATTTAAGTGTTATTGTAACGTTTACTATATTTATCACGAGTTGGAATTTATCTCAATGCTAATGTAAATTACGTTGTGGTCGAGTCACACGATAATTCGTTCAGAGAATGCAAATCGTGAACGTTAAAATGAAATTAGAGAATACACTTTCATATAGGTCCAGGAAATAATTTTCTCGTTTTAATTTTGGACTCGTTGTTGTTGTTGTTGTTGTTGCTGCTGCTGCTGCTGTTTTATTTCAGCCTTTTTTTCTTTTTTAATTTATCTTTTCAAGAGGATGAAAATCAAATTTTCCCACACACACATATACTAATAAACGAGGAAATTATTTAGAAATTACTAATTAACAACTATACTATATTAGTTTTTTGTCAGTGATTTTTAATTACATTCCTTTTTCATTATTTTTCATTTTTAATCAAAAGAATTCTATATATCTTGTAATTGAGGTAATCAACTTATTTAATGAAGTGATTAGTGGAGAGATTTTTTTTTAAATTAAACACATTGAAATATAGTTGTAATTGCTTGATTAAAGACGAAAATTGATATTTTATCGAAATTATATTTTTATAATTATATTTTAATAAATTTATAACTAAAAAATTAATTACTGTATAGGTACTTAAAAAAATTTTTAAAAAGTCAAATTATGTAACCATATTTTTTTATTTTTCTGTACTTTTATATTTTTTCTAGGGGATAAATTTAAACTTAAAAAGCAAAAAAATAATTTTTAAAAATATGTCACAACGTTCACAATCAGTTACTACTTTTTTTTACTCTATTTTTATTACATTTTCATTACTTTTCATATTATTTCATTTTCTAATTTTATTTAAATTAAATATAAAAAAATAATAAAAGTAAAAATATTTCAGACTATTGATTACTGTAATTTTTTTCTAAACATATTTTACTAATTTTTGTAATTAGTTGATAAAAATTTGCAACGCGGTAATATTAGTGAATAATAGAAAGAGGTCGAAACTTTAGAATCACCAAGTATTCAATATTATGAGACCTAAGAGTCTCATACACGTGTATATCTCATGTATTATTAAACTGGACTTATTAAGTTTTGGTTTGCTACTCTCTAGCACGAAAAGCTTAGTGAACATTCTACAATATATTAAATTTTCCTAAAATAGTGTCTTTTCGAAAATTTTGATTTAGAATCTTCATAAATTAACTGCATTGATTAAAAATCTCATTAAAATAAATTTCCCATAAAGTAATAAAATAATTTTTACTACAAAATATTTTCGAAAAAAAATTAACTTTTAACTTTTTTATTAACTTTTTTTTTATTTTATTTTAAAATTAAATTTTAACTCAAATTCATTATTTAAATTATTTTTATAATCTTTCAATTTAATAAAATTTTAATTTCTAAATATTTAATAACTAAATTAATTAATTAATTTCTGAATTAATATTCAATTGTTATTTATCTAGAGCGAAAATTTGTCATTGTTCACTGATAAGAAAATTTTCTATTATATAAATTATGAATATACGAATTAAAAAATTAATTTTCAATTCAAAAAATTAAAATAATAAATGGAACTTTTTATTCTATATTTGTCAAAGTTGACATAAAAAACAAAAATAAAATAAAATAAACAGAAAAGAGAAGAGAAGTCATAGAAAGATAAAAATATGCAAAAGACAAAAATAAAATTTATAAAAAGAAAAGTCATAGAGAGATAGAAATATCCTTTTTTATATAATAGAGAGAAAATAATAAAAATGTTAATAACAAAGGTGAATGTAAATAATTTCTGTCAAGTTTTATCGTTTGTCTTTCAAAAGAACAATGTATAATTATTATTTTCTCTCATTGTCACTGAGAAAAATAAAAAGACAATGGTTTCAAAAATACCCACATATAAAACTCAAGTTGTAGATTTATCAGAACGGTTTATACAGTCTAGACTCTCTCGAGATGGCTACAGGGTATTTAAAATAAAAAAAAAACACTTCAACCTTTAAGGCGATATTTACCCTTTTATAATAAGCTATCATTAAAATACTTCTAATTTAAACTGACTCTTTATATATATAACTTTTTTTATATATATTCAATCGTTTCATATTATTAGAAGTCAACTGAGTGACGTACTTTATGTAAAAAATATATTAATATATCTACATAGTGTGGGAGAGTGTGTATTTTAAAAAATACCGCAGAATAATTTTACATTCAAGTAATAAATTATCGATCACAAAAAATTTTTCAATCTAACTTAAAATAAATGAATTATTTTAGTAAAAAATGAAAAAAAAAATAAAAAAAGACAAAAGACAACGAAAGAAAACGAAAGACAACAAAAGAAATAAAAATAATAAAATAAGAAATAACAAGAAGTAAGAAGTAAATGAAAAAAGAACTAAAGAGTATAAAGTAAATCAAAATATAAACGAAAATAAAAATATCAAAATTTAAATAAATTACGAGAAAATAAAATTAAATAAAGAGATTTGTAAAAAATAACTTTCCCGCATCTACAGAGAAAAACATTTATAAATAAAAAATCTATTTATTCCACAGAAAGAACAATAATTTAACATAAGATTAGTGACCCACAATATTAATTTTATACATTATATTTTTAATCGATAATTTCATTTTTCTAATTTTAAACCAATGATGTATTATACGTTATTGAAAGTTGTGTGTGACGTCACACATTGTGAACTACATATTCATTTAAAAAGCAGTAATAAATTTTCACGCCAATTTGAACCAATTAAAAGAAAATAAAAATAATTAATGAAAATTCCGCATTTCTTTAGAAACATGATTATATATATATATACAAATATAAATTGAATGTCCCAGATTGTCAATGACTATATATATTTGAAGAAAAATAGAATATAATGATCCTCAATAATCGTTTGTATTTATTATACAAGCAATTAGGACTTTTAACGTTTTAACATTCCAAAGATTGTTGATACGTGAAATATAGAATTTCGCGTTGCAAAATTTTTTTTTAATATAATTTCTTTTGTTCAAATCTTTAAAAATGCTAATTAATAATGACAAAAAAGAAGAGAGAGAGAAAGAATCTTTTAGAAATTAGAAATTTATCCTAACAACTTTAAAATAGGTTCGACAATTTCTCAAAAAATTATGAAACGCACAAAATTTAATTACAAAAAATTACATTTATTTTATCAACAATAATTATTATATTATTAATACCTATAAATATTTAATCTAATACTATTAAAACCAAACTGGAATTATCTGGACGGGAAACTGATACTTATATCCCCCTGTAGTTCATCTCATTTACGAGAGAGTTTTCATGCCGTCTAGGCGGGAATTCACCAAACTATAATGGCGCGAAATTCAAATTTAACTAAACAAGATACAAGCTAAATATTTAAAAAAAAATTTTAAATAGAAAAATATAAATATAAAAGTACAGAATTAATAAAATTCTCCGGAGTTAGCGTTTAGCGTCAACGTTTGGCGTCAATGCTTAGCGTCGAAAACTATTCTTCGTAGGTTTTAGAGATAAAACTGTCACTAATTTCACCTCTTTTATTTCCCTAGGGAGTTAAAAAAATTTTCCAGAGTACATTTTTAGCTAAAAACCTTCGAAAAAATTCTTCTATTCTTTAATGTTTTGTAAATAAAATATTTTTGCGACGCTCAGCGTCGACGCCAACTACAGGGACCTATTAATAATTATTAATAACTAATATTAATAAATAATGTATTATTTATTATTAATAATTATTTACAACTAATATTAATCAATAATGTATTATTTATTATCATTAATTATTATTTATAATGTAAATTTGATTCAATATTAAATTTGGGACCCCGTGGAAATTCTATTGAAATTATTCTGGGGGAAAAAATTATATTAAAAAGACAATATTTGTGGTCGAAAATTCCCAATTAAAATTGTAATCTTTTGAGTAAATGAAAATTAATTTATCCAAGTGTAGACTATTGTATGATTCATTTCTGTATCATATAATGACTACGAGGAATAACTTGCTTGCATATTGTTATGGTATGATATCAGCCATCTGATTCATAACTATAACACTTTAGATGGAGGTAGAATGCATAACAATGGAAGGTGGTTCACCAACAGGAAGAACGATATCGATTAATAATGCTAATGAAGCATTTTGTGTAAGTTGGAGGAGCCATTTAAAATTGAATTATCATTACTTATTATCAAGAGCTCAACGTTAATTTTCTTTAAAAACAGCTGACACTTCCTTTTTAAATATTATCTTTCTAAATAATACAAATTTACATTTTAGTGCTTACGAATAATTGTAACCAACACAATATGGAAAACAAAAAGAACAAACATTATGGAACACAACATAGAAAACAACACACAAAACAATAAAAACAACAATACAGAAAACATAAAATATTTTCTCAAATTAATATATAATATAAAGTTAAATTTTTAATTAACGGACACCGACAAAAAAAAGCGATATTACAATTTATTTCACTTGTATTTGCATAAAGCAGACAAACTTGAATTTAATGTCGCAGAATGAATAACAATATTGAAAATTGGATCCGATTGTTTATTTTGCTTTTCAATCGAGTGAAATCAACAAAGCACTTTTGATTAAACAGCGTTTCGACAAGTCCAATTAATGATGAGTTTAGAGAGTTTTCAAACTGTGCAGGGAGAAAAAAATTGATCGTCAGTTGTTGATAAAGTTGCCGCGAGTAATTATCGTTAATTGTTAAATCGTTAAAGGGTTTCTTCCGGTTTTCTTTAATTAATGAAATTGCATTTCTCGCCAACAGACTATTATTGGTCAAATTGTTAATTGCATTAACCTTAATAGTGGTTCATTTCAACTGTACGATAAACGCTCTGTCATCAGCCATATAAACAATATTCAATATCATATCACTTATTTCAATTTAGTTTCTTTTCATAAGAATAAGAATATAGTTCTTTTACATAAGAATATAGTCTTTTAGACTGAGACAAGAATTATTTTGCTTTTATGTCAAAATAAAATTTGTAAAAAAAAAAATGTTGGAGAATTTTATTTCGATATGAAGTCAAAATAGTTTTGTCTGATGGAAACAAAAGGGGTAACGTATTTTTTGGTTTTGTTTGAATTTTTTTGGGAATATGAATGTTGTACACTTATAAAAATTGTAGCTGATATTTTTGTGTATTGTTTTGGTATTTTTAGAATCGTACGACCAGGTAAAGGTAATATATACTGGTTGTACTACTAATGTTAATGTTCATCGAAAATTTCTATCAGTATATTTTAGTGATGCACGTGAAGCAAGTTTCTTTCTGCAACCACTTTTATAAAGAGAGGAAACTAAAATTTAAATATTTACAGTAGTTTTTCTAAGGATATTAAATTGAGACAAAAAAACGTAACGTTTTTTTGTCTCAATTTGATATCCTTAGAAAAAGAGTGTTTTAATTATTTTGACGAATTGCTGGACGTGCATTACTAGTGTTGTTACTCTAAAGGATTGTATGGAAAGTATAGTGAAAATGTGCATACCGTGGGCATCAATTGGTCAGTGGACCTAACCCGTGTAACCTTGTTCCTGTACAATATCCTCTTGACGAGTTTCTCCATAGGCTGATTCCATTTCATAAAGCCAACATACAGAAGATAGAAACAGAATAGCACAAGAGCCTCGTACCAATGTATATAGTTATCACGAAAGAAGTAGATTAGAGTAATGAGGCTAATGCTGTAAAAGCTGCAATCGCGAAAGAGTGGCCACCATGTGAGCGTGAGTACGGTCCTTGAGAAGATGGCACACATGCCGATGACAAAAAGAATATTAAAAACTGCCGAACCGACGATGGTACCAATTCCTACGTCGTCGAACGAGACGAACACCCCAATTATCGAGGTAAAAAGCTCAGGGGCGGAACCCCCCGCTGCCATGAACGTGGCACCGGCCACATCATCAGCGATATCAAGTTTCTCGATAATCACGTCGAGGGACGGCACGAAGAATTCGTCACAGACGATTGCCAAGGCGACAAACATATACACGACGCCTACAACGTGAAAAATAACAGCACCACGACGTCTTTCTTGAAGCGTGAAGAAATCTTTTGGAAATAGCGGCGCCTTCTCCTCGGACATATTCCCACCGACCTTCTTATGATGATGATGATGAATCGAGCTATTGTATCCCTCTGGGTCCCAGTTGACATCGGAATTTAAATTTCTCTCTGTCGAAATTGATGAGGTCTCATTGGGTATTAACGTGGAGACGCTCTGCTGAAGCGGAACCGGAGTGTTGGGTGCGGGCCGATGTCCCATCGATGACAATGGATTCATGACCAACATCATCAGTGTCACCAGCAGTGCCGAACTCCAAAGCCGGTCACGGTCTCCGGAATGTGTCCGTCCATGAGAGCCTGCAGGAATAGGACCTGCAGGATGAGGACGTTCTTGTTCCACCTCCTGCATCGTGTGTCGCGCGGAGGTCGCACCTCAGGGAAGCCCAGTTAAAGGTCGGGTCATGCCGTCGAGACAATTGGCGGTCGCATCCTCTTCTCTCTCCTGATAAGGAGTCCTCACTTTTGTACCACGTTCCGTTTTCTCGACAACTTTGCTCAATCAGAAGAGCAATTTTCGTCGTCTTCGTTTGTCGCTCTTCCTCCACCTCGTCGTCGTCGTCGTCACTCTCGACCTTTGTTTCCTCCACGTCGTCGACGTCGTCGTTGTTGTTATCGTTTTCTTCTTTCTCGCGCTCACTGTAATACCGTTCGCAGTGTATGGATGGCATATAACCCAATATATGTTTAACAGGAGCAGCAGAACGGCGCCCCCGCCGCGATGCCCGCCCGCTGCACACTGGAACAACCCTGTTCCGTTCCTTTCCGTTCGTGTCGTTCTTTCGTTTCCTTTCTCGCGTACCCCGTACACACAATACTCGCCTCGATTCACTATCTCTTTTACTCTCGCCACCACACCACACTAGACTGTCCTCCTTCCTCTTTCGCGTGAACCAACACTACTTATTCCTGCCCTCTCGCTTCATCCAGAGGTGGTAGGTCGTAGAAGCTAGCGGATGAGCGCGCGCGCGCGCAACCTCTCGCCGGGACTCTCGCTCGATATTGGAGTCAACTCTACAACACAACTACTACAGGAGTGCTACACCAGAGCATATAACGGGTGTCGCCTGTTCAGACTCCTTCCACCAACACTAGAGCCTCTTGTGAACCTTCCTTCCTTCCTACCTCTCCACCAACTTCCTTCCTTCCCAGTAATCGTAATTCCCAACGTCTCGATCGTCCAACTAATAATGGCCCATAACCAATCAATACACATACATTTGGTCCAATCATTTAAAAATCACAATAAAGCTAATTTTATTCACTTTCCACAAAACAAAATCATCCACTCGAGATCCATAAAGAACCCTCGATCCAACACTTGAAAAAAAAAAAAAAAGAAAAGCCTCCCTCCACCCAATAAAACACCCTAATTTAATATTATTCCTCTTAGTTACTTCTTCCTCAACATACAAGAATAGTCCAAAATAATTAGAAACGCATTCAGAATCAAAAAGAGTACTGACACAACTGGGGTTACTTTAGACATTTAGAATTCCGAACACATTCTTTTTAAGTAACTAAATATTACCTTTTTCAAAATAATCTTCAAGTTATCAGCAAGCTTACTGCAAGTAGCAAAATGTCCCAACTCTGCACTGATAGAAACGAATAGTTGTGACTACTAGTTGGTTAGTAATAAGTCGTTGCCTTTTATTAGTTTCTGTCACTATTTAGTTAGTAATTCCAGACATTCAGTTAGTAACGTAACTAATTAAATAGATAGACCGACAAAAGAAGTAGTTGAATCAACTAATAAAATAGTTGAATTTACTAATAAAAATAGTAACACCAACTAATAAGTTAGCAGCAGTTTACTAACTAAAAATAATTTCGGAAAAAATGGTTACAATAACTTTTCTTTCCTCTCAGTGCGAAGCTTGTAAATTTGCACCGAAAACAAACTAACCAAGCTTGTAGTAAACTTACATATTACTCTCTACATTCAAATTAATAGATTTTTGACTAATATAATCAGTGCACTCTAAATCTGAATCAGTAAAAATTTCACTGATTTCAATTCAGTGGCCCAGTTTTCTTTAATGAATCAGTGGAATTTCACTAATAATCAGTGGTTTTTACTGATTCTCAGTGAAATTCCACTGGTGAATTAAAAGAAAACTCTCTCTAAACTTGAATTAGTAAAAATGTTTACTAATTTGAATTAGTGACTGACTTTTTGCTTTTGAATTAGTAAATTTTACTAATAAATAGTACTTTCTACTAATTTCTTAGTAAAATTTAATAATTCAAAAGCAAAAAGTCAGTCACTTATTCGAATTAGTAAACATTTTTACTGATTGAAATTTAGAGAGCAGTATGTGAACTAACACGAAAAAAAATTTCACCTGGAATAGCGATAAGTTTCTTTAGAATAGCGAAAGTCTTAACTGAAATACGTTAAAATTTTGTTAACAGTAAAATTTGTAGGTGCTCGAGGTAAAATTTTTTTCCCTGACTAATTCAGTTATTTCCGGTTGTAGAATTACTGATCCAATCAGTGAATGTACTAGTAACCGAAGAAAAACCAACATAAACCTTAAAATTAACTGATAAATTAGTAGTTTCGACTATAATAAATAACACTCTTTAAATCTAAATTATTAGAATTTTATAGTATACTAACAAATAGTAAAATTTCGTTAATTGTTAGTAATTTTTATGGACTTTTTCCATGTTTGATATATTTTGCTAATTTCTACTAATATTTTACTAATTTTATATTTCTACTACCTGTTAATAACTCAACTCTGCTCTCTAAATTTGAAATAGCAAAAATGTCCACTAATTTAAATTAATGACTGACTTTTTACTTCCGAATTAGTAAATTTAAATTAGAAAAAATTATTAACTAATAAATTAGTGGAAATTACTATTCATTAGTAAAATTTACTAATTCAAAAACAAAAAGTCAGTCACTAATTCAAATTAGTAAACATTTTTACTAATTCAAATTTAGAGAGTGGCTGTAGAAGTTATTAAAATTCTACTTATAGTTAGTCGAGTTTTTCTAATTTAAATTTACTTCCTAAAATTGATTTAGTTAAAAATATCTAATTTAATAGTAAAAAGGTAGTCACTGATTCAAATAGTAATAGCTTTGCTAATCAAATGTTAATGATGACTAATTATTAGTTAAATTAACTTTTAACTAAAAATTTTTATTAAGGTCCTAAAAATAGAGAAAATAAAAATTTTTATAACGAATTCAATTAGTCAAATTTTACTATTTTCTTAATTATTTATTTACTAACAATTAATTAGTTTTAGAGCTTTACATCTTTTATATCTACTAATAATTATTTATTTTTCACTATTTACTGAAGGAATTAGTAAAATAAAATACTCTCTAACTTTGAATTAGTAAAAATGTTTATTAATATTAGAATTAGTGACTGACTTTTTGCTTTTGAATTAGTAAATTTTACTAAAAAAATTAGTAGAAATAACTATTTATTGGTAAAATTTATTAATTTCAAAGCAAAAATTCAGTCACTAATTCTAATTAGTAAACATTTTTCCTATTTCAAATTTAGAGAGTAACAAACTCATAGTGAAAAATATCTGAAATATTTGTTAATTTTGACTATTATAGTAGAAAAAAGGTAGTGAAAAAAATAGTAGTACCCAAAATCACCCCAACTGTCCAAAGTTACCCCAGTTGACAGTAACCAAAGAATTTAGTACAGGATTGCCCCACAAATTGGAATTTATTTTTTCCTAACTTTTCCTTAATTTTCAGATAAAATTTTTACTTTTTCCCCAAAAGAAATTTAAATTTGTTCATATACAATGAAAGTATCTTTTTTTACCCAGTTAACTGGGGTAAGTATGGAATAAAGTTTAATTATTCATAAAAAATATACTACAAATGTTTTCAAACTTTAATAATTTTTAACAATTCAAAAAAAAAATATCACAGCAAGATTGCAAAATAATTTTGATAATTGCTTTAATTTATGTAAATAATCTATTTTAAAGGACTTTTATATTTTACATAATTACATAAATATCTGAATAACACGAACTAACTAGTTTCAAAAATTATAAATTCTCTTCTTTCAACACAAATATATTTTCTATTTAAAATGCGTCTTGACTGGAATCGCGCAGTAATTGGTACATTTACCCTACTTTCGACAAAATCGAAAATAACAAAACCCTGAATTTTCACCAATTTTCATGAACTGCAGCAATCCTGTACTAAAAAAAAATATTTACTCATCACAATCAAACCCCTTTTCAAGTGAAAAATTCCAACCCTCTATATAAAAATAATATCGCAACATTTCTGACTTTAATTCCTCTCCTTTTTTTACCTCTTCTAAATGTATAAAATCACAGCCAACATTTCCATTGTTTTCAAATGAAATAAAAATCAATAGACGACCAATTTTTAATATAGATGAGATTTAAGAGTACTTGAATCTCTCAATCGCTCTTGTGGACTTTGCTTGTTTCCTTCTTCCTTCCTTCCTTCCTATAATACTCATATATATATACATATATACAGTTTTCATCTACTCCGGGAGGTTCAATGGCTCCAGTCTTGAACGAGCCAACTACCCAATGGGAAGTAAACGATTGGTTCAATAATGGGCCATGCTTGGCGAACTCCGTTCCATTATTGGAACATTAATGGCAACCATCATTGGACCACCAATGGTTTAAACTTGGGATGATCACGCTACTGCCAATGATCGGTAGCCAAGCATCGGGCCAATATTAGTTGCCAAGGAATTGCCAAGGAAACAAAATCGATTTTCAAAAGCTTGATTTTTTATTGGCAGCCAACAAAAAACAAAGGTTTTGAAAATTGATTTTTTTTAATTATTAATTAAAATTTATTTTTAAAAAATATATTTTTCAAAAAATTATTTTTTAAAAATATATATTATTTTAAATTAATAGAACATATTAATTTAATTTGTCACCTCTGGTAAAACAAAGATGAAAGACTGATAAATTCCCTCACTTTATATCTTACAGTGGAGGGATAACTGTGAATGTCTTTGCGAGAGAGGAGCAGGTACTTATAGAGTCAGTGAAACAGGTCACAAGCGAGAAGAAATCACTAGCATGCACTCTGGCGGCGCTTGTCGGAACTGTTTTCTGGCGCGCATGCATATCCTGACATTATCGACGCAGCGCTTGGCAACCAACGTTGCGCCACTTCCGACAAGCGCCGCCAGAGTGCATGCTAGTGATTTGTTCTCGCTTGTGACCTTTCTCACTGGCTCTATATAAGTACCTGCTCCTCTCTCGCAAAGACATTCACAGTCATCCCTCCACTGTAAAATATAAAGTGAGGGAATTTATCAGTCTTTCATCTTTGTTTTACCAGAGGTGACAAATTAAATTAATATGTTCTATTAATTTAAAAAAATATATATTTTTAAAAAATATATTTTTTTTAAATAAATTTTTGAAAAATATATTTTTTAAAAATAAATTTTAATTAATAATTAAAAAAAATCAATTTTCAAAACCTTGGTTTTTTGTTGGCTGCCAATAAAAAATCAAGCTTTTGAAAATCGATTTTGTCTCCTTGGCAATTCCTTGGCAAATAATATTGGCCCGATGCTTGGCTACCGATCATTGGCAGTAGCGTGATCATCCCAAGTTTAAACCATTGGTGGTCCAATGATGGTTGCCAATTGTTTTGCCAAGAAAAAACCATTGGGTACCAAGCATGGCCCATTATTGAACCAATCGTTAACATTGGCAACTTCCCGTTGGGTAATCAGCGACAGCAAAAGGGAGAGAGAGAGAGAGAAAAAAAATTCTTTTCAATACGAGAAACCAATAGGGTAGCAGAAACTTTAAGAAGCTAAAGAGATTAGTAAATTTTCATTCTATTTGCGAGTATAAATTACCAAAAAACGAATAATAATCATTAACCCCGAAGCCATTAACTTCATAATATAATGCAATTTTTTTTTCCGTTTGCTTTTTCAAACGGAAGCAAAAAAGAAATAAACCTATAATTAAAATCGGAAACACACAAGAAGAAAAATAGAGGATCAATAACGCGAAGAAAAAAAAACCTCAATGCGGAAGGGAAAAGAAAAATACCCAAATCCTATATAGCAAGATCATAAAAATATAATCTGCTATAAGATAAATAAAGATGAAAAGTATTGTGTCATCAAAAATTTGATAAGAAGAAACGACTACGAAAGAAAAATATAAATGAGAAGACAATAAATAGAATATGAAAAATCAGATATAAAAACAAATAAAAAATAGAGAAAAACGAACACTTTTCACACCAACTGCAGCGTTGTTACAATTTTTCTGAAACAATTCTGAAACTGAATAAAAAATCAAGTGAATATAATTATTATAAAAAATAATGTTTTTAAGAAAAATTTATACATTACAACATACAACAACATACAACATTACATACAACAAAATTATACACATATAAAAAAATGGAATCAAAACACGAATAAAATATGATTTATCAAATGCACCTTGGGAGCATTTTCTTCAATTGGCTAAACAGTTTTTACATTGCGCTTGAAATTTCCGTTTCTTATTCTTTTTTCTATTTTTTGCATAAAAAAGGGGATTTTTTAAGTAAGAGGGTAAAATTGTGTACGACTGGAGTTCCAGTGTAATGTGTGATACTCACTTAAATGTGAATAAATAGTTAAAATTTAAATTGTTAAAATATTATTAATAAAAAATAGTATTTTTATATAATATAATATTATATTAATATAATTATATTATATTAAATATTATTATGTATTATTATTATTATTTATTATTTTATTATGTTATACTATATTGTTAGAAAAATCTGCATTACATTGGAAATTAAATTTCAATACTGATAATGCATATGTATTTGCTTCATATATATTTAAGAAATGTAATACAGATTTTACTAACAGTATATAATAAACATATAGGTAATAAACAATATAATAAATAATAAACAATAAATAAAAAAAATAATAATAAATAATTATAATACTAAATAATAACTTTAATATAAAAAATTATATTAACATTTAATATTATATTATTTCTATTTTAGAAATCTATAATTTTAAATTGTTAATAAACATTACATTTTATTAATAATTTAATTAATTTAATTTTTATTACATAATAACACCCAGAAAAAAGTAATCTCATAGTAAGAGGAAAAATCCTCTTTTAATATCCTCTCAATTAATTTTCTCAAAACAAAAATATTACACACTTGAATGTAGAATATTTTTATTCTTCGGTGATTACTAATTAAAGAAAACAATTTTTTTTAGGTTCTGATGTCAAAAATATTAAATTAAACTTAAAGCAAAATAAATAAACAAATAAATGTATTAATTAATATAAGAAATTAATTATTAGTAAATAATTATCTTTGTTTAATTAAGAACAAATTTAATTTAGTGCATCAGAATAGAGTTTTTATCAGTTCATAAATATAATTATCAAATAATAACTCCAATAAAAAAAATCCTCTCAAGTGAAGATTATTACTAAAGATAACATATACAAAAGAAAAATATTCATTCAATTTAGAGAAATCGACTAACATGAAGATTACTTTTTTCGGGTGTAAATTTTAATTTACAGTAGGTATTTCTTAATTTTTAATTTCTAATTTTTAATTTTCAATTTTTTAATTTTAAATCGTCATTATAATTTTAAAGGTAACAAGAAATATTTTACAATTTCTTGCCCCTTTTGCAATAATATTTAAATAAATACAAAACAATATTCAAAACAAATCATCAAAACAAATTTAAAATTCAACAAATGTAAAGTAAAATTTTAAAAACAACATAGTGACAAAAAGATAAAAATTTCATAAGAAAAGTAAATATACTTTTTCCAAAGTAACAAATCATAGGTACTCCGCAATAGCTGAAATTGACACACAAAAAAAAATAAAAACCGATTTCACTACCTACCCCCGAGAATGAATCGAAAAAAAATTGTCACATTCGTACAATAAAAAGCTACCCCTACCTATAACCATATTATTATATTTAATTAAGTACTTCAAACCTAATTTTTAATTAACCACTCCACGATTCTCACACATGCTGCCCAGATGCAAATAAAACCTACTCTAGGGATAAAGGGGCACGTTAGGCTCACCCATACGTCCCGGGACGCATCCATCATCTGAGCTTCAAAAATATTAAAAAAAAATCCTGAAAATAAAAGCACTTTTCATTTATTATTAAATCAAATTTTCAGAAAAAAAGAAAAACTTTAAATAAAAAATTTCACATGCATTAACTTTTTAATTCAATAAAGAAATAGAAATTTGATATCAAAAAATTATAAAAATCTAGATATTTATAATAAAAATGTCGATAATAATTAAAATTGATAAATCTATAGTTTCAATTACTTTAAGAGAAAAAAAGCAGAAAATTTCTATAAAGCATTTAAGAAAAAATTATACCAAGTATAGAAAGAATGAAAAGCAAAATATCAAACAAAATGTAAAAACAGTATAAAAACATTGACAAAAATATTAGTTTAAATATTAATACGTAAAAATAATAATTTATTTTATTACTTTTATTATTAATAATGTATTATTATTATAACGCAGTATTTTCTTAAAGTTTCGAACGTTCACATGAACGAATATTTTTTTTTATATAAATATTTTCAAAAATGACTAAAATAAAATTAAAAATAGAAAAAATGCATCATTTATAGCGAAAGGAATTAATTTTCTAAATTAACAAAAAAATATTATTCTAACAAAATTTAAATTTTTAAGAAATATAAAAATAGTCGTTCATTTCAACGTTCGATTCTTCAGGGATATTATACGCAGTAACAAAAAATACTTTAAACTAATCAATTTTGTCAATGGCGTCACTATGTTGTTTGTATTCCTTCCCTGTTTAAAAAATATTCAATCCCTCAATTGGATCAATACATATATTAATTAAAAAATGACATATGAAAATTACAATTTGAATTCAATTTAAAAATTATATCCGAAAAATTAATTTTCAATTCTATTAAAAAATAAGAATTATCAAATTAATTTTCAATTTTCCAATTTAATTTTAAAATTAAATTTAAGAAACTACTTTTACAATTAATTTTAAGGCAAAAACTAATTTCAAACAGGGAAGGGATTAAATTTGAAGAAAAGATTTTCATTTGACTCAACGAACGGTGAATCCCACGTTGGTCTATGGATGCTATGCCATAGCGCCTCCTCTAAGAAAATATTGGCCTTCTTTTAAAGATCCTTACTCGATGAATGTCACTTTTGCGCGGACCAGAGTTTCTACTACTATATTTTTCGAAAATCCTCTTCCTTTTGAAAAATACAACATACAAGGACCACTTTTCTTCTTCCATATCCTTCCTGTCCTTTAAGTTTGTTCCTTGTGCATAGACAAAAAAAAGAAAATCCATTAAAATTACAATTTATTGAAGTTCATAGAAAATTGTAATTTATCTAAAAAAATTCGAAAGTACTATTAAAATTATAAATAATTTCGAAAAAATGACTTATTTTATAAATTAACTAATGATGACTTACAACTGCGAATTTGTGAGTTTTAAAATAGAAAAATCTTCCTTCAATATTCAATTACAATTCAAATCTTCTTTTTCTAAATTTGAAAAAATAATACGCTTAATATCATATCTCTACTAAGATCAACTATGAGCAAAGAATATTATCAATTCTTCAAGAAACGGACGCCTTCACATTCTGTAACAAAAAAACATTTTTTATTTTAAAACAAAAAGAAAGCAACAAAAAATCTATTTTGGTAATAATTAATAAATTTCAAATCATTTCAATATGTAAAACCTTTTGAAAATTTAACTAATTTTTTTAAATAAATATTTGAATATTTATTGTTATATTTTAAAAATTTAACTCTTATTCAAAATTACCTAACAAGAATTTAATTTTTCAAAGCGCGTAAAAAAGAAATCATTATTGCTTCCCGTGTATATAAGAGAGGAAAAAAATACAATAGCAATAAAGATTTTTCCGCTTAATTTCCAGTAGATATTATTCATTGCAAAGAAAATATGGAATGAAACAAGAAAACCTTGAAGTAATATAAATGACGACGATGAGAAATTCAATTGCGCCCTCTTATAAATTTACCTCTTTTTCTTGCACATATTTATCTGTTTCATTCTCGTATAAAAAGGAAGAAGAAGAAGAAAATCTCAAGCACACAACTTGAGTTCTACCCTTTGACAATAATTATTGTGTCAGCAAACTTGAACCTAATTATAAAATAAATTTCCAATAATGATAAAATTTTTTTTCCATATATCTTAAAAATATTCTATTTTGTAATCTTTATACCTGTAAATAATTAATAATAATTACGCATAAATAATAACTAAAAAATAAATAATTTTATATTTATAAAATAAATAATAATAATTGTAACAAACAAACACAGGAATAAAAAACAAAAATTGATGTGAAATATTAAAATTACATTTGTAAATAATCAAAATAAATAATAATTTGTGTAAATAAAAAATAATTGTAAATAAAAATACTAACAATTTATGTATAAACAAATAAATAATAAATATCGTTGTTTGTATGTTACCACACAGGCAATTAATAATTTTATTAACAATTATCAATTGAATTGTCCAATTAGTTAATTATTCCAATCAACCCATTAAAAAATATTTAATTACACAATATGTGTGTCAACTTTTCTGACATATGCCAACATGATAAAAACGAAAAAGAAAAATATTAAACTAAATTAATATGCATTCAATATTGTAATTAAGTTCACATCCACATCAAAATTAATTGACTTCTTTATTTTCAAATACTAAAATTAAATCAAACGTTAAAAATTTTCAATATTGAAAAAAATCAATTTTTATATCTTCAGAAACGCAACTTAAAAAAATTAAATTAAACAAAAATTCTCCATAAAATTATTTGAATTAAAATTATAATTTCAAATAAATTGAACTTCAATTCAAATTTATGATTTTTATTATCAAATACCTAGATCCTATTCTTGTGAATGGAATAGATGAAAATATTTTTGAAATTATTTACAATGTAAATTTGAATAAAATTCTTCGAATTCAATTATTTTCAAAAAATTTGATAAATACCTTTATACAGAAATATAATTATTTTTAATATAATTTTAATTAAATTTCTTAACAGAAATTAATTATTTCCAAAAATTTTACACTAAAATTCTTCAAAAGATTTCAATTCTTTTCATAAAAAAAATTCTGCCCAGGAATTCAAATATTTTCAATTCAATTTTAATAAAACTCTTTCATAGAATGCAATTATTTCAATAAATTTTTATAAAATTCTTTATAAGAATTCCATGACTTTCAACACAATTTCATTAATTTCATAAAAAGAATTTAATAACTTTCGGTTAATTTAATAACTCTACGGGTCGACCTGCTACTACTTAAAAATTGAAATAAAATTCTCTAATCTTCAGGATTGTGTAGGGCTTAGTCCCTACTAGAACTCTGGTAATTTTCAGATGATTAGAATTATTAAAATTAAAAGAAATAAATTTTTATTTTAGTTTTTAACAAATTTTGATTGTCTGATGACGTTCGGGTGATGGTGCTACTACTTATAAATTAAAATAAAATTCTCTAATCTTCAGGATTGTGTAGGGCTCAGTCCCTACTAGAACTCTGGTAATTTTCAGATGATTAGAATTATTAAATGAGACAGAAATAAATTTTTATTTTAGTTTTTAACAAATTTTGATTGTCTGATAGCGTACGGGTGGACCTGCTACTATTTAAAAATTAAAATAAAATTCTCTATTCTTCAGGATTGTGTAGGGCTTAGTCCCTACTAGAACTCTAGTAATTTTCAGATGATTAGAATTATTAAATGAGGAAGAAATAAATTATTATTTTAGTTTTTAACAAATTTTGATTGTCCGATAGCGTACGGGTGGACCTGCTACTATTTAAAAATTAAAATAAAATTCTCTATTCTTCAGGATTGTGTAGGGCTTAGTCCCTACTAGAACTCTGGTAATTTTCAGATGATTAGAATTATTAAATGAGGAAGAAATAAATTATTATTTTAGTTTTTAACAAATTTTGATTGTCCGATAGCGTACGGGTGGACCTGCTACTATTTAAAAATTAAAATAAAATTCTCTATTCTTCAGGATTGTGTAGGGCTTAGTCCCTACTAGAACTCTAGTAATTTTCAGATGATTAGAATTATTAAATGAGGAAGAAATAAATTATTATTTTAGTTTTTAACAAATTTTGATTGTCTGATGACGTTCGGGTGAGGGTGCTACTACTTAAAAATTAAAATAAAATTCTCTATTCTTCAGCATTGTGTAGGGCTTAGTCCCTACTAGAACTCTGGTAATTTTCAGATGATTAAAATTATTAAATGAGGAAGAAATAAATTATTATTTTAGTTTTTAACAAATTTTGATTGTCTGATGACGTTCGGGTGAGGGTGCTACTACTTAAAAATTAAAATAAAATTCTCTACTCTTCAGCATTGTGTAGGGCTTAGTCCCTACTAGAGCTCTGGTAATTTTCAGATGATTAAAATTATTAAAATTAGAAAAAATAAATTTTTATTTTAGTTTTTACCAAATTTTGATTGTCTGATGACGTTCGGGTGAGGGTGCTACTACTTATAAATTAAAATAAAATTCTCTATTCTTCAGCATTGTGTAGGGCTTAGTCCCTACTAGAACTCTGGTAATTTTCAGATGATTAAAATTATTAAATGAGGAAGAAATAAATTTTTATTTTAGTTTTTAACAAATTTTGATTGTTTGATAGCGTACGGGTGGACCTGCTACTACTTAAAAATTAAAATAAAATTCTTTATTCTTCAGAATTGGGTAGAGCTCAGTCCCTACTAAAACTCTGGTAATTTTCAGATGATTAGAATTATTAAAATTAGAAGAAATAAATTTTTATTTTAGTTTTTAACAAATTTTGATTGTCTGATGACGTTCGGGTGATGGTGCTACTACTTATAAATTAAAATAAAATTCCCTAATCTTCAGGATTGTGTAGGGCTTAGTCCCTACTAGAACTCTGGTAATTTTCAGATGATTAGAATTATTAAAATTAGAAGAAATAAATTTTTATTTTAGTTTTTAACAAATTTTGATTGTCTGATGACGTTCGGGTGATGGTGCTACTACTTAAAAATTAAAATAAAATTCTCTATTCCTCAGCATTGTGTAGGGCTTAGTCCCTACTAGAACTCTGGTAATTTTCAGATGATTAAAATTATTAAATGAGGAAGAAATAAATTTTTATTTTAGTTTTTAACAAATTTTGATTGTCTGATAGCGTACGGGTGGACCTGCTACTACTTAAAAATTAAAATAAAATTCTTTATTCTTCAGAATTGGGTAGAGCTCAGTCTCTACTAAAACTCTGGTAATTTTCAGATGATTAGAATTATTAAAATTAGAAGAAATAAATTTTTATTTTAGTTTTTAACAAATTTTGATTGTCTTATGACGTTCGGGTGATGGTGCTACTACTTATAAATTAAAATAAAATTCTTTATTCTTCAGCATTGTGTAGGGCTAAGTCCCTACTAGAACTCTGGTAATTTTCAGATGATTAGAATTATTAAAATTAGAAGAAATAAATTTTTATTTTAGTTTTTAACAAATTTTGATTGTCTGATAGCGTACGGGTGGACCTGCTACTACTTAAAAATTAAAATAAAATTCTCTATTCTTCAGCATTGTGTAGGGCTTAGTCCCTACTAGAACTCTGGTAATTTTCAGATGATTAAAATTATTAAATGAGGAAGAAATAAATTTTTATTTTAGTTTTTAACAAATTTTGATTGTCTGATAGCGTACGGGTGGACCTGCTACTATTTAAAAATTAAAATAAAATTCTCTATTCTTCAGGATTGTGTAGGGCTTAGTCCCTACTAGAACTCTGGTAATTTTCAGATGATTAGAATTATTAAATTTGGAAGAAATAAATTTTTATTTTAGTTTTTAACAAATTTTGATTGTCTGATGACGTTCGGGTGAGGGTGCTACTACTTAAAAATTAAAATAAAATTCTCTATTCTTCAGGACTGTGTAGGGCTTAGTCCCTACTAGAACTCTAGTAATTTTCAGATGATTAAAATTATTAAATGAGGAAGAAATAAATTTTTATTTTAGTTTTTAACAAATTTTGATTGTCTGATGACGTTCGGGTGATGGTGCTACAACTTAAAAATTAAAATAAAATTTTTTATTCTTTAGCATTGTGTAGGGCTTAGTCCCTACTAGAACTCTGGTAATTTTCAGATGATTAAAATTATTAAATGAGGAAGAAATAAATTTTTATTTTAGTTTTTAACAAATTTTGATTGTCTGATGACGTTTGGGTGATGGTGCTACTACTTAAAAATTAAAATAAAATTCTCTATTCTTCAGGACTGTGTAAGGCTTAGTCCCTATTAGAACTCTAGTAATTTTCAGATGATTAGAATTATTAAAATTAGAAGAAATAAATTTTTATTTTAGTTTTTAACAAATTTTGATTGTCTGATGACGTTTGGGTGAGGGTGCTACTACTTAAAAATTAAAATAAAATTCTCTATTCTTCAGCATTGTGTAGGGCTTAGTCCCTACTAGAACTCTGGTAATTTTCAGATGATTAGAATTATTAAAATTAGAAGAAATAAATTTTTATTTTAGTTTTTAACAAATTTTGATTGTCTGATGACGTTTGGGTGATGGTGCTACTACTTAAAAATTGAAATAAAATTATCTAATTATCAGAATTTGGTGGAGCTCAGTCCCTACTAGAACTCTGGTAATTTTCAGATGATTAGAATTATTAAATGAGACAGAAATAAATTTTTATTTTAGTTTTTAACAAATTTTGATTGTCTGATAGCGTACGGGTGGACCTGCTACTATTTAAAAATTAAAATAAAATTCTCTATTCTTCAGGATTGTGTAGGGCTTAGTCCCTACTAGAACTCTGGTAATTTTCAGATGATTAGAATTATTAAAATTAGAAGAAATAAATTTTTATTTTAGTTTTTAACAAATTTTTTTTGTCTGATGACGTTCGGGTGAGGGTGCTACTACTTAAAAATTAAAATAAAATTCTTTATTCTTTAGAATTGGGTAGGGCTCAGTCCCTACTAGAACTCTGGTAATTTTCAGATGATTAGAATTATTAAAATTAGAAGAAATAAATTTTTATTTTAGTTTTTAACAAATTTTGATTGTCTGATGACGTTCGGGTGAGGGTGCTACTACTTAAAAATTAAAATAAGATTCTCTATTCTTCAGGCCTGTGTAGGGCTTAGTCCCTACTAGAACTCTAGTAATTTTCAGATGATTAGAATTATTAAAATTAGAAGAAATAAATTTTTATTTTAGTTTTTAACAAATTTTGATTGTCTGATGACGTTCGGGTGATGGTGCTACTACTTAAAAATTAAAATAAAATTCTCTATTCTTTAGGACTGTGTAGGGCTTAGTCCCTACTAGAACTCTAGTAATTTTCAGATGATTAGAATTATTAAAATTAGAAGAAATAAATTTTTATTTTAGTTTTTAACAAATTTTGATTGTCTGATGACGTTTGGGTGATGGTGCTACTACTTAAAAATTAAAATAAAATTCTCTATTCTTCAGGATTGTGTAGGGCTTAGTCCCTACTAGAACTCTAGTAATTTTCAGATGATTAAAATTATTAAATGAGGAAGAAATAAATTATTATTTTAGTTTTTAACAAATTTTGATTGTCTGATGACGTTCGGGTGAGGGTTCTACTACTTAAAAATTAAAATAAAATTCTCTATTCTTCAGAATTGTGTAGGGCTTAGTCCCTACTAGAATTCTTGTAATTTTTAGATAATTAGAATTATTAAATTTGGAAGAAATAAATTTTTATTTTAGTTTTTAACAAATTTTGATTGTCTGATGACGTTCGGGTGAGGGTGCTACTACTTAAAAATTAAAATAAAATTCTCTATTCTTAAGGACTGTGTAGGGCTTAGTCCCTACTGGAACTCTAGTAATTTTCAGATGATTAGAATTATTAAAATTAGAAGAAATAAATTTTTATTTTAGTTTTTAACAAATTTTGATTGTCTGATAGCGTACGGGTGGACTGCTACTACTTAAAAATTAAAATAAAATTCTTTATTCTTCAGAATTGGGTAGAGCTCAGGCCCTACTAAAACTCTGGTAATTTTCAGATGATTAGAATTATTAAAATTAGAAGAAATAAATTTTTATTTTAGTTTTTAACAAATTTTGATTGTCTGATGACGTTCGGGTGATGGTGCTACTACTTAAAAATTAAAATAAAATTTTCTATTCTTCAGCATTGTGTAGGGCTTAGTCCCTACTAGAGCTCTGGTAATTTTCAGATGATTAAAATTATTAAATGAGGAAGAAATAAATTTTTATTTTATTTTTTAACAAATTTTGATTGTCTGATGACGTTCGGGTGAGGGTGCTACTACTTAAAAATTAAAATAAAATTATTTAATCTTCAGAATTTGGTGGAGCTTAGTCCCTACTAGGACTCTGGTAATTTTCAGATGATTAGAATTATTAAATGAGACAGAAATAAATTTTTATTTTAGTTTTTAACAAATTTTGATTGTCTGATAGCGTACGGGTGGACCTGCTACTACTTATAAATTAAAATAATATTCTCTAATCTTCAGGATTGTGTAGGGCTTAGTCCCTACTAGAACTCTGGTAATTTTCAGATGATTAGAATTATTAAAATTAGAAGAAATAAATTTTTATTTTAGTTTTTAACAAATTTTGATTGTCTGATAGCGTACGGGTGGACCTGCTACTACTTAAAAATTAAAATAAAATTCTTTATTCTTCAGAATTGGGTAGAGCTCAGTCCCTACTAAAACTCTGGTAATTTTCAGATGATTAGAATTATTAAAATTAAAAGAAATAAATTTTTATTTTAGTTTTTAACAAATTTTGATTGTCTGATGACGTTTGGGTGATGGTGCTACTACTTAAAAATTAAAATAAAATTCTCTATTCTTCAGGATTGTGTAGGGCTTAGTCCCTACTAGAACTCTGGTAATTTTCAGATGATTAAAATTATTAAATGAGGAAGAAATAAATTTTTATTTTAGTTTTTAACAAATTTTGATTGTCTGATGACGTTTGGGTGATGGTGCTACTACTTAAAAATGTGAAATAAAATTATCTAATCTTCAGAATTTGGTGGAGCTCAGTCCCTACTAGAACTCTGGTAATTTTCAGATGATTAGAATTATTAAATGAGACAGAAATAAATTTTTATTTTAGTTTTTAACAAATTTTGATTGTCTGATAGCGTACGGGTGGACCTGCTACTATTTAAAAATTAAAATAAAATTCTCTATTCTTCAGGATTGTGTAGGGCTTAGTCCCTACTAGAACTCTGGTAATTTTTAGATGATTCGAATTATTAAAATTAGAAGAAATAAATTTTTATTTTAGTTTTTAACAAATTTTTTTTGTCTGATGACGTTCGGGTGAGGGTGCTACTACTTAAAAATTAAAATAAAATTCTTTATTCTTTAGAATTGGGTAGGGCTCAGTCCCTACTAGAACTCTGGTAATTTTCAGATGATTAGAATTATTAAAATTAGAAGAAATAAATTTTTATTTTAGTTTTTAACAAATTTTGATTGTCTGATGACGTTCGGGTGAGGGTGCTACTACTTAAAAATTAAAATGAAATTCTTTATTCTTCAGAATTAAGTAGGACTCAGTCCCTACTAGAACTCTGGTAATTTTCAGCTAATTAAAATTATTAAATGAGGAAGAAATAAATTTTTATTTTAGTTTTTAACAAATTTTGATTGTCTGATGACGTTCGGGTGAGGGTTCTACTACTTAAAAATTAAAATAAAATTCTCTATTCTTCAGAATTGTGTAGGGCTTAGTCCCTACTAGAATTCTTGTAATTTTTAGATAATTAGAATTATTAAATTTGGAAGAAATAAATTTTTATTTTAGTTTTTAACAAATTTTGATTGTCTGATGACGGTCGGGTGAGGGTGCTACTACTTAAAAATTAAAATAAAATTCTCTATTCTTCAGCATTGTGTAGGGCTTAGTCCCTACTAGAACTCTGGTAATTTTCAGATGATTAAAATTATTAAATGAGGAAGAAATAAATTATTATTTTAGTTTTTAACAAATTTTGATTGTCTGATGACGTTCGGGTGAGGGTGCTACTACTTAAAAATTAAAATAAGATTCTCTATTCTTCAGGCCTGTGTAGGGCTTAGTCCCTACTAGAACTCTAGTAATTTTCAGATGATTAGAATTATTAAAATTAGAAGAAATAAATTTTTATTTTAGTTTTTAACAAATTTTGATTGTCTGATGACGTTCGGGTGATGGTGCTACTACTTAAAAATTAAAATAAAATTCTCTATTCTTTAGGACTGTGTAGGGCTTAGTCCCTACTAGAACTCTAGTAATTTTCAGATGATTAGAATTATTAAAATTAGAAGAAATAAATTTTTATTTTAGTTTTTAACAAATTTTGATTGTCTGATGACGTTTGGGTGATGGTGCTACTACTTAAAAATTAAAATAAAATTCTCTATTCTTCAGGATTGTGTAGGGCTTAGTCCCTACTAGAACTCTAGTAATTTTCAGATGATTAAAATTATTAAATGAGGAAGAAATAAATTATTATTTTAGTTTTTAACAAATTTTGATTGTCTGATGACGTTCGGGTGAGGGTTCTACTACTTAAAAATTAAAATAAAATTCTCTATTCTTCAGAATTGTGTAGGGCTTAGTCCCTACTAGAATTCTTGTAATTTTTAGATAATTAGAATTATTAAATTTGGAAGAAATAAATTTTTATTTTAGTTTTTAACAAATTTTGATTGTCTGATGACGTTCGGGTGAGGGTGCTACTACTTAAAAATTAAAATAAAATTCTCTATTCTTCAGCATTGTGTAGGGCTTAGTCCCTACTAGAACTCTGGTAATTTTCAGATGATTAAAATTATTAAATGAGGAAGAAATAAATTATTATTTTAGTTTTTAACAAATTTTGATTGTCTGATGACGTTCGGGTGAGGGTGCTACTACTTAAAAATTAAAATAAAATTCTCTATTCTTAAGGACTGTGTAGGGCTTAGTCCTTACTCGAACTCTAGTAATTTTCAGATGATTAGAATTATTAAAATTAGAAGAAATAAATTTTTATTTTAGTTTTTAACAAATTTTGATTGTCTGATAGCGTACGGGTGGACTGCTACTACTTAAAAATTAAAATAAAATTCTCTATTCTTCAGGACTGTGTAGGGCTTAGTCCCTACTAGAACTCTAGTAATTTTCAGATGATTAGAATTATTAAAATTAGAAGAAATAAATTTTTATTTTAGTTTTTAACAAATTTTGATTGTCTGATGACGTTCGGGTGAGGGTGCTACTACTTAAAAATTAAAATAAAATTCTCTATTCTTCAGCATTGTGTAGGGCTTAGTCCCTACTAGAACTCTGGTAATTTTCAGATAATTAAAATTATTAAATGAGGAAGAAATAAATTATTATTTTAGTTTTTAACAAATTTTGATTGTCTGATAGCGTACGGGTGGACCTGCTACTACTTAAAAATTAAAATAAAATTCTCTATTCTTCAGGACTGTGTAGGGCTTAGTCCCTACTAGAACTCTGGTAATTTTCAGATGATTAGAATTATTAAAATTAGAAGAAATAAATTTTTATTTTAGTTTTTAACAAATTTTGATTGTCTGATAGCGTACGGGTGGACTGCTACTACTTAAAAATTAAAATAAAATTCTTTATTCTTCAGAATTGGGTAGAGCTCAGGCCCTACTAAAACTCTGGTAATTTTCAGATGATTAGAATTATTAAAATTAGAAGAAATAAATTTTTATTTTAGTTTTTAACAAATTTTGATTGTCTGATGACGTTCGGGTGATGGTGCTACTACTTAAAAATTAAAATAAAATTTTCTATTCTTCAGCATTGTGTAGGGCTTAGTCCCTACTAGAGCTCTGGTAATTTTCAGATGATTAAAATTATTAAATGAGGAAGAAATAAATTTTTATTTTATTTTTTAACAAATTTTGATTGTCTGATGACGTTCGGGTGAGGGTGCTACTACTTAAAAATTAAAATAAAATTATTTAATCTTCAGAATTTGGTGGAGCTTAGTCCCTACTAGGACTCTGGTAATTTTCAGATGATTAGAATTATTAAATGAGACAGAAATAAATTTTTATTTTAGTTTTTAACAAATTTTGATTGTCTGATAGCGTACGGGTGGACCTGCTACTACTTATAAATTAAAATAATATTCTCTAATCTTCAGGATTGTGTAGGGCTTAGTCCCTACTAGAACTCTGGTAATTTTCAGATGATTAGAATTATTAAAATTAGAAGAAATAAATTTTTATTTTAGTTTTTAACAAATTTTGATTGTCTGATAGCGTACGGGTGGACCTGCTACTACTTAAAAATTAAAATAAAATTCTTTATTCTTCAGAATTGGGTAGAGCTCAGTCCCTACTAAAACTCTGGTAATTTTCAGATGATTAGAATTATTAAAATTAGAAGAAATAAATTTTTATTTTAGTTTTTAACAAATTTTGATTGTCTGATAGCGTACGGGTGGACCTGCTACTACTTAAAAATTAAAATAAAATTCTCTATTCTTCAGGACTGTGTAGGGCTTAGTCCCTACTAGAACTCTGGTAATTTTCAGATGATTAGAATTATTAAAATTAGAAGAAATAAATTTTTATTTTAGTTTTTAACAAATTTTGATTGTCTGATAGCGTACGGGTGGACCTGCTACTACTTAAAAATTAAAATAAAATTCTTTATTCTTCAGAATTGGGTAGAGCTCAGTCCCTACTAAAACTCTGGTAATTTTCAGATGATTAGAATTATTAAAATTAAAAGAAATAAATTTTTATTTTAGTTTTTAACAAATTTTGATTGTCTGATGACGTTCGGGTGAGGGTGCTACTACTTAAAAATTAAAATAATATTCTCTATTCTTCAGGACTGTGTAGGGCTTAGTCCCTACTAGAACTCTAGTAATTTTCAGATGATTAGAATAATTAAAATTAGAAGAAATAAATTTTTATTTTAGTTTTTAACAAATTTTGATTGTCTGATGACGTTTGGGTGATAGTGCTACTACTTAAAAATTAAAATAAAATTCTCTATTCTTCAGGATTGTGTAGGGCTTAGTCCCTACTAGAACTCTGGTAATTTTCAGATGATTAAAATTATTAAATGAGGAAGAAATAAATTTTTATTTTAGTTTTTAACAAATTTTGATTGTCTGATGACGTTTGGGTGATGGTGCTACTACTTAAAAATGTGAAATAAAATTATCTAATCTTCAGAATTTGGTGGAGCTCAGTCCCTACTAGACCTCTGGTAATTTTCAGATGATTAGAATTATTAAATGAGACAGAAATAAATTTTTATTTTAGTTTTTAACAAATTTTGATTGTCTGATAGCGTACGGGTGGACCTGCTACTATTTAAAAATTAAAATAAAATTCTCTATTCTTCAGGATTGTGTAGGGCTTAGTCCCTACTAGAACTCTGGTAATTTTTAGATGATTCGAATTATTAAAATTAGAAGAAATAAATTTTTATTTTAGTTTTTAACAAATTTTTTTTGTCTGATGACGTTCGGGTGAGGGTGCTACTACTTAAAAATTAAAATAAAATTCTTTATTCTTTAGAATTGGGTAGGGCTCAGTCCCTACTAGAACTCTGGTAATTTTCAGATGATTAGAATTATTAAAATTAGAAGAAATAAATTTTTATTTTAGTTTTTAACAAATTTTGATTGTCTGATGACGTTCGGGTGAGGGTGCTACTACTTAAAAATTAAAATGAAATTCTTTATTCTTCAGAATTAAGTAGGACTCAGTCCCTACTAGAACTCTGGTAATTTTCAGCTAATTAAAATTATTAAATGAGGAAGAAATAAATTTTTATTTTAGTTTTTAACAAATTTTGATTGTCTGATGACGTTCGGGTGATGGTGCTACTACTTAAAAATTAAAATAAAATTCTCTATTCTTTAGGACTGTGTAGGGCTTAGTCCCTACTAGAACTCTAGTAATTTTCAGATGATAAGAATTATTAAAATTAGAAGAAATAAATTTTTATTTTAGTTTTTAACAAATTTTGATTGTCTGATGACGTTCGGGTGAGGGTGCTACTACTTAAAAATTAAAATAAAATTCTCTATTCTTCAGCATTGTGTAGAACTTAGTCCCTACTAAAACTCTGGTAATTTTCAGATGATTAGAATTATTAAATGAGGAAGAAATAAATTATTATTTTAGTTTTTAACAAATTTTGATTGTCTGATGACGTTCGGGTGAGGGTGCTACTACTTAAAAATTAAAATAAAATTCTCTATTCTTCAGGACTGTGTAGGGCTTAGTCCCTACTAGAACTCTAGTAATTTTCAGATGATTAGAATTATTAAAATTAGAAGAAATAATTTTTTATTTTAGTTTTTAACAAATTTTGATTGTCTGATGACGTTTGGGTGATGGTGCTACTACTTAAAAATTGAAATAAAATTATCTAATCTTCAGAATTTGGTGGAGCTCAGTCCCTACTAGAACTCTGGTAATTTTCAGATGATTAGAATTATTAAAATTAGAAGAAATAAATTTTTATTTTAGTTTTTAACAAATTTTGATTGTCTGATGACGTTCGGGTGATGGTGCTACTACTTAAAAATTAAAATAAAATTCTCTATTCTTCAGGACTGTGTAGGGCTTAGTCCCTACTAGAACTCTAGTAATTTTCAGATGATTAGAATTATTAAAATTAGAAGAAATAAATTTTTATTTTAGTTTTTAACAAATTTTGATTGTCTGATGACGTTTGGGTGATGGTGCTACTACTTAAAAATTAAAATAAAATTCTCTATTCTTCAGGATTGTGTAGGGCTTAGTCCCTACTAGAACTCTAGTAATTTTCAGATGATTAAACTTATTAAATGAGGAAGAAATAAATTATTATTTTAGTTTTTAACAAATTTTGATTGTCTGATGACGTTCGGGTGAGGGTTCTACTACTTAAAAATTAAAATAAAATTCTCTATTCTTCAGAATTGTGTAGGGCTTAGTCCCTACTAAAATTCTTGTAATTTTTAGATAATTAGAATTATTAAATTTGGAAGAAATAAATTTTTATTTTAGTTTTTAACAAATTTTGATTGTCTGATGACGTTCGGGTGAGGGTGCTACTACTTAAAAATTAAAATAAAATTCTCTATTCTTCAGGACTGTGTAGGGCTTAGTCCCTACTAGAACTCTAGTAATTTTCAGATGATTAGAATTATTAAAATTAGAAGAAATAAATTTTTATTTTAGTTTTTAACAAATTTTGATTGTCTGATGACGTTCGGGTGAGGGTGCTACTACTTAAAAATTAAAATAAAATTATCTAATCTTCAGAATTTGGTGAAGCTCAGTCCCTACTAGAACTCTGGTAATTTTCAGATGATTAGAATTATTAAAATTAGAAGAAATAAATTTTTATTTTAGTTTTTACCAAATTTTGATTGTCTGATGACGTTCGGGTGAGGGTGCTACTACTTAAAAATTAAAATGAAATTCTTTATTCTTTAGAATTGGGTAGGGCTCAGTCCCTACTAGAACTC
The DNA here is from genome assembly GCF_015476425.1 of Leptopilina heterotoma. Classification (NCBI taxonomy): domain Eukaryota; kingdom Metazoa; phylum Arthropoda; class Insecta; order Hymenoptera; family Figitidae; genus Leptopilina; species Leptopilina heterotoma. The sequence goes on from NW_025111138.1 coordinate 5,575,902, forward strand.
TGGTAATTTTCAGATGATTAGAATTATTAAAATTAGAAGAAATAAATTTTTATTTTAGTTTTTACCAAATTTTGATTGTCTGATGACGTTCGGGTGAGGGTGCTACTACTTAAAAATTAAAATGAAATTCTTTATTCTTCAGAATTAAGTAGGACTCAGTCCCTACTAGAACTCTGGTAATTTTTAGCTAATTAAAATTATTAAATGAGGAAGAAATAAATTTTTATTTTAGTTTTTAACAAATTTTGATTGTCTGATGACGTTCGGGTGATGGTGCTACTACTTAAAAATTAAAATAAAATTCTCTATTCTTCAGGACTGTGTAGGGCTTAGTCCCTACTAGAACTCTAGTAATTTTCAGATGATTAAACTTATTAAATGAGGAAGAAATAAATTATTATTTTAGTTTTTAACAAATTTTGATTGTCTGATGACGTTCGGGTGAGGGTTCTACTACTTAAAAATTAAAATAAAATTCTCTATTCTTCAGAATTGTGTAGGGCTTAGTCCCTACTAAAATTCTTGTAATTTTTAGATAATTAGAATTATTAAATTTGGAAGAAATAAATTTTTATTTTAGTTTTTAACAAATTTTGATTGTCTGATGACGTTCGGGTGAGGGTGCTACTACTTAAAAATTAAAATAAAATTCTCTATTCTTCAGGACTGTGTAGGGCTTAGTCCCTACTAGAACTCTAGTAATTTTCAGATGATTAGAATTATTAAAATTAGAAGAAATAAATTTTTATTTTAGTTTTTAACAAATTTTGATTGTCTGATGACGTTCGGGTGATGGTGCTACTACTTAAAAATTAAAATAAAATTCTTTATTCTTCAGAATTGGGTACGGCTCATTCCCTACTAGAATTCTTGTAATTTTCAGATGATTAGAATTATTAAAATTAGAAGAAATAAATTTTTATTTTAGTTTTTAACAAATTTTGATTGTCTGATGACGTTCGGGTGATGCTGCTACTACTTAAAAATTAAAATAAAATTCTCTATTTTTCAGGACTGTGTAGGGCTTAGTCCCTACTAGAACTCTAGTAAATTTCAGATGATTAGAATAATTAAAATTAGAAGAAATAAATTTTTATTTTAGTTTTTAACAAATTTTGATTGTCTGATGACGTTTGGGTGTAGGTGCTACTACTTAAAAATTAAAATAAAATTCTCTATTCTTCAGGATTGTGTAGGGCTTAGTCCCTACTAGAACTCTGGTAATTTTCAGATGATTAAAATTATTAAATGAGGAAGAAATAAATTTTTATTTTAGTTTTTAACAAATTTTGATTGTCTGATGACGTTTGGGTGATGGTGCTACTACTTAAAAATGTGAAATAAAATTATCTAATCTTCAGAATTTGGTGGAGCTCAGTCCCTACTAGAACTCTGGTAATTTTCAGAAGATTAGAATTATTAAATGAGACAGAAATAAATTTTTATTTTAGTTTTTAACAAATTTTGATTGTCTGATAGCGTACGGGTGGACCTGCTACTATTTAAAAATTAAAATAAAATTCTCTATTCTTCAGGATTGTGTAGGGCTTAGTCCCTACTAGAACTCTGGTAATTTTCAGATGATTAGAATTATTAAAATTAGAAGAAATAAATTTTTATTTTAGTTTTTAACAAATTTTTTTTGTCTGATGACGTTCGGGTGAGGGTGCTACTACTTAAAAATTAAAATAAAATTCTTTATTCTTTAGAATTGGGTAGGGCTCAGTCCCTACTAGAACTCTGGTAATTTTCAGATGATTAGAATTATTAAAATCAGAAGAAATAAATTTTTATTTTAGTTTTTAACAAATTTTTTTTGTCTGATGACGTTCGGGTGAGGGTGCTACTACTTAAAAATTAAAATAAAATTCTTTATTCTTTAGAATTGGGTAGGGCTCAGTCCCTACTAGAACTCTGGTAATTTTCAGATGATTAGAATTATTAAAATTAGAAGAAATAAATTTTTATTTTAGTTTTTACCAAATTTTGATTGTCTGATGACGTTCGGGTGAGGGTGCTACTACTTAAAAATTAAAATGAAATTCTTTATTCTTCAGAATTAAGTAGGACTCAGTCCCTACTAGAACTCTGGTAATTTTTAGCTAATTAAAATTATTAAATGAGGAAGAAATAAATTTTTATTTTAGTTTTTAACAAATTTTGATTGTCTGATGACGTTCGGGTGATGGTGCTACTACTTAAAAATTAAAATAAAATTCTCTATTCTTCAGGACTGTGTAGGGCTTAGTCCCTACTAGAACTCTAGTAATTTTCAGATGATTAAACTTATTAAATGAGGAAGAAATAAATTATTATTTTAGTTTTTAACAAATTTTGATTGTCTGATGACGTTCGGGTGAGGGTTCTACTACTTAAAAATTAAAATAAAATTCTCTATTCTTCAGAATTGTGTAGGGCTTAGTCCCTACTAAAATTCTTGTAATTTTTAGATAATTAGAATTATTAAATTTGGAAGAAATAAATTTTTATTTTAGTTTTTAACAAATTTTGATTGTCTGATGACGTTCGGGTGAGGGTGCTACTACTTAAAAATTAAAATAAAATTCTCTATTCTTCAGGACTGTGTAGGGCTTAGTCCCTACTAGAACTCTAGTAATTTTCAGATGATTAGAATTATTAAAATTAGAAGAAATAAATTTTTATTTTAGTTTTTAACAAATTTTGATTGTCTGATGACGTTCGGGTGATGGTGCTACTACTTAAAAATTAAAATAAAATTCTTTATTCTTCAGAATTGGGTACGGCTCATTCCCTACTAGAATTCTTGTAATTTTCAGATGATTAGAATTATTAAAATTAGAAGAAATAAATTTTTATTTTAGTTTTTAACAAATTTTGATTGTCTGATGACGTTCGGGTGATGCTGCTACTACTTAAAAATTAAAATAAAATTCTCTATTTTTCAGGACTGTGTAGGGCTTAGTCCCTACTAGAACTCTAGTAAATTTCAGATGATTAGAATAATTAAAATTAGAAGAAATAAATTTTTATTTTAGTTTTTAACAAATTTTGATTGTCTGATGACGTTTGGGTGTAGGTGCTACTACTTAAAAATTAAAATAAAATTCTCTATTCTTCAGGATTGTGTAGGGCTTAGTCCCTACTAGAACTCTGGTAATTTTCAGATGATTAAAATTATTAAATGAGGAAGAAATAAATTTTTATTTTAGTTTTTAACAAATTTTGATTGTCTGATGACGTTTGGGTGATGGTGCTACTACTTAAAAATGTGAAATAAAATTATCTAATCTTCAGAATTTGGTGGAGCTCAGTCCCTACTAGAACTCTGGTAATTTTCAGAAGATTAGAATTATTAAATGAGACAGAAATAAATTTTTATTTTAGTTTTTAACAAATTTTGATTGTCTGATAGCGTACGGGTGGACCTGCTACTATTTAAAAATTAAAATAAAATTCTCTATTCTTCAGGATTGTGTAGGGCTTAGTCCCTACTAGAACTCTGGTAATTTTCAGATGATTAGAATTATTAAAATTAGAAGAAATAAATTTTTATTTTAGTTTTTAACAAATTTTTTTTGTCTGATGACGTTCGGGTGAGGGTGCTACTACTTAAAAATTAAAATAAAATTCTTTATTCTTTAGAATTGGGTAGGGCTCAGTCCCTACTAGAACTCTGGTAATTTTCAGATGATTAGAATTATTAAAATTAGAAGAAATAAATTTTTATTTTAGTTTTTAACAAATTTTTTTTGTCTGATGACGTTCGGGTGAGGGTGCTACTACTTAAAAATTAAAATAAAATTCTTTATTCTTTAGAATTGGGTAGGGCTCAGTCCCTACTAGAACTCTGGTAATTTTCAGATGATTAGAATTATTAAAATTAGAAGAAATAAATTTTTATTTTAGTTTTTACCAAATTTTGATTGTCTGATGACGTTCGGGTGAGGGTGCTACTACTTAAAAATTAAAATGAAATTCTTTATTCTTCAGAATTAAGTAGGACTCAGTCCCTACTAGAACTCTGGTAATTTTTAGCTAATTAAAATTATTAAATGAGGAAGAAATAAATTTTTATTTTAGTTTTTAACAAATTTTGATTGTCTGATGACGTTCGGGTGATGGTGCTACTACTTTAAAATTAAAATAAAATTCTCTATTCTTCAGGACTGTGTAGGGCTTAGTCCCTACTAGAACTCTAGTAATTTTCAGATGATTAGAATTATTAAAATTAGAAGAAATAAATTTTTATTTTAGTTTTTAACAAATTTTGATTGTCTGATGACGTTTGGGTGATGGTGCTACTACTTAAAAATTAAAATAAAATTCTCTATTCTTCAGGATTGTGTAGGGCTTAGTCCCTACTAGAACTCTAGTAATTTTCAGATGATTAGAATTATTAAATGAGACAGAAATAAATTTTTATTTTAGTTTTTAACAAATTTTGATTGTCTGATAGCGTACGGGTGGACCTGCTACTATTTAAAAATTAAAATAAAATTCTCTATTCTTCAGGATTGTGTAGGGCTTAGTCCCTACTAGAACTCTGGTAATTTTTAGATGATTAGAATTATTAAATGAGACAGAAATAAATTTTTATTTTAGTTTTTAACAAATTTTGATTGTCGGATGACGTTCGGGTGATGGTGCTACTACTTATAAATTAAAATAAAATTCTCTAATCTTCAGGATTGTGTAGGGCTTAGTCCCTACTAGAATTCTTGTAATTTTTAGATAATTAGAATTATTAAATTTGGAAGAAATAAATTTTTGATTTTTGTTTTTACCAAATTTTGATTGTTTGATAGCGTACGGGTGGACCTACTACTACTTACAAATTGAAAAAAAATTATCTAATCTTCAGAATTGGGTAGGGCTCAGTCCCTACTAGAAATCTGGTAATTTTTAGATGATTAGAATTATTAAAATTAGAAGAAATAAATTTTTATTTTAGTTTTTAACAAATTTTGATTGTCTGATGACGTTCGGGTGATGGTGCTACTACTTATAAATTAAAATAAAATTCTTTATTTTTCAGAATTGGGTAGGGCTTAGTCCCTACTAGAACTCTGGTAATTTTCAGATGATTATAATTATTAAAATTAGAAGAAATAAATTTTTATTTTAGTTTTTAACAAATTTTGATTGTCTGATAACGTTCGGGTGATGGTGCTACTACTTATAAATTAAAATAAAATTCTCTAATCTTCAGGATTGTGTAGGGCTTAGTCCCTACTAGAATTCTTGTAATTTTTAGATAATTAGAATTATTAAATTTGGAAGAAATAAATTTTTGATTTTTGTTTTTACCAAATTTTGATTGTTTGATAGCGTACGGGTGGACCTACTACTACTTACAAATTGAAAAAAAATTATCTAATCTTCAGAATTGGGTAGGGCTCAGTCCCTACTAGAAATCTGGTAATTTTTAGATGATTAGAATTATTAAAATTAGAAGAAATAAATTTTTATTTTAGTTTTTAACAAATTTTGATTGTCTGATGACGTTCGGGTGATGGTGCTACTACTTAAAAATTAAAATAAAATTCTCTATTCTTCAGCATTGTGTACGGCTTAGTCCCTACTAGAACTCTGGTAATTTTCAGATGATTAAAATTATTAAATGAGGAAGAAATAAATTTTTATTCTTGTTTTTACCAAATTTTGATTGTCTGCTAGCGTACGGGTGGACCTGCTACTAATTAAAAATTGAAATAAATTTCTCTATTCTTCAGGATTGGGTAGGGCTCAAACCCTACTAGAATTTGGTAATTTTCATATGATTATAATTAATTAATTTAGAAGAAATAAATTCTCATTTTCGTTTTTACTAAATTTTGATTGTCTGATGGCGTTCGGGTGAGGGTGCTAATACTTTAAAATTGAAATAAAATTCTTTATTCTTTAGAATTGGGTAGGGCTCAACCCCTACTACAAGTCAGGCAATTTCCGGATAACAGAAATTAGAAAAATTAAAAGAAATAAATTTTTATTGTCAGTTTACCCAAATTTTCATTGTCTGATAGCGTACGGGTACGGTGGACCTGCTACTACTTAAAAAATTAAATAAAATCTCTAATCCTTCAAGATCCTCCAATTCTCGATCCCTACTACAACTGAGATGATTTCCAGATAACAGAATTTAGAAAAATTAGAAAAATTAAATTTTTATTGTCATTTTACCCAAATTTTCATTGTCTGATAGCGTACGGGTGGACTTGAAAATTTTTTCGAAAATCAAGTATAATTCTAAATAATAGAAAAAAATATCAATATTAAAAATTAATTTTTATTTGAAATAACAATGAAAGAAGGAATCCTGGCAAACCAGAATATTATACGAAAACGAGATTTAAATAAAAATAAAAATTAACATTTTTTTTTAAATAATATGACACATTTTTTAATTTAAACCTGTCAGAATGCGTGAAGAACAGAGAACGTATAATATCAATGGGAATATTGAGTTACTCAGTAAAAGTGTCGAACAGTAAAATAAGCTTCATAATTCTATTTGGATTCATCGAGCTTGAAAGCTTCCACAATGACGACTTACACATATATAGAAGAATATGGTTTTATTTAAACTGCATCCAGAGAAAATTGTTTGCATGTATGTAGGCATTCGCCAAATTAAGCAAATAAAAATTATTCATATATAATCATAAAAAAAATTGAATATTTAACGATTTCCTTTTTTTTACCAATAAAAAAAAACGATACCAATACATAAAATTGTTTTCTAAGAATATAAAATGTTACAAAAAAAATAGAACAAATGAATGATTATTTTAAAGGGATTTACCTGATATATAAAAATATTTTTTCTATCGTGCGTGTATTAGTGTATATATACATATAAATATATATATGTATGTATTAAAAAAAGAAGACTCGTGATTGACGTTAGTCAATAACTGAAGCTTTTATTACATGCTTTGGTATATCAGTCTCGTAACGGAAAATAATTTTAAATAAAAAAATATATAGAAACAAAACGACTGTTCTTTAAGAAGTGAAAAAAGTGATTTTCTTCAAGTTGAAAGTAAACGATTTCAAGTAATTTAAAAGTTTTCTAAACTGATTTCTATACTTTTGTATAAAATATCACTTTAGAAAAGAGAGAAAAAAATAGAATAAAACGGAACAAAAAAATAAAAATCAATTCATTTGACTTTTGCTTTATTATATCTGTCGATTGCCGTCAATTTTAAAAAGTAAATAATTTTTCGATTAAATACTTTTTTCAATAATGATTTTTATAATTAGTTGTAAAATTAATTTTTAATATATCGATTCATTTTTTTTGATTTACATTGAAATTATGTTTTAAAAAAATTTTATTTTATTTTATTTAAAGATGATAGATTTTTTTTTGTTTTTAAATTTTTGAATTTTAAAGAACAATAAACATCTTTCACTTAATTTTATTTTATTTATCAAATAAATATTTACTTGAATCAATTAATTTTTATTCAAATCAACTAAATAGTATTTACTTCAAATACTCAAATTATTGGTTCAAATACAATTTATTTGATTCAATAATATTGATCTTTGATAATAAGAAGTTTAAAAATTTGTTTGAATAAAAATATTATTTACTCTCGCCGAATGTTAAAAATAGAAAGTCTTTCTATTAATTATTTAAAATGAATTATTTTGTTCTAAATCAAAATCAAGAAAATATTTTTTTTCTTCAATAAAGTTCAAAATAAACAAACTCTCCAAAATTTTATTGACAATTTAAATAAATAACTATTTTCTGAATCAAATAATTTTTTTTCTGACTTAAAATCGAAAAAAGATTTCCTATTCTAAAATTTCAAGTTATTTTAATAAAGTTTTTTAATTTTTTGGAAAAGAAATTTTTCTGACGAATAATATTCTAAATATTTCAGAATTATTTTCTATCATGTGAATGTTTTCTTTTTTTCTTCGAGATTTTCGATAAACTATCAATTTTTAGTAAGTCGTGAAAGAATAAATCATATAAAATATTTGACATGCGGTTGAATAAGTATAACATTTCTTCTGAATAATCCATGAAGTGACTGACATATCTAGACAAAAGAGTTCCAAGTTAGATGACCATCGATCAAAATACTTTACAAAATCTCGTGTTCAGAAAAGAGAAAAAATTTTTTTTTTTAAAATAACAAAAAAAAATCAATTTGCTTTATGTAATTTTACAAATTTCAAAATTTTTTCTTCTTTACTTTTTTTTTATTCTTACACTAAAAATATGTATTTGATTCAAATGACCGAATATTATTAAACAAATATTTATTTCATTTTAATAATTTTCATTTAAGAAAAGAAAATTCTATTTTCATTCAGGAAAAAATAATTTATTTCAAACGTCAATAGATTTATTTTTATTTTTAATATTCGCCAAAAATAATATTTCCATTCCAAATACAATTCCAAATAAAATACAAAAAAACAATATTTTGAAGAAATCAAATATTCCTTTTCAATTTTAATTTAGAAAAGAATAATTTACTTATAAAAGAAGGAAAATAAACGAAAACATTTTGCCAAAAAAAAGACAGAAAACTGATTTTTTTAAAAATTTTACAAAAAATTATTTGTCCGAATGTTTTTATTTATTCTTATAATTAATATTTCTTGGAAGTAATGATTAATAATTCCCTTTAATTATAAATAGAATTTTTGTAGAGATTTTCTATTTCTAACATTCGTCAAAAATAATATTTCTGTTTCAAAATAAAATTCCAAATAAAAATTTCGAAAAATATCAAGTTTTTCAAGAAAACAACATTTTTTTTCGATTTTAATTTAGAAATAAAGAATAATTTATTTCAACTAGAATTTTTCGAGAGACTATTTTTATTATTCGTCGAAAATAATATTTCTCCTAAAAAAGAAAAATTTATTGAAATATTTAAAAATTCAGTGAAAATTTCAACTTTCGTAAAAATTATTGAAGAGAAGTGCGAGGAATATGAATGGGCGTTGCATAAATTATAAAAATAGAATCCTATTATTTGTCATTGATTTATGGGTTCAACCTAAATAATAAAAATTGAAATCCATATATCTGAATTAGAGAAAATATACTATTTTGTTATTACTCTCTTTTAAAAGAACTTTCAAAGCATATTTGCTTTAGAAGAAGAAGAAAAAAAAATTCGATAACAAGAAAGAGAGAAAGAGCAGAGCAGAAAGACGAAATCATTTTTCACATATATATCGAGGGTGCGGAACTTAAAGAATAAGTTAAGGCGTTGAAGTATCATTAATCATCACAAGAATTTGAGACTTAAACTCATACATATAGTTAATATCGATTGTTTTTCATTTCTCTCAAGCTTTCTTCTTTGTGAGGAATAGATTATTATCGAAATCATACGGAAACTCAATCCAAGAAGTGTACTTCGATCATATCAGATAAAACTCCTCCCTTATACTCGAGAAAGGAAACTACACTGACCCGATTGGTATCTTTTTTTTTCTCAAACCAAAAGATAGCGTGTCACACGTTCAACATTAGCTTAGGAATTCATTAATTATCCCACAGTTTTAAAGTAGAAAACATAATCTTGAATATTTTTGAGGTCACACGAAAAAGTTTTGTTTCAAAAAGAGGAAGAAGTGGAAGAAGAAGAAGAAGTTGTAGAAAAAAAATAAAACGTTAAATAAGGACGCTATGAGATCTTGCCGATTAACCGAGATTTAGTCGGTGCAAACTTTTGCGCTGAAACTTTCGCTAGATTTATTTCCTTCAGAATTGAAGTCTAAGTTCTCGCATCCATATCCAAAACGCGAGATGAAACTATACTTTAAAATCCTTAAACTTGTCTCAAAATTATTCCCTTCTCGACAATATTTAATTTAAAATAGATATTCAAATTTTATTCCCTTTTTTATAATCTGAACCCTTACGATCCACGAGAGCTTCATTAAAATCCAAGTATCAAATTTTTTTTTTCATTGCATGTTAACTTGATTGACAACAACTCTAATTGGTTATATATTATAACAAGGTTATAAATCAAGGCTATCGAACAAAATTTTAATATCAATAACAAAAAATTTTTTAAAAAATAATAGAATAAAAAAGTTTTCCTTCTCGAATATCAATTAATTGGGTGTTAAAATAATTGGAAAACATATTTCAAGATCGATTTACGTTTCTTCGGTTCAATTTGAAAGTCGTCACGGAACTTATTCCGTGATCTTTTTTTCCAATAAGTATATATACGGGTAATAATATAACCTGTCACAAAATGGTACCAGTAGAAAATAATATATATAGAAAAACTTACATATTTTCCTTTTTTTTCCTTTGAAAAATCAAGTTTTTTTCTCGCACACGCCACACAAGTCCGATCGAAATATATTGAGCAGTCAAGTTTTATGGTTCAAAAGCCAGTAATTTGTAATTTGTCTTTCGTTGAAAAAGCGAGAATTTATCAGATGCAGAAAACGAGCTTTCTTGGAAAGTGTATATATAATAGTGAAACAAAAGCTGCGTTTAAGAAACAGATCACACAGGCGCTTTTCATTCTTTTTTTTCTCCGAAAAATTCCCAGAAAATCAAATTAGATCTGTAAAAAAAGAAGAAAAAATAATTGACAAATTTTCTAGGTATACCTCGAAATTTCTGTAATTCACAAAATTAAAACCAAAAATTGTATCAATAAATTGTTACGATGTATCGTTTTGATGATAAAATTAGTGTCTCAATTATAAACGAATAGTCTCAATTTTTAATTTTTAGAGAAACTGTAATTAAAAAAGAAAAAGAATGAATAACATTTGTAAACAAAGAATATTTCTTTCTGCTTTTTCTGGAAAAAAATAAACCTTTCTCCCCTCCCTTCTTCAGATCGGCGATACCAACTCAAAAAATTACAATTTACTAAATTATTGGCGCGATAATTTAAACATAAGTTTAATTTCAGTTTCAAAAAATAAATTATTAAAAATAACTTACTGTCAGTTACAACAAATATTGTTAAAGGAATTATTTAGAATAATACCAATAATACGAATTCAAATAATTAAAACTCCTAAAATATTATTACAAGTAAAAAATATTTTCTTATCAACAATCGTAATGAGACAAATAATGTTGTTGAAAAATGTTTCAAAAATGCATAAAATAGTAGATTGTGCAACGAGTGGAGAACAAGGGGTGTTTTCGACGTTGACACTCTGAGCGCTCTGAAAGTACGAAACGTGGTTGGTTGGGCTAGGGGAATTCTGAATGTTGATTGGCTGAACTTCAAAATTCATAGTTTTATGCTCTGGTTTCCACACTCTGTATCGCTCGGTATCAAAGGTCCGAGCGATACAGAGTGTGGAAACCAGAGCATAAAACTATGAATTTTGAAGTTCAGCCAATCAACATTCAGAATTCCCCTAGCCCAACCAACCACGTTTCGTACTTTCAGAGCGCTCAGAGTGTCAACATCGAAAACACCCAAGGGCGATTTCTCGCGAGCTCGAAGTTTGCTGCGCAAGCGTAGCGCGCGCAGCAATCGAGCGAGCGAAAATCGCTGTTCTCCACAAGTTGCACATACTATTTTGTCCAACAACTGCAAAAAATTTTTTTTATGAATAATAAATTTAAACTATTAATTTTTCAAAATTTTAAGTTGAATTTATTCTTTATTTATCGAAATCAAAATATTACAATGATGTTATAGCAATAACTGAGAGTGAAACAAAATCTAATTTTGAAAAAAATTTTGAAAAAAAATCTGAAAATTGAAAAAAAAATTTTGGAAAAAAATTTTTCAAAAATGAATGTCTTGAAAGTGTCTCCAAAGATCCCCAGAGTGTCCTCAAAATTCTGTTCCTAAAATGTTCTAATTCTAATATAAAATAAAAAATCGATTAATCAATTTCTCATTCCACCACCAGTGGGGAAATGACTTCATTTCTCCACTAGCCAAACCACCAGTGGGGAAATGACTTCATTTCACCACTGGCCAAACCACCAGTGGGGAAATGTACTACATTCCTCCATTGGTGCCTAGCGTACAATAGTTCTATTTCCACGAAGGCGTTGGACAAATATAATTACCTAATAATGACATGATTAAAGGAATAATTCACGAAAAATTAATTTAAAATATAAAAAAACTTTTAACCTTGAAAACGAAAGCTTCACGTTAGCGAGATTTGGAAAATACTTTTAATTATCACGTCTTATCAAGAAAAATAATATTCACGAGGATTTGCAAATCGAATCGAAACCGAATAAACAAAACAATTAAGTAGATTACCCTATAAAATTTCGATTGTGTGTAAATTTTCACGAGATATTTGACGTAACCTGTCAATAATGACATCGGTAGCCATTTTGCTTTTACTGTATTCAGAACTGCCAACTTGATATTACAAAATTTTACAATGTCGTTCGCGCATGCGCAATCGATTCTTCTAAAAAATAATTTAAAAAAACAATTTTTTAAATTAAATATTTATAAATTTTGAATAAAAACATAATAAACTACTTAAAAAAAACAAATAAATAGAAAAAAATATAAAAAAAATGCTGAAAAAAATACAAAACAGGAAATTTACCTAAATGATGCAAGCTCCGATTGGCGTCATTTGGAAAATACTTTTATTTCTCATATATCTTTCGATATATTATGAAAATTATTATTCAAAGAGACTTGCAACGCGAATTTAAACCAAATAAACAAAATATTTGAGCTGATGGCTCTATATCACTTCGATTGTTGCAAAATTTTTACGACACTTAACGTGACCTGTCTTTAATGATCGGCAGCCATTTTCTTTTTGCTCAATTCAGTACTGACAACTTAAGATATTAAAATTTTGCACTTATTGGCAGCGCATGCGCAAATCTTTATTTCTCGAGAAAAATAACCAAAAATGTAAATTTTTTAAATTTCTAATAAAAACATAATAAATAACTTAAAAACAACAAATAACAAGAAATAATGTTGAATAAATGCTGAAAAATGGATATAAACGTGAATTTACCTGAAAGATGCAAGCACTGGTTTGGCATCATTAGAAAAATACTAATATTTCCCACATCTTTCGCAATATTATAAAAAATATTATTCACGGAGGTTTGCAACAACATTTTATACTGAATAAACAAAACATTTGAGCAGATTGCTCTATAAAACTTCGATTGTGCGTAGATTTTCACGACACTTGACGTGACCTGACAATAAGGATAGGCAGCCATTTTGCTATTACTCTAGGCAGTGCTACCAACTTGAGACTATAAAATTTTTCAATTGTCGACCGCGCATGCGCAAATTGATTCTTCTCAAGAATCGTAAAAAACAATTTTTTTTTAATTATTAATAAGTTTTTAATAAAGAACGTTATGAATTAACTAAATAAACAAGATAACAAGAAATAATGCCAAGCAAATACTGAAAAATGAATTTAATAGCAAATTTACCTAAAGGATGCAAGCTCCGATTGGCGTCATTAGAAAAGTTCTTTTTTTCGCACATCTGCTGCAATATTATAAAAAATATCATTCACAGATATTTGCAACACCGATTTAAACTAAATAGACAAAACATTTGAGCAGATGGCTCTATTGGCGATTCAAACAGCTAAACTAGCGCATCTGGTGGCCGAGTTTAAACTAATATATACACGACTCCCTGCATGGTGTTCAATGTAAATATCAACATTTTTAAAGTTTTTCAGTTTTATTTTCATTATATTAAATCAATTTTTTTTCTAAATTGTTAACCTTATTTAAATATTTATTAAATAAATTATAATAAATATGGATAAGAGCATCGTTACTCATGAACAAAAGAAAAGAAAAAACGGGATCGAAACAATTATTATGTTCCGCTCTAATTCTAATAATTAAATAATTCTAATATTAATAATATTATATTTCTAATAATCTAAAATTCTAATTTTATATTATTAATTTAATGTCTATAGAGATTAAATTAATAATATATAATTAGAAGTAATATAAAATTAGAATTTTTGTCAAACATATAAAAACATAACCAAAAAATGTTCTTTCTAGTTGATATGTAATCTTTAGATTTAAAATTTGTACTGCAAACTTTCATTTTGTCGGTTAATTTTTTTCCTGTTTTAAATGCAATAGCCTACTGTTTACGTCTTACAACATTTTTTGGAAGCTGATAAAGATTTTCTGTTTTTTTTTCAATTCAGAGCGAATAACATTTGTTTCGTTCCCGTTTTTTCTTTTCTTTCTGTCCGCGAGTAACGATGCTCTTTCAAAATTATTATAATATATTTAATAAATATTTAAACAAGTAGAACAATTAAAAAAAAACTTGATTTAATAGTAAAAATAAAACTGAAAAACTATAAAAACGTTGATATTTACATTGAACACCATGCAGGGAGTCGTGTATATATTAGTTTAAACTCGGCCACCGGAGGCGCTAGTTTAGCTGTTTGAATCGCCAATATAACTTCGATTGTGCGTAGATTTTCACGACAGTTGACGTGATCTGACAATCTGATCGGCAGCCATTTTGCTTTTACTCAACTCAATTCTACCAACTTGAGATTTAAAAATTTTGTTACCCGCGCTTGCGCAAATTGATTATTGTCAAGAAATAAAAATTATTTTTTCCTTCAAATAATTGTAAAAATTCATATAAATATAATTAATTGTCTAAATATTACACGATCATAAGTATTTTTATCAAGTAAATATTCTGAAAAAAAAGTGTAAAAGTAAATTTACCTGCAAAGTGCAAGCTCCGTTTGGCGTCTCTTGGAAAACACTTATTTTTCTCACATTTCGGGTAATTTGTTTAAAATTATTATTCACAGATATTTTTAACGCCGTTTTGAACTAAATACACCTAATATTTTATTTATAATAATATAAATACTGTATAAAACGTGTTTTTTCTTAACTTTGATTTGGGAAAAGCTCAACCTTCCTGTTCGAATCTCGAATTAAAATCTCGAAACTCTCGAATGAAACTCGAAACGAACAAAAAATGCGCGCGCTTTTTTAAAAATATAAAATCGATTTAAAATTTGTTGAATTATTAATTGAATAAATAAATTATTTCTTTTAAACAGATAAACCATTAATATTTATTTATTCAAAGAAATTTTATTTAATTCATAAAATTAAAAGAAATAAATGTAATTTATTTAATATAATATAGTTAATAATATTAATAATAATAATTATTATTATTATTATTATTATTATTATTATTATTATTATTATTATTATTATTATTATTATTATTATTATTATTATTATTCATATAATTATTAATATTAATATTATTATTATTATTATTATAGTAATAATATTAATAATAATAATAATAAAATAATAATGAAAATAGAACATTTTTTTCAATTTAATTCTTAAAAGTAAATATATTCTTTCGCAAAAAAATATTTGTTTCTCAAAAAGGATAAATTATTATTTAATGTTCAAAAAATATTTTACTTTGTTAAATAAATATTTACTTAATATTTATTTTGACTTGTATAATATTACTTTTATAAAAAGGGCAAAAAATCTATTATACGAGAGAATTCGAGAAGAAAGCAAATAAAGAAGGAATGATTATGATTCATACCACAAAAATATGTGAAATGAAAAAAAAATGTGAAAATGAAAAGAAAAACTCATTTTAAATCTCCTAAGTGTAAATTAAAAAAAAAAGCAGCCAAATACTTATAGAGAAAATTTATAAAATTGATCAATTTGCTTTGATGTTGAAAGAGAAAACTTATTGTTCGTTATTTGACTTTCTGCACTTTATTTAGAGATTTCATTCATTTTAGTTGAGGATGCTTGTATCTAGATGAAGTTTCTTGACGTTTCTCTGCTGGTCTAGTGGTAATGAGGACTTCTAGTTACGCAACACCCTCTAGAAGTCATGACCTTTATCAATAGCAAACGCTGACCCAAAAAACGTTCCCGCCAAATGCACTAAAATTGAAGACAAGCCAACTTTTTTTTCTTCTTTATTATTATTTTGTTTTAATCCCACTCATTACCATCTTTCACAATTTATTTCAAATGTAATTCATTCCTTCTTCTTTTGCTCTATAAAATTTAAATTCTATTAAATAAAAATAGAAGAAAAAATTAGCAATTAGGAAAAATATTTTAAATATTCATTTATTTTTTTGAAAATATTTCTCTTTTGAAAATATAATACCAAATATAATCTCAATGAGATGATATAAAGTTTTATTGTAAATTATATATTTCCAATCGAAATTCATTTCATTGTCGATTATTCATTTTGAACCTAAAAATTGAATTTCGATTATAGAAAAGGAAAAAATATTTCTTAAAGCTGAGAAAAAGATATTCTTCAATTTGTACAAATCAATAAGTAAATTTCAAAATTGATTATACACTTTTAAGAAGAAATATTTTTTCCCAATTTTTTTCAAAGTAAAAATATTTTTTCACAATTTATTTCAAAGTAAAAATATTTTCAAAAAATATTTTTCTCGCAAAGTAAAAATATTTCCTTCTTTCAAAAAATATTCTTCTACCAGTAAAAATATTTAACATTTTGAAATATTACCTTAAAATCAAGAAAATTTGAAAATATATTTTTTTTGCACAAATTAGGAGAAAAATATATTTTCTAAAAATTGATTTTATTGTAATTATAGCGAGTTTATATAGTTTACGTAAGTACGCAGTTCTCGTTCCTAACTTTGTTATCATTCTTATTGAATGAAGGTAATGGCAGTGTCGCTATTACCTTGAAATTACATTGCTATTGCACTTAATAATCATGCTAAAAGATGCAATCGATACTAAAAAGCATTGAAAGTAACGCGAAATATCCTCTTCGCCTTGAACATTCCATTTAAATAACGTTCTGCCAGAGTTTAAACAGTGGTAATCACGTTTACACGAAATTATCGCTTCTTATATTAATTACAAAAAACACGTGAAACATTTTCTCACTTTACATTTATTTTTAAATGAAATTTTTCAATTACTAAAAATCAATTTTTCTTTAAACAATTTAACATTATTTTCATTTAGAGAAAAAATAAAATTCTATTTTATACAAATTAATTTGGCAAAAATATTTTCAGTCAAAAAGTCAAAAAATTTCATTTAAAAACTTCTTTGAAAAATAAAACTTATTTGAAGAGAAAAATAAACAAAAATTGTTTAAAAATTACATAGTTTGTTTTTAAGCAAAGACGTTTTCATATTTCTCTTAAAAATAAATTTATTACAAAAGTGATAGAATAAAAAAACTCTTAATGAGTTTTTTTTGTAATCACAGTCTACAATAATTAAACATTAAAAATGAGAGTCAAGTACACTTTCTTTTTATTTTCTGCTTTAAGTGACAAGACAGAAAATAAAATATACAATGACGTAATTTTCCTAAAATTCCAAATGTTCTGAATGAAATTTCTTCTTCTAATAAAAAATTCTAGCGTAATGAAAAATAAAATTTAATTTATCAAGAAAGCAAAATATTCTTTCTTTGAACGAAATAATTATAATCATAATCTTAACTAATGGAAATTGAGAAATTTCATTCAGTTGAACATTTGGAATTTCACAAAAAAAAGACGAAGAAAAATAATTTTTCTCCAATTAAGTCTTAATATTTAAAATAGTAATTAAATTAATCTAAAGTATGTATACACAGATTTACAATCTCGTCGACAAAATTAATGTCCAACATTTGGCATACTAGGAGATCCTACAACATCAATAATATCTGATTTAACTTCCGGTTCTGTTTTCGGCAAAAGAGCCGTCGGGATTGTTAAGGTCTGCAAAAAAAAGAAACAATAAAAATGTGGAAAATTATTTTACAATAATTTCATTGTTGTGAAAATATTTTTTTTATAATAATTTTTAAAACGAATCCTAAAATCGAAAAAATTCATCAATTTAATTAAAATTTGTAAAAAATCAAATTAAATAATAAAATTAATTTACAATCCTTTCATTGTAATGAAAATATTTTTGTTTATTAAAATACAATTATTATATAATTTTTAAAATTAATCTTAAAATCAGTGATCCGCAAGTTCTAAACTTTAAAAATTTGAAGTATTTTTTATTACAAATATTATCACAAATTACTGATTGTAATAAAAGTTGAAAGTTAAATTTTACATTTAGAAACTTTATACTTTATTTTTCTTCATTGTTAAATCAAATTATTGCAATAAAAATTTAGTTTAAAGAAGAAATGAATAAATTTCATTTATTTGAAAGTTCAGAACTTTCGGATCATTAAAATCAAAGAAATTCAGAAATTTAATTACCTTTCCGGGTACGAGAGCTTCATACTGATGCCTCAAAGATTGCAATTCATAATCACAGGTTGTCAATGCTCCTCGTAATTCATAATGAAGTACAATATCACTGCGAAGTTCATTGAATTGTTGACAAATTTGTTCCGTTGGTGGTGGATTTAATTCTAAGATAAAAATATTTATAAAAATAATGCTAAAAATTCATCAAAATTATCAAAATTCATCAAATTCGATGTTTAGAAAAACTCACATAGATAATAATAAATAAAATTTATTCAAAATTGATAAATTTCTTATCATTTTTAAAAATTTCAAAAAATAATAAACTTGATTTAATGTTAGGATTATATGTAAAATAAATAAAAAATTTAATTATTATTAAATTGATAACTTCTATTAATTAACAATAAATATAAAAATGTTTTAAGCGTCAAACCTGGAAAATAATTCTTAGAAATGTCTCAAATTCTATATTTAAAAGTAAATGAGCCAATTAAAAATATATTTCTCACCAAGCTGTAATTCAGTTAACATTTGTTCAATGCCCTTCATTTTCTTTTGACCTAAACTGCTCGGTAATTTAATTCTCTGTGAACGAAGAGAAACTCCACTGTTCTTAAAATCAGGAAACTTGATTCCAGCTGATTCGACGGCCTGAAAATTAATGGTCTTTTGTAACAGACCAACAGGACTCGGAGGTTAATGATTCGTGTTCGTTATGAATGTTATTAAAAGAAAATGATTAATGGAAATTAAATGATTAAAATAAATTAATTAAATAAATAATTAGAATAAATAATTAAATGAATAATTAGAAAAAATAAAATGAAAAATTAGAATAAATAATTAAAATGAATAATTAGAATAAATAGTTCAAGTAAATTCTAATTAAATAATTATAATAAATAATTGAAATAAGTAATTAAAACTCGAGTTTTGTGTAAGTTTGCTGATTTGTAAATAAATGATGATGATAATAATTTACATACATGAGAAGAATCGGCTTTACTCGGTCGATTTCTCGATGAACTACTATTTTTCTTAGACGATTTTCGTTCACTTTTTCTTGGATCTGATTGATGATCAGCGGCGGTTATTAATTTTTGTAAATCCTGTGTTTTACGATCTCTTTCCTTCTTTCTTTGCTCAATTTTACGTAATTCCGCAAGAAGAGTTTGCTCCTCTTCAACTTGTTCCGGTGTGCGTTCAAATAATTTTTTCAATTGTTCCTTCCTGTGCTTTTCATGCTCCCCGTCAAAGGAGTAAATCTTCTCCGAGTGTGATTTCGATTTTGTTATCGAACCACAAACCTGATAGTATCTGTAAACAAATAAAAATAGAAAATTTACAGAAATCATTTTAAAATAATGAAAGAAATTTAAAAAAACAAAGTGCACTTACCGCTCTTTCAATTCTTCGACAGTTTTGACGGAAAATTTAGTTCGATCCCAACGATCATGAATGACAATAAATCTAAGATCAAATCTTCGACACAAATCAAATAAATGATCAGTTTCCGCGCGTGACCAATTATTTACGACTAAATGTTGCAAATATTCTGCATTCGTGTAAGACGGAACGGGAACTTTTTTGTTAAATTTCGCGAAAGGATATTCATTTCCCACATCGGCGACACGTCGCCAATGATGAAAAATAGCTCCATCAGTGCGTGCAGGATTTGTAAATGGTGTCCATTTCCAGGGTCTTACTTTTCTCATTCCCAATTGTGCTTTTACCTGTTTATAACCCTTGCTCGTATCTGTTGGATACAATGGTGGCACATCGTTGTTGTCTTTGCAAAGCAATGCAAAAACTTCCCTATGCATCCCCTCGGGTCGTTTTGGAACACGATAATCATATCTTTTTCTCACCTTTTTATTCTCGCCGAAAATTGTTTCTTTCGTTAATTCTGTCGTTGGAGTTTCAAGATCCAAAATATCACGTACATCTGCCATTTTACAGACGAACCTAACCTATAAATTGTCACAAGTATTCGAATGTTTCGGTCACCGAGTATATTAGATATTAACTGAGGCAAAAAAAAAAACTTTAACAAATTATCGAGAATTGGACGTTAATTTATGTATATTCACTTTTTAACACAACACTGATAAATGTTATTTAATCTTGAAAAGAATAATTATCAACAAACATTTTCTCGCAAATAAACTTGACAGACAACTGAAGCAAGTGCGCAAGCGTCACTTGCTTCGCTTCGCTGCCAACTTCACGCTATACTCTTGGCGCTATTATTTGAAATTGAAGAAATTAAAAAATGATTTTTTAAATTTTTTATTAATGTTCAAACGGTTCAAACCATTGTTTGAAAAATATTGATGTTCCATATAAAGTTCTAAAAATTTTGTAATCTATAAATAGACACAGACGAGTATAAATTAGATACTTGATTAAAAAAGGGGTAGATCCTTAAAGGAGCTTACACACTACGCCTATGGAATGAATGCACCTTTACTTTCGGTTATACTTCAGTTACTTCAGTTTACTAAACAAAACACTTCAATAAATTTACTAAAATTAATTAAAACAAACAACAAATTTAATTGTTTAATAAAAGTTCTATAATGTCTGTGATATTTACAAGCACTAGATTATGTTTCTAATCTGAAATATTTATACAAACAGTAAAATAGAAAGTGATAAATATGGTAAGTTTTAATTTTAATTATTTTCTAAATTTTGTAATAACAAAATAAGTAGAAACAAACAAATTTTTATTTTAAAAAGTTATAATATAATTTTAATAGTTTTATATTAAAAGTCTTTTTTTTTATTATAAAAAATCAATTTTTTTGCAGATAATTATATTCTATAAATAATTCTCCAAAACTTGTTTATCAAGGTTATAAAGTAATTTCCCATTTTTGTGGAATGATTCATCAATAAAATTAATTTACTATTTTTTTTTTATTAATGTTGTTGATGTCCTTTCACAGCACAATTTATTTCCAAAAAGAAGGAGGACAATTTTTAATTAAATAGAGAGGATAATTTATTATTTTTATTAAAGTAATAGAAAAGGAGTCCTAAAAATAATAAGTTAATATGGATAATTTTAATAATAATAGAATGCACGAAAATGGAAATGAAAGCACTTTGGGATTGACTTCGAAAATGATTTCCTTAGAACAAATTCAAATGAATCTTCCTGCTGTATGTTTGAATTTTATTAAATAGCCTAATTAATGGTAATTAATTTAAGAGTTTAACTAAGTAGGTTTTAATTGATTTCTTGCTTGTTTCAGCAGAATAATAACCCGAATGAAGAGAAAGACGAGAAGGTAGACTTTGTCCTGGCATACATTGATAACAATAATCATAATCATGCTCGCAAAAGAGAAGAATTTGAAAATAGTTTAATGGAACAGGGTTTAGAATTAGAATACGAACAGAATCGACACCTTGGATTTGTCAAAATAAATGCATCAAAGGTATAGAATTTATAATTGTTTTTATTTTGTAATAATTTTATTTTTATTAAATAAATTCTTTTATATTTCAAGAATTTTAATATAAATTCAATTAATTTAAACAATTTTGATGAAATTCTTTTTAAAAAATCATTATTTTCAAAATTTTTAATAAAATTACTTCAAAAGAATCAATTATTTTCAAAAATTCAGATAAAATTATTTGAAACAATTCAATTATTTTCAAAAATTCAGATAAAATTCTTTGAAACAATTCAATTATTTATATAAATAAGAAAATTCTTCGCAAGAATTAAATATTTTTATAAATAATAAAATCCTTCAAAGGAATTCAATTATTTTCATAAATAATGAAATGTTTCGGAGGAATTCAATTATTTTCAACACAAATTTAAAAAAAATTTCTCGAAAGAATACAATTATTTTTAATGATATTATTTAAATTCAATTATTTTCAAGAGTTTTAATAAAAATTATTTTCAAAATTTTTAATAAAATTCCTTCAAAAAAATCAATTATTTTCAAAAATTCTTTGAAACAATTCAATTATTTTCAAAAATTCAGATAAAATTTTTCTTAACAATTCAATTGTTCTTAAAAGTTTTTAATAAAATTCTTTATAAATTTCAATTACATATTTTCAAAATTTTCAGTAAAATTATTTTTAAAAAATTATTTAATAAAAATCTTGCCAAGAATTAAATTTTTCAGTACATTAATTTTAAAAGTTTAAACATTTAATAAAGAAAAATTATTTTTAAAAGTTAGGAAACAAAAAAGCAAACAACAACAAACAATTACCAAAATACAACCATTATTAATATAGATATTGCTTTATTGTATTTTTACATTTGTATTTTAAATATTTCGTTTATTTTTTCAGAATTTTTGCATTTTTACAACATTTTTTTGTATTTATATACTTTTAACTTTATATTTAATTTAAACTTAAAATTCAAAATTTATCACTCTAAAATATTTCTAATAAAAATTGTGTTTATAAAAAAAAACAGGAAGTACTGTGTAGATACTGTGAAATCATGAAATTAAGAATGCCAATTAAACATTCAATGACTGATGAATTATCAGAAACGGATACAAATGATTTTTTCGATGATGCCAAATCTTGGTTCTACAAGGTTTTTAGTTTCGCTCAACTTGATCCAAAGAAGTTTCCACCAAGAGAATATCAACTTTCAGCCGAATTTTCAAGAGACAAGGATTATTTGTAATATTTTTATTTTATTTTGGTTTAGAAATTTTTTTTTAAAGTTTCTATTTGGAGTTCAAAGTTTTTATTTAAAGTTTCTATTTGTCCTTCAAAGCTTTTATTTGAATTTTTATTTGATGCTTTCATTTTATTATTTTTCATTGATTTATAAATGAATTATTACTGTTTTCCATTAATTTATTAAAGTTTCGATATATTTCATAATTTCTTATAAATAATTTTCTTAATGAAATTAATTTTCAGATTTAATATAGACGATGAAAATTTCTTTCCAACGCACATTAGAATAATGATTGTGGCTTTTATTTTGGAACGTCAAATGGAAGGAATACAAAGACTTTTGTCGGAGAATGTCTATTCAGCTGCTTATCCTCTGCACGATGTGAGTCATTATTATATTTGAAAAAAAATAAAAAAAATAGACATAAAAGAAAGTTCAAAGAAAAATATTAAAGAAAAAAGAATTTCAGAAAATTGAAATTTAGGATGCTGAAAAAATTGAATTATCTTTTAGGGTAATTACAAACAGAAGGGAACAGTCAGAGCATTATTATACAAGGAATGGTCGGCAATTAGAAAATGGATCAACGTACAGCCTTTGGATACAATTCAAGAATATTTTGGAACAAATTTTGCCATGTATTTTGCATGGCTTGGTTTTTATACGTACATGCTGATACCAGCAAGTATAGCTGGCCTTCTCTGCTTTTTTTACGGTAAAAAAAGATAGTTTTCAGTAAATGAAAAGAATTTAATAATTGAATATTGAATAAAAAATACATTAATTTAATTACATTTTCACAACAGAGCAGAAGCAGAAAAAAAAATCGATTTAATTTATTAAATTTGCAAAAATATGAAAATTTACTTTATATTTTATTTATTTATTTCAAGTTAACGGATTTCTAATAATTAAAAATCTTTAAATCTACTTTATATTTTATTTATTTATTTCAAGTTAACGGATTTGTAATAATTAAAAATCTTTAAATCTTTTATTTTAATTGCAGGTGTAATTACTTTAAATTTCAATCAATTAACCAAAGAAGCGTGCGCTCCATGGGCGGAAAATGTAATAATGTGCCCTCAATGTGATAAAACCTGTGATTATTGGCGTTTAAGTGAAACTTGTCTTTTATCAAAAATCACATCCCTATTTGATAATTCAGCAACTTTGGCATTCGCAGTCTTTATGTGTTTCTGGTCAGTTTTGTATCTTGAACTTTGGAAACGACGTTCCGCGGAATTGAGTTATCGATGGGGTTTAGTTGATTGGGATCGAACAGCTGAACATCCGCGACCACAATATCTTAAAGCTCTATCGAAAACAACATTTTTTCAAGTTAAGGAAAAAGTGAGTCTTTATAATTTATTATTTAATAATTTATTATCTTACATTTTGATATTCTTATGCTGTTTTGGTTTACGATTTACGTTGGAAAATTGATTTTGATTTTGCATTCTTATTTTTCAGGTAAATATCATAACGGGAGAAGTGGAGCCTCACGTGAGTTTTTGGAAAGTACGAGTACCTGCAACGTTTATTAGTTTTTCTATTGTTGTTTTGTTAACAACTGTTGCTATTGCTGCAGTTTTTGCTGTTGTTTTGTATCGTATGTCTATGATAACGTCTACCTCTCTATTTGGAAGGGAATTCGATTCGACAAGTTATAAATTGTTCGCATTACCAGCGATCGCAGCTGCTATTAATTTGGTAAATTCTTTTTTTTACATTTTATTATTATTATTTTCCATTATTGTTGCCAATTTAAAAATCAATTTTTACCGTAATTTTCTACTTTACAGGTTTGTATTTTGATATTGAACTATTTCTACGACTGGCTGGCGGTTTATTTGACAGAAATGGAATTGCTGCGAACTCAGGCTGAATTCGACGATAGTCTTACACTAAAAGTTTATTTATTTCAATTCGTTAACTACTACGCTTCAATTTTTTACATAGTTTTCCTCAAGGGAAAATTTGTCGGTTATCCGAAAAAGTACAATCGCATTCTTGGATTCAGGTAAAAAAAAAATTTCAATCAGAAACTTAAAATTCTCTTTTAAATACCTACTAATATTAAAAGTATTTCTATTTAAATACACATTTTTCCAGTAAACTTTAAATAATTCAAAAGTTTTCTTGAATATTTTAAAATTCAATTTTTTACTCGAAAAATGTATTTGAAAATATTTACTAAAAAAATTTATTAGAATATATTTACTATATAAGTTTATTAAAAAATATTTTCTAAAAATATTTTTAATTAGAATTATTGAGAAACGAAAAATTTCCAAATTGTTTTTAATTAATTAATATATTTTCATGCAGACAGGAGGAATGTTCACCTGGAGGATGTTTATTGGAACTCTGTATTCAACTTACAATTATAATGGTCGGAAAGCAGGCGTTAAGCAGTGCAATGGAAATGATTTTTCCAGTTCTATATAAATGGTGGGCATTATTTCGAATTCACACTGGATTAATGCAAAAGGATCCAATTACTCCACGTCGACAGTGGATTCGTGACTTAAAACTTCTCGATTGGAGTAATTATTGCAAAATTACATTATAAATTAATTTTTACATTATAGATTTACTGTACAATTATTTTATTAGAATAGAATAATTGTAATTAAAAATTTGCAAATTTTATACCACAGGTCCTCGAGGATTGTACGATGAATATTTGGAGATAGTCATACAATTTGGATTTGTAACATTATTTGTCGTGGCATTTCCTCTGGCGCCATTTTTTGCATTAGCAAATAACGTTCTTGAAATGCGTCTCGATGCGACGAAATTTCTTCGACATTATCGCCGACCAGTTCCTCGACGTGTCACTGACATTGGAATTTGGGCACGAATTCTTCATGGACTTGCAAGAATTTCCGTTATTACGAATGTTAGTATTTTAAAAGAAATATTTTTCTAAATTCTTTATTTCTCGTACAAATTGAGAAGAATAGACTTTTTTATTAGATCTATTTTTTGCAGGCATTTATCATTGCTTTTTCATCGAACTGGATTCCACGTCTTGTTTACATGGCAGTTGTGAGTACAAATAAAACTGACATTGGATTTTTAAATCACAGCCTCGCCTATTTTGATACTGTCGACTTTAAAGAAGGAACTGCTCCAACGACATCGATTTTTTCAAATGTCTCTTCCTGTCGTTATCCGGAGTACAGAAATCCTCCGGATCATCCTGATTTACCTTATAAACGACCAACTATTTATTGGCACATTTTAGCTGTCAGATTGGCTTTTATTGTCGTCTTCCAGGTAATTCAATTATATTTAATTCTTTAATTTCTTTTTTAATTAAAACAAAATTTTATTTCATTTAATAGCTTCTA
Organism: Leptopilina heterotoma; assembly: GCF_015476425.1. NCBI lineage: Eukaryota > Metazoa > Arthropoda > Insecta > Hymenoptera > Figitidae > Leptopilina > Leptopilina heterotoma. The sequence continues at coordinate 5,602,188 of NW_025111138.1, forward strand.
TTTGTTATTTTCATTTAAGATTCATTACAGAAATCTTTAATTTCTTTAATTTAGTTAATTTATTTAATATTTAAATTTAAATGATAAATTTGTCTGAATGGTAATTCAATTAATTTATTTAATATTTAATTAATAAATTCATCAGAATGTCGTGGGATTATTGACTATGACTGTTCAATGGTGTCTTTCGGAAAAGCCGAGAAAATTACGAGAGAGTATAAAGCGAGAAGCATTTTTGACTGAAGAGTTAATAATAAAGAGAGAAGCGGAAAGATCACGAGAAAGATTTAAATATTCTTCGAGTATTAACAGTAATTCCGGGGATCATCATCGGAAGAGAAAATTATCAAATACACCGACTAGCAGTCGAGTATAAGATTTTAAATATTTCCTACATTTTTTATAATATTTACAAAAAAAAAATATACATGTGCCTTCTTTTTTTTCGTTAGAAGAAAAAGATCTGACTAATTTTAATACAACTTACTCTTACAAAGAAAAGGATTTATACACAAAACCACTGTGTTCTTGGGAAAATTTCGCTTTATATTGCGAATAATTAACAAATTGGCTATAATAAGAAAACTGGAAAAAAGACAATAGAGAAAAATAGTTTTTTGCTTGATGGTTGAATAATTTTTCTCTTCTATAAACGATATTTTAATTACATAAATTTTAATGTGTGATATTTTTCTTAAAAAAAGGAAGAAGTTAAAATAAAATATTAAAATTAATTACAATGTTATTATAATACTGAAAAGTACCATCGAAAAATTATCGCTTTATTTGAGATTAATCAAAAATTATTGAAAAAGCTTTTAACGACAAAAATTACGTGCAATAATAATTTTATATATTTATTAATTTTTACATACGATCATAAATTTTATTTTTTTTTGAAATGTGATTTTAAAAATTTTTTTTATTTAATTTTATTTATTTACAAACTTAAAAATTAAAATCGTGTGGATTTAATGTTACGTCTTCTAAATGAGTGCGTATTTTATGAATAATTTTTGTATGTTTGTCATAGAAACAAATTATTTTCTATATAAATGTCTGGTAATGAATGTGAAAAAATTTTATCACCTATTGTTAAGATTTCGAAATAAAAAAAAAATTGTATTTATATATTCGCAAAAAATCTTCGAAAATCGAATTTTAAGATATTTAATATTTAAATGTTGTGCTTTTAAATATTTTATGAAAAATAAATAATGATTAAAAAATCTATTGTCTATTATTTATAAATGAAATATTATTTAATATTTAATATTAAATTTTATTTCATTTTATTAAATATTTAATGTTTCTAAATTAAATTTCTTTTTTTTTTACTAAATTTACCAATGAATAACTTCAATGACATAAATGACGATTATATAATTTATTTACAATAAGGTTTTAAAAAAATATTTACACAATAAAAGTTAAAAAACATGTAATTTCACAAATTTGTAATAATTATAACTTTTTTCAATATCATATATAATATATCATTTTAACGAACTTAAAAAATTAACACTCTTCGGCATTTGATCGTAGATATGATTCATTATTCAAATTACTAAAAATAACATTTTTTTTTTCATCGATGATTATAAAATATATATTTATTTAAAATACGTTTATTTGCACATCTAAGTGATTCATTTTTTTTAATCATAATCATTTAATTTCCTATAAATTAACTGAATAATTAAAGTCGATTATATTTCTTCATCTTAAAAAAAAACAATGAACTATAAAAATTCCAATAAAAAATAAATCATTAAAATACATCAATTTCAAGCATGCATAATATATATAATATAAAAAAATAATTTTTCTCAAATTCGTAAAATAGGTTTCAATTTAATAAAAAATAATTAATAAATGATCATTGACGATTAAATGTTATATATAAAACGAAAGTATTACCTCTCAAACAATCCATAATAATTTCGTATAAAAACTATAATGGAAAAATATTCCTCAATCTTTCTTTCGTATATAAAATTTGTAAGGCTTATATTATCATTCTTTTTCTTTTTTGAAAAAGAACATTCTCTTTTTTTTTATCTGCAATTCTTTTCAAATATATGCAGTTATATTATTAATTCGATGTACTCATTAATGAGGTTGAGAGAACTTCATTTTACGAAGGACTCGATATTAAATTGTCTTTATACAATCTAGAAAAAATAACGAAGAAAAAACCTTACAAAATACGAAAATAGGATTTTTGGAAAAATATTTTTTTTTAATGTATAACTCGATTAAATTAGGATTAAAAATTATTTCTGTATGAAGAATATCTACGTAGAAGAGTTACGTCGATAGAGTCTCACTTTCAAACATCCAGGATTCATTTCGGTAAAACTGAAAGAATTGAAGAAAATTATTTTAATTACTGTTTGATAAAATATTTATAAATTAAATAATAAATAAAATAATTTATTAAATTATGAATAAAATTATGAATTAATAAAAATTATAAAATTATTTATTAATTGATAAATATTTATTCAATAAATTAAAGAATATTTATGAAATATTACCCAATATTTCTGCTAGTAAGTCTTTTCGATACCGCAGGTTTTATTTTGCTTTTATTATTACTGCTCCGAGCACCACGACCAGTAACAATTAATATTTCCACTGATCTTTTATTTCGACTATTTAAAAGTTCCAATTGATGATCCAAAAATATATCAAGTGCCTGCAATGCTTCTGGGACAAATAAATTATGTAAATCCAGAGTGTTTTCCTCGCCTAAAATGTGAGTTTGAGCCGCTAGGAATGCACTAGCCGCCGCTGAATTGGCACTTTCCATTTTCTTCGAATGTAATTTAGCCTGTAATGAAAATTTCATAAATTATTTCCCTCGTTTTTCATTTTCTCGGCTATTTTTTGACAATTAAAAATAAACTAAAAATTAGAGTTACCATTTCAGAATAATATGAAGCAACAGCAGGATTTCCATTTCTATGGGCTGTAGCTGCTTTATTAAAATTTTCATTACGCAATGAAAATTCTCTTTCTGCTTCTCTTCTCGATGAATAAGCAGAACCCAATACCTGCTCATATGTCAATTCGTTAGACTCTGAATTTGTAGTTTTTGAACTCGTTGCTTTTGTCGATTTTGAATCCTGAAAATTTGTAAAATTTTTGTTCAAAAATGATATTTTTTTGTTATTTTTTATTTTTAATTAAATAAAAAATGAAGAAAACAATTTTTATAAAAATTTGTAATTGATTTAATTTCAAAAATTTATTAACTGATTTTTCAATAAATAAATGATTTTTTAAATAATTTTTACCTCTTTCGACAAACTTTGCTGTTTTAGTTTTGCAATTATACTGTTTTGTTTATCTAAAGCATCTGTTGAGCTTAAAGATTGTCCTGTGCTCGCCTCTAAAACTTCGACAGTCTCGTTGAAATTTCCATTATGTGCCTTTAAAATTTCGCTCAATGTTTCGGGATCAAAATTTGGGAACATTTCATTTAACATTTGTCTCGTTAAACGAGACGCCAAATCGTTTGAAGTTTCTCTCGCTTGCTGCTTTTTCTGTGAAATATTTATTATTATTATTATTTTCAAGATATTCTTGTTTTGAAATTACGTCTACGATCATTTTTTTTTTATTCTATGAAAGAGTATTTAAATTTTTTAAAATTAATTTAATTTTAAGAAGATAATACAAAATTTAGAGATTCAATTTCGATAGACATGCAAAAATTAGACAATTAACTTCATAAGAAAAAAAATAATTAGAAATAATTGAATTTAATTAGAATAAAAATATTTAGAAATTAAACTTCATTGAAAACACAAAAATTAGAAAATAAACTGGAATATAAAATGTATTTTAGAAAAAACTTTTTCATAATCTAATATTTTCAAATCACTCTGTAAAATTATCTCAAAATGTTTTCAAAATATTATTATTGTATTTAATTTAAATTTAACTTAATAAATGAAATAAAAATTAAAACAAAAATGAAGTTAAGTTAAATAAAAATTAAGTATTTTAATTATTGTTATTAATATTACCAGGTCATTTTTATAAACTCCTAGAGCTAATTCCATATCCATGACTTCATTCAAACTTGGAGCTTTCGATTCATTAAAAGCTTTAGCTTCTGCTTCTTCCAACGATTTTGCATATTCGGCGTCTTTGAAAAAGAAATGAATAATGATTAATAACAAATTTAATTAATTATTTCGTTATTATTTAATTATTAATTCATTTTCTATACTATTAATTAATTAATTGGAGGGCAATTAAAATTGAAATTCATTGAATCATAATTTAATGAATCAAGTTTTAAAAAATAAAATTCTTACCTTTTGCAATCATTGCATCCAATTGCTCCTGCTGATCATCCATTTGCTGCTGCATCGATTCAATCCAAAGAGCATAAATTTCTTGTGCCAATGATTTCTTCAATTGAATCACTGGGAATAGACCGTCAGGCATATGAAAATCATTATTACCAAATTGTGATTCAAGATTTTTAATAAATTCCCAACCCAAATCGAATGCCATTGTTTCATCAGATTCCGACGATTCATCACTGTCACTCTCATCTTTCTCCTTTACATTATTCTCATCGGAATTTGTCGGCGACACTGAATTCGAATCACTGGCAAACTGAAGAAAATCTTTATTTTTCGCTTGCTCCTTAATAATCTCCTCAGTGGAAACATCTGGTTCGCCATTCCTCCATTTTCTCACGCGCAACGTATGTGGATGATAAGACGCCTCACTCATCGTCACCTTCTCCTCGAGATGCTTCTGCAATGCCAAAATATCTTCAGTGACGAGAGATTTTTCCTTTCTACGATTTTGACAACCATTTTCGTTCGAATCAATGTTCAGTGACTTAGAATTCTCCGATTTTCGAACTGTCGGCGACGATGGTGATTCCGAAACCTTTGACTTTATTATTCCATCCCATGGCACACCGTCGAGAAGTAAATCAATCGCCCAATGTGAGTCGCCTTTACACAAATTTTTAAAAACATCGACTATGTAATCTCGGGAAATATCCGGAAACATGTCAATTAAACCCTGAATTTCAGCTTCTTCGGCATTCTCCTTGGGGAAATGTAACAAAATATCAACTTCGTCTGTCATGGAACTTTTGTCGAGTTTCAATTTTCTCGGCGGTGGTGTCTCGAAATTTGGAACTTGTCCCTCGTTGATACTTCGATTGAAGACATCCATTCTTTTATAACCGGGTTCATTTGTCCCGCCGACGAATAGTACATTAAAATCATAGATATCCGTATTTGTCCCCGCCTCAACAGTGTCAATTATTTTTAATTCTTCCACATTTTTCGGTGGTTCGGAGCAATAGATCGGAAATGGCGATTCTTTCCATGAAATTGCGTTAATATTGTCGTATTCTTCAGACTTCTTTTTTATTGGAAGTTCATTTTCTAGTGGAAGAAGAAGTGTTTCGGGAATATTTCCATCTTTATACGGTATTTCCTTCTCTTCGAGAATTAATTTCTCATTTTCCTCGTTAAAATTTATTGCATCGAATTTAGAGCCAAGTGTTTCTAAATTTTCTCTCGGTTCAGATAAAATGGAAACTAATTTCTCGAAATTTGATAATACTTTTTCCTCGTTCCCAGTGGAAATGTCGACGAAACTTTCGGAAGAATCTTGAAATTCTATTTCATTATCGATACATTTGAAATTGCCCTGAGATTCGTAGACTAAATGGGAATTATTTGGAGAGTCTGGGGAAAATTCGGTGAGTTTTTTACTTAAACTGTCATTTAAGTTTATTTTTACTTTGTTTGAATTTGTTTCGGTGTCTTCGGAAGTTTTCGAATAGTCATGATCACTAAGTGGCATACTAAAGTGTTCGTATTGGAGATTTTTTGTTTTACAGTAATCGTGATCCTTGACGGGCGAATGTAATTTTTCACTTAGTGAGTCGATGACAATTTCTGAATCATCGGGAAGATTCTTATTTGAGTTGCCTAAAAATGATTTTTTGATGAACTTGATAATTGAACCGAAACTTACTTTTTCTTCGGAATCGTCATTAGTTTGCTCAGTTTCGAAATTTTTTGTAGCTTCTTCGTTTTCTGTTGTTTCCTTTGTGTCGGTTAGATCACGAATTTCGAATGACGAATCTTCACTGTTGGAATCGATGTGTTCGAAAGATTCGGTGGTGGAGGATTTTGTGCCACTGTCGGGTGAATCTTTATCGTTGGCAGCCTCTTTTAATTCTTCGGTCGGACTTTTTTCCGATTGAATTGATGATGGTGATGTTGTGGAATTTTCGGGACTGTCGTCAATTTCTTCGTTGGGGGATTTATTTTCGTTCTCGGGAGCGACACTGTGAATTTGTCGTCCGTCGAGGAGGAGAGTGAAATCCCAGCATTGTGAGAGAACATTTTTATTGTCGAGTTCGGAAGAATTTGGTGGGGAATTTTTGATGAAACTGTTCTTACGCTCGGAACCAATGGCACCGAGGTTTGAATGCACTTCGTTTACTTCGTGAACGTTCATTACGTTTTCGGCAACTTTCAATACAAATGGACGATAACTGGACGATTCTAAGTTGAGGGTTTCTCTTAAATTGTTTGATTCTTGATTGTTGATTTCCATTTTTTGTTGCTCATCTTCCCAGCTTGTGCCATTTTCGTCCCATTTGTCCTGGATTAAATCTTGTGCGTTTGCCTTTGGCGATAGATCGTCGTCCTCACCGCCGAAGGTTTTGAGAGCGAGTTGCAGAGCTGTTAAATTTTCGTTCTCTGGAATTTTAACGGAATCGACGACCGTCGCTGTTGATACACTAACGGGAACATGAGGTTCCAATTTTTTCTCAGCGTCGACAATTTTATTCTTGCGTTGAATATTCTTGATCTTAACATTCTCCGTAGTTTCCTTCTTCTTCTTGGCTAAACTATCATTACTACATGGCTGTGGTGGAGTATTACTGGAATCGTATTTCAAGACAAATGTTTTTAACAATTTACCCGCAGTGATGTTTTTCTCGTAGCGTTCCAATATTTTTTGAATTGTAAACTTTGGCACATTGTGTATATTTCTTTTTGTTAATTCATTCACATTATTTGCCCAGCGTGTATTCGGTTCGAGAACTTCAAGAAAATAACCATATTTCACAGCAAAAATCACATACGGTTTCATTTCCCAACATTGAGTATTGGTATTATCAACAATTATTGGACTAATTCCATTTGTCACTGCTTTTAAAACACGTTTCTGATTAAATGTATGAGCATCGTCCAATTTTCTTAGATCAAAATCATAAATTCGTCCCTTTTTCATGAAATAATCATCAGTGCTGAAAATAAATTGAGCAGGATTATCTTCGTCGGCCAATTGAGCAATACTTCTTGCGAGATAAGTTTTTCCACTACCCGGAAGTCCGCGCACTATCACCATTATTTTAAAACCTCGTTGAATTGTTGATTTAATTCGACTTTGTGTGGCATTGAAACCGGCCTTGAATTTTTCAGGCGATGATGAGGGCGAAGCGGTGCTAATCATTTCGACCTGGGGGAATGTTGTTTTCGGTGAACTTTCAGTTGATTGTGACAAAAATTGACAAACGTTTGTCAATGTACTCTCGGGATTTGTTATTGTTTCATTGCTACTTTCCTTTTCAATTACCACATCGGCGTCGTCATCGGAACTAGCCTCGGGACCTCCAAAACGATATTGAACCTTTAAACCGCAAAGTGATTCAGTTTCTGTTTTGCGTCGTTCATCTGCTTTTAAATTGTCTCCTTGATTTAAAAATTGACGTGAACTACCAGGTCTATCACTGCCAGTTGTTGATGATGCTTCTTCTTTATTCATAGAAGAGGCGAAATTATCAAAGAAATTGTCAAAAAATGAATCAGCATCTTGGAAGTCTGAAAGTGGAGTATTTTCAGTACAATCCTGACCGTGTTTTCGCATTAATTCAAACCTTTTGAATTCATCTTTTTGCTTTTGTAATTCCTCGTCGTCAATATTTAAATACGTGAAATCAGTGTCGACTTCAAAAGCATCCTCCTCCGGACTTGAATTTCTGTTTGAATTACTGCTTGCCACCGCACCTTCCTCTTCTTTTTCAATATCTTCGTCAAAATTGGTAAAATTACTGCCACTCTCTTTGGAAGTGTTGATATTCGCCGATAAGCTAATCAAATATTCAATGGACGGTTGTACTGCAAAATAAAATATCAGATAATCAATTGCATTGTTTTATCGTCAGCAAATATATTACTAATTTTATCATATTAAAAATTTCAATTTAAAAAATTGATTTCCCGATCAAAACACCTTTTCTATTTAATTATTTCTAAACACTTTTAGAACTATTACTTTTTTTCTCATAGAAATTTTTTTTAATACTCTACACGGCTTACGTGTTAAAACTAAAAACGTACACGTTATTACATAAATAATGCGCAATAAATATTTTTCTTTTGCATATATAGTTAAAAATAAGACTTACATTTCCAGTTACAGTTTTGAACAACTGATAAAATAACGTCTGGTTCTAAAATAGAATCAAACATTTCACGAACTTGATTGAGTACTCGCTCTTGATATTCGGCAGCATTTTTTCTACTTTTATTTGATCGTTTAGTTGATTTTTCAGCGGGTAAATCACGTTTTGCAGACATTGTCGATGAATATTAAAAAATATCAATTCTTCTGAAAGATAAGATAAACATAAAATGAAAATTAATCTAGATAATAATATTTAGACAGGTGAAATCGTTTTTTTTTCTTTTTCAATTTAAAATTATTCATTCTTATTGAAATTCTTAAAATTGAATTTACTTTCTTTTAAAATAAAATCGTTTTTCAAAATAATAACGAATTATTCACAGTTAAGTTTAAATTTTTGTTATAAACTTTTTTTCCACTAAAAATTAATTTAAACTGGAGATCGAAAGTTAGAATTGTAAATTGATTTTCCTCTATAATAAGAATATGTCATACTTCTAAATTATTGATAATGGTAAATTGTTTTATAAAAGACTGATGACTCCAACACGAAATAGAAAAATTCCTTTTGTTTTGTCCGGGCCACGTCATTCAACCGAATAATTCGCGCATGAATAAAGAAAGAAAAAAAAAGTGGAAACAAGTTTCACGTTTGACCGGCAAAAGAAAGGAATACAGTCTCTAAAAAAATATTTCAAATGGAGATTTTTTTTCTAGAAAGGAAAATATAAGAAAAAAATGACAAAAACTCAAAACGTAATAGAACTTTAGCCTTGAAAACTTGAATTTTAATTCAGAAAAATAATTTAAAACATAAAAAAGTATACTCACCCTGAGCAATTAACTTGACCTTTTTATTGACTGCTAGGATTATTGATAATGAATTCATAGAAAGGAGATAAGCATGAAGTATTTAAACAATTCTTGATTCCAGAAGAGATGCAGAATAGATCAAATCGATCAAATTTTCACTTTTAAAACAAATATACAGTTTCTTTATTTTCAAAAGATTGAGTCTTGAGAGTCAAAAATTTAAATTGTTATTACATTCGATACTGAGCCATCCTAGTGTAGAGGATTCATTTATATTTTATGAAAATAACAATAATTAAATTGTAATGCTCATCTTTTTACTCACAAAGCAAAGTAGCTTCCATGTATGATTCATTTTTTATCTCACGCACATCACGCTACCAAACACATTTTCTTTTTCCATTAGAGAATGATTTCAAAATACTGACCATACCGGGGACATTTAATTTTACTTAATAATTCATAATTGTTTATTATGTTTATTGTTAGTGTTTATATAGTTATGGATGTTTGACAAGACACTTTTAACAACGTAGTTATTATTTTGATTTTACAATTAGAAGAAATAAAAAAAAATGTTAAGATCGTTTATTGGAAATATTATTCTTTAGTAAAAATTCTGGATAATGTGAAAAGAATTGAAAAAAACTACAACATTTCTGTATAATAATTATAAAATTTTCAAGTTCACACATTTTTAGGTTAGTTTAATTGAACGAACACTGACACGAATCGTTTATGAATGTGTGAGTAGCGATTGCAGCGCTGCGTGGCGATTTTAAAAGCTAAAAAAGTTTACATATACATATTTTCTAACCGCACCTTAATAGTATTTTAAAATAGATTTATTAATATTATTTTAGTCTCCTCTCTCAATCTAATTATCAATTTTAATTAATAATTTTTTATTTAATCTTAATTGAATTTGTTTAGATAATACCTAGATATAAAGATGTAATTTAAATTTTTATTTTTTTATGTTGGCTAAACTGTAAAGGTTAAAATAATGTTGGGTTGGTATCACTTCTCATCACGAGTATTCCGCGCAATTCTGCGAATTAAGTTTTAACGGTTTTAAATAACTTGAGCAAAATTCGTCTACACCTTTTAGTATTTAATTAAGTTTTAGTGTTTAATTAACAAATAGTGTTAATAATTTTGTATTTTTCTTGAAGCGTTTATTGATTTTGTCAATTGGTACAAAGAATCAAAGTGAAATTCAGTGCTTTTTTCAAGTTTTTCCCTTCATAGAATTCAACACTTTTTGGACGATCTCAAAAGGAAAAAAGGAAAACGAAAATCATTTTGGATTTACGGAAATTGGTAATTTACTTCTAGTACTTCTAATCATCAATTGGTAAGTCCATATAATTTTGTAATTGTTCTTTTTGTTTTGATATTTGCATCGAAAATTTGATACAAAAAGGGTAAAAATACAAGAAAACTACATACATTAATGTATATAATCACAATCTTTTGATTTATTGTAATTACACTGTTAAAAGTCAATATACAAAAGAGTTGTATAATTATGAGTAAAATAAGATCTGCTTTCTTTTAATATAATAATCAAATTCCGACAATTCAATTTAAATCTGATTTTTCGATTGTTAAGTCGGTAACTTTGTTGTGTCAGTAATTAAACTGTACAAATTTAATTGATCGATAAAGAGCTAAATTATTATTTTGCTGTACAAACTGGAGGCACTAACTACATTTTTATAGACTCTTTAAAAACTTATTTCGAAAATTTTTCGTGTACGTACATTTTGCGTTAATAAAAAAAAAGACGCGTATAACATATTATAGACGATTGTGCGTAAATGATAAAATGTACATGTTATCTCGTTATAAAAATATAAATCGACGATAGTATGAAAAACTAAAATTAAATTTGAACACACTACAATAATAAGTTTTTTTTGTTTTGGACGGCCTTCTAGACATTATAATAGTTGAAGGAGCTATTAGAATATGAAGATCATTAATTGACAATAATTTGTACTATTTAAAAAACTTTCAAGATCGTGGATCTTTCTTAAAAAACTACTTTGTTTCCTTAAATTTAATGGCGAGTTTATGTAAACAATTTTTGTAAAGAAGCTCTTTTTAACGAAGTACTATAGTAAGCTCCTTTTTTTCAATAGCTCCTTTAACGTAATTTAAATTTATTATTATTAATTCAGTTTGGACGGACATTTTTATTTCAAAATATTCTTTTGGTACCTTAAAAGTATATCTTAAGTTACATTTGATCATTAATCAAATAACTTGTTAAGTTTTTAAAATAAAAACTTGTCGCAATACTAAATAGAAAAACTAACATAGTTGAGTTATTTTAACTCAATTATATAAAATACAAATAATTATAAAAAACCATTAGCTTTGGTTTGTTTATGTGCAATTATTAAAATTTAACAAACAGTATTCCAAAAAGAAATTGAGTCCTTATAAATAACTCTTGACTCCTTTACATAAATTTATAAATGACGTGGATTTGTATAAAAAACGATCGTAAACTATTTTTTTTAAGCGCAATAATGAGAAGATCTTAGAATATTACAATTTATCTCGACGTAATTAGTGACTTATTGTCTTGGACGGTATCAGATAAAATGACTTTCTCTGTTTAAGTCTATTATCAAAAATCTAAAAATTCAATTCTCCCTTTTAGGAGCTATGAATGTTATAATTGTTATATTCACAAAAAACATGAATATATAAAATATATTTAAAAAAAATTAAAAATCCAAATATTAAGGCACAGTTTGACCATTTTTACGGACAAGGCTTTTTCCTCGGTAGAATAATATTTATAATTTAACAACAAAATAATCAAATTATTTCTTTTTCGTAATTTCTTTTTACTAAGGCATGAATGGTTGGAAGATAAAATCAAATTATATTTCCATTATTAATTAATTGCATTATGGAAAAATATATAATACATATTTTACTATGTATATTTTCTCTTTCCTTCTTTTATAATCTCTTGTGATTATAATAATCATTACAATAATCGTATATATTTAATAAAATTAAAAATTTTAATATTATTCAAGTCTTCATTATTCAATTTAACATAATATAATTTTAGAAAAATTATAACAGGCCATAGAAGCCTTTTGAAGGCTTTTTTTCTAAAAAATTTTTTTTTGGGAAAAAGAGATTCTTTTGCTTTGAAAATGTCGAATTATTTCCATTCTTTTTGTTATAGTCTTTTTATGTTGTAATGATTTTTATCAATTAACGATTTTTTTTTAATTCGCGTGGTCTTACTTTTTTTATGCTTATAAATATTGCAGGTTTCGTGTCTTGCAAAATTTAATATTACAGTCTCCTATAAAATTTGGGAATTGTGATTTTAACTTACGCTAAATTCTTGCGTTCGGAAATACCTCGTTAGAATGACAACGAGAGCAGAGCATAAAGTGAAGAAACTCGGTGATGTTATTATTGTCGCAATATTGTAAATTGGACAGTATGGACATTGTGAACTACCGCAAACTTCGCAAATATTGAGAAGATAGGTAGGCAGTGAATCGAACATTGTCTCGTTGAAACGTTCTGAAAAATTTAATTCAAATTATTTTTAAATGTTCTCTTTATAATTTTTGCATTTTTAATTATTATTTTATTTTATTTAAAACTTGAAGCATATCTACCTATAAAAAAATTGGTAATTGTGTCGAACTTCCCTCAATTAATGACAAAAATTTTAATGAAATTCTTTTAAAGATCCAATTATTTTTAATAAAATTATAGGAAATTTCAATTATTTTATATTTTAAAACTATTATATTATACATTTTAACAATTTTGAATTAAAATTCTTAGAAAATTCAATTATTTTCTATAATTTTAGTATAATTATTAAAAATATCCAGTTATTCTGTGAATTTTTAACTAGAAATCTTCAAAAATTCATTAAAATTAAAAAATTCAATTATTTTCAAAAATTTGAATATAATTTAGAAAAAATCAATTAGTTTTCAAATTTTTAACTCAAATTTGTGAATAATTCAATTATTTTCTATAATTTTAATATAATTGTTTGAAATATTCCATTATTTTGTGAATTTTGAACTAAAATTCTTTGAAAATTCAATTATTTTCGTCAAATTTCATATATTTTAAAGAATTCATATATTTAAACAATTTTAAATTAAAATTCTTAGAAAATTCAATTATTCTGTGAATTTTGAACTAAAATTCTTCATAAATTCAATAAAACTAGACAATTCAATTATTTGCAAAAATTTTAATATAATTTTTAAAAAAATTCAATTATTTTCCATTATTTTAATATAATTATTTGAAATATTCAATTATTTTGTGAATTTTTAAGTAAAATTTTTTGAAAATTCAATTATTTTCCTTAATTTTTATATATTTTGAAGTATTCAATTATTATTTTAATAAATTTTCAATTAAAATTCTTAGAAATTCAATTATTTGCAAAGATTTTACCTAATGTATTTAAAAAAAATTCAATTTGTTTTCGAATTTTTAACTAAAATTTAAGGACAATTCAATTATTTTCTGTAAATGTAGTGTAATTATGTAAAATATTCAATTATTAAATTAAAATTCTTTAAAAAATCAATTTTTGTTTAAATTTCAAATGAAATTATTTAAAAAATTTTATTATTTTCAATAAAATTTTATAAAATTTCAATAAATTAATAATAATTCTTTAATAATTTTTTTTTTAAATTCAAATCAATTTCAAATCTTTAAGCAATTTAATTAAAATTTTTTAGAAACGTAATTTTATCAGAATTATAAATAAAATTCTTTAAAACTTAAATAATTTTTGGAGTCAATATTTAATTATTATTAATTTCTTCACAACAATTAAAATTTTTCAAAAATTTTAGTTTAAAACCTTTTGAAATTTAACTATTTTTGAAAATTTACAATATTTTTTAATTGAGTTAATTAAAATTAATAACTTTAGGAAAATTATTCTAGAACTTAAATTATTTAAAGTAAATTTAATTATTTATGAAAATAAGAAAAAAATATCTTATTTTTTAAAAATTCATTATGATTCAAAATTTTTTACAGAAAATAGAATTCAAAGAGAATTTAAAGTTTTTATTTATTTTAACACCAGAAACTAGAAGTTTTGTAGTAATTCTATAATTTTGTTATTTTTCCAGTACTTTTGATAAAACTTCCTAACTTTTCTCTGAATTCCCTAATTTCCCTGATCGCAACCATGATAATATTGAAATATTATATTTTTTTTATACATACCAGGCGCATAATAATCGTAGACTCTAATCGGAAGATATCGAGACATATTCGCAACTGGGAACCATCTTTCCAATGTGAATTCAACACAAGTTTCTTCCTCATCGAGATAATCAAAGTAGAATAAAAGTTTTTGGTCCAGGAATCTCGCTCTCTGCAAATTTCTAATATCTCCCGTTCGTACGTATCTATCGAGATTTTGCTGTTGAATCATATAACCAGTTGGAACAGCAACGTCCAAAACTGCCATTCCCGATCGAATTGATTCATTTATATTTATCCATCTAAAATATTGGGGAAAATTTCGTTATTTGTTAGTCTTCAACAAAATAATAAATAATAAATAGTAAATAGTGATTTCACTATTTACTATTTATTATTTTGTAGTAAAATAAAATATAATTGTAAATAAATACTAAAAAGTACAAAAATACTAAAAAGGATAGCAAGCATTACCTTTGGCAACTGATGTAACTAATGTGAGACTGATTTCTTCCATGGAAATTGGCTCTTGTACGTAAATCGAAAGCCTTAACTGGAGGCTGTGTCTGATATCGGACATTATCAACATTATATTGAACAGTCATCTGCAAAATTGCGTAACCCGCTCCTTGTGCTTGCACTTTAACAGTTCCCCAAGCTTCCGGAATCTAAAATTATTTTTTTATTTAACATTTATATGATTGATTTTCGCTTTCAAGACTTGAATGAAAATTCTATTTTGTTCTCAAGAAGAATAAATACGAATATTCTAAATAATAATTATAAAAAATGATTATCGAATTATATGTATTTAAATAATTAAAATATTCAAACAATTACCTCAACTGACTGGAGAGTTGCTAGATTTTTACTGTTAACGTGTAGAGTTTTAGTGATGCCCGGCAAAGATGTTGCCTCGATGGTGACTGTCAATTGTGTGACTTCTCTCAATCTTTGAGTTTGTGTGTAGTACATTAAAGCTTTCATTGCCCAGGCAGTGTCCCTCGTCGATGCCCAACCTCCGTCCGTTAATCTCTGAGAATTTAACCATCTGACAATTGGCTGTATAAAGAAAATCTGTTGCTTAGCTGTGTACAATAACAATGCATAGGCCGTTGTTTCAATATTCTCCGAATCGTATTTATAAGGCAAACGTGGCAGTAAAAATGGTTTTTGATTTTCAATTTTCGTCGGTGGCTGCGGAACAGCTTCTCTACCCCAATACTTATACTCTCCTTCGTTTCTCGAATGTCTGTTTAAAATTTCAAAAGCCTCGTCATAATTACTCGAACCCTTCTCCTTGAGTGCATAGGCGACAATTGCGATTTCATAAGGTTGTCCAAATTCTCTCAAATAGGACATTTTTGTTTCCAACCATCTCGCGGCATTATCGGCTGCCAATGCGACTCTAGTTCCTAATCCACTGGATAAATCTTTAACTGAAGATAAAGTGATTAGAACGTGTGCAGTGAGGGAGATATTTCTGAAACGATAAAATCCGTATTCGTCAATGTAAGTCGTGTTCATTTTTCTATCAGGTAGCCAAGTGACTTCGTAGAACGAGCCCTCCTCTGTTTGATGTTGCAAAAGCCAGAGCACTGATTTCGCGACCATATCGGGATCGATGTAAATATAATTTTCATACTCGTAATTACTGGCAACTTCTTGAAAGACTTGAATAGTGTAGGCAGTGAGCCATACGCTTGGTGACGATTGATTCCAATCGCTACGAAACAGACTGAACGAGCCATCAGGATTCATGAAGGAAATTTGCTTCTGATACATAATATTCATGTAGTGGAAACTCTCCTTCTCTTGGGTGCGATTTCTCAAATTAACAGCTCGCATATGAAGCGTCGTGAACAAATGAGCGGCGAAATTGAAAATATTCTGCTCCCCACAATCCATTGGTAAAGTCAATAAACTCGTGGCATTAACTGGTATCGTTGGGAAAATAGGACCAACAACATCGCCAACAATACTGATTCTCGCCTTATTAGAACTGTAAACATAGTAACGATCTTCCGAATACGGAATAAGTGGTGTCTCCGTAATATTAACGTGCATATATTGAAAAGCATAAGCTCTGTTACTGAGATCCAAAAGAACGGACTCGTGACGAAATTGTGGAATACCATCGGCCTCAACGTGCACAGTTCGAGTTACGGAATCACGACCAATAAGTGCATTCGCATAAATATGAACCGTAATATCCCCAAGTCTCGTGGGAACAATCGGTAGATAAACAATCGCAACATCTTGTTTCTTAATCCAAACGAAGAATTGATGTTCTCCAAACGAAGTTCGTGGATTATACGACTTAACAAATCCATTTTCTTCCACGTGGACAAATTTAAAATCATTCGAACCACTCAGACCAATAGTTGCCTCGATATTATTCAGTAAATAATTGAAAACCGACACTCGAATACCAATTTGTTCTCCCTGTTTGATTTGCGTTGGCATTTCGACGTTAATAAAGAATGGCAAAATTCCCATATAGTCAATGGCTCTTGGTAGCATTCCAAAACCAACGCTGGGACTTATACTGAAGGCTGTGATCATCCAGTGAACGGGACGACGAGGAACGTCGATGTTGAAAATATAACGACCATGAGGTCCAATGTTGACGTCCTTCCAGAGCCACATGTTCTCATATTGACGTTGAATACGATTGAAACGATATTTTCTGAATTCGGAAATATCTGTTATGTTCGTGTGAAAACATCGTGCTTCGTCTGTACCGTCTTCGCAGTCGAATACACCGTCGCATTTCTTTTCCAAACGATAGCAACGTCCGTTTAAGCATTCACCGAAACCGAGTGTTCGATTGCAGACTTCGGGTTTACGATAAATTATTGCGTCCGTGAAGACGACGAGTCCTTGATATTCAAAAGTTCGATTCACATCGATTCCGAAACTTGATGAGGGGAAATAAACCAATTCATCTGGATCGCCATCATGGAATAACCAGGTGTGACTGTGTGTACCTGGAAATTATTATATATAATAATCGTCGTGATTCCAGATTTCCGGATCTCTGTCCACACTTGAAGTTAGTTATAGTTATTCTTTTGTTTTTTATACGTTTTGATAGAAAATAGAAATATACATATACATATACATACATACATTATAATAATCGTAAGTTTCCTTTCCGTTAGCAAATTATCTGCATTCATTTGTTTGTTTTGAAAATTTAATTTTGTGGGTTAAGTATTGGCATTTTTTATATATTTTTTAATGTCAAACTTTTTAATGTGGAAAATACTTTACTTATTAAATTGTCTCGACTCTTTGGTAAAAAATCTAAAGTTATCGAAAATTATCAAAAATTCAAAAATCCGAATTTCTTAAAATTTAACATTCTTTCCTCTCTTTTATAAGATTTAGCTTCATTATTTTTGTGCTTTTGAAAAAAACTTTACTTATTAAATTGTCTCGACTCTTTGGTAACAAATCTAAAATTATCGAAAATTATCAAAAATTCAAAAATCCGAATTTTTTAAAATTCAACATTTTTTCCTCTCTTTTATAGGATTTAGCTTCATTATTTTTGTGCTTTTGGAAAATACTTTACATATTCAATAGTCTCGACTCTTTGGTAACAAATCTAAAATTATCGAAAATTATCAAAAATTCAAAAATCTGATTTTCTTAAAATTCAATATTTTTTCTTCTCTTTTACGGGATTTAGCTTCATTATTTTTGTGCTTTTGGAAAATACTTTACTTATTAAATTGTCTCGAATCTTTAGTAAAAAATCTAAAATTATCAAAAATTCGAAAAAATTCAAAAATCCGATTTTCTTAAAATTCAACATTTTTTTTTCTCTTTTATGGGATTTAGCTTTATTATTTTTGTGCTTTTGGAAAATACTTTACTTATTAAATTGTCTCGACTCTTTGGTAAAAAATCTAAAATTATCAAAAATTCGAAAAAATTCAAAAATCCGATTTTCTTAAAATTCAACATTTTTTCTTCTCTTTTATGGGATTTAGCTTCATTTTTTTTGTGCTTTTGGAAAATACTTTACTTATTTAATAGTTTTGACTCTTTGGTAAAAAATCTAAAATTATCAAAAATTCGAAAAAATTCAAAAATCCAAATTTCTTAAAATTCAACATTTTTTCTTCTCTTTTATGGGATTTAGCTTCATTATTTTGGTGCTTTTAGAAAATACTTTACTTATTAAATTGTCTCGACTCTTTGGTAAAAAATCTAAAATTATCGAAAATTATCAAAAATTCAAAAATCCGAATTTCTTAAAATTCAACATTTTTTCTTCTCTTTTATGGGATTTAGCTTCATTATTTTTGTGCTTTTGTAAAATACTTTACTTATTAAATTGTCTCGAATCATTGGTAAAAAATCTAAAATTATCGAAAATTATCAAAAATTCGAAAAACCGAATTTCTTAAAATTCAACATTTTTTCTTCTTTTTTAAGGCATTTAGCTTCATTATTTTTGTGCTCTTTAGAAATACTTTACTTATTTAATAGTCTCCACCCTTTGGTAAAAAATCAAAAATTATTAAAAATTATCAAAAATTCGAAAAATCGAATTTCTTAAAATTCAACATCTTTTCTTCTTTTTTAAGGCATTTAGCTTCATTATTTTTGTGCTTTTGGAAAATACTTTACTTATTAAATTGTCTTCACCCTTTGGTAAAAAATCAAAAATTATTAAAAATTATCAAAAATCCGAAAAATCGAATTGCTTAAAATTCAACATTTTTTTTTGTCTTTTATGCCATTCAGCTTTATTATTATTTGAATTTTTATTCAAGAGAAAAAATGGAAAACTGAAAAAATTTAGAATTTTTTAAAAATTACAGGCCTTTTCCATGATTTCCCTGATTTCCAGAAGCCTCTTAAAAATTCCATACCATTTTCATGATTTTCCAGATTCTGTAGGAACCCTGCTTTTGTCTGACTTTCTTCTAAATTATCGAATTCAGTGATTTCTGGGGTGAATTTGGTTAAGTTGTAAAATGATTAATTTCTATTTGAATTCGTTTTTTTTTAATGTAGAAAATCTGATGTTAATTTAATTCTTTTTTCGTTATGCACGGCAAAAAATATTTAGCTGGATGAACTACAGATTTCACTTTAGTAGCGAAATTATTCAGTGCTTCAATTAATACTTTCGTTATTCTAGAGAAACTTATCGCTATTTCAAGTAAAACTTTTTTCATTGTGTAATAATTATTATTTCTTTGAAAAGTATTTAATTTAAAATGGCTTTATAAAATAAGCAATGCAAAAGATGATCCAGATACTAATTGTAATTGTTCTAGCCATAGTTTAAGTCTAGTAATGTAAATTCTATTTAAATTGAGACCATTGAGTGAAATTATTTGAATTTTAGTTAGTTAAATCTCTTTGTTAGGTTATAATAATTATTTCTTTAAAATTTTTTAAATTGTTTAAAATAATAGCAGCCCCATACAACATTCCCGCGCGCTTGCGCGCGGATAGTTTGGCTAGTAATTGAATATTCTCATTAACACTTCGAACTATTCGAAAAATGTTAATTTTGCTATAGAAAATTTATTTTCATTCTCATAAAAAATGAGAAGGTGATGTTTTATTAAATATTCGCAAATTATTGCATGTGTGACGCTCCGTGACGAAATTTCCACTTGTTTGAAGATTTTTCAATTCGTTACTTACGAAAATTCGTTTCAATTCAATTAAACTAATTTTTCTTTCGGAAATATAATTCAATTCAATACAAATTCAATTCAATTATCTTCAAAAAATTTAAAAAAAACATATTTTCAAATATACCTATTTTTAAAAGAATTTCTCAATTAAATTATTTAAAATATTAACAATTTTGTTAAATATATATATATTTAAATACTTATTGTTTACATTTCCACGGAAATTAAAATTTTCAATAAATTTCAATTTCAAACCTTTTGAAATTTAATTATTTCTAGAAATTGATACCGTAACTTCACCAAAATTCAATTATTTTCTAGAATTTTCAACTAAAATTGTTTATTAAATAAATTAGTTTTGATTATTGAGAAAATTCTTTCAGAAATTAATTAATCAAAAGAATGTTACTTAAAACATTTCAAAAAATCAATTGTTTGCAATTTAATTTTATTTATTTAGTTAAAAAATTAATTATTCGAAAAATGTTCAATTAAATAATTCAAAAATTTAGTTAATTTAAAAAAACTTGAATGGAAAGTTCTATAATCTACTTCTTGAAAATTTTTAATTTAAATTATTCAAAATTTAAGTTTTGAAAAATTTCGATTGGAAAACATTTTGAAATTTAATTATTTAAAAAAATTTCTATTAATAAACCCTCCAAATTATTGTTTAGAATTTTTAACTAAAATTTTTCTCTAAATCAAACTGTTTTAATTAATTTGAAAAAATTCTTTAAGAATTCAATTATTCAAAAGACAAAGTTTATTTTAAATACTTCTAAAAATCAATGGTTTGCAATTAAATTTTATTTATTCATTTATTTAAGAAATTTCAATTATTTGAGAATTTTTTCTATTAAATTAAAAATTCAATTAAATATACAGTAAGAAAAGCTATCCGTCAGTCATAGGAAAGTATGGGAATCGCATAAGTCTGTCTCACTCCCACTCATGGGACATGACTGACGTGGTAGGTTTTCGTACCATATATTCAAAAATTCAATTAAATTCAATAAAAACTGAATAAAAAGCTCTAAAATCTTACTTTTTGAAAATTTTAAATGAAAATTATTCCAAAAAGTTTTCAACAATTTCAAATTGAAACATTTTTTTAATTTAATTATTTCTTTAAATTGCTACCAGAATTTCACCAAAATTAAACTGTTTTCTAGAATTTTTACTTAAATTCTTTTTTAAATCAATTACTTTTAATTATTTTGAGAAACTTGTTTCTCAAAAAAAAAAAAATGTTTAAAAAAAATATAATAAAAAATGTTTAAAATCTTACTTTTTGAAAACTTTTACTTAAAATTATTCAAAATTTCAATTTTCAAGAATTTTAATTTGAAATTATTATGAAATTTAATTATTTCAGAAAATTTCTATATATTTCTAACTCTTCCAAATTATTCTCTAGAGCTTTTAACTGACATTTTCCTTTAAATGTATTATTTTTAATAATTTTCAAAAATTTTCAAAAAAGAAAAATTCTTCGAAAATTTAACTATTTAAATACAAAAATTCAATTTTTTTTATTGAAATTGCAACTGTAACTCTTCATAAAACTAAACAGAAAATTTGTAAAAAACACAAAAAATCAGAATTTCTGTATCATTTTCTAGAATCAATTGTTTACAATGAAATTAATAAAATTTCGAATATTCGAAAATTATTCATTTAAATTTTTTAAAAATTTAATTATTTCATAAAGTTTTTACTGATAATTCTTTTAAATTAAATGAATATTTGAATATTTAGCCAATTTCATAAAAATTGAAATGAAAATTTTTCAAAATCTTTCTTCTTTGAAAACTTTTAATTAAAATTATTCAAAATTTAAATTTTCGCAAATTTCAATATAAAAACTTTTGAAATATAATTATTTTGAAAATTTTCTACTAATAACTCTTTCAATATTCAATTAATTTCTGGAATTATTAATTAATAATAATTTTTAATATTTTCAAAGATCATTCAAAAACCAGAATATTTGTATCACTTCTAGAAATTTGATATTTTTGAACTACTTCGGATAAAATTCCCTAATTTGTCCGACTTGTGACAACTCAGTTGTTGTCAAAATTCACAAAAATCTAAAAAAAAGTCCAATTTTGCTGAAAAAAAAGTTCAAAAAGTCGAGTCGAAAAAATCTTACCACCCGAGGCCTGTTAATAAAACAAGAACAAAAATCAATATTTTTTGTCAATTTAGTGGAAATTTTTAAGAACTAAGGTACTTTTTGTCACCGAGCGTCACACGTTAAAATATTTAAATATATTCAAATACTCACCATTGCTTTCTTCATCAAAATGAGCCATTTTTGAAATAACATTCGCGTAAGTTAATTCATTTCCAGCTTGCATTGTGAAAAATGATCTATCAATTCCCGAAAGACCAACATAAGCACCAGGTTCTCCATAAATAGCAACCTCAACATTTTCTCCAGTTCTTGCCTTTCTGTTATTAATCAAAACAGTGAAATTGTTTCGTGAAATTCCATTAACCGGGAACGTTAGAGAATCAGCAATCACTTCACCATAGCGGCCAACATAGTAGACAACAGCCGTAGCCACTGGTGCCATTTCAGGACTCAATGGCACAGCAAATGTTCTAATATTATGTTGCATATCGTCCTGTCCACTCAAGAGAATTAACCCCTTCGACATAATAATATAATTAAACGCATCAATATGGAAATTTGTCTGCACATGCAATACAAGATATTCTCCCACTTTTGGCTTCTGTGTGGACGTTGAAACTTTAATGTTCTTATGATTCGGCGATTCATGAGCCAAAAGAATGAGTTCCGCTGTCGCTGAATGTCCCTCGCCGTCTATCAGAGTTGCATAAACTTTCATTGAAGTCACTTCGTTGAGAACTTGTTGTGCTCGTTGTGGATTATCATTTACTCCAAGTTCTTTGGCGAGATCCATTTTTAAAAACCATATGGCATTATTTTCGGCTGTTGGTTGTATTGTTCTACTGTCCAAATTCCTTCGACCCGATCGCATTTCGACGTCTGCACGAATGTCCAATCTGGCTCCCCAAAGTTGACTCGGTCTCAATGGCGAGCCATCGTGAAATGATGAGATGAGATTTAGAGGAAATGGCATCGCGGGTTTGAATACTTGTGGCGAATCACCGGCGAAGTGAATTTTTATTGTTGAATTGTAAATTCGTGCTTTCGAATAACCGACTATTACTTCTTCGAGAAATTTCTCTCCAACAGTTGCGGTTATTAGAATTTCCATCCCTTCTGTACTCGAACCGTATGAAATTAATTCTCTCAAAGGATATTGAAATCTGAAAAATTGCAAATAATGGGAATTAAAATTTTTGTAAACAAAATCCTTCGAACAAATTTAAACAAATTCGAACAAAATCAGCCTTCACATTTTTTCATCTACTAAAACCTACTAATTAATACTTTTTTTTAGATTTGTGAAACTAAAATCTACTTTTTTCTATGTTTGAGAATTTGCACTACTTTAAATTCGCTAATAATTGGAATAAAAGAAATATTCTCAAAAATTTTAATAAAATTCTCTCAATCAATTCAATTATTTTCAATATCTATTATTTTAATAGAAACTAAATTATTTAAAACTCAATTTTCAAAAAAAATTTCGAAAAAATCAATTATTTAAAAAAGATTTAATAAAGTTCTTCACAAAAAATAAATAAATAAACTGGTAATTTAATTCTAATAAGAGAAAAATCTTCAAAAACGGAAATTAAAATTTTTTAAAAAATCTACTTTTTTTGGATTTTTTATTAAAATTTGTGAGCAATTAAGTGTTTTCTTATTTTTTGTAATTAAATTTCTTTATAAAAATTTTATTATTTTTTAATATTTTCCAAATCTTCCAGTAAAAAATCCAATTATTTCTGAAAATTTTACACAAAATTTCAATTATAAATAATTAAAAAATATAGTGTCTTTCAAAAATGATTTAAAAATAATTTTCAAAAACTATTTTTATAAATTTTTTTTATCATAATTATTTAGAAATCAATTATTTTTAGTACTTTTAATTACTTATATTTAATAATTCACATTAAAAATTTTTAAATAGACTCATCTTAGTTCTCAAGAACTAAGATATTGAAAAATGTTAATTTCAATTTTTATGAAATTGGCTAAATATTCAAATATTTATTTAATTTGAAAGAATAATTATTATTATTTCTCAAATATTCAAAATATTCTTTAATTAAATTACAAACAATTGATTTTAAAAATACTGCAAAAATTTTGGTTCTTGTTGTTCTTTAGAATTTTTTTTCTATTCTTATGAAAAGTTACAGTTGCAATTTTAATAAAAAATTGAATTTTTGTATTTTTATAATCAAATTTTCGAAGAATTCATGGAAAATTATTAAAAATAATTGATTTGTAGAGAAGTTTAAAATTGCAGAAAATAATAAAATACCGCTAGCGTTATAGTTTTTAAATTGAAATCTTTAAAAATTTTAATTGCTGTAAAAGTCTAATTAATTTTTAGATATTTATTTTAAGAAATCATGCATTTATTATTTTCCTAAAAAATTAATAAAGTTTTGAATAATTTCATTTAAAAATTCTAAAAAATAATTGAATTTTTGAAGAATTGCAATTGTAATTTTTAAATTAATTTATTATTTTTATAAAAAATTATTATAAAGTTTGGAATAATTTTATTTAAAAATTTTAAAAAATAATTGAACTTTAGAAGAATGTTTAGTAAATAATAATTTAATTTCAAAAGGTTTTACATTAAAATTATTATTTAAAATTTTTATTTCTATGTGGAAAAATAAATAATAATAAGGTATTTATTTAAATATTAATTTAACAAAAATTATTGCTGTTCTGAATAATTTAATTTAGAAATTCTGAAAAACTTCTGTTTTTGAAACATTGTAATCAAAATTTTTTGAAGTATGTAGTTGAATTCAACGAAAATAATATTTTTAAAAAATTGAAACAATTGGAAATTTTGTCAAATTTCTTTGACATCAATTTTATATTTGAATGAATTTTGTTTTTTTTTACTTTTAAAAAATAATCGTTCTTTTGAAGAATTCTAACTAAAAATCTGGATAGTAGTTGGAATTTTAGAAAAATTTAAAATTGAAGTTATTAGCAGGATAAGAAAAGAAGTTGACGAATTTTTTTTGGTTAAATTCGTAAAGGAAGTTTTGTTGTTGAAAAAATAACTCACCTATAGGTTCCATTGAAGAGTCGAAGAACAGGGACTCGTTGTCCTCTTTCGTCGTACATTTCACGTGATGTTTTGAACCAGGATGGATAATATTCGTCAAATTCCATATATCTCTCGCGAACATCTTGATATTGTGTAGTACTAGTCGTGTAGTATTTATTTAGATGTCGAATACTTGCCTTTAGGGTTAAATTCCCCCGTACCGGTGCACCGGAAGTATAATTCGCCTGAACTATACCATAAACATATGGATCAGTATCGAAAAAGAAGGCCGGCATCGTAACATTAACTTCAAATCGTGTCTGATAGTATTCCTCCACAGAGAAGACTTTTCTCTCCTCTTGACTTTGTGCGATAACTAAAATTGTCCAATTTCCATAAACGGGCTGATCGGATAATTGATAAGTTAGAGAAACTGTTCCTAAATTACTCTGTTTGCTGAGCCAGCGACGCATTTTTCGATTGAATGGATCCAATATGTGAATTTCAACAGGATCATTGAAAGTTTTTAATTCCGTGTTTATTGGTATTGTTCGAAAATGCACCGTTTGTCCTTGCATGTAAACTGGCTTGTCGGTTTGAATAAATATTGTCATTGATCTTTGGGAGAATACCAATTGTGTTTCGTTCAAAAATGCTTGTCCACCAGTTAAACTGTTGAACATTCCGGCAACGCGGAGACGATAATTTCCCACGACTGAACTCGCTGGTACTTGTAGAACTAAAGTTTCGGGAATTCCTTCTTTTACTTCGGAATGATCTTCTGCTACTTCGACACCATTTCTTTGAATTGACGCCTGCACCACTATTGGAAGAGCACTTTGAAGAACGTTCACTGCCACTCGATAAAGATGTCCGGGTCTCACCATTCGAGACGCTACTATGAAATAAGTTCTGAAAAAATAGAAATTACAAATTAGATATCATAAGCTAAAAATTACGAATTCAAAATTCTTATTCAAAAGTATTAAAAATACAATTAACGTATTATTTTTTTATTAATATTTCAATAAAATTTTTCCCGAGAATTCAATTATTTTCAAAAATTTAAATACATTTCTTCGCAAGAATTCAATTATTTTAATAAAAATAATAAAATTCTTCGCAGAAATTCAATTATTTTCAAAAATTTCAATACAATTCTTCGCAAAAATTCAATTATTTTTATAAATAATAAAATTCATGGCAGAAATTCAATTATTTTCAAAAATTTTAATACAATTTTTTTAATACAATTAACAATTACTTTTAAAAATTTTAAATAAAATTCTACATAAGAATTTAATTATTTTAATACAATTTTAATATTAAATTCGTCGAAAAAATTTGCAAGAATTAAATAATTGATATAAACAATAAAACAACAAGAAAATTCAATTATTTTCTAAAATTTTAATAAAATTCTTTTTAGAAATTCGATTATTTTTATAAATAATAAAACTCTTTGCAAAAATAAAATTATTTTCACAAATTTCAATACAATTTTTCGCAAAAATTGAATTATTATTTTTATACATTCTTCTTCACAAGAGTTCAATTATCTTCATTAAAAATGAAATCCATTACAGAAGTTCAATTATTTTCATAAATTTCAAAAAATTACTCACAAGAATAAAAAATAACTTTCATAAATAATAAAATTCTTCTGCGAAGTTCAAATATTTCCAGTACAATTTTAATAAAATTATTTGAAGAAATTCAATTACTTTAAAAAAATTTTGAAAAAAAATTCTATGTACTTAAGAATTTAATTCTTTTAAATACAATTTTAATGTTAAATTCGTAGAATAAATTTGGAAGTATTACATTATTGATATAAACAATAAAATTCTTCTCATGAATACAATGATTTTCATAAAAAATAAAAATCTTTAGGTGAATTAAATTATTTTTAATTTAATTTTTGAAAAATTTTTTCACAGGAATTTAATTATTGTAAAAAATTTTTTGAATTCATATAAAAAAATTCAATAATTTTCATCTATAGTTTTAATTAAATTTCTTAAAAGAATTTAATTATTTAGTAAAATTTTATTAAAATTCTTTCAAAAATTCGATTATTTTCATAAATAATAAAATTGTTTGCAGAAATATAATTATTTTCAATACAAATTCAATAAAATTTCTGTCAAGAATTTAATTATTTTTTTTATAAACTTTTATTAGGTAAATTCTTAGCAGAATTTCAATTATTTTCAAAAATTTTAATAAAATTGTATATAACGATTAAGTTGTTTTCAGTAAAATTTTAATAAAATTCTTTGCGAAAAATTTAATTATTTTTAATACAATTTTAAGAAAACTTTTTGGAAAGAATTCAATTATTTTTAATGAACTTTTATAAAATTCATCTCAGAATTTCAATTATTTTCAAAATTTTTTTATAAAATATTAATTAAATTCGTCGAGAAAATTTGCAAGAATTAAATTATTTTCATAAATAATGAAATTCTTTGCAGGAATACAATTATTTTCTATACAATTTTTATAAAATTTCTCGAAAGAATTCAATTATGTATTCTAAAAATTATTTTTAAATTCAATTATTATTTTTAATAAACTTATCAAATTCTTCCAAAAAATTCAATTATTTTTACAAATAATAAAATTTGTACGATTTAAATTCAGAATCAATTAAGATTTTAGTCGATAAAGTTTGTAAAATGGATGCCAAAATTTAAAAAAAAGGTGATAATCTGTGATCCTTGCGAAAAGAAATCGAAATTTTCTTCTTTTTAAAGAAACAGAAAGAAACTTTTTTTTTCACTCACGCTTCTTTAATAATAACATCTCCCAGTCCAGAACTTTTAAAACTTCCATATCCGATATTCGAGTCTTGTGTCAAAGGATTATTGTTATAACTAACTCCAGAACCTTGATCTCTATCTTGATTTGGTCTGTAATTATTGGGAGAATTTACACCGTAATCCGGACTTTCTGGTCTATATCCAAATGGTGGATTTTGATTTCTATCGTCGAATCTTCCCCATGGTTGTTGAGTTGATATATCGTTTCGATTAAATTGATCCTGATTCCAATCTGTATCGTACTGGGCTTTTCCAGTTGTTGATATTACTGCCAAAAACAGTAAGACCCACATTTTCCTGTTAAAAAAATCACAATTAAATTACTATTATTGAAATATTTAAAATTAAGTAAATAAAGAGCAAAATTTATAATAATTACAATAATTAAGTAATTTTTACTGCAATAATAATTATAGTAATGAGGTAACATTCATTTTAATTGCAATAAAAAATATTTAGAAAATATTCTTTCATAATATTCGAAAATAAACCTAAAGCAACGTTTTCCCTCACTGTAATTAATGAAATGACTCATTCATACGATCATTACATGAAAAAAAAAGTCTAAAGTAAATAGAAATGAAATTTTATTTAAATTTTCGAAAATTTAAATAAAATTTAAAAAAAATTTAAAGAATTAATTTACATCTGCCAATATCTTATTCTTATTTATCCAAAAGTTCTAAATATGACAAATTTTACCTAATCTGGAATAAATTGAGTCTTATTTTTTATAAGTTTACAAATTTCTCATTTTGTTAGCTTTTTTAAATATAATAAATAAGTCAAAAATAATTTTAGTTTTAAAGTTAAAAGAAAAGATTTTGAAAAATTTAATTTTTTCAACTATAAAGAAAAATAGAAAATAACAAAATTTAACTTCTAATTAAAAAAAACTAATTATGTATTGTTATTTGAAAGTGATCTCACTCGATAAATACCATGCCGTTGACGCCCTTAAGACATTTAATCAGATCTACCGCGCTGGGGGAATTTAATTCATTTATATCTATATTTTCATGAATGTAAAATTTACAAATTTTAACAAAATAAAATAGGGAAATTTGTAAATTAATTTTCTTTTAATTTTCTAATTGTTAATTAAAAAAATATTAATAGTAGAAGAGAAATGTTTGCGTCGCGATGAATGGTCAACGCCCAAAATATATCTGTATGCAAACGTTTTACCTACCTGCTTGCACGATGGCGTTTCTTCCTCTTTTATGTGTCACATATATCAGAATCGAAATTATTCACTTTACCCTGAGTAATTCACTTTTCCCTAGAATAATAATTTAATTTTTAAATTCAATAATATATTGCACTTTTGAAGCAACTTTGTTCATAATAAAAGAATTTTTCTTAACACTCAAACTTGTACTTAAATAGTTATTTTATGAGTAACTATACCATTACTATCCTATAGATGATGGTACTACTTACACCAATGTATGATGAATGTATGGTGTATTGCAACTGTATGCGTATACAAGGTGTACAATCATCTACTATACAAAACTCCCACATGCGCCTGCATACATTAAACATTACTGTACTCTATTATGTCTGTCCCCCTGTGACAAATATTTTTTCACGCATATTAAATTAGAGGGTTTTTTTTCTAATTCCCTCAATTTGAAATTTTGTAATTTTATATTCTTTCCAAAAGGGATTTTATAAAATTTCCCACGGTTCCACTTGTTTATTTCTTTCTACTTTAGAATTTCAAAGTTTGCTAAAAGTAAACTTTTTTGCAAATTTGTGTGTACGGCACTGACGTCACTTGCGTGTTGCGTATTTTTCGTATTTTTACAATAGCAAAGTGTTTTTAATTGTCACCACGTTGTTATGGTTGTAACATTTTTAAACAACAAGTTTTTTTGTTTATTTAAGAAAAAAGGATTGTTTATAAAATAATTATAAAAGATTCTGCAATTCAGTAAGTATTATAATGTGGTACTTGACGAATTTTTGACGTAGAGAATGCAAATTATACTTTTTAGGTTATATTTATGCCCGGTACTTTTGTATTGTTTGTATTTATTACCTGCGTAATGAATATATACTGTGATAAATGAATTAATCATTAATTAATTATAATTACTAATATATTATTATATTTTATAAATAATCGAGATATTCTGACCTCACATGAAGTAAGAGCCTTTCGATTTCAAATTGTTTTACAGCTCAAATTGTCATGTCAAAAGTTTGAAAATCATTGAAGAATTTTATTAAAATATTTGAGAATAATTAAATTCCTTCGAAGAATTTTGTTGTTTATGAAAATAATTGAATTTTTGCAAAGATTTTACTATTTAAAAAAATAATTCAATTGTTCCGAAGGATTTAAGAAAATTTTTGGAAAATAATTGAATATTTTTTCCTGAAATTTTATTGAAAATAATTGAATTCTCGCGAAGAATTATATTAAAATTTCTGAAAATATGAACAATAATAATTAATTATGTACTTAATAAGTGAATATTATTTACATTTCTGATGATTTATATTTTTCTAGTTGAAAATGACAGCGATTCAAAGAAATCGAATAAAAAAGGAATTGGCCCGTTTATCGGAACACCCACCAGAAGGAATCTCTTGCTATGCAAAAAATGATAAATTGGATAATTTAACTGCTGTTATCATTGGACCTAATGGCACACCCTACGAAGGTGGATTATTTCAATTAGATGTGAATATCTCCGAAAGATATCCATTTGAACCACCGAGTGTGAAATTCGTCACACCCGTTTATCATCCAAATATCGATACAACAGGTTTAATTTGTATGGATCTTTTGAAAATGCCTCCAAAGGGCGGTTGGAATCCAACAATATCTTTGGAAAATCTCCTAACGGCTGTACAACTCTTATTGGGAAATCCAAATCCAGATGATCCTCTGATGGCGGAAATTGCCGACGAATTAAAATACAATAAAGCGGAATTTGAACGAAAGGCAAGAATGTTTATGTTAAGTAATTCGAACAGTAAAAATTAATTATTAGTAAAATTAAATTAAGCTTACTATAAGTGGCGAAAACAGTTTTATATTTTTTTAAAGCGTTTTACAAATAATATAATATATAAATATGTTTGTTATTAATATTCTTATCTGCAGAGGCCATATTTTATTTCAGTGGGTTCACAATTTAATTTCGCTTATATTTATCTAAATTTAAAGCAAAAAATTTGCCAATAAACAATTTAATATAAATCTTTTTTTTATAATAGCATTCCAACTTGTAAACGAATTTATAATTTTTATCAATATTATTCTTATAAAGCATGAAAGTAATTCCTCTTGCGGGAATATTAAGCTTTCTTTTTCAATGTCGGATAAATTTAATAATTTCGGCTAAGTTTACTAAATTTAGCTAATTTTGCCAATTTCAGCTAATTTTACAAATTTCACCTAACTTTACAAATTTCAACTAATTTTTCCCATTAGTGAAAAGAATTTTCCGCTATCTTAACAATAAAATTTTGCACCAATTAACCTTTAATCGAAAGAAGTCAACAGTTTATCTTTTTCGAAAATAATTAACTTGAAGCAACAAAATGTGAACACACGATACGTATATTTATTTTCTTAAGCCTTCAATCTTATTCTATAGTTTTTATAATATAATATATATAAATGTGTCTAGTACACGAATAAAAAAGCTAAATTTATCACGAAATGCCCATCCGTATACTATTTTTTTTTCTTTCCTTTGTATAACAGATGTGTAAACAATTTTCAAATCGCCTCACGCCTAAATTAATAATTTGCTACAAAACAATAACAATGTTGTTCGAATTGAGCTACGAAATTATTCAACTATTTTATTTTTTCAATTATTATAATATTTATAATCCCATATAGCGATTTTGCTTCCTAGAAGAAAGTATTCTTTTTTTATTCGTGTCTAATTATTTTTTTTTTCAATTTCATTTATTAAAATAAAAATTTAATTTAATGAGAAAAATATTTTTTTTAAAAATAAAATATCACTTTTTTGGGAAATATTGATATGTTTTGATACTTTTTACATTCGGGTAAAAATGAGAACTTTTTGTGAGTGTAAAACGTTTTAAATATAATGAATATAGTTCAAATAAATATCGTGGCTCAATTTTTGAGAAACCAGAGGCACACATTTAAAGGCAGTGATTAGATAATTAGTACAATATAGACATAACATTATAGATGAAGATTCAATTACATTTTTTTTTGAGCTTTTTCTATTTATGATATAGTTATGATGAATTATCACAATGTCACGCTTTTAAAAAATTTTCACAAAAAGCACGATGATAAAGTGCGTAGCAGTATTCTTATTTTAATTATTTTTCTATATTTTATATAATAAATATTATCGAGACTCAATTTTTGAGCTCAATTTTCATATTGACGAAAATATATTTGTGTCACATGAAGTAAAATATAAAAAATTTGAATTATTGTTCTATTTGTTTTTAAATACAACAATTGACTGAAAATTGAGAAATAACTTCTCGGATATGAATATTTAATTCGTTTCTTGTTTTTTCGTTAGTTTTCATTATTTTATGACGGATATAATTTTAGGCTTCGCACTCATTAAAAATAATTATTAAAATGATACAAAATTTTGGTATAATTCAATTATTTTTAAATAATTTGAAATATAAAATTTATCTCAAAAAATTTGACAAATTTTCCGATTGTTTCAATTTTTTAAAATTATTTTCGTTAAATTCAACTATTTTCAAAAAAATTTAAGTACAATTATTAAAAAAAAATCATTTTTTTTAAGAATTTATGAATTAAATATATTCAAAACTTGAATAATTTTTGTTAAATATCTAATGCTTTCTTATAGAGGAAGGATTGTATTTTTATTTTTTTGCCACTGGAAACAAAATTTTAAACAATTTCAATGCAAAACCTTTTAAAATTTAATTATTTCTAAAAACTCTTCCAAAATTCGATTATTTTTTAGAATTTTCAAATAAAATTATTCAAAAGTCTAATAGATGTTTATAAAAATGAAAAAAATAATCTGAAAATTAAAACTGCTATTGTTCCAGAATTCAATTATTTTAAAAAAAAATTTTAATGAAATTATTCAAAACTTTAATAATTTTTTATAAAAATAAAAAAATAATCTAAAAATTAGTATAAAACTTTCAGAAAATAATGGAATTTTTTACTGTAAAATTTGGAAAATATTAAAAAATAATCCAATTTTTATAAAGAAATTTAATTACAAAAATACGAAAATATTTGATTTTTCACAAATTTTGTAGATAAGTCCAAAAAATTATTTTTTTTTTAAATTTTAATTTACGTTTTTTAAAGAAAATTTAATTTCATAAAAAAAATTGTGATTTTTTTTATAGAAAAAAATATTTTTATGTAAATTTTTGAAAATAATTGAATTTAAAAATTTTTTTTGACAATTTCAATGATTTTAATTTAAAAATCTTTCGAAATTTAATTATTTCAAAAAAAAAATTACCTATTGTAATGCTTCTAATAGTCAATTATTTTCTAAAAGTTAAGTTAAGTTTTACGATAATTCAATTATTTAAATATAGGTAATAATAAATAATTCGTAAAATAATTGATTATTTCTAGAAATTGCAATTGTACCTCTATTTATATTTTTAAAATTTTTAAGATGAGAAAGTAAATTATTTTTCAAAAAAGTTGTTAAAAAACGTTAGATGAAATAAATTACTTTGGAAATTAATTAATGTATTTTAATTTTAGTCAATTGTAGTTTTTTATTAGCAGGTAAAATTTTAATCGTTTGAAATGTGAATCGACAAAGATTAAATTATATTAATTTGAATTAATAAAGTTAAATTTAGTGATAAAATTAATATATTTATATAAAACGGAAAATTTTAAGGTGAATTGGTGATTCCTGAATTTATAATTATTATTTTGAGGAAAAGGAATATTAATTTTTTTATTTCAACTGTTAGCAGATTTTAAGTAGTGATTATTTTCATTAGAAAAAAATTAGCTTTCAGTGGCACAAAACTAGGAAAGCAGTAGAAAAATAGTAAAAAATAGAAAAAAAAGGTTTTAGAAGATAAGTGCGAAGCCTTTAATTTTCGAACGGATATAATTTCTTTTCAAAGTTTGAAATGAGTGAAAGCATTTTTATCGCATTACCATATAAACTCCTTCTTGTGATGTATTTAATTCTTCAGATTTGTGCGTGATTTTTATGCAGGGTGACATTGGAACGTAATCAGAGGTATCGATTAAATTGCGATTTATTACCTTTTCCTCGGGAGTTGGTGTCGCATCCGATTGAGTATTTGGCGTTGTAGATCTTGTCCCTCCCTCCGAATCCAATCCATCATCACTGGGACTAAAATTTTCGAAAGAAACAAAATTTTATTGAATAATCGGAAAAAAAGGTAAATAAAATTTAATTGACCATTAACAAAACTAACCTTCCATTCTTTTTAGAATTCGAAGCGCCTTGATGTCGTGGTGGTAGAGGCGGTGGTTGAAAATGTAAAATATCCGAATTTAGAATAACATCCTCGGGATCCTCGTATAAATGTGATGGAACCGTTTTATTTTTTATCGTTATTTTTCCATCATCGACAATCTCCTCATAAATTCCCGATGCTATTGAAATATTCGAGACTCTCTTTGGACAGGGACTTTTTAATTGATCAAAACTGGCGACAAAATTTGGATTACTTGACGCTGGTTCTGATTCATAGACATTGTCAATTGCACGTGTATGAATTTTTGTTTGTAATGCTTCACTATTGTCTCGACTTGTTTTCGATGAGAGAATTAATCCGAGA
The DNA here is from genome assembly GCF_015476425.1 of Leptopilina heterotoma. Classification (NCBI taxonomy): domain Eukaryota; kingdom Metazoa; phylum Arthropoda; class Insecta; order Hymenoptera; family Figitidae; genus Leptopilina; species Leptopilina heterotoma. The sequence continues at coordinate 5,637,204 of NW_025111138.1, forward strand.
CCTGCATTTATCAGACTCGAAGTGGCTTTGCTTTTTAATGCTGGAAAAGATTGATTATCCTCGTCATTGTATATTGATATCCTGAGATCACCTTCACTACGACTCAATGGCCGTTGGGCAAAAATTTTGTGCTTTGGACCACGACCTTGCGTTACAAAATCTTGCAATAATCGTTGAGCGTTTAGACAAAATATATAAAGTTCACCGACACCGCCACGAAATTCTTTTGTTGTGTGTATGACGCAAATTCTCTTCACATCGTCAGGACGACCGTTTGTCGATAAATGAAATTCGTTAAATTCTTTCCATTCGAAATTTTGTACTATCTCTCCTGAATGAGCGTCTTTTATAAATACTCCTAAATTACTGGCTATTAAATCACCGTGAAGACCTGTTGATTAAAAAAATTCAATTCAATTAATTCGTCCATGGATTGCATTATCTATGATCTATCTTCTATATTAAAAATTCTTGTAATCCAGTAAAGTGTTCGCAATTTGAAGTTAGATTTTCGCTTTTTTGTTTCCTAACTTTCTTAATAATTTTTCTTTTTACATGATTTCAATTTTAAACTTAATGTATATTTTGACAATCTTTAAATTCTTGCGAAGAATTTTAACAAGAACTTTGAAAATAACCGAATTCATTCCAAGAATATCATCAAAAATTTTGGAAAATAATTGAATACTTTTGAGAAATTTCATTAAAGTTGCATTGAAAATAATTGAATTCACGCGAGGAACTTTATTATCAATCAAAATATTTAAATTTGTGCCAAGAATTTTAATTAAAAATATATTGAAAATAATTAAATTCTAATAAACAAATTTTGTCAAAATTTTTGAAAATAATTGAATTCTTCTAAAGAATTATTTAATAATAAATAATAATTTTTTATGAAGAATTTTAAATAAGTTAATTAAAAAAATAATTGAATTTTTTGAGAAGAAATTTATTAAAATTTTTTAAAATAATTTAATTCTTCCGAGGAATTTTATTCAAATTGTATTGAAAATAATATTGTACTCCTGCAAAGCATTTTAGTATTTATCAAAACATTTAAATTCTTGAAAATTATTTTGACGAATTTAATAGAAATTTTATTGAAAATAATTCAATTCTTTCTAGAAATTGAATAAAAATTTTATAAAAAATTCTGAAAAAAATTGAATTTCTGTGAAGAATTTTATAAAAGTTTATTAAAAATAATTGAATTCTTTCGAGTAATTTTATTATTATTAGATTTTACGCAGAATGTTTTTCAACTTTTCAGAATAATTAAATGTAAATTAATATTTATTACTAAAAATTTAATTATTGAATTTTATGAAAATTTTTTGAAAATAGTTAAATTTAATAATTAATTTTTTGCAAAATTTTATTAAAATTTCTGAAAATAATTGAACTCTTTGGAGAAATTTTATTAAAATTGAATTGAAAAGAATTGAATTTATGCCAAGAAATTTATTTATGAAAATAATTTAATCATTTCGAGAAATATTCTAACAATTTAAAAAAAAATTGAATACTTTAGTGAAATTTTATTAAAATTATACTCAAAACAATTGAATTTCTCCGAAGAATGTTATTAATAATGAAAATATTTAAATTGTTACCAAGAATTTTTATTAAAAATGTATTAACTTAAATTGTAATAAACAAATTTTATCAAAATATTTTATAACAATTGAATTCTTTCGAAGAATTCTATTCAAATTTTTAAAAATAATTGAATTCTATTAAGAAAATTTATTGAAATTGTATTAAAAATAAATGATTTTCTGCGAAGAATTTTATTAATAATAGAAATAATTGAATTTCTGCGTAGATATTATTAAAATTTTAATTTATAATTATTATTTATCAAAATAATTAAATTTCTGCGAAGAATTTTATTAAAATTTACAAAAATAATTGAATTCCTTAGAAGAATTTTATAACTTATGAAATTGATTCAATTCTTACGCAAAGAACTTTATTACAATTTTATTTAAAGTAATTAAATTCGTACGAAATAATTTATTATTTATGAAAATGAGAATAAAATAATATAACAAAAATGTGAAAATACAAATTCAATTATTTCAAAGAATATTATTTAAATTTCTTAGAGGATTTTAATTAAAATTGTACTAAAAATAATTCAATTTCTCCGAAGAATTTTATTATTAATGAAAATATTTAAATTATTAACAAGAATTTTAATTAAAAATGTATTGAATTTAATTCTAATAAATAAATTTTATCTATTAAATAAACAAAATTTTTGGTAAAATTTAATTCTAATAAATAAATTTTATCAAAATTGAATTGAATTGAATTGAAAATTATTATACAATAATTGAATATTTTAAATTTTGAATCTGAAATTATTCAAAAATTGAAGCTGATTTTTTAGAATAAAATTTTTTAATCATTTTCATAATAATTATGAATTTTTATAAAACAAAATTCGTATACCTGTTAAACCACTAGATTTGGAATGTGTATTGTCTATAATCGAAATACTGAGTGATCCTTCCATAAAGCGATGTTTTCTTGGTCTCAATAATTGTCGTAAATTCTCCATCCATCGTTGAGTATCAGTTTCGGAAGCTCCGGATAAATATAAAAGTGGTTTTTTATCTTTTAGAGTAAAAATGCCAAATGAAAATTGCTTCGTCTTTGATTCAGTTCGATAGATTAGAGAATTGGGCGAAATTTTTATTCGATTATCCTTTTCATTTGGAACAACTGATTTTGCACTGGCAATATTGTAATCCAAAACAATCTCGATGCCTTGATTTCCATTCATTTTCCTCACAGCACACCAATGTCTCTTCCACGCTTTCCATCCTGCTAATGTTCGTTTTTTCACTTTTTGACTCACTCCTTTGTTGCCCGGGAGTTTTACGTCTATAAACCCACATATTTCCGTATCTTCTCCTGTCATAATCTGAAAATTTGCCGATTTGTTTTTTTTTTGCTTAAATAAAAAGATTGGTTTTTGTAAAATTTAACTTAAATAATTAACTAAGCTTTAAAAATTACATATAAAGGAAAAATTAGCTGAAGCAAAAATTAGCTAATTAATAACAATCAAAACAAATGATTTTCGTACCTGGAAAATATAGTCTTGTGTTTGGGTTTAATTGTCCTGTCAATCACTGACACACTAATCAAAACTCGGCATCAGAAACATAACTCGAGACCCTCGAGACTTATTCGTGTAAAATTAGTATTTTTTGGTAAAAATTGTTTACAAGAAGCTTGCTACTAATTGAATGTGTTTTTATTATGATTTAAATACCATAATTAAAAGACAAAAAAGTCAAAATAATATAATCACAAACACTCCTTTCAACCACCCGTCATTGATCTGATTTCAGCTCCACCCTATATAGTTTTCCAAACCCCCTATCATCTACTTTTTGAATTATAATCAATTTTCTCAATATTATTCTCAAAAAAAAATTCCCAGTGTTTATTTACACATTTAATTCTGATTTTAACTCTAAAGCTATAATTTTTTTCCAACTCAATAATTTAATCTCTCAAATCTTTAAATTAATCATTCAAATTGATTCAAAAAGCTCAACAATAACAAAATTTAACTAAGTATTTCAGAACAAGACCACAAGGATCGCTGCAGTCGCAAAAACATATGATCATATACTTTGTTTGGAAATTGCGGAAATTGTTTTGAAGTGTTTTTTATTAAAAAAAAAAACATATTATTTGTTTAAAATTCTGTGACTGTGTGTGACACACGCAGAACATTTTTTTCTTTTTCTTTTTAAAATAAATTTGAATTTAAATATTATAGAGAACGCAGATAGTAAAATAGAAAAATACCGCTTAATGTTTATTGTTGACAATGTCAAAGGAAAATAAAGCCGCTTTAAAGGAAGCACGTGAATTGTTTAAAGAAAATAAATTCACCGACACTATTAAATTATGTAAAAAAATATTAAAAGAAGAAAAGACAAATTATGGAGCTCTTGTATTACTCGCGGCAGCAATGCGAGATACTGAAAATCTCAAATCACAAACTCCTGTACCGCTTAAAAAAGCAACTGAAATTCATCCCGATAATCCTATTGCTTGGCAAGGACTCGTTGCATTTTATGAAAAAGAAGAAGATATTCCTCAAACATGGTTGGAATTAATTCCAGTTTATTGTAAACTTTTGAAAATAGAAAGGTATATTTTCTTTCGTATTTTGAAAATCAATTTTCTGTTTGGATTCCTTTTAAATTAATAATCAAATATTTAATTTAATTTTCCACATTTGACTTGGGTTCAAGTTTCTATTTTTTATTTTAATTTAATTTGTATACAGAATTTATTAATGGAATTTAATTATTCGTTTCAGTAATTCTGGAAAAATTACACATTATTTGAGCAGTTTGGAGAGAATTTTATTGCAATTAAAAGACGATAAAGTTCTGGGCAAAGCGATTTCGGAATTATGTGAAGCACGTGAAATATTTGACGAAGTTGATTTAATAAAGCAAATGGATTTAACTCTCGTATCAATTCTCACGCAATATCCAAAGCTTCCCAATGAGCACGACATTGTTCTTGAAAGTACTTTGAATTCAATAATTATGGACGGAGATGTTTCTAATAAGCACGATTATTACAAGAAATATTTGAGAGTTCTTTACAAACTTGATAAATTGTCTTTGTTATTAATTGAAGCAGCAAAAATGCACGGGATTTTCCCCGAGGACATTTATCCATTGGGTAAAAGGAAAATGCTATTATTCTCACTATTTTATTATTAATATTCATTTTTAATGAATATTAAGATAGATTTTATTATTAGGCAGCAATTAAAAACGCGCGAAACGCAGTATTTAATTTATTATTAAAATTTTTCAAAACAATTCAATTGTATTCGAAAATTTTAATAAAAGTTCTTCGTATGAATTGAATTATTTTTATAAATAATCAAATTCTACGCAGAAATTCAATTATTTTCAATACAACTTTAATTGGATGCCTTATGAAAGAATTTATATATTTTCAAATTTAAAAAATTCAAAAAGGACATTGTCACAAAAAGATTAAGAAACAAAAAACATTGAAGTTTAACTTTTATTGAATTTAATTTTTACAAAATTTTATTGCTTCCTCATAGAGAAATAATTTTATTTTCAATTTACAATATATTCTTGATAATTGTGAAAATTATTTTTATTTTAAGAATGGATTTGCCGTGTTTATTCGGAGCAGAGTATTACAAATGGCCATTGTGATGGAATTGAGATAACTCCTTTTTACGATGCATTATTTGCCCTTCATGCAGAATCCGATCTTGCATTTTTTGCAAAGGCTGTTTATCTCTTTAATATTAAAAGTCTCATTGAATCGAGAACAATTCTCAACTATGTCGTTGCTTCTAAATCAAAATGGATTCACTCTTGGGTTCTATTGAGTGAAATAAATGCAAAACTCTGCTGTTGGGAAGAGGCCGAGAGTGCCGCTGTACATGCTCAGAAAATTTTACAAGATAATAATCACAGTAATCTTCAGAGTAGAGTTCATTTTACATTATTTGAGGCTTTAGTTAAAAGTACCAGTAAACACAAGTGGGAGGAGGCTTTACAAAAGTACAATCAAGTATGAAGCAATTATTTCAATTTTTATGGAACTTTGGAAACAATTTTACAATTTTATTCTTTATTCTAATCCTATTTTTTTTATTTTTTATTACAATTTTATGTTTCAGTTTTTATTCTAATTCTATATTTTATTTTTTTATTTCAGTTGTTATTCTATTTCTACATTTTACATTTCATTTTCTATTCTGATTCTGTATTTTATTTTTTATTCAAATTTTACATTTCAGTTTTCATTCTAATTCTATATTTTATTTTTTATTCCAATTTTGTATTTCAGTTTTCATTCTAATTCTATATTTTATTTTTTATGTTTATTCTAATTTTACATATTTTATTTTTTATTCTAATTCTATATTTTATTTTCTATTCGAATTTTATAGTTTATTCTAATTTATACATGTTTCTTTTTATTTCTAAAACAGTTAGTGCCAGAGAATTCGTTGAAGCGTCAATTACTTATTGCTCGAGCTTATGTGAATTTACATGATTCGAAAGGGCAAATATTACTCGACGAATTGAAAAATAATTTAGAATTGAAAATCGAAGTTGCAGTTTTGAGAGCAATTGATTTAAAAAATCATGGTAATTTGGAAGAGGCCGCCGATGTTGTTGGTTCTGTTCTAGAATCACCTGAGGCATGGTTAACATTGGGTAAAATTCATTGGGAAATGTCGGATTTTGGTCATAGTTTAATGGCATTTTTAAAGGGAATTCACGCCGATCCTTATAATTGGGAATGTTTCGTTTACTTGGGTAATTATTACATTGAGCATGGAAATGATGTTGAACGAGCTAAAAAATGTTATCAAAAGGCATTACTTATTAATCCCGATTCGGAGCAAGCTGGTATTGGTTTGAGTACTGCTTACAGGCTTTTACAGTGCAGCGTGAGTCGATTTATTTATTATATTCTTTTTTTTTTTGTTTACAACTGCATTTTCAATTCTTTTTCTCTCTATTCTTTACAATTGGATTTTCAATTCTTTTTTTCTCTCTATTACAAATGAATTTTCAATTCTTTTTTTCTCTATTCTTTATAACTGAATTTTCAATTCCTTTTTTCTCTTTTCTACAAAACTGAATTTTCAATTCTTTTCTCTCTTTTTTACAACTGAATTGAAAATTGAGAAAAAGAAAAAAAATAATGTAAACGTTTTCAATTCAGTTGTATTCTATGTAAAAATTTCAATTTCAATTCAACGATAAAATATTGTATTTTTAGGACGAAAATTTGGAATTATTGCAAAAATTAACATCACAAGGAAATGGACCGAAATGGGCGTGGCTTCAATTAGGATTACAATTACTGGAACGTAATGATGTTTCTCAATCAATTCAAGCTCTGCGAAGTGCCATCAAGATTGATCCAAGTGACAAGTAAAATTAACTTTTCAACTTTGATAATTTTTCTTTTAAATTCCTCGTATTTTTCTTTTTTTTCTTCTTTTTAATCTACTTTGAATCTTTCTTTTTAATTTAAAATAAAATTATTTTTTTCCAGTCACTCTTGGGAATGTTTGGCAGACGCTTATTTAGCTCGAGGAGCTCACACATGTGCTTTGAGATCTTATCAACGAGCTTTTCAATTGAATCCCGAAACTTTTTATCCTCTTATTCAACTTGCCAATATTAAACTGGTCAGTATTTCATCAGGAAAAAAAAATCTTTTTTTTTTACGAATAATCGAATTTTTATCTTATTTCTTTTTTAAATTGATAGCTTTTTTATCTTTTTCTATTTTTTATAAGTATTTAAAATTTTTTACGAATAATCGTATTCTTTTTTTCAACAATAATTTTAGTTGATTGGTCAGCATGACGAAGCGAAGGAAAATTTCACCAAAGTTTTGAATGAAAATAAAGATAATTTACCAGCACTTAAGGGTTTAGCTGAGACACATTTAAGTATCGCGAAGAATTATATTACGAATCAACAATTTGTGAGGGCAAGAGAGAATATTCAAGAGGCAGTTAATTATTTAGTGGAAGCTGCTATTGTTAGAAGTGATTTTTCTTGTATTTGGAAATTATTCGGTGATGCTTGTTATATTGTTGCAGTGATGCCTGAAAAATTTAGTTATCTAAGTGTTGCACCAAAAGTGATAAATTTAGAAAGTTCCGATGACAGTATAATAATTAAAAGAGAGGAAATATTTTTATTAGCCATAAGGTAATTTCATTTTATAATTTAATTTTCAAAATTAAATTGAGTCATTTATTTTTAATTAATTTCTAGTCATTTCACTTTAATTAATTCCTAATTATTTCACTTTAATTAATTCCTAGTCATTTTATTTTAATTAATTTCTAGTCATTTCATTTTATTTAATTTCAAGTTATTTATTTTTAATGTATTTTAAGTTGTAAATTTTTAATTAATTTTGAGTTAATAGTTTTATTTTTTAATTACAGATGTTATTGTCGTGCTTTACATTTATCGAAAGAATCTCCTCTACTTTGGCACGATTTGGCCCGTTGTTATCTCGCACAATTTTCTTTAAATCCATCAATTGATACGAAAACTGTTGCTAAAAAAAGTCTCGAGGCAGCGAAACAAGCAATTAGACTTTCGCCATCGACTTGGATTCATTGGAATCTTCTCGGAGTGATTTGTATGACTGAGGAGATTAAAAATTACGCACTAGCTCAACATTCTTTTGTCGTTGCAATTGACAAGGAAGCTAATAACGCAGTTTCCTGGGCAAATTTGGGATCATTGTATTTACATTTAGGTAAATTTTATTCACATTTTGCGTTTAAACTTTTAATATGTTTTTTACTTCTTCTTCTTTTAAATCTTCTTAAATTCTTCTTAAATCTTCTTTTAAGATTTTTTTGAATTAAAAATTGGTTTTTTTAAACTAAAAGTTGTTCTTTTAAATAAAAAATATCCTTCTTGTTAAATTTTTTTTACTAAGGAATAACTTTTAACTGAAATGTAATTTTTTCGTCTTCCAGGAGATTTTTATAAAGCCAATGAGGCATTTTCCTGGGCTCAGAGAGCTGATCCTGCGTATGTTAATAGTTGGATAGGCCAAGGAATAATTGCAGAGAAATTAGCGAGGAAGGAAGCAATGGATTTATTTAGACACGCGACACAACTTGGTTATCATAATCAAGGTTCTATTAGTTATTGTCATTGGGTGTTGACAACACTTTTAGATCCTGAAGCGAAAAAAGACGATCTGTATGTTTACAGTATTGAAAATATGCACGCTATTTCGGTCGCATTGGATGAAATTGCTCGTTATTTAAGTGAGTAATCGATGTAGTGATAACTTGTTATTTGAATAGTATTTTCTATATTCAAATTTCAAATTTTAATATTAAAATTGAATATTTCAAAGATAAAGGTAAAATAAATAATTCCTTTCTGTTAAAGATCATTTTCCAAATGATGCGTACGCTCGTAATGCTAATGGTCTTCTTTTGGAGCGAAAAAAACTTTATCGCTCGGCAATTGATCAGTTTTCAGCTTCATTGGAATGCGTTAGCAACGATTCAGAGAAAGATGCTGCGCTCGTGAATTTATCTCGAATAATGATTCAAGTTGGAAATTATATTGACTCCATTGAAGTCAATCAAAAAATTAAGACACCTAATTTCAAGTCGCATTGTCTATTAGCGCTGGCACTGTTCAAAGGTATTTTTAATCTCAGTCCTTGTGTTAATTTTTACTATTTTTATTTTAGTAGTAATTTTCTTTTTAGTATTTTTTTCGTATTTTTAATTTCAGTATTTGTATTAATTTAAATTGTTTTAACTTCAGGTATGTTAATTTTAATTATTGCTGTTTATTTTTTAGCTGAACGTTACGAGGAATCGTATTCCTCTTACGAGGTGGTTCTCCAATGGTTTGCAAAAAGTGGATCTGATAAGGCGAATATTTTGTGTGCGATGGCAGCAATGGCTAGCATGTTCCAAGGAATTGACGATGTGAAAACACTTCTGTTTCAATGTATAGAAATTCAACCACCAATTGTTTCTGGTCTACTCGCCGCTGCTGCATTGGGATTGCTTCATAATGATTTAAATTTAACTGCCTTGGTTTTAAATGAACTTAAAGTTTACGAGGATCATGAAGATTATAGACATCATATCGCTTTGCTTTCTGCCTATTTTTGCCTCATTCAAAATGATATTGTTGACGCAATTCGAGTCGTTTCTAAATTCGTTCATAAACATCCAGGTAATTTATTCTTGTAGTCAAATAATAAAACTAATATTTGAATATTAAAAGGAATATTCGAATAATAAAAATAATATTCGAATATTAAAAGGATCGAATAATAAAAATAATGTTTTATGTCAACAGGTGACGAGAGACTTTGGATCACATTGGCGAGATTTTTGCTTGAAGTTGATACAAGGGCATTTAGAAATTGTGCTCAAAAGGGATTAATTTTAGGCAGAAGGGCCACCTCTCAGCAAACTGCTCAAATTGCATGTCTCAAAGCACTCAGCGATCTCATTGATTCTCGTGGAAGAGATGGAATAAAATCTGTTTTACAAGCAATTCATTCATTCCCGGCGAACGTTGAAAGCTGGTCTATTCTACTTGCTGCTTTATTACCACGGTAAACATTTTAACAGAAAATATTATAATTTAAAAATTCTATTTTATTTCAACAGGGTTGCAAACAAAAATTAAATTTCGTTTTTCCCTAATTTACAGACAGAAAATTGACCTTTTTCCCAAATTTATATTTTTTAAAAATTCAAGGAGAGTTCAATTATTTTAAAAAATGATAATTTTTAATAGCAAAAACTTGATTTGAAACTTTAAAGGTCTCTGTTTACTGTAGCTGATTATTTTCAAAAATTTGAACCGATTTCTTTAAAAAAAAAATTAAATTACTTTTAATCAAATTTCAATTATTTCAAAACTTTGTAATTATTTGTTTATAAAAATTCAATTGTTTTAGAACAACAGAATTGAAATGTTTTAAAATACTAATAAAAAAATAAATACTAAAAATACTAATTAAAATAAGATTTTTCCGAATTTTAATTAAAGGTTTCTGAAACTTTATTTTCAATGTGAATGCTTTAAAAGAATTTCTATTAAAATTCAATGACAAATTTAATTATTTTTAAATCAATTTTAAAAAATTTAATTAATTTAAGTAACACTAAAAAATTGAATTAAAATTTCTCAGAAACCACATTTTTTTCAGAATTTGCAATTAAATTAACTTAAAACTTAAATAATTTTTTAGTATTAATTAATTATTATTAATTTCTTTAAAACAATATTGAATTTATCAAAAAGTTTAAAAGCTTTTAAAATTTTATTATTTTTAATACAATTTTTTGTAAATTTCAATTATCTCGAAAATTTTTAATTATTTGTTTTTAAAAATTCAATTATCTCTAAAAAAATAGAATTGAAATATTTTAAAACTTTATTTTAGGGAATTTGGAATATAACTTTTCTAAACTTTCAAAACAATTTTTGAAACCGATTTTAAAAAAAAAATTGCTAATAAAATTCAGTGACAAATTTAATGATTTTCAATTCAATTTCACAAAATTCAAGTAAATTTAAAAAATTGAATTTAAATGTCTTAGAAACCTAATTTTTTCAGTATTTTAAATAAAATTCTATAAAATTGACACAATTTTTTTTAATAGATAATTGATTAAGTATTATTGATTTCTTTAAAATACATTGAAATTTCCAAAAAATTTTAGTTTAAACATTTTTTAAATTCAAGTATTTTTTATAAAATTTTAAAAAATTTCAATTGTTTCGAAATTTTTTAATTAATTTTTTATAAAAATTCAATTATCTTTAAACAACAGAATTGAAATATTTTAAAAGACTAATTTTAATGAGTTTAAAATAAAATTTTTCAAAATTTAAATTTTTCCGAATTTTAATTTCAAAATTTTGTGAAACTTTAATTATATTTTTTTTAATTTCTAATTATGTTCAGTAACAAATTTAATTATTTTCAATTCAATTTCAGAAAATCTAATAAACTTTGTAATTCTTTGATAAAATGTTTTTAAAAATTCAAGTAACTGTAAAAAATTGAATTAAAATTTCTCAAAAATCTAATTTTTTTCTGAACATGAAATAAATTAGGCTTAAATAAATAATATTAAATAAAACTTTAATAATTAGTTATATTATTAATTTCTTTAAAAAAGATTGAAATTTTCCAAAATTTTAGATACAATCTTTTAAAATTCAATTAATTCTGAAAATTGCAATTGTTATCAAATAAAATCTTTTATAAAAGTTAATTATAATTATTAATTTGGAAAAAGTTATTTTGAAATTTAATTATTTACTGAAATAAAAAAGGTGTTTTAATTAAAAATTCATTGCAATTCAAAAGTTCCTAAATTGCGGAAGAAAATTTAATAGAATTTAATTTTTTATGATTTATCAAAATTGTTTCTGTTTTTAAAAATTTCAAATTCTTTCTTAATTGTTTCAGATGTGCGAGTAAAGATTCAAAACCAAGTGCTCATTGGCTAACAGTATTTTCTTCTGTTATAAGAAAAAGTCTATCAAATGCAAAAAACTCGTCCAAATGGCTCTTGCAAAATGAAGAGAAAGCAAGTTTAGTCGCCGATAATGTTGCAAAAACTTATATTTAGTTATATAAAAGTAAAAAAAAAAATAAAATGTTTTTAAAAAAACACAAAAAAAAAATTGTTAAAATCTATAAATTAAATTTGTATCTTTTTTTTCAAAAATAAACAATAAATTAATTAAAAACGATTTTCTTTATTTACTTTTTAAAGGATTCTTACACATTAGAAATGACTATTTCTTTGAAATATTTTGTTGTATTATTATAATTATTTTATAAATGCGTTTTTAATGCTTTGGAAAACTAAAAAAATTGTTTTCATAATTTTTTGAATTCATTATTCTTTAAAATTTCCCATACTACTCTTAATAAATTAATAATTAAACCTAACGTCTCATTGAAAATTTCGTTTGTTCAAAATCTTGGAAATTTCGTCTATTTGGAAATCTTGATGGGTCATTTTTATTATCAGTTGGTGCTCGTCTGTCTATTGGCTGCAACAATGATTCTACCAATGTCTGAAAAATTAACAATAATTTATATTATTAATTAATAATTAATTAAAAATTAATTAAAATATTATTAATTAATAATTAATTTTAATTTTTTACAGTTATTAATAGTTTTATTTAATTGCACAAAGGAACTCTTACCGTGTCCTGAATGAGATTTCGAATTCTCATTTCATTTATTAGATTCTGAAGATCTTCATTTCCTGGACCATTTTCTTGCAAGGCTTTCTCCAAATTTTCAATCTGTGAGAATTGAGTTTTTAATTAATTGAATCAAAAATGATTTAATTAAATAACAATTTATAATTGTGAAATTACGGAAATAAATTTTTTTTTAAGTCTTTGTAAATAAAATAAACTTACTGTGTCTTTAAAGAATGTTATAGGTCTGGTGGTTCCTGGAATAAATTTATCCGACTGCAACATTTTATTCAAGAAGTGATAGATATCCACAAATCTCTTGCAAGCTGTGAAGGCTTCAATTTTTGTACATCTGATATCAATATGTCGCAATAATGCAAAGTTTGACAAAAATTCAATTGCAAATTCAGGTTTTTCTTGTCGAATTGATAAAAGGGCCATTAAGCAAACACTTTTGCGAGTCGCTTCATATCCTCGTTTTCTTAGGTCCGACCAAATATTCATTGCATATTCGAAGCTTTCTGGTGTATTCTAAAAGAATTAACTTCTGTCAATGATATTCTAATAATTAAAATTAAAAAATTAATTAAAATAAAGAAAAATTTCAATACCTCCTTGTAACATCCGGCTAATAATACTAAAATGGAATTATGTGGATGTACAACGCTTCCAGTATTTTTAGTTCTTATTATATCGTAAGTTTCCCTCATTTCAACGAATTTATTATGTTTAAATAAAAGACAAAGCAAAATTTGGTACGATGTCAATTGATCAAAAAATCCACTCATTGTACTGTCTTTGAACATTTGTAAAGCCACATCTGGCACGTCCAAGAAATAAAATGCTCTCATTACAATGGGACCAAACACATAATTTCCAAATCTAAGCTCATTATTTTGAGCATTATATTTTGTTAGCATTTTCACTAAAAGATTAATATCATCATCATTATTTTCTACAATATGCAACATTGCCTTTAAATCCTCGGTGAATATTAAACTTTTGTTTTCTTCCTTTATAAATTCCATCATTTTTGCACGAAAAGTTTCTGATACTGATTGAAATCGTGAGGCGGTATTTTTTCTCGTGTCTGTGTAACCGTCCATGCCCAATGCACTGGGAGTGTAGATTGATCTTGTGACTAAAAGAAATATTAAAAATTTACATTTCAATAGAAAATTTTTTATTTTCAAATATAAATTTTTAAATAATTTCATAATCAAAATTTTTAAAATTCACTTAAGTATTAAGTACAAAATTAATTATTATTGTTTATATTTTCAAAAAATTTTAATATAATTCTTAGCAAAAATTCAATTATTTTTAAAACAAAATTTTAATAAAATTTCAGAAAAGAATTCAATTATTTTCTAAAATTTTCATAAATCCTTGGAAAAAATTCAATTATTTTTTTAAATTATATCACTCGGAGTGATCGATTTCTTCATGTTTTATAATAAATAAATATAATTAAAGATGACCAAGTAATAAAAATCATTATTTTATATTATAAGAATGTTGTTACTGTAACTTCATCAAAATTATTTTCATCATTTTAATTCAATTATTATTGTCTAGAATTTAAAATTATTTTTTATGAAAATAATTAAATGTTTACATACAATTTTATTAAAATTTTGTTTAAATAATTGAATTTTTTTAGGGAAATTTTAATAAAATAGTAGATATTAACAATAATTGAAAATAGAAATTTCTTTGAAAATAATTGAAATTCTGCAATTATTTGTAATTTCTCCAAAATTGAATTTTTTTAATGTTTCCACCAAAAATTTAAATTAGAAATTTTTTAAATTCTATTATTTTTAAAATTGCTAATTTTATATTAAAAAGGCAGTAAGAATTGTTGCTAGTTAATTTCTAAATCAATAAGTATTATAGTTAATTAGTATGTATACAAAAAATCATTGTGCTAAAAAGTTTTTTTGTTTTTTTATTATAAAAATAAACTAAATTTAAAAAACGTATAAATTAAATTCTAACGTATTATTATAATTAAATTTATACATTTTTATTCAGTTCGATTAGTAAACACCGGTACATTAATGTGTCGGTCAATTCAATTACCGCAAAAGAAAATTACAAAATTCTTTAGCCATTCTTTCTATTATACCTGGTTCTTGAGAAATTTTTGTCAATTAGGGGAAAATACATAGAAAAGAGATTTGAAATACCGGTGACAATAAAATAAAACAATTCTCTTAATACCTTACATATTAAATTAAAGCTATTTTTTAACAATAAATTTTGTTGGAAAATTTATATTTTTAGAGTCGCTATAATCATAAAAAAAGTGAGGTTAAAAAGTTTTTTCTTACCATTGTGTGAAACTGGTGATAGGATATTGTTGTTCAGTAATTTGAAATTACTTCTGAAGAGACACCTTAAGCTTATTGCCATTTTTTAATACTTTATGATTATCTTTTGATTATAGAATGATGAAATAAAATAATTTTTATAATTTCTATAATCACGCGTTTCTTCTTTTTCGATAAAGAGAACGAGAGAACACGTTGGGCAAGTTCCTGGGGTAAATGTTCAATAAAAACAGGAATATGTGGAATTGAAACGGAAATCTAGTTTATCTCAGGGCGGTAAAATAGTGTTCAACAACTCGTTTTTTTATGTCACCTTTGCATTACTATTGTTCCTATTGTTTTTATTTTTGTCACTCTTTTTCCGCTTTTTCTCCCCAGTTCTCAACTTTTGACACAGTCTTTAATTTTTAATTTCTGTGTACTTTTGTTTTGAATAGGATTTAATTTTAATTTTGACATTATCGACAGATAGCGCTGTTCGAATTATGAACTCGACTTAAACTTAATTTTATCCACAGGTTGCAGTTCCTTCTATTTATACGATTTTTACACACGCACACATATGCAATGTTGTAACATAAGAAATTGTTTTAATTTCTCTTTATTAACATTGTTGTGGGCGTGGAAGTTTATTTTACAAAGTGTCAAACTGTTCGAAAATTACCAAAAATAGTGCAAACGTAAGGTAAAGTTGACTTCTATTCTAAACTGTCAAATAAGAAATTTTTGTAAATTTTACAATTTCACAAAAGGAATATATAGTTGTAAACTATATAAGTGAATAGAAAAAAAGGAGTAAATTGCGATAAAATTTGGTGTAAGATTGACATATAAGAAAAATAAAAGTTGTACATTAGTTTTATTAGGTTTTGTTGATTTATTTCGACAGGAGTTTTCTAGAGAACGAGCGGTGACCGATTTACTATTCTCACTCCAAATTAGGGAAATTTCTTACATCAGACTATGCCTGGGTAAGCTTAGCTCCCTATTTTCGGCACTGACTTCATCGCACGATATTTTGTTTAATTTTTTTCTTAATTGCAGAAAAAAATCGCCACCCCGCAAGAAATTTCTTTTTTTAACTCCAAAAATATTTTTTTTGATTATAATTTATTATTCTCCTTGAATTATATTTTCATTTTACTCCTGTTTGTGCATAATTGCTTTTTGTTCTTTAATACTTAGAATTAGGGCTTTACATGATTAATTGATTAATTGAAATCATTAAAATGTAATTCATATTCATAAAAATGTAAGGTTATTTTCATTTTGTAAATAATTACGAGTTACTATATAGAACGCATCTAATTTCAAATCAAGTTTCTCCTATATTTACCACCCACTGTAATTGTGACATTACTTACACCTTCGTGAATGAATGAATAAAGTGAATGTAAACATAACCTTTAATGTACATAAAAATTTAAATCCCCTTCTCTTTAAATTTTTCGAAATTACAGGTGTTTTGCAGTATTGTTTTCAAAAAGCTATTTTCGCTGAGTTCATTTAATAATATTGCTGAAAATAATAAACTTATTTATAATAAGCTTATTTTTTATTTGTAATTTTATTACTTTTTTTATTTAAATGATTAAAATATTTGAAAATAATTTATGTTTATTAATTTTATTTCAGAATTATTGGTATGTCAATGGATCACATGTTTTGTTCCCGTTGTCGAGAGGGTTTCGAGCCTCATGAAAAAATTGTCAATTCCAATGGAGAACTTTGGCATCCTCAATGTTTTGTGTATGTACTTTTTTTATAATTATTTAGTCAACTAAATTCTAATCTAAAAAAATAATTAAAATTAGAACTATCATTAATTATTAATTTTAACCATTCAGGTGTGCCCAGTGTTTTCGTCCATTTCCAGAAGGAATATTTTACGAATTTGAGGGACGTAAATACTGCGAACATGATTTTCACGTTCTCTTTGCTCCTTGTTGCGGCAAATGCGGTAAAAAAAACAAAAATTCTACTTGTAAAAATTAATTAGTTATTAAAATTAATTATTTATTTTCAAATAAATATTATTTATGTAAATCAAAAATTTTTGCTTTATTGCAACTAATTTGTTATTATAATCAATAGTAAAATATTAATTTGAATTAATAAAATTTACCAGGCGAATTTGTCATTGGAAGAGTTATTAAGGCAATGAATGCAAATTGGCATCCAGGATGCTTTCGATGTGAAGAATGTAATGGAGAATTGGCCGATGCTGGATTCATTAAATGTCAGGGAAGAGCTTTGTGTCACTCTTGTAATGCAAAAGTAAAATCAGGTGTTTTGGGAAAACACATCTGTCATCAATGCCAGTGAGGATTTTCTTTTTAATAATCAACAAAAATATTTTCTAAAAAATAATTTGTCGAAAATACGAATTGTAATTTTATTTTAATTTGTCGATAATATTTTTTTTCCAGTGGAGTTATTGACGACAAACCATTACGATTTCGGGGTGAAATGTATCACCCTTATCATTTTAATTGCGCTTCCTGCAGAGTTGAATTAAATTCAGACGCTCGGGAAGTTAGATCAAGACCGGGATATGCAGTTAATGAAATGGTAAAAACAATTTGTTAAATATTATCTACTTAAGAAATATTATTTCTTCTTTTTAACTCTAATGTTAAAATATTACAATTTATAACATGTAACTTAAAAAAATTGTAACTGTAATTTTTATTATTATTTAATATTAATTTCCAATAAATAATTATTATTTCCGAATTTATTATTTATAGAACGAGCTCTATTGCCTAAGATGTCATGATAAAATGGGTGTTCCAATTTGTGGAGCTTGTCGACGACCAATAGAAGAGAGAGTGGTAACAGCCCTCGGGAAACATTGGCACGTAGAGCACTTTGTCTGCGCAAAGTGTGAGAAACCCTTTCTGGGTCATCGTCACTATGAGAAAAAGGGTCTCGCTTATTGCGAAACTCATTATCATCAATTGTTCGGAAATCTCTGCTTTGTATGCAATCAAGTCATCGCAGGCGATGGTAAATACTTTTCAATTTTTCTCTTCTTTTCTCTTTCTTTCTTTCTTTTTTATTTTTAATTTTTTTCTAATTTATATAATAATATAATTAATAAATAATAAGTAATGTAATTAATAAATAATAAGTAATATAATTAATAATTAATACTCTTTCTGATAATTTTCTAAATAATTAAATAAAAATTGAATTTGTTTTCAGTCTTTACTGCCTTGAATAAAGCCTGGTGTGTTCATCATTTTGCCTGTGCCTTCTGCGATCAGAAAATGAATCAAAAAACAAAATTTTTCGAATTCGATTTAAAACCAGCGTGTAAGAAGTGTTACGACAAATTTCCGACTGAATTAAAGAAACGAATGCGTCGTATGCATGAATTAAAGGGTTATTCCCCAAAAACCGTTTGAAATTCTCTATTTCTAAACGGTGGGACTTTTTTTTTAAGAGAAGAAAACATTGAACTGACCATTGTTAACATTACTATTATCATTAACCATTCTATTTTAACTGTTATTTATTCTAGCAGTACTTAACAATTTTATATAAAAAAAACCAACTAAATCTTTAATAATCGAGATTAATTGGATAGAACTTTAGAAACTAAATTTTTACATTATTTTTTAAATATGTATTCTTAAACTTTTAGTATATTTTTATATAGATACTATATTTCTAATATTATAAATGAATTCCGTGGCCTTTATAAATGAGATTTTCTATTTTAAAGTATTTTGATAGAAATTCATTCAAAGAAACAATATTTATAAACAATTTTATGATTGTTTTTTTATGAACATCTTGCCACACGTTTTAATTGTATAAGAAATAATTTATATTGTAAATTAATCAGGGTTGCCACAGGTCAGGGAAATCAGGGAATTCAGGGAAAAGTCAGGGAAAGTGGAATTGGTCAGGGAACTCAGGGATTTTTATTAAAGTACTGGGAAAAATTGAATTTTTGAGAAGTAAAGTTACAAATAATTGAAGAAATTTAATTATCTTTAAAAATAATAAAATCAAAATTATTGTAAAACTGAATTGTAAACAAATGGATTTTGAAAATTCTCAAGAAACTTTTGCCTAAAATCATTAATAAATAATTGAATTCTTTCGAAAAGAATTTTAATAAAATTTTTGTAGACAATAACATTTTTCGTAGAATTTACTTAAAATTGTATTGAAAATAATTGAAATCTTGTAAAGAATTTTAATATTTATGAAAATAATTGAATTCTTTCAACGATTTTTATTACATTTTTTTCTAAATAATTGAAATCCTGTAAAGAATTTTATTATTTATGAAAATAATTGAATTCTTACAGCGAATTTTATTAAAATTTTTGGAAATAATTGAATTTTTCAAAGAATTTACTTAAAATTGTATTGAAAATAATTGAAATCTTGTAAAGAATTTTATTATTTATGAAAATAATTGAATTCTTACAGCGAATTTTATTACATTTTTTTAAATAATTGAATTCTTGCGAAGGATTTTATTAAAATTTTTGGAAATAATTGAATTTTTTAAAGAATTTAATTAAAATTGTATTGAAAATAATTAAAATCCTGTAAAGAATTTTATTTTGTTATTTAGGTATGAAAATAATTGAATTCTTGCAACGATTTTTTTTACATTTTTTTAAATAATTGAAATCCTGTAAAGAGTTTTATTATTTATGAAAATAATTGAATTCTTACAACTTATTTTATTAAATTTTTTTATATAATTGAATTCTTGCGAAGGATTTTATTAAAATTTTTGGAAATAATTGAATTTGTTTTGAAAAGTTTTATAAAAATTTAAATTTTTATAAAACATGAAGATATTAATCACACAATTATTAAAGAAATTCCTAAATAAATGTAATAGAACATTTTTTAAAGTATCTAATTATTTTTAGAGTGAATCAGAATATTTTTAGGGTCAGGGAAAAAAAATTACAATTTCGTCTGAAAATCAGGGAAGAACAAAATTAATTTGTTTGTGGCAACCCTATTAATTTAGTAAGTAGTTGATTTGTACGTGCACTAATATTTAAGGAATAATAAAAAATCGAATAACTAAAACTGAGATGTTTTTATTATCGAGGAAACAAACACGAAAAAGTGTTTAGAAATTTTACTTTACGATAAAGTAAAAATGTAAGATTCAATGTAGAGTTATAAAATAATTTAATATAAAATTGATAATCACCGATTGAATTAAAAAGGGGAAGAAAGTTATGTTTTCATTGGTGGTGGTCTCATTTGTCCCATCATGGGACCAACCATAGGTCCCATCATTGGAGGTGGCATTCCCATCATTGGTGGCATTGGTCCGTGTGGTCCCA
The DNA here is from genome assembly GCF_015476425.1 of Leptopilina heterotoma. Lineage (NCBI taxonomy): Eukaryota > Metazoa > Arthropoda > Insecta > Hymenoptera > Figitidae > Leptopilina > Leptopilina heterotoma. Next base: position 5,657,682 of record NW_025111138.1, read on the forward strand.
TCATCATTGGTGGTGGCATCATTGGTGGTCCTTGAGGCACTGGTCCAGGTGGTCCTGGTCTAGGTCCATAATTCACTGGTGGTGGAATTGCCGCACCATTATTACCCGAAAATGGATTTGTCGCAATTTTTCCTGCTTTAAATGCCGCTGTTGTTGCGTCAATAAGCTGTTGGGCCTGATCTTCCATCCACTTTTGATAGAAATATTTCACATTGTCCTTGTGCTTTCTTCCTTGACAGTGAGTTTTTCTCACACTCGGCGAATCGTGAGTGAGATACGTGTCGCAATAATCACAGTAGTACTTTGGCATCTTTGAAATTTGACACAAATGCTGGAAAAATATTATAAAAAGTAATAAATATTATTTTAATGCTGAGAGAATTTTTATGCAGAAATTTAGCTATTAAATAACATAATTAAATTAGATTAAATAGTATTTAGATTAATCGATACTAAATTTTAGAAATAGAATTTATAGAAAAATTATAGCAGACTTCGCACTTGATAATTAATTTTAAAAAAGTAGCAAAAAGTAGCTTTCAAACTAAAAAAAAGTAGCAATCGAAAAATTAAACAATTTTATTAAAATATTTGAAAATAATTGAATTAAGCTGTGACAAATTCTAATTTGAATTTCTTCGATGAATTTTATTATTTACGACTTTATGGAAATAATTGAATTCTTGACAAGAATTTTATTAACATTTTTGAAAACAATAATTAAATTCCTTTGTAGAATTTCTTTCAATTTATTTTAAATAATGGAGTTTCTTTAATAATTTTAATTGAAAATTTTTGCAGTAATTGAATTTTATGAACAATTTCTTTCAAGTTTTTCAAATAATCGTGTATCTTAATAATTGAAACTAAACAATTAAATTATTTCGAATTTTATTAAAATTTTTAGAAAAAAATTAAATTCTTCTCAGAAGTTTATTACAATTTTCTAAAATAATTTAATTCAGTTAAGGAATTTTATTAAAATACAGAAATTATTTGAATTGTTTTGAATAATTTTATTAAAAATTTTAAAAAATTGAATTGTTTTGTAGCATTTATTAAAATTTTAGAAAATAATTGAATGTTTGCAAAGATTTTACTATTTAAAAAAATAATTGAATTGTTTCGAAGGATTTTTTATAATATTTTTAAATAATTGAAATCTTTCGTAAAATTTTATTTAAAAATTTAAAAAATTGAATTTTAGCAAAAAATTTTACTAAATTTATAAAAATAATTGAATTCTTCCGAAGAATGTTATTATTTATGAAAATAATTAAATTCCTGAGAAGAATTTTATTATATTTATAAAAATAATTGAATTAATGTGAAAAATTTTATTGAAATGTTTTAAAAGAATTGAATTTCTGTGAAAAATGTTATTACTTTTGAAAATAATTAAATTCTTTATAAGAATATTATAAACATTGTTTTAAATAATTAACTTTTTCGAAATATAATAATTATTACGAAAATTTTATTTTAAATAATTGAATTCTTGTGGAAAACTTTATTTGTGAAAATACTTGAATTTTTTGATTAATTAACTTAAAATAGTATCAAAAATAATTGAAATTCTTCGATGAGTTTTATTATTTATGAAAGTAATTGAATTATTGTAAAGAATTGTGTAAAAATGTTAAATTGATTTTTTCGAAATTTTCTTGAAAATGCTATTCTAAATTATTTGAATTCATGTGGAAATTTTATTATTTATGAAAATAATTGAATTTTGGATAAATTTTATTGACAGATATTAGATATTCAAAATAATTGAATTTCGAATATTTTTTGAAAATAATTGAATCGTTTTAAAGAATTATTTGATTATAATTTTTGAGAATAGTTTTTTGATTTCTAGTATTAACGAATTTCAAGTAGTGGAAATTCTCAAAAAATACAGAAATAGTAGCTTTTAGTGGTTCAAATCTAAAAAAAAAGTATCTTAATATTAGCATAACGTAAAAAAGTAGTAAATAGTAGGTTTTAGTAGATGAGTGCGAAGCCTGCGTTAACAGATCTATGGAGAGTAACAATAGAGAAACAATGAATGTCGTAAAAACATCAACAATCACATAAATTGTAATTACTCACCCTTATTAACAATAGTTATTTAAAAAAAACCCAGGAGAAATATTTCTCTCCCCACAAAGAATTAATAGAATATTGAACTTTTATTGTAAGTAAATTGTAACAATTCTGTAGAGAACAAAGTGGAACGAGTGGAAGAGAGAGACTGCACTGATTTTAAGGTTAGAATTCGATCTGTCAAAACAAATGCCATGTGAATAGGACTTTAGTTCTGAAGAGGGAATGGAGGGAAAGACATTTATTTCAAAATTAAATACTTTATTACCACATTTTAATTAGTTTTTCCATAGTTTTCATTTACTAGAATACGGTAACTATTAGCAAATACGATAGAATTTGAAAAAAAGAATAAATAGTCAAGTAAAATATGTTTTCAAACGTATAGAAATTTTACTTATTGTTGTCATATTTGCAACAATCTTGTCCGAAACAATCTGATTGGTGGAATTTTGCAGAAACAGGTACACACACCAACCAATCAGAAATGATTTCTCATTTAGACAACATTCCCCGTGGTGATTGCAAAGAACAATTGCGAATGCAGCATAAAAAAAGATAAAAACTTTTCTTGGAAATATTTCTTAATATTTTAATGGATAATTTATTCTTTTCTATAAGAGAGTGAAATTTTAATTCTAAACTTTATAATATCAGTGAAACATTGACAAGCAACGTCAATCTAATATCATTTTGAAAATAGTGGAAAAAAAACAGCGGTAGCAAAAGTGGGGGGCAGAGACCCAGCTACCATATTGGCAACTTGTGACTTTTGGGTGGCTGTTATATTGGCAGAAAAAAAAAGAAAATAATAAAATAACCTTTATTCTATACTCGAAATGATGCCTTGGATTTATACATAATTAACATTTTTCTTTATTCGTTTTACTTTTACGCTTGTAAATTTAATAAACATAAAGATTTTCTCCAATTTTTCAATATTATAAAATGGTAAGTAACCAAAAAGAAGAAAAAAAATCTTTGCTTCATATATAATTGTTAGAAATTCAAGGTGCAATTTTCTTGATATAAATTAATTTTATTTAGAGTTTCTTTGGATTTGGACAGTCCGCTGATATAGAGATTACTCTAGACGGTGGTGATACAAGAAAAACTGCGGACATTAAGTCTGAGGATGGAAAAAAGGAACGGCACTTGCTTTATTACGATGGTGAAACAGTCTCGGGAAAGGTAATATTGAAAAAAAATTGTTTTGCGTAACGTAATTTATATTCTAATTATTGATCTTTTTGTTTGGAAATTTTTTTGTTATAAAAAGTTTTTCTTCACTTGTACTTTGAATCCTTTGTCTTGTCAATAATTTTTTTTGTATATATCGTTTTATAGAAATTGATTTTGAATGAATCTATTTTGTATAAATTGATTTTGAATGAATTTATTTTGTATAAATTGATTTTGAATGATTCTATTTTGTAGAAATTGATTTTCAATGAATCTATTTTGTAGAAATTGATTTTGTATTTTAGATAAACGTCAGCTTGAGAAAAGCTGGAAAATTGGAGCATCAGGGTGTTAAAGTTGAATTTATAGGACAGATTGAAATGTTTTACGATCGTGGTAATCATCATGAATTTACGAGTTTAGTTAAGGAATTAGCGAGACCTGGAGAATTAACTCACAATACAGTTTATACATTTGAATTCGCTAATGTTGAAAAACCTTTTGAAAGTTATACTGGCTCGAATGTTCGACTGAGATATTTTCTTCGAGTCACAATTGTTCGTAGATTAAGTGATATTGTCAAGGAACTTGAACTCGTTGTACATACACTCAGTTCGTATCCGGATATGAATAATCCGATAAAAATGGAAGTGGGAATCGAAGACTGTTTGCATATAGAGTTTGAATACAACAAAAGCAAGTAAGAAAGACGAAATTTTATTTTTTTTTCTTTCGTTTCTAAATAGTATTTTTTGTAATTAATGAATTTTTCTCATAGATATCATTTAAAAGACGTTATTGTGGGAAAAATTTATTTCCTCCTGGTGAGAATAAAAATCAAACACATGGAGATAGCAATTATTAAAAGGGAAAGCACAGGATCTGGTATAACATTTTTATTCCTTTTTTTGAATTTCTTTTTTTTTTATATTTATAAGAGTAGAATTTTTTTATAAAAAAAAAGAAAAAAAAAGAATGGAATTTTCTTATAAACGAGAAAATAATATTTTTTTTATATTTTTTTTTTGTAAGAGAAGATTTCGTTTCTGATTAAGAATTAATTTCACAGGAAATACGACATTTACGGAAAATGAAACAATAGCGAAGTACGAGATAATGGACGGTGCACCGGTAAAAGGTGAATCAATTCCGATAAGAGTATTTTTGGCAGGCTACGATTTAGCTCCGACAATGCGCGAAATCAATAAAAAATTTAGCGTCCGATATTATCTCAACTTAGTTCTGATGGACGAGGAAGATCGTCGCTATTTTAAACAACAGGTATTTTTTATTTTTGTCATTTACAATTTAAGATAGAAATAAAATTAAAAACTATTAAATTCTTTCTAATTTTATTTTCTTTAACAATGTTTGCAATAAATTGACATTAAATTACTTAACTAATAGAAAATTAAATTACAAATAGAAAGGAATAAATTAAATACATTATTTTAGTATCAAATAATTAATTTTTAAATACGCAGGAAATCACGTTATGGAGAAAAGGCGAAAGAAGTAGAAAATCACAAACTGCCTCACCTCACTTGCCATCGCATTTGGTATCGGCCGAAACGGGTTTTCCCCAAGGAAGACCACAAAATGGACCACCAGTTCCTCCCAGTTCCGATCAAATATCACCTGAAACCAGTACAGGATTGGACGATCAACCGGCTCCGATTGAAGGTATGACTCGTGAGGAAGGCGATGGAGAGGGTGAGAAGGATATCAGTCCGGAAAATAATTGATTTCGCAAATATAAATATATAAATATAAATAATAATAATACTAGACTGTAATTCAAAACAAAACAACAAAAAACTGAAGAACTGAAAATATTTTTTTTTTCGCGTAAAAAAAGATATATCAAACGAAGGAAAAAATACGAAAATATATTTTCCTCATTTAAATGTTATTGCACAGCATTTTTCCAGTTTATTGCGTGTACGCGGGGGAAAAAAGAAAAAAGTACATAATTGGGAAAGAAAAAAAGAAAAGGGTGTATATATTTTGACTGTGAACAACTTTAAATAGTAATATTTGAAAAAGGGAAAAAGAAAAATGATTGACGAAAAAAAAGGACTGGATTTTCGAATTGAAAATTAATTTTTAATTTCATTTACAGTCAGTTGGCGTTTCAGTCATATGTAATAGATCTAAGTGACCTCGTCTCTCTAAATAATCTGTAAAGCTTTACACGTTCAATTAAAGACATTAGGTAAACCTCTTGGAAAAATGCATTACAAGGGTTGCTTTTAATATGCAAACAAAAAAACAATTTTTCAAATTTCGATTCAATTTCAAAAACTTTACAAATTTTTAAATTTAAACAAACAAGAATATTATTTTCAGAAACCTTGCAAGTCGATAAAATAATTTCCCAAGTTGTTTACCTAAATCTCTTAAATTTACTTTCCTTTTATTTATATCTAAATATATTTTTATTCTCTCTCTCTCAAAAAAAATAGAGGGCATTTTTTAATTAAAAAAACTTTCTCATTTTTGATGAGAAACAAAAATTACAAAAAAAAACTACCGACTGATAATGCGGCTTATAAAAAAATACAACAAAGCGAAACATTTTACACACATCGATGAAATTTTTTAGAGAAAGTCTATGTCCTACGAATAATGACGAGAAATGCCTATTTTTCAGTTTTTAAAAAACAATACAACTGTATAAATGGTATAAATCAAATAATGAAAAAATACTGTTAGAAAAATGAATTTGAAAAATAATTTTTTAAACACATGTTTTTTAAAAAAGCATGAGAAAAGAAAAAGAAAAGACAAAAAATTAATTGAATTTCCAAAATTTCTAACAGTGATAAGTAAACATATTTATATTACAACGTCCAGATAAATCAGTTATTTTTGGCTGATCTGATAATGAGCTCTATATATATACGTGTATTAATCTATTAATGTAAATTCGAGTACGTAATTAGTTTCATTTTTTTCTTAATTATAATGTAGAAAATTTCTAAGTTTTTAATTTAAATTCTTCAATTTTTAATTTATATTATGAAAAAAAAATCAATAGAAAGATGATTTCTACATTTAAATTGGAGAAAATCAACTTGTTATGTATACCAATTTACGTATACAACATATGTATATATTAAAACAAATTCACTGCGTGTGTGAGTGAAAAATTATACACATAAAAACACCCGCATACAAAGTCTATTAATCATACAAGTTATAAAATACAAATTGAAACGTTCTTTCATCGAAGCACTGACGCACTTTCTTGATAAATTTTATTCAATGATATAACCAGAGATGATTCAGATCTGTTTATATAGAGAGAGATAATTGGAAAGAATTATTTCGATATTTTGTGAAAATAACGTTTAATTTAATTATTTTTGCAACAATTTTTTTTTGTATATTAAAAAAATCTTTTCTTTTTTCTATTTTTCCTAATTTTATTGTTTTTGATTTTTTTCCTATTTTTCATTTTCTTCTATTTTTATTTTTTTCAGTTTTCAGTTTTCACCTATTTTTATTTTCTTCCATTTTTATTTTTTCCTATTTTTCATTTTTACCTATTTTTATTTTTCTCTATTTTTAGGAAGAAAAAAAATATAAAAATAGTAAAAAATAAAAATTATTCCCTATTTTTATTTTTTTCCTATTATTATTTTCTTCTTTTTTTTAATTGTTTCCAAATTTTATTTTCTTTAATTTTTAATTTATTACAATTTTAAAAAATTTTTTAAATTAAAAAAATTATCTATTATCAAAATTATTTCCTTGTTGCAAAAATTTCCTTATTTTTTTTATTATCGATAAAAGAAATTGTTGATATTTTATTTTCTTTCTTTTAGGAGACAAAAATTACAATATTTTTAATTGCAAAAATTTTTATCTGACGATAATTTCAATTTTTTAACTTAATTGAAAATTTTTATTTTATTCAAAATTTAATAGGAAATTGAAATTTACCAATGTTGAAAATTGTTTTGCACTGCATCTAAAAAATGGAATTATAATTGTCAATTTCTCGAAAATTGGATCCAAATTCAATTCGAAAAATCGAATGCAAAAAAAAATTTTTGAAATACGTATCGATATAATTTTTATAAGGTATGCGTTTCACTTAGTTCTGTTGATTTTTTTAATTTACTTACAATTATTTATAATAATTATTATTTTATGTTTAATTTAATAAGATTAATTAATTAATTTAAGTACTTGATTAATGAAATTAATTAAGTACTTTAGTTAATTAAATTAATCCTGATTAAAAATTAAATTATTTTATAATAATATTTATGATTTATTTATGATTATTATTATTTTATGATTTATTTATTATAATTATTATATTATGATTTATTGTAAATATTGTATTATGATTTATTATAATTATTATTTTATGATTTATTATAATGATTAATTTATGATTTATTAGAATTATTATTTTATGATTTATTTACACTTTTAATTTTATGTTTTATTTATAATTTATTTACGATTATTATTTTATGATTTATTTCTAACAATTATTAGTATTTTATGAAATATTTTGATAATAATTCCATAATTTTTAGGTGCAGATCTAAGTAACTGGGGTATTTATGATTTTATTTGCAATGATTACTTTTGGTAAGTTTCAATATCTAATATTAAGGATTTTCTATTTTTTTATAGCAAACATTTTGAGATTATACGGTTATTTATTGTAAACATTTTTTATACTTTGTTATAACAATTCTTGTTTTATTCTAAATAGTATTTATTATAATTTTATATATTTTTTTAAGAGCATATTGGAATATGTATATTTTTTTTTGATAATGACTCTTTGAGATCTTCGATGAAAGAATGAGTATTAGAAAAGGAAAAAGAAATTTATTGAATTTTATAATATGTCCGATATAACTATGTGATTGTAAAATTATCAAAGTCACTGGTCGCGTATAATGTATTGTGCGATATGAGGTATTTCACAATGTTTAGGTTTTTTTGCAAGATGAAATCTTATCTTCTATTATATTCTTTGTTATTTGTTGACCAAAAAAGAAAGAAAAAAAAGAGAAAAATTATGCGATGAAAGAGCGTCAGGGGGGAGGAGGAGGAGTGAATCGTAGTGTATTTTACATGTGAAATACTGTATATACATATAGATATATATATATATATTATGATACGATACTCAAAGACTTGTATATTTCAATCTCCTAATTATATTATACCGAAATGTTCGGTGTCGAAATTTAATTAATTAAAATTTAATATTGTGAATTAACCTCTACATTTTTCCAGATCATTGCTCTATCCTGTTGAATTTAATTTTTTTTAATTACTCTACTTACAATTTTACTCTACTACTAAATTTGTTTTGCAAATAGTTTTATTTAATTTAGCCAAATTGGCAAAATTCTAATTGCCAGTATGTTTTTGCTTTCAAATTTTCGCGCGTATGCAATAAAGGTGTCTTTTCACTAATCTGGACAATTTCTCTTGTAACTCGTCACGTGATTGGTCAATATTTCCAAGAGGAAAAATTGTTACGTGCGGATTTATTTTATTTACGCGCAGGCGTAAAATCCGCGATTTGATTCGATGTTCAATCTTGGTTTAATCCTTTGAAAAGGAAGGCGGAAATATTCAAAATAAAACAAGTTAATTTCCGTTAAAACGGAGGGAAAAACCTCGAAAATAAGAAAGATCAATTAATAATTAATATTAATATCAATTAATTATTAATCCGACTCATTTCACGAGTAAACCCAATACATTTATTATATATTAAAGTCAAACATTACACAAGTCGAAGTTATTCTTAAGGCTATTTTTGGGACTACTCTGAAGTCCGTTACGAAAGAACTCCAAAATAGAACTGAATTCGTGAGGGAGCATTTATCCCTTGGTCCATGGCAGAATCTTTGCGCATGCCCTGTTATAGAGTTTGTAAAGTCTATGAAGTTTTTAGAATCACAACACTAACACTGCACTGCACTAATACACGTATAAACATACTCTATGTATTGAAAACATGTATCACAACAAGTGAACATAACCCTTTTGCATTCACACTAATTACACAATTATTAATTATTTACATCATATCTAGTAACAATAAATCTCTTATACTGCACTCATCATATTTAAATATAAACAACAATTATAACGATAACCAATTTGATAATGTATCATAATATAATATTATTATTATATCAATACGTTACAAACATATATACACATATATATACACATACATACACATATACATACATATATATACATATATATATATATATATATATACATACATATACACACATACATACATACACATACATATGTACATATCCTATACCATAATATTACAACAATCAATCAGATAAAGTTTACTAATAATATCATTTTCAAATAATACATTCATGCTGCACTATTAGCAACAATATAATATTGTTGTTAATTGTTCATAACGTTCATATTATACAATTGATAATTAAGTTTCGTCGCATAATGAAAGTCTATGTGTACGTGACTTTTCGAAGCCATTTCTGTGGTCACAAGTATGGTAAACACATGTTGCATTGTCCTATAGAAAAGGACACTTGAGATATTTTTTATATTCTTTTCGAGGGTTTCTCGGTTTTATGACACTAAAGAAACTAGAGATTACATTTTCTTTCGCTATTCTACTTGATTTATGACAATTCTAAGAAATGTTGATTTTCAGATACATATTCGGAATTTGGGAACTATTAAACCGTGAAGTATTATATTTTACAATAGTCAAACTTTCTTGTTTAGTCTCGTCAATATTTGTCTAAAGTCGTGAGAAAATACTAAAATAATTGAGTTTATTAACGAAATGTTATAATTTCGCGCTTCGATAACTCGTAAATCGATATATCGAAAGTTAACGAGCGAGATGGTAGTCGCTCGTAACACCTTCCCCCTTAAAGAGAATTTTCGCAAGAAAATTATAAAAGAAATTTCGCTTGGGTATTTAAAAATTTTTTTGTTTATTTTAAATTTGTCTATAATAACCTAAAATTTATTTTCTGAAACAATCATAACTACAAAAATTGAGATATAATTATTAGATTGATTCTAACTTGTCTTTTAAGTTCAAGAATAGGAGAGAAGATCTAAAAATGAAAGGAAAATTTTCTTTTTATTTTACTGTAAATATTCCATAATTTTTAAAATAATTTCATACAGAACATCAAAAGAAATAATTTTCTTTTCTACTTTTTCACAGTGAAAATTTTTGAGGGGGTAAGAAAGAAGGGAAAAAAGGTGAAAATTGAAAGACATGGTACGAGCAAGTCCCAGTTGCTCGACACCCCCTTCCCCCTTAAAGAGGATGATGAAAAAAAAGAGTCCTGTATTGCAGGTAGTTAGCCTGCTGACACAGAATCGGTTTTATAAAAATGTCACTGACTTAAGAAAATGTCTTCGTTTATACAAATAGTAAAACGGTCATAAAGAAAGGGCTTTTCTTTTTTAAAAATGAAGTTCAAAACTAAGTTTATTTAGCAACCTCTCTTATAGTTATGGAAGCATTTAAAATAACATTGTAAATTTTCTGATTAGGGACCAATACCCACTTTACGTTAAAATACTTTTCACGATTTCGACAAACACCATCCCCATCCTCACCACCCTTGACCTCTAGGCAACACATGCCATGTTCGCAGGTGGTGGATTCGGGTGAATGTAACTATTAGAAAAATGTTCTTATTTTACAAGGAGAATTGAAAGGTTGAAGAGAGAGTTATGAAAATTCCAGTTTCCTATTACAATTCAAATTTTCATTTTGAATGTTTATCAATGCGACGGCCACTCAACCTTATCTGGGAACGAAACCACGAGACGACCCTTTTGAACACTGGCCCTTTTGTTCTCATGTCTTTCCCGACCTCTGTAGCGTGACTCCCGGCTAATGCTATCCACATCACCTTTATTAATTCTAGTAGTGTGATTACTGGCCAGACTCACCACTACCCTGTGACTCCGTGCCGAGGCCGTCCTCATCAACATTCTACCTTTTGTCTCGGTCTCGCGGTCACATATCCCCAGAACCAATAAACCGTCCATTGCATCAAAACCTTAAATTGGTTCGCTAATTTTATTTGACTCCGAGCAATTGCATGGTTCTACCCGGCCTTTCGTCCTTCGTCATGTTTTGTAAAAATAATTAATAAAACACAGGTGTTTTGTTCATAGAACGTGTCACCTCGTGCAAAATAAATCCAAACTAATTGATTTTTCTTTTGTCAAGTCGTTTGTTGTCAATTGGTATACCATGCCAAGTAGAACACACAATTCGCAAGGGTCTCACCGAAATTGCAGGGTGTCCAGTGAATTTTGACTCTAGAATTCTCAGATTTATTTATTAATTTCTAATATTCTAAATATATTAAATTGAGTATTAAAACAATAAAAATTAAAATGAGGATTAAAATAATCGTACCTAATTGAAAAGATTTTAATTTTAGATATATTAAAATTTTAGATAAACTTAAAAACAATTATTTTTCTCAACATTATTCAAACCTTAATGAGAGAACAACTTTCTTATCTCGGTGAAATTGTCTAGATTTAATATAGTTTAAGTTATACATAAAACAGGTATACTTTTAAAATGAAAAAAAAAAATATTCTTTAATTCATATATAACTCAAAATTTGGTGCATAGAAAAGCAAAACATATGTTTGTTTATTTCCTCTGCAAAACTAATTATAATATGTTTATCAAAACTTAAAATGTAGACTGAAACTTAGTTTGATTGCTGATATATGTTTTCTTAAAAATTTGTTGAAGAATATAAGGCTTAGTATAAATGTTCTTAAAATTTTTTTTTTTTTACAAATTAATGAAACTTTTCAAATTGCATTTATATTTAAAATTTCCGTCAATTTCTAGAATTTTCTGTTGTAAATAAATTCTCACACGTCAGACACCCCGAATTATAAAGATTCAAATCTTCCAAAATGATACCAAAATTGTCAACAACTCTCCCCTCTTCAAAGTACAATTTTCAAATTTTCTTATTGATTTCAATACGTTTAAAAAGAATAAAAATCTTTCTTTAAACTTTCTTTCTTTACTTAAACAGAAGGACTTATTAGATCTCGCGGTAAGGAATATTTTCCCTCGTTCGTGTGTCTCAAGGGTGGAAGATCAAGGATAATTTCTTCATTCTGAAACCCTAAAGGAGGCAGAATTCTCGTGCAAAAATTCCATTCCCAAAATTTCAAATGAAGAAATACCAAAATCCTCGGTATTAATATGAATAAATTGCCTTTCTGCCATATACATGTAATACAACAGACTTTCAAGGTTTCAAAACACCCTTTCTAACACCCATTAAGTGGAAAATAATAACGTTGAAGCGCATTAAAACAAGAGAAAGAGAGATGCCCTTTTTTTGTGCAATAATCAGGTTCTTTGCATGTAAAGCAGTGCTTATCTTTTAAAAAGGAAATTGGTATGTACTAAACAAATTTTCATTGATTAGTCAGGTATTTTCGTGACATTAAGGGTTGAATATTTCGGACAAAGTTTTAAAAATTAAATTGACACTTGTAGAGATAGAGAAAACAGCCGTGGAAGTAAAAGAAATTGCGTTGTTGCCTTTAAAATTGTCTGTTTAAAAATATCATAAAACAGTTCAAAAATATGTCTGTCTTTGTCATGTCACGTCATTTTTACATTACAATAAAATTCCATTATTTGCATTAATTTCACCACAATGTACGGAATATTCACAATCATATATTCATTAATATTATTCACAAAATTTTTAATTCATTCACACCATTTGTCTCTTCTAGACTTTACCTTAAATCAATTATATACAATCGTAAAAACAATTAATTCTGACAACTTAAGAAAAATACTAAAAAATTTTAATTAATTCAACATTTTAAATACAACAATCTATTATTTAAATTAATAAGAAAGATGTTAATTCACAGAATTAAAAATATTTAGAAAAACTAATTCGAAAATATTGTAGTTACAAAAATGAGAATTAGTGTCATTTTATATTATTAAAATATTTTAAAGTACTTCGTATTATACAACAATTGACTAAATAAAAATGTAAACATAAAAATATATAAAATATTTCTTAATTTATAAGTATTCTAATTATTCAAAATTGAAAATAAACCATTTTTATCATTTTAAAAATATCAATATTAAATTTTCTATATCTTAAATAATTTGACAATTAAATATTTAATAAAAACAATAATTATTGCCTAATTAGTTTGACTATATACTAACTATATCAAATTTTTAACTAACACAACACATTTAATTTAGACTCAACAAAACAATAATATATTAATTATTATAAAATACATATGTCAATTATGAAATACTCAATTATCACAAAAATAAAAATGCATCTAAATAATTTATTAAATAGCAAAAATAAGAAAACTAATTGTTTCACACGGAAATTTTAAAACTTTCCAAAAAATTTCTTAATTATACCTTTAAATAGTGTAAAAATCATAACCTCAGAAGAGACAAATTATAATCTATAATTTCATAATCATACGCTAACCATACCTTTATTTTATTATTCCAAAACACTACGTTTCACGCACTTCACAACGAAATGACCATAATTTCAAAATTTGAAATTCTTTCGCGCACACACTTTTCCACTATATTCTTCTTACTTTTGGAAACAATTCTTCTTGTAGTTGGTTGACCTTGCAGAAGTCCGCTCAAAAAAAAATATTGAAAATCCAATTCATTGGTTCAGGAAAAATCAGGTATCAGCATCTCTTCGAAGTACAGAACTCAGGAAAGCAGGATAACAGGATACTCCCAGTTGAATAAAGTTTTTTAAAATTTATTTTTATTATTAAAATTGACACTCGTTCGACGTCCTAATACAGCAACAATATTTAATCCACCACAACAATTTGAATTTGTAGTTTGGTTCTCCAGATGAATTCCATGATGTCCAAAGTAAAAAGATTGAATATTTCACTTCCATTTATATCACTGATTAATTCATTAGTCTCAAATTTTTCTCGAAATGTTCATGGTACACAAAAATGTTAATATTTACACTGTTTTATAGTTTATTTTATGAAATTCCTTAAAATTTTAACACTGTTAGATTTACAACCCGTAATATTTGTTATTTTCACTATTGTTCTTTAAAGTTCAAATTCACATAAAATTTCGAATAAAAGTCACAAAATTTGCAAAAATTTAAATTTTTCCGCACCAAGATCCCGACGTTGAGCCCCCAATTTGTTACGTGCGGATTTATTTTATTTACGCGCAGGCGTAAAATCCGCGATTTGATTCGATGTTCAATCTTGGTTTAATCCTTTGAAAAGGAAGGCGGAAATATTCAAAATAAAACAAGTTAATTTCCGTTAAAACGGAGGGAAAAACCTCGAAAATAAGAAAGATCAATTAATAATTAATATTAATATCAATTAATTATTAATCCGACTCATTTCACGAGTAAACCCAATACATTTATTATATATTAAAGTCAAACATTACACAAGTCGAAGTTATTCTTAAGGCTATTTTTGGGACTACTCTGAAGTCCGTTACGAAAGAACTCCAAAATAGAACTGAATTCGTGAGGGAGCATTTATCCCTTGGTCCATGGCAGAATCTTTGCGCATGCCCTGTTATAGAGTTTGTAAAGTCTATGAAGTTTTTAGAATCACAACACTAACACTGCACTGCACTAATACACGTATAAACATACTCTATGTATTGAAAACATGTATCACAACAAGTGAACATAACCCTTTTGCATTCACACTAATTACACAATTATTAATTATTTACATCATATCTAGTAACAATAAATCTCTTATACTGCACTCATCATATTTAAATATAAACAACAATTATAACGATAACCAATTTGATAATGTATCATAATATAATATTATTATTATATCAATACGTTACAAACATATATACACATATATATACACATACATACACATATACATACATATATATACATATATATATATATATATATATACATACATATACACACATACATACATACACATACATATGTACATATCCTATACCATAATATTACAACAATCAATCAGATAAAGTTTACTAATAATATCATTTTCAAATAATACATTCATGCTGCACTATTAGCAACAATATAATATTGTTGTTAATTGTTCATAACGTTCATATTATACAATTGATAATTAAGTTTCGTCGCATAATGAAAGTCTATGTGTACGTGACTTTTCGAAGCCATTTCTGTGGTCACAAGTATGGTAAACACATGTTGCATTGTCCTATAGAAAAGGACACTTGAGATATTTTTTATATTCTTTTCGAGGGTTTCTCGGTTTTATGACACTAAAGAAACTAGAGATTACATTTTCTTTCGCTATTCTACTTGATTTATGACAATTCTAAGAAATGTTGATTTTCAGATACATATTCGGAATTTGGGAACTATTAAACCGTGAAGTATTATATTTTACAATAGTCAAACTTTCTTGTTTAGTCTCGTCAATATTTGTCTAAAGTCGTGAGAAAATACTAAAATAATTGAGTTTATTAACGAAATGTTATAATTTCGCGCTTCGATAACTCGTAAATCGATATATCGAAAGTTAACGAGCGAGATGGTAGTCGCTCGTAACAAAATTCCGACACGTGCGCCTCCACGTGGCGTTTTTCTGTAATTCAGTGTAATTAATGAAAGGTGAGTTTGTTTGTCTCACCTTTAAAGCTTTCGGTGATTATAAAGAGAGCTTTTGCAAGTGCTGGAAGCTGTATATGGTGTGTGTCATATAGAAAGATTCGCGGGAAAATGACTTATATTGTACTGTTAATTTGTTAGTGATTAATGAAATTAAAAAAGCGAAAGAGCTTGTGCGCGCAGTGCGTGAGTATGCCCGCCAAGGTCTCCAAAAAAGTAGTCGGCATGATTATCCGAAGCCGAAAGACAATGAAGGATGGGGTCATCACGGTACTGCTTTATTTTTCCCTTTTAATTTCCATCGAATTTCCCTTTTTTTCAATCTATTTATTTTTATCAACAATTCCCCAATATGTTTAAAGTTTTTTCCATTTTTCATTTTCTTCTTTTGTCAAATGCTCGAATTTTCAACTCCAGTTTTCTGAAGGTTAGCTTCTGGATATAATATTCGATGCTCTGTTGATTCTTTTTTTCGTTTTTCTACTTATAATATACGGAAAATTTTATTTTTAAAAACAAAACTGGATTGAGTGCTTAGAAATGATAACACCTAAATATACCAAAAAATGAGCATTTCTTGTCTATTTAGAATATTTTACAAATTAATTTCGTTTGAACTTTTTTTTTTAAATAAGTAATTTTATTTATAAATTATATGTTCAAAACGTATTTTTTTTTATTATCATGTACAGTTTTTAATTGGACAATATTGTATTTTCAAGATTACACGTCAGTGTGAATAATTTAAATTACTTTGCATATTATTTTCCAAACGTGAATCTTTTATATTAATTTAATATAAATGTTTTCCAATTATATTGTTCATGAATTCAGTTCATTTCTTTTCAAAAAAAGAGATTGAATAATATTAATAAATTACGTTTTCTAAACTATCGAATTGGGAAATCGTAAATTAAACCAAGGACAAAAATTCTAAACGAGATGAATGTCTTATGGTTATTTCTTTCGTCATTTTTCTATTTCACAAAAGCATACATTTAAAAATTAATTTTTTAATAATTTTTTTTCTTCTGGAAAATTGAATTTTTATGAAATTAAAGTATTAATGTGTACTTTATGGTAAAATAATTTTTGTGAGTAACAAATGTCAATCAGTCAATAGCAAACAGCCTTCTCATTATGTACTCCAATTGTAATGAGCTTACTTTAGGTGATAAATTCTTATCGCATAAGTCACATAAGATAAACGAACCGTATTTTATAAAATTTCAATAACTATTTGGTATTTGGAATTTTACTTTCTTTGTTTACTGACAAAATATGAATTACAGGGAAAAAAAGTTTGATGGACAAAATATGGATATTTTATGTCAAATAATAATGATCGCATTGTTAAAATGTGCAGAATGCAAGACTTTTTTTTTTAATTTTCCTCAAAGAGAAATTATTTTCTACCCCTTTTTCTGATTTTAATAATTTTTTACTGTTGGGAAAAAATTGTAAAAATTTAATCCTTTGTTTTTGTTTTCGACATTTTGCGAGGAGAGAGATGAGAGGAGAGTGAGAGAGAGGTGGGAAAGAAGTTCAAGATGAAAGGAATTTTTGAGAAGGATAATAATGACAGTTTGGAGGCAATAATGATCATTGAAAATTTTCATCATCATCATTATCATCATAATCATCAAATATTGGAACTTTATTAATTAATAATCGGAAAATATACAAGCGTTAATTAAATTAACGTTACCAATTGTGGATCGATAAGATAACGAATGCTGTGTGTGAAATTTTTCTATGTCAATCTTTGGAACAGCTGATTCTCGAAAGGAAGTCCAATCTAAAATAGAGAGAAATTTCTATTAATCAAAATGAGAAAAATACTCAAATTTCACCAAAAAAAAGAGGGAAAAATTCCTCTAATGAACAAAAAAAAAGGGAAATCATCCCCTTTTATTATTGAAAGTTACTGCAAACTGGTTATGGATTTACAGAGAAGGCGATACACACGCCAGTCAGCCGAGCAGGCTGACAGTCTACTTTCTGGGGTGGGAGGGGTGCCAATGCAGAGGTTTGTGCACTTGCGTAAACTTTCCAATTGGTGGCTCCCGAAAAAATTGTGAATTATTTCCAGTTTTTTTCCCCCTTTTTTAATTGCAACATTGTTTGATTTTTTGTGACAAAAGTGTGATAGCCAAGGAACAAATTTTACTATATTTACCAATAGTAGTGACACAAATTTTATGACAATCTATAAGTGCAAACAAAAAGTCGCATGAAAATCGACCCCTCTCATTGTCATGGTGCTAAATTCGATTTTCATTAAAAAGAAATAACTCGCAATTAAATTAAATTGGATAATAGACAAGAAATAAATGCTCCAAATGGAAAAAGAGGGAAATATTTCTTAAACATTTTCGTGTTTTCAACCTTTCAAACACTTTTATTCTTGCAATATTTTCATCCCCTTTCGGACATCTTTGATTTCATTCTTTTTTTTTGCTTTTATGATAAAAAAAGTACTCGAAACAACTATGTCATCTGTTTTGAAGAGTATTTATTTTATGAGCGAAAAAATCAATTATTGATTCTAATGAAATTTTTCAGCAGCCTCTAGTGCTTTGACTAAAAATATCATTTTCTAATTCCACATTTAAACCGTGTGGATAGTGTCAAGAACGCTTCTAAATATCGTCAGTGCTCTTGGACTAGTTGATTAATAAAATAGTCGCTGAATTTTCGAGAAATTAAGTGACAATCGAATATTTAAATAAAAGAAGTATTAATATTTATTGAAAAGAATATAGAGAAGAGAAAGAAAAACAATATTTTATTCGAGAGTGAAGTGCCATCGAAGTGTAATTTTCTGTGATTTAAAGAATATATATACAATATATAAAGAGAAAAAACATTCCTATTGAATTGACAGCACAAGATTTTTGTAACGAATATGCACAAAGAAAAGATGTTAATTGTTGATGGAAAATTATTTTTATTATAGTTTTTAACAAGATCGCGCACTTATTTTTTGCACAAGAAGAAAATTTATTATATGAAAATCTATAATGAAGTTGATATATTTTAAAACGAATGTTGATAGTAGGGAAAATTGAAGAGAAAAGTTATTGTAACTCAAAGAAAATAAGTACGAAAAAAAATTTTTAAAAAACGAAAATAAGTAAGAAAAAGAAAATAAATAAAGAGAAAATAAAGAAGAAAAAGAAATTAAATAAGAAGGAGAAAATAAAGAATAGAAATTAATAAGAAAGAGAAAATAAAGAAGAAAGGAAATTAAATAAGGAAGAAAAAATTAAGAAGACAAGAAATTAAATAAGGAAGAGAAAGTAAAGAAAATAAGAAAATAGAAAATAAAGAAGAAAAGAAATGAAATAAAAAAGGAAATACATAAAAAAGAAACAATAGATTATTCGCTTCCCTGTTTCAAGAGACATATTTATTCTTATAAAAAAAAAGTAACAGTTATGATTAATCAATGAATTCAACATGTGACCAGAATTTTTACAAAATGGAAAGGTTTAAGTAAAAGTGCCGTTTAGGGGTCATGCCCCCTGGGGCACAGGGGGAAGCAGAGGGCTTGGGCCCCTCTTGTTCCGAATTGCATAATAATCAGGAAAATGTTACTGTTGAACTTAGTGCAACACGAACATTATATCAACGATGTTACCAGCACCTCAAGGTCAGCTCTCCGCCACTGTTTTTGCAATCCTGCCAATTCTAATTCATTAATTCTCAAAAACTTTTCCTCACACTATTAATTTTATTTCATCACAAGATTAGAAACAAAAAAATAATACTAATTTTGGCGAAAACAATTTTTTTTTACCAAAAATGAATTCCAGAATTTGAAAAAGGTTTGTTTTGAAATTTTAATTTCTCTGTGATCGAAAGAAGCAAAAAAGAGATTTTTGAGAATCCATATTTTGTCCTTTAGAGAGAATTTTAATTTTTTAACGAATTAATTAACAAGATTTTTATATAAATCTTTGCCAGAATTCAATTATTTAAAAAAAATTTTAATACAGACCTGCGGAAGAATTCAATATTCTTAATAAATAATAAAATTCTTATCAGTAATTCAATTATTTTTTAAAATTTTAATAAAAATTCGTTACAAAAATTCAATTATTTTCATTACTAATAAAACTCATTGCAGGATTTCAATTATTTTCCATATAATTATAAATGAATTCTTCGAAGAATGTAATTATTCTTCAAATTTTTATTAAAATTGTTCGAAAGAATTCAATTATTTTAAAAAAATTAGGATATAATTTTGTTTATTTGAATTTGATAATTATTTTCAATACATTTTTAATTAAATTTCTTGAAAGAATTTAATTATTTTCAAAAATTTTAATGAAATTTTTCATAAAAATTCAATTCTTTTCAAAAAATTTAAATAAAATTCTTCGTAAAAATTTAATTAATTTCCAAAATTTGTTAAAAATCTATTATTTTCAATATGAACTATTTCAATAAAATTATACAAACAAATTCAATTATTTACAAAAAAAATTGTAATAAAAATATTCAAACACTTCAATTATTTTGAAAAATTTTTCGAAATTCATTTATTTTCAATATCTATTATTTTTATAAAAAATTTCCCAAAAGAATTCAATTATTTAAAAACGTTTTTATAAATTCCTTTGCAAACAATCAATTACTTTCATGAATAATAAAATTTTTCTACAAAAAATCAAATATTTATTTTTTATTATTTAATTAACTAATAAAATTCTTTGGAAAAATTCAATTATTTTCAATAAAATTTGAATAAAATTTCTTTACGGAATTTAATTATTTTAAAAAAGTTTAACAACTTTTGTTTATAGAAATCACTTTTTTTTAAATTGTGGTAAACACTTTAGGAGAATTCAATTATTTTCAGTAAAATTTTAATTTCTTGTTATAGAATTTAAATTTTCTTTGATACAATTGAATTTGTATTTTTACAAATTTTATTTTTTTAATTATTTTTATCAATTATTTTCATAAGTAATAGAATCTTTACAGGAATTGAATTATTTAATTAATTTAATTTAATTTCAATTCCTATTTTTAATACAATTTTATATGAATTCTTCGAAAAATGCAATTATTCTTGAAAATTTTATTAAAATTCTTAAAAGAATGAATCATCAAAAGTTATGATAAAATTTTTTTATGAGAATTCAATTCAATACATTTTTAATTAAAATTCTTGGCAACAATTTAAATACTTCATTAATATTAAAATTCTTCGGATAAATTCAATCATTTTAAATAGGATTTTAATAAATTTTCGTAGGTAATGTAATTCAATTATTTTTTTAAATAGGATTTTAATAAATTTTCGTAGGTAATGCAATTCAATTATTTTTTAAAATTGTAATTAATTTCCTTGAAAGAATTCAATTATTTTCAAAAATTTTGATAAAATCCTTTAGAAGAATTCAATTATTTTTAGTACAATTTTAATAAAATCTTTCGAGAAAATTCAATTATTTTTGTAAATTTTAATAAAATTCTTCTGAGAAATCCAATTATTTTCACAAATTAATAAAACTTTTACAGGAATTTAATTATTTAATTAATTCAATTTAATTTCAATTCCTATTTTTAATACAATTTGGATTAATTCTTCGAAAAATGCAATTATCTTGAAAATTTTATTAAAATTGTTTGAAAGAATTCAATTATTTTTAAAAAATTTGATAAAGTTCTGTATAAGAATTCAATTTGAAGAAATATTCAATTATTCAATAAATAATTTTTTTTGTATTTAAATAATTGAATTCTCGTAAAACTTACTAATAAAACTTTATTTAAAATTGAATTTCAGATAATAATTGAATTTTACAAGCGTTATAGTGTGAATTTTTCGAAATAATTAAATTTCAATAGATTTTTAAATTGAAATCTATAAAAATTTTAATTGTCGTAAAACTGAAATAATATTTATATTTTTAAATAAAATAATTAAAGTTTTGAAGAAATTATAGAAATAGATCAATTTAAAAAAGGCTTTACATTGAAATCATTTTAAATATTTTAATTCCTGTGGGAAAATAAATAAATAAATAATTTAAACATTTATTTAAAAGAAAATTATTCTATTTTTGAATGTAATTTAATTTAGAAATTATGAAAAAATTGAGTCGTCAAATTTAATTTTTCGATAGCTACTTTTTTCAGTCTTAAAGCTACTTTTTTTTAAAATAATTAAATAAGTAATCAAATTCAACCAATTAAACGAAAATTTATAGTAATATTGTTATATTATTATGATTATTATAATTTAATTATTATTACTTTTAACATTTTGTTTCTTTATTTATCGGCTTTGAACGTGGTTGATGTTTTTTTTATGATTTGTGAATATGCACTAAAAGAAAATTTTATTTTTTGTTGTAGAGTTCGGGAGTTGGAGAGGCGAGTGTATATCATGCCTTGGTGGTGATATTCCTGGAATTTTTTGCTTGGGGTTTATTAACAATGCCAATAATAACAGTGTTAAACGAGACATTCCCAGATCATACATTCTTAATGAACGGTCTCATAATGGGGATTAAAGGAATTTTGTCATTTTTATCGGCCCCATTAATTGGCGCACTATCGGACGTATGGGGTCGTAAATTCTTTTTACTAATTACAGTGGCCTTCACGTGTGCACCACTACCATTAATGAGCATTAACACTTGGTGGTTCTTTGCCATGATTTCAATAAGCGGCGTATTCGCATGTACATTTTCAGTAGTATTTGCTTATGTTGCCGATGTCACCGAAGAGAGTCAACGATCATTAGCATACGGTTTGGTACGATTTTTTCATTTCTATTATTACTTTCTGTACTTTTTTTTATTTTTGTAATATTTATTTATTTTTAAATTTTACTTACGTTAATATTTATTACTTTAATATTTTATTTACTTTAATTTATGTATTAATTATTCTACTATTTAGTTTTTACACTAAATTTTAGTATTTTTCAAAAATATTTATTTTTATCATTCCCTTTTCAATTTTTGTTTTAATTTTCTTGATTCTTAGTTTTTTACTTGAATTTTCTATTTTCTTAATTTCTAGTCATCTAGTCTTTCAATTTTCTTATTTCTCTTTTTTTCCTTAATTCTTCTAGTTTTCTAATTTTTTAAATTTAGCTATTTAGTTTAAATTAATTTCTTAAAGTAGTTTTTTAAGTTTCTTTCTTTTTAGTATTTTTTTACTTTTAAATACTAAAAATGTGAAAAACTGAATTTGTTTGTTTGGTTGCAGGTGTCGGCAACTTTTGCAGCGAGCATGGTAATAAGTCCCGCATTGGGTGATTACACGAGACAAAATTATGGCGATAATGTAGCTGTTGCCCTCGCCACTGCTATCGCTATTCTCGATGTATTTTTCATTCTCGTCGCTGTACCAGAAAGTTTACCAGAAAAGGCGCGTCCTACTGGTCCTATTTCATGGGAACAAGCAGATCCTTTCGCTGCTCTCGGAAAGGTACGACTGTTCTTGAAAACAATTCATTTACAATTAAATTTACATGCTTCATTCTCAATTTTACACTGTTAATTAAGTGACTAAATTTCTAATTTATTTCATTTTCTATGTTATTCAATTTCGAGGGAATTTTATTTTTGAGCACTTCAATGTCTTATGAATTTTATTCCTAAGCATTTCAATTTCTGAAGAGCTTAATTTTCAAGTATTTTAATTTTTAAGGAACTTAATTTTTAACAGGGTTGCCACAGGTCAGGAAAATCAGGGAAAAGTCAGAGATTTTTATTAAAGAATACTGGAAAAAATTAAATGTTTAGAATTTATAAGAAAATTCTGAATTTTTGTGTCTTTTTATTACTTCTAAATCATTTAATGAAGTATTTTTTGAAAAACTTTAATTTCAATTCTGTTGAAATTAGTTTCAATTTTAAAATTTTTAACGCAATTCTTTGAAAGAATTCAACTATCTTAATAAATATCAAATTTTTTTTCAGAAATTCAATTATTTTCAAAAATTAAAAAAAAAATTCTCGACAACATTTCAATTATCTTTACAAATACATAGCAAAATTCTTTCGCCGAAATTAAATTATATACAGGAATTTTAATAACATTCATTGCAAAATTCAATTATATTAGTAAATAATAGTATTCATCACAAGAATTCAATTATTTAAAAAAAAAAATAAAAATTCCACAGGAATTCAATTATTTAAAATAGAATCTGCATACATTTTTTCAAAAAATAAAATATTTTTAAATTTGACATTAAATTTTTCTCAGTAATTCAATTATTTTCATAAATTTTAAAATTCCTTTAAAGGATTTAATTATTTTTATAAATAATAAAATCATTCGGAGAAAATTAATTATTTTCATAAATAATAATATTCATCACAAGAATTCAATTATTTTTAAAAGTAATAAAAATTCAATTATTTTCAAATATTTTAATAAAATTTTCATTACAAATTTTCAACTATTTTTAAAAATTTTTCTTAATTCAATAATTTGTATATCTATTATTTTAATAAAATTTCCCAAAAGAATTCAATTATTTACAATCAATTTTGACAAAATTCTACACGAATATTCAATTATTTTCTAAAATAATAGAAATTTCACAGGAATTTAATTATTGAAAATAGAATTTGAATAAATTTTTTAGTAAACTGTTTTATAAAATTCTTTGCAATAATTCAATTATTTTCATAAGTAATAAAACTCATTGCGGAATTGTCGAAAAAATTCAATACAAATTTGTTGATTAAATTATGTATAAGAATTCAATTTGAAGAAACATTCAATTATTCAATAAATTATCTATGTTCGTTTTCAAATAATTGAATTCTTGTAGAATTTTCTAATAAAAATTGTTTTAAAAATTAATTTCAGTTAAAATTTTTGATAATAATTGAATTTTGGGGAATTTTCTAATAATTGCAATTTTTAGAAATAATTTTTAATTATGTAAATTTTAGTTAAAAATTGTAGAAAATAATAATTAAATTGAAATGATGAAAATTATTTTAAAAGGAATTACTTTTCATCTTTAATTATTATAAAACACGAAAAATGGATTACTCCAAGTCTTCGACTCGGAATGATCGATATCTTCATGTTTTACAATAATATTATTATTAGTTATTGAATTTGAAATTTTTGAAAATCATAATTCCTATGGAAAAATAATAATGATTAAATATTTATTTAAAAATGAAGTTATTAGTGTTTTTGAATAATTTTACAATATTAAGGAAATTCGTAAATAGTAATAGAACATTTTTTTAGGATCTAATAATTTTTAGAGTGAATCAGAATATTCTTTAGGATCAGGACAAGAGTCAAAATTTTGTCTGGAAATCAGGGAAAAACAAAATTCAATTTTTGTGGCAACCCCTTCAAGTATTTTAATTTCTAAGGCACTTAATTTTCAAGTATTTTAATTTCCAAGGAACTTAATTTTCAAGTATTTTAATTTCCAAGGAACTTAATTTTCAAGTATTTTAATATCTAAGGAATTTAATTTTTAATCATTATAATTTCTAGGGAACTTAATTTTTAAGTATTTTAATTTTTAAGGAGCTTAATTTTCAAGTATTTTAATTTCTACAAGGAACTTAATTCTCAATTGCTTAAATTTCAAAGGAACTGAATTTTTAAGTATTTTAATTTCTATTTTTGTGTGTTTGTATTTTAATGTTTTAAATTCTATACTCGACAGGTGGGAAAAGATCACACAATTCTGATGCTGTGCGTCACAGTGTTCCTGAGCTATCTTCCAGAGGCCGGTCAATATAGTTGCATATTTGTTTATCTAAAATTAGCAATGGGATTTTCTACATCGATGGTGTCAGTATTTATCGCCGTGGTAGGAATATTAAGTGTCTGTGCTCAAATGTTATTGGGTCCGTTAATGAGAACATTGGGTAGTAAACACGCAATTATGCTCGGACTTTTATTTGAAATGTTGCAATTAATGTGGTACGGTTTTGGCTCACAGACATGGTAAGTTAAAACCTTCATTAATACCTTCAAAAAAAAAAAACAAAAAAGAAACTTAAAAGCTAGTGAGAAAAAAAACATTCTCAAAGTACGTAAATCTAAATGTATTTCTAAAAAAAAAATCCAAAACTAAATTAATTAAAAAATTAAATTAAATATGAAATTAAAATTAAATTTGAAAGTGGGTTTTTTAATTTTTACAAAACAAGTTTGATTTTTCTCCTTCGTTAATTTGAATTTTCTTTCATTCAAGAAAGAACTTTCTTTTCTTTGAAGAGAGAAAAAATTTAATTTGCTATCGACTGATGTAGATAACGAAAAAATTAACTTACTATAGTGAAAATTTGGATTTTTATTTTAAATATTCAAATTCTATTTCTTTATATTTAAATAGAAGTATAGAAGGATAGAAGGACAGAAGAATAAAAGGAAATTTCTAGGACTGAGTTTATAAGTGTTTTTGTTTTTCTTAAAGGATGATGTGGGCCGCAGGAGTGCTTGCTTCGATTTCGAGTATAACGTATCCGGCAATATCTGCATTTGTTTCAATGCATTCCGATGCCGACAAACAGGGCTTGGTACAGGGCATGGTGACTGGAATGCGTGGACTTTGCAATGGTTTGGGGCCTGCCATGTTTGGCATCATTTTCTATCTATTTCATGTCGATCTCAACTACGACACACCATCTTTACCTCTTAAGCCGCCAATTCTCGATGAAAACAATAGAACGGGAACTGCCACTCAACATCAAGATATCGTACCTCAGGTATTTTTTTCTATTTTTAAATTTTGTTCTTTCTTTTCCTTTTTTTTGAGAGTTTGCACTATTTTGACAATGACAGGGTTCTCACAGGACAGGAAAATACGAGAAGTAAGGAAATTTTACACAAAGTTGTAGAAAAATATCAAAGAATCAAAAAAATTAAATTGTCTTTGAATTTTGTTTCTCAGCTTAAGAAAAATGAAATAATTATATAATTACTTTATCAATTGTTTATTTTTGTATTTAAATAATTGAATTCCCATAAAATTTTTTTAAAGAAATTCTTCGAAATAATTGAATTATTTTCAATACAAATTCAATTAAATTTCTTAATGAAATTCAATTATTTTTATAATTTTTTATAAAATTCCTTGAAAGAATTCAATTGTTTTCAAAAATTGTGATAAGCACTTTAGAAGAATGCAACTAAGTAGTATTTTTCAACAATTTTGATGAAATTCTTTTAAAATAATCATTATTTTCAAAATTTTTAATAAAATTACTTCAAAAAATTCAATGATTTTCAAAAATTCAAATAAAGTTCTTCGAAACAATTTAATTATTTTTATGAATTTCAAAATTTCTTCGCAAGAATTCAATTCTTTTCATAAATAAGAAAATTCTTCGCGAGAGTTAAAATATTTTTAAAAATAATACAATTCTTCAAAGGAATTCAATTACTTTCATAAATAATAAAATGTTTTGGAGGAATTCAATTATTTTCAATACAATTTTGATAAAATTTTTCGAAAAAATACAATTATTTTTAAAAATATTATTTAAATTCAATTATTTTCAAGAGTTGTAATAAAAATTCAATTATTTTAAAAAATTCTAATATAAAATTCTTCGAAACAATTCTAATTAACAAGTTCAATTATTTTTAAAAATTGTGATAAAATTTTTCTAAACAATTCAATTGTTCTCAAAAGTTTTTAATAAAACTCTTTGTAAATTTTAATTATTTTCAATATTTTCAATTAAAATTATTTTCAAAAATTATATTATTTTTATGAAATTTAATCAAATTCTTAAAAAAATTTAATTATTTATAAAAACTCTAGTAAAATTGTTTAAAAAAATTTAATTTTCTATGAATAATTTTAATATAATTTAATAGAGAAATAATTAATTGCAATTAATAATAAACACTATTATTTTAAAAACTTGAAAGAAATTCTTCATAAAATTCAATTACTTTCAAGATTTTCAGTAAAAATTATTTTAAAAAACTCCATTATTTTCAAGAATATTGAAATAAATTCTTCAAAACAATTCAATTATTTTAAAGAATTTTAATAAAAATCTTGTTAAGTATTAAATTATTTTCAATACAATTTTAATTACTTTTTCTCGAAAGAATTCAATTATTGAAAAAAATATTGATAAAATTCTTAAAATGATTTTAATTAATTTCAAATTTTTTGATAAATATACTTTGCAAGAATTCAATAATTTTCAGTACATTAATTTTAAAATTGAAAATATTAAAAAGAAAAATTATTTTAAAAATTAGGATACAAAAAAGCAAACAACAACTAACTGCAAACTGCGAACAGATTACCGGAATATAACGATAATTAATATAAATTTTCAATAAGATTTTAATTAAATTTCTTGATAGAATTTAATAATTTTTTGTTTCTTAACTTTTATAATAAATTTTCTTTTAAATGTTTTGAATTTTAAAAGTATAATACGTATAAAAATCATTAAATTCTTGCGAAGAATTTTATAAACATTTTTGAATGTAAATAAATTGTTTTGAAGAATTTTATTAAAACTTTTAAAAATAATTCAATTTTTTTCAAAATCGTATATTGAATATAATTAAATTCCTAAGAAGAATTTTTTTTACGAAAATAATTGAATTCTTCCGAAGAATTTTATTGAAATATTTGAAAATAATTGAACTGTTTCGAATAATTTCCTAGAATTTTTTTTTTCATAATTGTAATTGAAAATTTTGATTGTAATTGAATTATACTAAGAATTTTATTTTTAATTTTTTGTAAATAATTAAATTCATTCAGGGAATTTTATTAAAAATATTGAAAATAATTAAATTCTTTCGAAGAATGCAATATTAAAGTTTTTTTTTACAATAATTGAATTTTTTTAATGCATTTGCTTTAATTTTTTTTTTTAATCAATTTCGATAATAATTCTAATTATAGTAATCTTATTATTAAATTTAATTAAAATTAATAACAAAAAATTGAATTCTGTTTAATAATTTTGTTAGTTTTCCTAAATAATTAAGTTCTTTAGAAGAATTTCTTTCAATTTATTTTAAATAATGGAGTTTCTTTAATATAATAATTAATTTCATTTAATCGGAAATTTTGAAAGTAATTGAATTTTGCGAAGAATTTCTTTTATGTTTTTAAATTAATCATGTTTGTTAATAATTGTAATTAAAAATTTGATTATTTAATTTTATTGAAATCCATCTGGAAAAATAAATAGCAATAACTATTTACATAATTATTTATTAAAAAAAAAGGATTGAAGTTTTAATTAATTAATTAGCACGAAGCCTGAAAATATCAAAGAAAATTACTAATAATTTTTGTTTTACAGTTAGTGCCAGGGCCTCCATTTGTTTTCGGTGCATTCTTAGTGATTTGCGCTCTTCTTGTGGCTACGTTTATACCTGAATCGAATTCAATGTTAACGGGGCAAATTCATCACTCTTCTACCTCCCGGAGGCCTTCCGGTAAATACGCATATGAAAAATGTACGTTACAGCTTACCACTATTCAATATGAAAAATTATATGACTGGTGGTGGGTTCTTTTTATCTTTTTAGTTTTCATTTCGTCACATTTCCCTCTTATCAATTTCATTACATTCTTATCTCTTTTTTTTCATAAAAAGAAATTTAAAAATGTAACATTTATTTTTATGGAAAAATAATCTTTTATTTTCTCTTATTTGACTTTTTTTTCTTTTTTTTTTTGTTAAATTTGTTGACTTAGTTAATAAATGGTGTAATTTTTTTTTCAGGCCTCTCGCTAGATATTCAGTACGAGACGGATAGGTTAAATAGTGGTAGAGGCAAACTCGGGCCTCTTTCACCTCTAGTCGATAATTCGAATGCAGCTGCGCTTTAACCAATCGTGAATAGCAGACTTGTTGCAAGACACAAGGAAAGCATGCATCCTGCTGTATGAGAGGAAAATGAAACGCTATCTTCCTGCGGCAAAGTAGACTGTGCATCTCGACAGAAATTAGATACGATCACTTTGTGCAAGATACCGTAAGCATTGTTTCAAACTTGTAATATAATCCGCTTAAAGTATTGGTTCTAGAAACTCTTTTTTGAAGATAGGTTGTGAATAGCAAAACAAAAAAAAACAAAAACAAGAAAAAAAAAAGAAATTAGCAGTGTAGCAGCAGTATCTCTGAAAAGTGTGTGATCCATAAGCAAAAATGCTGTCAGATTCAAGCAGAAAATTTAAAAACTAAAGAGAAATACATATTTTCAAATTGTAACATTTTCTTTCTG
The DNA here is from genome assembly GCF_015476425.1 of Leptopilina heterotoma. Classification (NCBI taxonomy): domain Eukaryota; kingdom Metazoa; phylum Arthropoda; class Insecta; order Hymenoptera; family Figitidae; genus Leptopilina; species Leptopilina heterotoma. The sequence goes on from NW_025111138.1 coordinate 5,687,897, forward strand.
AATTATATCGAAAAAAAGGATCTATTTAATGAAAAAGAAATACAAATTAGAAGTGAGAAAAAAGTAGAATTCGAACTGAAGTGCAAAACTAGACAAAAAAAAAAAATTGATAACGAAGAGGAAAAATAGACGATCCGAATAAAATCGTGTTGGTAAAGTACATAATTTTTGGAAAAGAAAATTTTTCCGCCAATCTGACAACAGTGATAGACAAATTATTTAGAAGCGGAATCTTGTCAATCGTCACAAAATAAAATCGTGTTTTAAAGATACAGTAAATCGTGTTTAAGAGAGAGTGAATTGAGAAAAAAAAACACTGCTGAGTCTCGCCTATTGAAGAACCGGCATGCCGAAAGCACAAAACGGCAATGCAAATAAAAAGTTACAATAAGTATTTTTATTCGGCACATTAAATCACTGTTTTTTTTTAATTCGAATCATATCTTCCTTCACAATTTCTTTGTATACATTTTACATGTTTTAAAAAAAGAAAATGAAACTTTATGAAGGACTGTTACGTTTTATGTTACCGTTATTTACATAATTCGTTACTGTTTTTTCACCTGTATATATATAAATATATATATATTAAGAATTTGAATTACAAAAAAATAAATTACTTTTAAATTTTCATTTTAAAATAGCACTATTACCGAAAGGCTAGTCGGTCTAGTGCATTAAAAACTTTTGGCGACATGTGCTGCGACGCGTGGTAATTGTAATTATAAATGATAATAATTTTAGCAAAAATCAGGGCTTATCTCCTCGACAAATAAAACTCGAATATATTATATATTATACGAATCGAGTAGATAAGCCTAAAAGAAAGTTTGAAATAAAAAAAAAAACAATGAAAAATCACTAAAAAAAAAAGGAGATTTTAATAATGGTCTCTTTAAACAAAGCCAAAGAATGAATAATAATAATAATTGAAGATTTATCGTGGGATTATAACAAGAATCTAATTAGATAGCTCTTTTTTTTCGATGCGTGAAAAGAAATTTTTCATTCAAAGCTCCGAACGCTTATTTACATATTTAGATTATGTTCGAGCTGGATTTCGCATCGAAATTTTAGACTCTCGTGACTGATCCATTTGTAATTAATTTTGAATTTAATTTTAAAATCAATTGAATTTAATTTCAAAATCAATTCTTTATTTAATTTATTAATTCATTTATTTTAATTAACATTGAATTTAAAATTCTATTTTAATTAAATTTCAATTTAAAATTTTATTTGAATTTAGATTGAATTTAATTAACATTTTATTTTAATTCAATTTTTACAGGTTTCGTACTCGTCTACTAATTCTTAGAAAGAACTCGAAAAATTTTAATAAAATTCTTGAAACACTTCAATTATTTTCAAAAAATTTTTCGAAATTCAATTATTTTCAATATCTATTATTTTAATAAAAAATTTCTCATAAGAATTCAATTATGTAAAAACATTTTTTATAAAATTCTTTGCGAATATTCAATAATTTGCATGAATAATAAAATTTTCACAGGAATTCAATTATTTAAAAGACAATTTTCTTAAAATTTTTCGACAAAAAATCAATTATTTGTTATTTATTATTTAAATTTAAAATTATTTTTATAAATAATAAAATTCTTGTCAGGAATTCAATTATTTTTGAAAATCTTATTAAATTCCGCCGCAAGGATTCAATTATTTTCTTAAATATTATAAAATTCTTCGGAAAAATTCAATTATTTTCAATACAATTTGAATAAAATTTCCTGTTGAAATTCAATTATTTTTAAAAAGTTTACCAAAATTTGTTGATAAAATTCATTTTTAAAAATTGTGATGAAATTTTCAGAAAAGTTCAATTATTTCCAGTACAATTTAATTAAGTTCCTCGTTCGAACTGAAATTTTCTTCGAAACAATTGAATTTCTATTTAAAAACATTTCTTTTTTCATCTATTAGAATATTAAAATTTTCACAGGAATTCAATTATTTAATTAATTTCATTTATTTCTATTTTTAATACAATTTTAGGTGAATTATTCAAAAAACAATTAATATTGAAATTTTTATTAAAATTCTGCAAAAGAATTGAATTATTTAAAAATTTGTTAATAAAATTCTTTACAAGAATTCAATTTTAAGAAATATCCAATTATTATTCAATTAATTATTTTTTTTTGTATTTAAATAATTGAATTCTCGCAGAACTTTCTAATCAGAATTGATTTAAAATTGAATTTGAATTCAAATTTAATTTTTAATAATTTTATTTAAAAATTTCAACAACAAAAAAATGATTGAATTTTATGAAGAAGAATTACAATTGTAATTTTTAGAAATATTTCAATTTCAAAAAGGTTTTACATTTAAATTATTTAAAATAATTTTTGAATCTTATTTAATTTAGAAAAAATTGAGTTATCAAATTTAATTTCCCGATAGCTGCTTTTTTCAGTCTTAAAAAATTGTTTAAAATTAATTATCGAGTACGAAGCCTGTTTTTATGTACAGATTAAATTTCATTTTAAAGAAATTTACACCAGAGTTGTTTTTGGATCAAAATTTACAAATTTGATAAATATTTTTTCGAAATTTATTAATATTTTTAATATACGTATTTTTTTAAGAAAACAAAATATTTTCAGATATTTACCATTATTTACTAAAATTGAAAAAAAATTTACAAAAAATGTGAAATAATTTTAACTTGAATTACGATTGAATTTTTCGTTGTAAAAATAATTTTTTTTTTCTTTAAATTTTACGACGTGTGCTTTCAAATGGTATTTTAAATAAAAAATATATATACAATATTCATTAAATAAAAAAAGCAAAAAAAGGAAACAATATTATCATATCTAATGTAAAATTTTATTTTTAAATTAAATCATCGATTCTACAAAAAACTGCCTCTCTAATAAATCAAATCTGAAGAAAATGTCTTCGTGAAAAAGACTTAATTCAGTATAAGCATTGATAGTAAGTGTCTACCATTGATAGTATAATTCAATCATCTAAATAGTATTCTACGAATTAAATTTCATTTAATAATTATGGATCAGTCACTTAAAAAAAATATAGATCTCGATAGACGGTTATAAACCTTGATTAAACTTCAATAACATTACTAATGATTCCAACTAACTCCAAGAATTCTTTTGCCCTTTTTTTCAAAACAATGAAACAACCAATAGCAATTATTCTTAAACACAGCTTTGTGCATCCTTTTCTATACATAGAATAATGTTGTACAACAAATCGAAGTTTTCAATTATTCATCTTCGAAAATATTTAAAAAGAAAAAAAATAGAAATAGAAGAATTAAGAATAGAAAATAAAAAAGGGGGTTTACAATTTATTGTTAAAAAATATTCAATCAATAAAAAGAATTAAATAGAAATACTTCAAGAAAAAAAAATCATATCTTTGGCGTAAAATAATTTTGCTTTAAAATTTTGTTTCTTGTTTTTTTGGAAAACAAAAAAAAAATGATACTTTTTTATATTTTGCAATTAAAATCGACTGTGACTGTGAATGCAGAAAAGTGATAGAATAAAAAAAATGAGAAACTAAAATAGAAAATGTATTATAAATATACGTTAGTTTTATCTTAATATGTATTTTGTCGAATGAATGTTTATAGTTCATAATCAACATTATCATCTCTTAAATACGAGCAGATTTCTATTCTGTATAATATTTTTTCATAGTTCCTCAAAAATAATGCGCAATTCAAAAAAAAGTAAATAAAAAATATATTGCATATTTTCGAATATATACGGGGCTCTAGTCGAATAATTTTTTCCAATAAGCATAATTTTAATTTTTAAGGTATATATTAACATATATACACAGTATATTTATCTACGTAACGTTTTTTTCATTTTCTGTCAATTATCATATACACACTGAATATTGAAACAAAATTTGTATTTTTATTCTGATGTTTAATGTTTAGTCACTTTAATTGTATATAATTTTATGTGAATCGTTTTCTCAATTAGAAAGCATTTTTCTTAGATATATTATATAATCTTGTCTTTTTTTTTTGATAATGCACTTTTTTTTTAATTAGAAAAATTTTTATTCAATAATTTTATTTCAATGAAAATAATTTTGTTACAATGACAACAATTTTGTTTCAATTAGAATATTTGTGTTTCAACGTTAAAGTCGTTTTTCTTTGAGAACAATTTAATTATATTTCACTTATCGAAGAAAAACGAATTGGACTAGAGTCAAAGAAAAGGAGAAAAAAAACTGGAAAAAATTCTACTACGTTTATTTAAAAACGTGATAAATTTTTTCCTTTGATAAAAAAATATACGAAATAACTGTGACTTAGAAAACACTTTTATCTCTCTTATAATGCACTAATAAAAAATAGTTCCCTTTATTTTTTGTTTCTTTAAATATATATATTTCTTCACTTATTGAAATATAATTTTAATGTTGTGCCAAATTTTTATTCAATTAAAAAATATTTTGTTTTTTAATTAATATAAATATTTTTTCCATCCCATTTTCTCATTTTTGACAATAATTCGACGAAATTAATTACATAATGAAATTCGTAATTGTTTGTGAAAAAAAAATTAATTACAGAATTGAATTCGTGGTTTTTTTTGTGGAAAAAAAATTGTGATTATTTTGAAAAATGACGAGAAAAAGAGAGAGATATAAAGTGTTAGTACACTTCAAGTGGCATTAGTTTTCTTGGAGATGCAATCATATATTATAAAATAAAAAGAATTAATAAAAAAAAAAAAGTAAAAACTTGCCAGCGATGTAAATTTCTTTTGTCAATATCATAGGTTCGACACTTATTTCTCCAAATAAAAGTTTCTTGATGAATGTATAAACGATTTAAAAGATTTTATTCGGAGATAATCGAAATCGAACGAAACATTATTTTGAAACTATCGAATAATTTATATTTGTATGCAGTGAATTATGTGTAAACGCCATATGAAAAAAAATATATATATATAAACGAAGGATACATCGTTCGGTAAAATCTAGACGAGGGTTTTTAACTCTTGAGAGTTAACAATATAATGACGAATGAATTAATAAAATTGATTATTTTTAACTGTTTTAGTATTTCTTTTCCTTTAATTCCTTTTTAGTTTATTTTTATCTTTTCTTTTCTTTTTTTTTTAATTTACCCGAACTTAATATTAATTTGTCACTTATTTAGATTGAAATTAAAGAATAAAATTATTGAAATTATCATTTATTTGCAATATATTAATAAATAAGCTTAGAATTCAAAAATTAGAGATAATGTTTATACAGCCATAATTTGTGAGTATTTGCGATTATAAAATTACCTAAGTATTTTGTACAACATTTGATCCACTTTGTTGCCATAATTCGATTGCTTTATTGACTATAAGCTCTGAAGTTTCTTCAGTAATCTATAAGAAAGGAAAAAATTGAAATGAATTTTATTCAAAAAAAAAAAAAAAAAAATTAGGAAGATGAAGAAAAAAGGACTTACATTTTGAATAATATCGAGAACATTGTCGAGTTTACTGCATTTCAGTAAAAATCGACGCAGAGTAGTTAAAATTACAATTGCAACAAATACTAAAATTTTATATGCTCCTACTGCAATCTTGTCCCAAATTCTATAAACAAATATTAAATTAATAATTATTATAGACAATTATTTAATACTTATTTAATTAAGTTTAATTAAATTAATTCAATACTAAGAAAATTATTCGGATTATTGAATAATTAAAATTATTTTTCAGAATGAAATTAATTTTTTTAAAACAATTTTCAAACAGCAAGCTTCGTACTTGATAATTAATTTTTAAAAAAGTAGCAAAAAAAAGCTTTAAGACTAAAAAAATAGTAAAAAAGTATCTATCAAAAAATTTTCAACGATTTCAATTTAAAAATCTTTTTAAATTTAATTATTCATGGTTGCCACAAAATCTAGATTTCAAAATTCCAGGCTTTTTCCAGGTTTTCCAGGTCAAAAATATTAAAAATTCCAGGTTAAAATTTAGGAATTATTTGTGATGAAAAAACAAGTATTTTACAAAACAGTGTTAACAATATTCATTATTATGTAGTTATAAATTAATGCCCCCTTAAACAGTTAAAATCACAGGCATTTTTATGTCAAAGTGAGACAATAATACTCACTTACCTATATAAGGGTAATTTTTCTGAAAGTGCTACTTTTGATATTCGATTTTTTAATTTATTTTTTTTAAATTATATGGTTTTTTCTATTGAAACTACTTTATTTCATACTCAAGAGTAAGAATTTAAGTTGCGCAAAATTAATTTGAAAATATTAAAGTCTTTCTTCTTTGAATTTTACTAGGGCCGATAAGTAAAATTTGAATATTTATAAAAGCAATAATATTCCTCCTTTTTATAAATAATATATATATACAAAAATTAAACATCAGATCTTTAACTTTATTTTAATGTGCATTAAAATTTTTTTTAGAATATTTTTAATGTATAAAAACATCATTAATCATCATGATGTAATTTTAACTTAAATTGAAGACAAAATTTAAACATTTTTATCACATATAAAACGGAGGTCCAAAAATTTTTAAAATACACATAATGATAGAAAAAACATTGTATTTTCTGGCACTATTTTTAAAAAATTTCTAAGAATTTGAAAAAAAACCATAAAAATTTAGTTTTCTTATAAAATTCCTATTGGAGAAATGTTAAAAAGACTTTGGAGATGAAATTATTTTAGTTATTGCATAAATTCAGAAGAATCAGTCATAATTAGAACATTCAAGTCAATTCTAAATTAAATAATTTTTATCTTTAAACGTTGTTCAAAATCTTGAACAAAAAACAACTAGTATCAAAAAATTTTGACAATCGTAATACTAATAAAGATATAAATTCCTTTTTTTAGAACAATCTTAACAACATTTTTCACAGTTTTAGTCAATAATTAAAAAGAAAAATTAAATTAATTTAAAGAGAAGATAACATGGAAAAGGAAAATTGTATGTTAACATTTTTAAAAAAAATAACATGTTGAATGGAATTTTTCTTAATATCTTTCACTAACAAAAAAAAAATTCCAGAAATTTGTTCAAATTCCATGCTATTTCCAGGTTTTCCATACTCTTTTTCAAATTCCATGCTATTTCCAGGTTTTCCAGGTTGTGTGGCAACCATGTTATTTCTAAAAATTCCCACCATAACGCTTCTAATATTCAATTATTCTCTAAAATTTTAATAGAAATTCAATTTTAAATCAATTCTTATTAGAAATTTCTCCAAGAATTCAATTATTTAAATATAAAAATAAATAATTTATTAAATAATTCATTATTTCTTAAAATTGAATTCTTATAAAGAATTTTATCAACAAATTTTTAAATAATTCAATTCTTTTGAAGAAAATTCATAAAAATTTCAAGAATAATTAAATTTTTCGAATAATTCATCTAAAATTGTATTAAAAATAGGAATTGAAATTAAATTAATTAATAAATTGAATAAAAAATCAATTGTTTCGAAGAAAATTTAAGTTCGTGCAAGGAATTTAATTAAAATTGTACTATAAATAATTAAATTCTTCTGAAGAGTTTAACACAATTTTGTAACAGTGAATTCTATCAACAAATCTTTATTCAATTTTTTTTAAAATAATTAAATTCCATCAACAAATTTCATTCAAATTGTACTGAAAATTATTGAATTTTTCGAAAGAATTTTCTAACTTATGAAAGTAATTGATTTCTTGCGACGAATTTAATTAAAATTTTATTTTAATTAATTAAATTCTTTTGGGAAATTATATTAAAATAGCAGATATTGAAAGTAATTGAATTTCGACAAATTTTTGAAAATAATGAAATTCTTCAAAGAAATTTAATGAAAAGTGTATTGAAAATAATTAAATTCTAATACACAAATTTTACCAATATTTTTGAAAATAATTAAAAGTTTTCGAGAAAATTTATTAAAATCGTACAGAAAATAATTAAATTCTTTCAAGGAATCGTATTAATATTGTTAAAAATAATTGAAATCCTCTGAAGAATTTTATTATTTATAAAAATAATTGCAAATTTTACCAATATTTTTAAAAATAATTAAATTTTATCGAGAAAATTGATTAAAATTGCATAGAAAATAACTTAATTCTTCCAGAGAATTTTATCGAAAGTTTTGAAATAAATTGAATTTTTTCTATGAATTGTATTAAAATTTTTTAAAATAATTGAATTCACAAAGAATTTTATAATTTATGGAAATTAAAAAAAAATTTTTTTTAATAATTGAATTGTTATAAAGAATTTTATTAAAATTTTTGAAAATAATTATTCAATTCTAATAAACGAATTAAATCAAAAATTTTTGAGAATAATTGAATACTTTTGAAGAATTTTAATCAAATTTTTAAGAATAATTGCATTTTTCGATGATTTCATTTAAAATTGTATTAAAAATAATTGAAATCCAGCAATGAGTTTAATTAGTTACAAAAATATAATTGTATTGTTTTAACGAATTTTATTATTTATATAAAGATATTTGAGTAACAGTTAAAAATAACTGCATTTTTTATATGAAAAACAAAATTTTTTTTTATCAAAAATTTCTAAGAACGTAATAAAAAAAATTTGAATTTCTTACTTTGTTATGGAACCATCGCTAATTATGTCTGCAAAACATGAATGAAACCAAGTTTCGTAAGGAAGAAATTTCAGAGCATCAATTTCAACTAAATGATTGTATAATTCTAAATCTTCACGTTCAAGAACAATGCACGTACATTCTTTCAATCGATCAACGTCCTTTTGAAATTTTTGAATGTGATCGAGAAAACCACACAGTACCCAATAAATATCCACTGATTTTTCATTATCATAATCTATACTCATAACATTCCATAAACTTTTTGCCATCTTGTTCATTGATCTGTTAAAAGAGTCAATTAACTTTGAATTTAAGTTGTGAATTTCAAATAAATTAAATTTTAAATAATTTAACTAATTAGGAATGATGATTATAATAATAATAACAAACCTAAAAGGTGGTATATCTATTTGTGTGTTCATATCAAGTTTTGTCCGTTTATTCCTCAGAAGCCACATTGTAAAAAACATTTGTGAAGGTTTTGTTGTGACGTCCATTATTTGTGCACTAATCAATGCACTCTTTAAATCTTCAAATTCATTTTTTCGTTGCTTCATAACAAAGTCGTGACTATCCTCATGAACTGGAATAACTCCCAATAAAATTTTCCATAAAAAATTTCGATGTATTGCAGGAACTGTGAATCGTAAACAGAACTGCTTTAATTTTCCTTTATCCAAGGGACGTTCTTTCAATAATATTTCTAATGATTTTTTCTCCTCGACACTTCGAAATCCAACCTACAATTTGAGAAACATGAAAATTTATTTTTATAATAACAATTAAGAGAAAAAAGTAAACTGTTACCAGTAACGAGAAAAGTAAATTAAAAATATAGTATTTTACTCTACTCCTCCACTATTATAATAGGATAATAGTAATAAAAGGAATAAAGATAGTAATAAAAGTAATGAAGATAGTAATAATAATAATGAAGAGTAATAATAGTGACAACAACAAAAATAATGATTATCACTGTAAAATACAGTAAATAAATAACAAAAAATTGAAAAATAATATAAATTTTGAGGTTAGATTGTCTCATTTTGAAATATTCAATTTAATTTACAAATATTGCAAATAGTTTAATAATGTAATTTAATGTCGCAAATTTACACATAATATACAGAAAAATCTCACCTTTTCATAATATGAGGAGCGAAAATTCCGTTCATCTGTCATTCTCAAATTTTAAATGTCTACTGTCAAAACACTATACTACTGGCATTTAAATTGTTGGTACATTTGATTGTTCATTTTTACCTACCGGAAATGAAGTTGATTGTCTTACCGACAACTTTCAAACACACGTGTGACGTGGATAAAAACAACACATAAAAGAGTTGAGTGACATAAGGAATGTTTTTGGGGTGATTTTCCAGTGTTTAGAAACACAAAACACTAATTAAAATAAACACTCTAGTTAAAAAGACTTTAATGGTTTTAATAAGACCAAAATAATTATTAACTGTGATCAGAATTTTTACAAATATTGTCGAAAAAAATGACTTCTGTCGATTGGGAAGAAGTTAAAAGACTTGCTGCAGACTTTCAAAAAGCTCAGCTTAGCTTTTCTCTACAAAAGTAAGTTTAATTGATAATTAATTATTTATTTTTGAAATTTTCTCCGGGATATAATACAGAAGGGGATTTTTTACAAGTGATACATAAATTTGAATGAAATTACAGCGTTTTGTTTTACCCTAACCTCAAAAATTTTGTTCTAAAAAATAAACATTCGAATGATTCGAATTTTAATTATACTATTTGAATTTGTTTTTAAAATTGAAACTATACTGAACTTGAAAACCTCTTTTTAGACTCTCAGAGCGTAATTGTGTGGAAATAATAACAAAACTAACCGAAGCAAAATTATTGAATATTATTTTTACGAACGATGGCAAAGAATATGTGACACCGCAACATTTGGAGAAAGAAATAAAAGATGAATTATACGTTCATGGTGGACGTATTAATTTAGTGGAATTAGCGAAAATTTTGAATGTCGATTTATCACAAATTTCCAAATCAGTCAATGATATTGAAAAGCATGATAAATCGTTGAAACTCATTTTGGGTCAATTAATTGACAGGAATTATATGATAAGAATTGCCGGCGAAATTAATGATAAATTAAGTCAACAAGGTCATATAAATGTGTCGGACTTGACATTGAAATATGATTTACCCGCTGAATTTATACAATCATTGTTGGAAAAAGAATTGGGAAAAATTGTCTTTGGTAAACAAGATTCACAGGATTTAAAAGTATTTTACACCGAGGGCTATGTGGCGAGAAATCGCGCAAAAGTGAGAGGAGCTTTGTCCGCAATTACAAAACCAACTCCACTTTCTGCTATTTTGGGACAATGCGCTGTTCCTGAGAGAATATTTTTCTGTAAGTTGTTCTACTTTTTTTTTGTTAGAGTTTATTTTGGTTTTAAAATACTTATAAATATTCATTTCAGACTTCAAACTCGTTAATTAATTAAAGAAAAAGTAGCAAAAAGTGGTTTTAAAACTGAAAAGAAGTAGAGAAAACTATTGAAAAAATAAATTTGGCGACTAAGGAAACTAAAAAAAAATAACAACTAAGGAAAATTAGTCGATTTAATATCCAAAAAAAGTAACTTATTTTATTCAGGGCTATCACAAAACTTTGATTATGTATTTCTCTGATTTCTAAGAAGAATATAAACTTCTTTCTTTATTCTGCTAATGATTTCAATTCTAAATTTTTGTAAAATTCAATTATTTTCCAAATTTTCAATTAGAATTCTTCAAAAATACGTTTACATTTCAAAATAATTTTTAAAAGTCAAAGAAATAAAATTCTTTGAAATATAAAATTTATTTCAAATAAATTAGACAACATTTTCAATTATTTCATATTTAAAAAATTATTTTCGGGAACTCAACTATCTTCAGGAAATTTTAATTACAATTTTTCGAAAACCTAATTTTTTCATAATTTCTTTTTAAATTATTCAAAAATTCCATAATAATTTTTGAAATAAATATTTAAATACTTATTCTTATTTATTTCTCCACAGGAATTTTTATAAAATTCAATAATCAAATTTTTAAGTACAATTAATAAGAAAGATGATTTTATTTTAAAAATTTGAAATAAATTCTTTGTAAAATTGAATTATGTACTTTCAAAATTTTCAATTAAAATTAGTAAAAAACTTAATTATTTTCAAGAAATTAAAAAAAAAACTCTTCAAAGCAATTCAATTATTTCAATTATTCAAAATTTAATTCATTCCAAAAATTACAATTCTTACAGAGTTAAATTATTTTTTAGAATTTTTAAATAAAATTATTCAAAATTATTATAAAAAATTCTATTAAATTTGTTTCTTAAAAATATTTTAATGCAATTTTTCAAAAAGTAATTAAATTTCTACCTATAAAGAATTTTTCGACAATTTCAATAACTACTCAATTTTTTGAAGAATTTTGATAAAAACTTCTGAAAATGATTGCTTTTTCAAAATTTGAAAAAATTGTCTCATTTTTTAAAGTGAGAAAGATAATTCCTAAACAATTTAATGTTTTTATTAAAATTGAATTGAAAATACATATTTGAATTTCTCAGAAGAATTTTATTAAAATTTTTTTGAAAATCATTAAATTTTTGTAAAGAATTGTATAATAATTTTTTTAAAACGATTGAATTCCTGCGAAGAATTTTATTAAAATTGAATTGAAAATATTTGAATCTCTCAGAAAAATTTTATTTTTAAATAAATTTAAATTTTTAAATTTCATTGAAAATAATTTAATTCTTTTTAAGAAAATTAAAATTCTTTTGAGAAATTTAAATAGTTAAAATTGTATTGAAAATAATTAAATTCTTCTAAAGTTTAAATCACTATTCTTAAAAATAAGTGAATTCTATCAACAAATTTTGTTAAACTTTTCAAAAATCATTCAATTTTATCAAGAAATTTTATTAAAATTGTATTGAAAGTAAGTAGGTCGTTGAATTTTTCCGGAGAATTTTATAACTTATGGAAGTAATTTGAATTATTCATGCAAACTTAATTAAAATGTTTTTTAAATAACTGATTTTTTTGGGAGCTTTAATTGAATTAGTAGATATTGAAAATAAGTGAATTTAATTAAAATTTCTCAAATTAATTAAATTCTTTTAAGAAATTTAATTTAAAATGTATAGAAAATAAGTAAAATCTTATACACAAATTTTAGCAAAATTTTTGAAAAATAATTGAATTCTTTTGAGAAAATTTATTAAAATTATCTTGAAAATAATTAAATTTTTCTAGACAATTTTATTATTCATGAAAATATTTGAATTCTCAAGAATTTTATTAAAATTATTGAAAATAGTTTAATTGTTTCTAGGGAAATTAAAATTCTTCCGAGGAATTTAGTTAAAACTGTATTGAAAATAATTAAATTCTTAATAACAATTATATCAAAATTTTTAAAAATAATGGAATTCTTTCGACAAATTTCTAATAAAAAATTTCTAATAAAAATTGAATTTTTTTTAGAGAATTTCAATTAAATTGTATTCAAAAACAAAACAATTAAAATCCTTTCAAGAATTATATTATTTTAAGAAAATAATTGAATTCTTTGACAAGAATTTATTAAAATTGTTAAAAATAATTTGTTTCGACTAAAATTATTAAAACTTTTGAAAATAATAAGTATAAAAATGAATGAATTAATAAGTAAATTTTTTAAATTTTGAATCTAAAATTATTCAAAAATGTAAGAAGTTGAAGCAGATAATAATTAATAATAAACAATTTTATAGCAATTCTGGAGAATTTACAAGAAATGATGCAAGTTCCTGGTGTCGTTACTGGAAAACAAGGCGGAAATAGTATTTACGTGCCATCAATTTATTCCAAAAGTCAAAGTGAATGGGTTGACAATTTTTACAAACAAAATGGATATCTCGGTAATGTTTAATTTCATTAAATTAATTAAATTTGTTAAATTGTAGATTATATTTTTTAAATTATGAAAATTTCAAAAATTAAAAATTCTAATTTCAAATTTAAATTATTTCAGAATACGATGCACTTTCACGTTTAGGAATATCGGACCCGAAAAATTTCGTAAAACGTCACTTTCCCAATGAGAATTTAACACTCCTCGACACTGTTGCTGTTGGTTCAACAATATTAGATCAAGTTGACGCAAATATCGACGAAACATTAGCAACCGAAACATTCATGGACATTTATCCACTTTTACCATCAGTCTTCAGTTCATCTGACGTCGAAACAATTTTAAAAGAAACTCTAAAACGAACAAAACGAAATATTCATATTTATGCATCGACTGTCATCGTTTCCGAAGCGTTCCTACAGAATTTATACAAAAAATTAGAATCACTAGCCGAGAAAAAGGCCAATGAACTCGTCGACAGTGGAAAATGGCTACAATCAATTGCTGAGAATCGTCTAAAATCAAAACCCACGGAAATAATTGATACAAAAACAGATAGAAAAGCTGAGAGAAGAAAAAAGGCGTCAAGCGGTAAGAGTGGTGGCGGTGCACAGGGTCGTGAAACAAAGACAAAATCAACAAAAAAAAAGTTTCATCAAGGAAAAAATAATGATTCAGACGAAGAAAATGCTTCGTATTCAAATGTAAAACAAGAATTAACATTTATTGCTGTCGTCGATATTGCCAAGGAATTAAAGAAGGATTCAAATATTGCCGATATCGATGAATTTGTCGATGAATTAGCGGCGTATTTACAAATTTTATTAAATAAACACGTGATGCAAGTGGCCGAGCAATTAATGCAAAAAAGTAAGAATACAAATTTAAATGAAATTGAAGATAGACTCAATATGATTGCGGTGAATATTCGTGTATTTGACAAGGGTATAAAGCATTTGGAAAAAAGTGTACAATCGTCAATGATTAAATATTTATTGAAAACATTGGGATTGGATTTTGTCACGGAAATATTTAAATTGGCGTGCAATCAAAATGTTATACAGTGTCCAAATAATTTAACGACAGAGGCGAGGCAAAAATTACTTCTTGAATTTCCAAAAGACATTAAGGAGAGTCTTGGTGAATTGCATAGAAGTGTGATTGGTGAGTCGGTGGAGGATTTTTTGAATTCCATTGAATCTGCAATGATTGCTTGTTGTTTGGTTTTGAGGAAATATGATAAAAAGAAGGATAGGCCAATTATTGTTGGTCATAGGGAAGCATTACTTGATCAAATTAATTCTACTCAGGATCCAGCATTGGCACTTCATTTGGCGACAAATATTTTATTCATCGTTGCCACGCAAAGTGCATTGCACATGTCGGGTAGGCACGTTTCGTCGATTCTCACTTTTCTGCAGACGCACTTGGAACTCGAGGCTATGTCCATTCTCACTAAATATCATGGTATGTTTTTTTAATATATATATATATATATATATTTTAATTAAATTTCAATATTTTAATTAGTATGTAAATATTCCGCGGTATTTCTATTTTATATTCAATTTACAAATTTTTTTCTTTTCTAATATCAACTTCAATTTGTTGACTGAATGATTTTCAAAACACTAGTAAAATTGTTTAAAACAATTTAATTAGTTTCAGAAATTTTAATAAAATTTTTCGCAAGAATTCAATTATTTTCGTGTATAATAAAATTCTTCACAGGAATTTAATTATTTACAATACAGTTTATATGAAATTCCTCGAAATAATTCCATTATTTTCAAAAAATTCTTTATAAGAACTTAATTATTTTCAATACAATTTTAACTAAATTCGTCTGAAAATTTTTAATTTCCTTGAAACAATTAAATTATTTTTAAAAATTTTAGTAAAATTCTTGGCGATAATTCAAATATTTATATTAATAATAAAATTGTTTGGAGGAATTCAATTATTTTCAATACAATTTTAATAAAATTTCTTGATGGAATTCAATTATTTTAAAGAATTTTAATAAAATTTGTCGAAATAATTGAATTATTTTATAAGTTACAAAATTCTTCGGAGAAACTCAATCAGTTTTAATATAATTTTAATAAATTTTCTCGAAAGAATTCAATATTTTCAAAAATTTGTTCATATGAATTTAATTACTTTCAATTCAATTTAAATAACATTCATCGAAATAATCCCATTAATTAAAAAAAACTTTTATACAATTCTTTATAAGAATTTAATTATTTTCAATACCGCATTTTAACTAAATTCCTGGGAAGAATTTTAATTTCCCTCGAAACAATTAAATTATTTTCAAAAATTTTAATAAAATTTTTGTCGGGTATTCAAATATTTTCATTAGCAATAAAATTTTTTGGAAAAATTTAATTATTTTTAACACAATTTTAATAAATTATAATAAGTTATTTTATAAGTTACAAAATTCTTTGGAGAAACTCAATCAGTTTCAATATAATTTTTAATAAATTTTCTCGAAAGAATTCAATTATTTTCTAAAATTTGAATAAATCCATTGAAACAATTCTATTATTTTTTTAATAGTTTAGTCTTTGCAAACATTCAATTATTTAAATTTTTTTCCATCTCGTTTCCTTCTGGTTTTTTTAAATCTTTTTTTCTATAAAATTCCTTAAAAATTCATTAAATTTCAAAACGTTAAATAAATTTTTTGAAAAATAGTAAAATGTCATCTTTAAAATTTAAGAATTATAATTCCAAAATTCAATTATTATTTTCAATTATTCTTTAAAGAATTTAACTATATTCCAAAATTGTGATTACTTTTTTTTTTCATAAATAATAAACTGCTTTGCAGGAATTCAATTATTTTCATGTTATAAAATTCTTTGGAGGGATTAAATTACTTTCAATACAATTTAAATAAAATTATTTAATAGAATTCAATTATTTTTTGTTTCCTAACTTTTGTAATAATTTCTCTTTTTATATTTTTTTAATCTTAAAATTAAAATATATAAAAATTATTCAATTCTTGCTAAGAATTTTATGAAAATTTTTGGTAATAATTGAATTTTGTTTATAATTGTAATTAATAATTTTGTTATTAAATTTTACGAAAATTTTGATAAAAAATTGAATTCTGTTGAACAATATTTGATTATAGTTTTCGTAAATAATTAAATTCTATTAAAGAATTTCTTAAAGTTTTTTGAAAATAATGGAGTTTTTAAATAATTTTAATTGAAAATTTTTAAAATAATTGAATTTTGCGCAGAATTTATTTCAACTTTTTAAAATAATTGCAATTAAAAATTTGACTATTAAATTTTATTTAAAATCCTGCGTAAAATAAATAAAATTAAGTTTTTAATTAATATTGTTTAAACAAAAATTATCGAAGTTTTAAATAAATATAGATAGAAACTCTGAAAAAATAAGGCTTTTGAAAAATTGTTATTAAAATTTCTTTAAGATAGTTGAATTCCCGAAAATAATTTTAAAAAATTGAAGTAAATTGGAAATTTTGTCAAATTTAATTGAAATAAAATTTTTATATTTAAGAAAATAAAATAAAAATTAATTTTCTACTTTTAGATTTAGTGCTGAAATTATTGAGTTCAAGTGAAGAGGCGGAAAAAGCAGCAAATTTATCGCTTCTCGATGAAGGATTGTCAGAAATAAAAAATATTGCCAATGAAGCAAAGAAATATGTGAAAACAGATAAATCACACGATTAATTATAATACTGTACAAATGTTTCAACAAGCGGATTTGCTTTGAAATTTCTTATGAGTGAATTTGGAAAATGAATTATCACTTCAAAACTATTTTTTAAAATATGTATAAAAATTCATTTAGAATTTTTTTAAAATATATATAATTTTTATTACAATTATAATTCCGGTGATGTTTTAAATTAACGCACATTTTAATTATAAAGAATTAAATTCACTTGTACTTGAGAAATTAAACAAAATTCTTAAATACACAAATTTGAAGAATTAACCAAAAACTTGATGAATTCAGTTAAAAATTAATGAAATACAAAATCAAATGCAAACTTTTAAGAAACTTCAATTTTTATTTTTACACAATAAATAATTATTATATTTAATAATTTTTACATTTGAAAATTAATTAAATTTAAAGAATTAAAATTAAATACCTAATTAATTTAAACTCATTAATGTTGAAACATTGTAAATTTTCAAAAAAAGTGTCAAATTTTTTATCGTTCTTTTTTAGTGAGTTTTTTATTGTACACTTATAAAAAATGTATAGCAAGAGAAAAATAAAATTCTGTTAATTTAAACGTGAAATTTTATTAATTCAAAATAAATCTCACCACTGTATATAATATGGATATTCTGACGTAATTTGTTGATAATGAGGAAGAAGGTCATAAATGTAGCATGTGTGTTACATAATATTAATCGTGTCAAAGTGAATGATAAATATTTTCTTAGGGATTTGAGAATCCTATTCATAATTTCTGTTATGTTTCATTGAAAGAAGACTGGAAAAATTTTCCAACGCACCGAAGAGAATAATTGATTTTTGATCTATTTAGTTTATTTAAAAATATTAAAATCTGCGTAATAAAATGTCAAAAAAGAATTTAATCAATTCGGTATCAACAGCAGTTGATGAATCATTAACAGGATTTTTTTTGACATACCCGTGCCTTGAATTACATTTGAAGAAACGAGTTGTTTTAGCACCTCATGTAAGTATTTTTTAACAACAAAAAATTAATTCTTAGGTAATTAATTATTATTAAATAATTTATTATTATTAGTTAAAATAAGTGTTATTTATTTAATTTAATTTATTATTATTACTTAGTTATTGATTATTTAATTATTATTCATTATTATTTTCTTTACATATTGAAAATTTAAATATTTTTCCAATTACAATAAAATATAAGTATTTGATTAATTATCAGTTTTTCTAGTGGTCAGATTCAAATGAAAAAGTGACAATAATTTGCGGTGGTGGCAGTGGTCACGAACCTTTCGCAACTGGTAAAATTTCCAATATTCCTCAAACTGTTTTTAAATGTTAATAAATATTTTTGTTTTAATTTTCAATTTCATTTTGTTATCTTTATAGTTTTATTGATCAGTTTAATCGTTTAATTTAATAAATTGAATTGTTTGTCTTTATCGTTAAATTAAATTTGTTTATTTCAATTTAAATTTGTTTCTTAAGTGTTAGACAATTTATTTTTAATTTTTCGAAACTGTTGTTAATTAACATTGAATAATTTCAATATAATTATTTTTTTTAGGATTTGTCGGCTCTGGTATGTTGAATGCTGCGATTGCTGGATCAATTTTCGCCTCACCTCCGCCGAGTCATATTTTACATGCCTTAAAATGTGTATCAATAAATAATAATGGTGCGAGTGAAAGAAAAGTTCAATGGAAAATAATTTCGAAATTTTTCTAATTAAATATATTTTTTTGCAGTAAAGGAATTCTGAATGAAAATAACTAAATAAAAATTTTTTTTTTACAGCTGGTACTTTGGTCATTATACCGAATTACACGGGCGATTGTTTAAACTTTGGAATAGCCATTGAAAAGGCTAAAGTTCTGGGAATAAAAGTAAGAAATATTAATTTCAATCAATAATTACAAATTTAACGATAGAAAATTTTAGGTAAATGAAATAATTGTAGAGGACGATTGCTCAATACCAGAAAATGAATTGGGACGTGCTGGACGACGAGCAGTTTGTGGTATTTTGTTTATAATGAAAATTGCAGGCGCTCTCGCCCAAAGGGGTCATAATTTGGAGGAAGTAACGAAATTCGCAAAATTAGTCTTAAAAAATATAGCAACTTACGGCGTTGGTCTCACAGCTTGTTCACTACCAGGTTTTTAATTCAAGAAATTTTCTAATTTACTTGTTGAATTTTAATCTTCACTTTAAAAAATTGAATTATTTCACTATTTTTTAATACTGAGAAAGAAAAATAATTGTAAGAATGTTAATACCTAATATTAATTTACTATTAAAAAATTTTTAGGTAAAGGATTAATGTTCGAGATACCAGAAGATGAAATAGAATACGGACTGGGAGTCCACGGGGAAGCGGGATACGAGAGAAAAAAATTACAGACTACAAATGTAATTGTATCGCAAATTCTGAAGAAATTAATCGAAACTCTATCTCTTCAATACAACGATTCAATTGCAATAATTGTGAATAATTTCGGTGGATTGAATCAATTAGAAACTGGAATCGTCGTCAAAGAAGTAGTCACACAATGTCGTGAGTTTTTTTTTACAATTTTTTTCTTTTTATCTAAGAATTTAAATTGTTAAATACTTAAATTAAAATCACTGATTGAAATCATTAATTGAAATTGTAGATCGAAATCATTAATTGAAAGTTAATATTTTCAAAGTTTGTTAAAGTTAAAAGTTAACAATCAAACTAAATTAAATTCATTTTTATACTAACAGAACTGCTTGGAATAAAGCCCGTGCGAATTTATTCTGGAATATTAATGTCATCATTGAATAGTTCCGGTGTTCATGTATCAATATTGAAACTTCCCGCGAATGAGGAAAAAGAAATAATTAATTATCTCGATGATCCAACCGAAGCACCGCAATGGCCGGGAAAATCGTATACAATTCCTTCTTCTAAAAGGGAAAAATTTTCCGTCGAGGAGGAAAGAGTGACATTCAATAAATTGGGGAAAAAATTCAACAAACACGAAGAACGTTTATTTAAAGAATGCCTATTAAATGCAAGTAAAGCGATAATTGACAAGGAAAATTATATCAATAATCTCGATAGTGGTTGTGGCGATGGAGATTGTGGTTCAACTTTGAAACTACTTGCCGATGGTAATTATTATCAAACTTAGAATAAATTCCAGAAGTTAAAAGGAATATTTAAAAATTATTTAGGAATACTTAAAAATTTTTAGAATATTTAGAATATTTCAAAAATGTTCAAGAATATTTAACAATTTTAAAGAATGTTGACGAATTTTTGAAAGGATTATTCTTTTTACAGCTATTGTGATGTCAATAGAAGAATTTAGTCTATCACATCCAGCTTCGGTATTCATGAAACTTTCCTACATTGCCGAAGAGAAAGTGGGTGGAACGTCGGGCGCTTTATACAGTTTAATGTTCACTTTGTCGGCAAAAGAAATTGCAAATTCTGATAATGAAAATTGGCCCCAATTGTGGCATAAAGCTTGGAGAATGGCAATTAACGGAATAATGAAGCACAGCAAAGCCAGAATGGGCGATAAAACAATGGTTCTCAAACAAAATAAAAAAAATAAATATAAGTACGCGACAACTACTGAAAAAATCCTGTAAATTGAATTTATTTTTTTTTCTCCTTTACTAAACATATTGAAAAGGAAATGTATTTGAAACGAATTGAATTAAATTAAATTAATTCACTCTACAGGATCGACTTTTCAGTAGAGTTGTGCGTCGACGGTAGAATTTTAAAGATTTATAATTTAAAAAAATTAAAATCCTTTAGCTTGACGCTATGATAGCCGGTTGCTCCGAACTTGAAGCGAATTTATCTCTCCCCGTTATTGAGACTGCAAAAATAGTTGAAAAAGCAGTGAAAGACGGCTGTGAGGCTACAAAAAATATGACACCAAAGTAACAATTTTTCATATAGTTACATAAATATTTAAGTATAAATTAATAAACGATATTAATTTAATATAATAGTAATATTAATTCAATAAAATAATAATATTAATAGTTAATAATAAAAAAGTTAAAGTGAAAATAAAAATAAATTTTTCTAAAAACTACAATATTTCGAAAGTATTAAATGAAAATTTTATTTTTTAGAGCCGGACGTGCCAGTTATGTGAAGCAGGCGGAATTTTTGACACAAGTCGACGCTGGCGCTTACGCAATAACCACCTGGATAACTGCTATTGTAAATACAATTTTAAATTTTAAATAATTTATTATTTCTACATGACTATTAATTGTATAATGGAAAAATTTATACAAAAATCGTAGTGTTTTGTCATCTTAAAAAAAAGGTAGAAATATTTGTGAAATTGTTTATAAAAAGACAAGAAAAAAAAAACTATTTAAAATGTAAAGAAGAAGTTTGGAAAAAAAAGAAAGTTAAATTAAAGAATTGGAAATACCTGCAAATTTTTTTAAAAATTACTTCCTTATTTATCACAATTAGAAAAGATCTTAGTCTTTTTTTCTTTAGTCTTCTTTACTTAAGTTTTCCAATCTTTCAAGAATTGGAGGATGACTGTGATGCCAAGTGGAATACAATTTGTCGAACACTGGGAAACTTAAATTATCCGTTTGCAATTTTATCAGTGCCTTCTTCAAATTCTCAGTGTAGCCCAAATTCTTGGCGAAATTGTCCGCTTGAAATTCAAATATTCGCGAGCAGACGGTTTGTCCAAAGTCGATTAGCTACAACAAATTAATGGCAATTAATTTAATTAATTAATTAATTATAACAAAATTATCCTTTTTATTAGAAAAAATTTATTTATCAGAAGATTTCTTTATTCTCTTTCTCTTTTTTGTAAACATAAAAAAAGGAAAAGAATTTTTTTAACGTATAAATAAATCTAAAAAAATAATGCAATGTCTTACCTCATTAATTGGCATCAAAATATAGGTCAAAACAATAATGAGGCCGATAAGAATTGGTTCCGAATCGGTGAAACCAAAAGCATTGTACATTGGATGATAGTGTAAAAGCATGTCAAAAACGTAAAAGTTGATCAAAATCGATATCTGTAACAATTTAAAAAGAAAAAATTATGCATTGATTGAATTTTAGGTTTCGTACTCGATAGTTAATTACTAAAAGTAGCTTTAAGTCTGAAAAAAGTAAAAAAAAAGTTGCTATCGAAAAATTAAATTTAACGACTCAATTTTCTCACAATTTCTAAACTAAATATTACATTCGAAAATAGAATAATTTTTGTTAAATAAATATTTAAATACCTATTTATTTTTCCACTGGAATTAAAATATTTTAAATGATTTCAATGCAAAAGTCTTTTTGAAATTAAACTATTTTTAAGATCACAACTGTAATTCTTTCAAATTTCAATTTAAAAGTCTTTTGAAATTTAATTATTTCACAAAATTCACACTATAACGCTTCTCATATTCAATTATTATCTAAAATTTTAACTGAAATTTAATTTTAAATTAATTATTTTTAGAAAGTCTACGAGAATTCAATTATTTAAATACAAAAATAATTAATTTAATAATGAAAAAAATGAAGTTAAATGCAGTAAATGAGAAGAAAAAATGTTGAATTTTAAGAAATTCGGTTTTTCGAATTTTTGATAATTTTTGATTTTTTACCAAAGGGTGGAGACTATTAAATAAGTAAAGTGTTTTTGAAGAGCACAAAAATAATAAAGCTAATTGCCATAAAACCGAAGAAAAAATGTTGAATTTTTAGAAATTCTGGTTTTCCAATTTTTGATAATTTTTGATAATTTTTTATTTTTTACCAAAGGGCGGAGACTACTAAATAAGTAAAGTGTTTTTGAAGAGCCCAAAAATACTGAAGGTAATTGCCATAAAACAGATGAAAAAATGTTGAATTTTAAGAAATTCGGTTTTTCGAATTTTTGATAATTTTTAATAATTTTTTATTTTCTTCCAAAGGGTATTAAAATGTATTAAAATTATTTAAAATAATTGATTTCCTCCGAAGAATTTTATTATTTATGAAAATATCTGAATTTTTCCAACAAATTTTATTAAAATTTGTAAAAAGAATTGAATTCCTGAGAAGAACTTTATTAAAATTTTTTTATATAATTGAATTCTTACGAAGAATTTTCAATACTTTAAATTAAATTTTGTCGAAGAATTTTATGAAAACTGTATTTTAAATAATTGAATTCCTGTGAAAATTTTTGTTATTTATGAAAATAAACTGAATATTTGCAAAGAATTCTATAAAAATGTTCCTTAAACAACTGAATTCTTTTGGGAGTGATGAGTACAAGCCTGAAATTTAAATAAAATTTAAAAGAGACCAAAATCTTTAAATTAAAATCCTACCTGAGCCAAAAGAAGATTTTTCCAGACATGATTATACTGCCAGTGTCCAAGTTCGTGAGCTAATACGGCAACAACTTCATCAGTTTCACAGCCATGATTACGATTCTCATCGCCCTTGTCTTTTTCATCCTCACTTGGTTTATAGTATTCTTTAACGAGCGTGTCGAAGAGAACAATTCGTTTATTCTTGTGGAAACCATACATATAGGCATTACTGTGAGACGATCGTTTCGAGCCTTCGACAATAAACAATTTGTACAATGGAAACTTTAATGACGAAGCGAGAGCTTCAATTTTTTCTCTTAATTCACCATCGGGAAGTGGTGAATATTTATCGAAAAGTGGCGCTATGAATTCTGGATAAATAAGCATCATAACAAATATCATAACCATTGTGAAGGCCCATAAGTAGAGGACAAAGTAATCGCCACCATTTTTAATAATCCATATCACTCCGCTCATCATCAGCAGGGAGAATATTTGCGTGATTATTACTTGTTTCACTTTGTCCTTGGCGAAAAACAACGGAGTCTGAAAAAGATTTTAGAATTTGTAGTATTATTTTACTATGCATTCTAAATTCTATTTATTCAAAATTATACTTATATTTTCTTTATATTTATATTTTTCTCTATATTCATATTTCTTTATATTTAAAATTTGTACGTATACAAGTATTTAAAAACAAATAAGCGAATTTAAAAAATTGTAAATATTGTCAACTACGAAAAAGGGGAATTTACCTGCTTGTTAAATCCATGTTTTGCTTCGATCCAAAATGTGTTGTACACGTCAATAGGCAGTTCAACGAAAAATGAAATAATGCTCGTCAAAAACATACATGTGCAACTGTTTAAAATATCATTTTCACTACCCAAACCGATCGATTCATTCACTTTTAAACTCCATACCCAAGCGTGATAGTACGCAAAGAAAACTATTAAAATCTAGAACAAAATAAATTTTTTAATTATTCTAGAAATTACCAGACAATTCTCCTATATATGATACCTACAGTTTTATAGATTGTTGCGAATACAGCTTTAAAAATTCCAAGATTACTTTTGTCTAGTGAATAAAGACGTGATTTACTATATAATTCTTGTGTCATTATTCCATCTAATAAAGTAGGTAATGTTTCTAATTTTTGCATTAATCTCCTCTGAAATAGAAAAAGTTGATTAAATTGTTACGTAATTTTTTTTTTTTGACTATTTAAATAAAGATTTCCATTTAATGTAAATAAAAGGCATCTGATGGAAAATTTTTTACCTGCCGGAAAGAGAGATAAAGTTCCCATAACGATATTGTCCATATTACTATTAGAATTTCAAATCGTAAATTTTCACCGACAAAGTCTAGAATATTCTTCATTTTTTCTAAATTTATTATTCACTCATACAAGTTTTTTTTCTGTTATATGAAAAGTAAAAGAATTATATTTTAAAAAGCCGTGACCGCCGTGATCTGCATAGAAGAAGCAGAAGCAGGCAGAAGAGCACCAGAAGAGTGTTTACATAACCTAAATTCAGTTTCATTTCTACTGCACATGCGCACTATAAAATTACTGCTCTAGTCGTTGACTTCCTTCTAATCCTTCTAATGCTTCTGATAACAATAAGAAATACATACTAAAAATGTAGCATACGATTATTAATCTTGAAATAATTTTAAAAATAATCGAGTATATTTCTTGTTATTTAAAGCAAAAAGTCTTCTTGATTTAAACAAAAACAAGAAGGATGATGACAAATATCAACCGCAGTGTCAACGACTAGAGTAGTTATTCTATTATGGCGCGAAAATTTACACTTTTTTTGAACATAATTAAATATTATAATATAAATTATAATAGAATTATTATATACATATAGAAATATAAATATTATACAATACATAATTTATCCTTCTTTGTCCTTTACTACAGTTTTTATTTATAGAAAAATTAAAAATACGTTCAAAATAATTATAAATAATATTTTATTAATTATATTTATTAAAAATGTTTAATTATTTAATTATTTAATTATTAACATTATTATAATAAATTTATGCTTATTGTAATTATTGTATTTATTATAAATATTCCTAATTTTTTTTCATCTAAAAATACAAATTAAAAAAAATTTATCAGGTATGTACAAAATTTCGAGTAAAAAAAATTTTTAATTATTTTTTTTCTTTTTTGAATTATCATTAGCTTGGAAATCCATTTGTACTTCAATTATTAATTCCTCCATAGTGGGCTGGATCCGTTATTCGTAAAGGTTCTTCTTCTTTCTGGAAGTTAATTAATAAAAATATGTAAATAAATAAATTATTTTTAAACTTCATAATAAAATACAATGAAAAATGAATTTCTAAATGAATTATTACTCGAATAGAAGCAGAAAAAATACACAGAACAATAATTTTGTTCACAAACTTGACATATTTCAAACTTAAATAAATTAAAAATAATTATAATTAATAAATAATAAAATATTAAAATAATAAGAAAAGTAAGTAAATAATAAATAAATAATAAAAAAATATAATAACAAAAATAGTAATAATAATTAAAATTAAAAAATAAAGAAAAAAATCATCGAACTTTTAAAAGGGAAACTGAAAATAAAGTTTACCACAATTTTTTAAAGTACGATAATTCCGTTTACTGTTCATCTAAAATTATACAACTGCAATATTTACAGCAGAGATTATGGTTGTTACAACCAAAACAAAAAATTTATTGCCATCGTTATTTATTTGTACTGGTGAAAACTTATATATATATTGAAATTGAGTGCAATATTTATGATCCTTCATTATTTTTTCAATAATGTATACCGCCGATTGGTATTACACGAATTTTTGAAAATCGCAATTAGAAAATTATTATACATTAATAATATTATAATAGTAACAAAAAAATTAATCTCAATTAATCTTTAAGATTTTTTTTTTCATTCAATTAATATCTTGTTAAAATAAATACAATATTCTAAAACTAAAAATGAATTCACGTAAATTAATACGTGGATATAAATATATATTATATATATATTTTTTTTAAAGCTGATCCATGTTCCTCTAAGAAAGCCAACACGAAAATAATTAAAAACTAAGACAATTTGACGACAAATGATATGTTCAGACACAATATGTTTCACTAAAACAATAAGAAAGAGAAAATAAATAAAAACGCATTGTCTACTGGAACATAAAACAGATTTAAAATTTTTTTTTACAATTTCTTACTTTATAGATTCAAATAAATAAATTCGTTTCAAGTATTCAGTTTTTTTCCCGTGATCGACATAAAAAAAAAATTAGTCGATTTCACAGTCGTCTAGATTTTTAAAAATAACCTATCAATAAGTTTAAAGTCGATTTTTCGCTGCTCTTATTTTTAAATATCTAGATGCGAAGCACAGGTACACTAAACTGGCAGTCAAAATTACTTTTTATAATTTTAGTCAATTTAAAATTTTTTATTTTGAATTTTCCTTTTGCTTTACTCGAAGAGTACTAGAAGTTAACGAGAAAAGGATTGAAGAACAAAAGAAAATTGTAAAGAAAATAAATAGTAAACAAAAAGTAAAAAAAAAATAATTTAATAATAAATTCTTCAAAGTATTTACATAACTAAATGTAAAAAAAATAACAAATATTCGAAAATAGCACCTTAATGAGCTGAAACTATTATCACCGTTAGAAAAAAAGAATTAAATAAAGTTTTTTTTTATAAAGCTTTGAAAAAAATTTTCGGGAGTGTCCGTGCTCCGTAGATTCAGTTAAATGGAAATATTCTCTTAAAGAATAATGATCACAGTTCCTACTATCGCCCTCCGATTTGTATTCGTTCTTCACTATGTAAATCTAATACTTTCATTGTTTCACAACACGTGCACAAAATAAAACATCTAGAATCCTAGAAAATGGCCTTTGAATTCCCCTCTTTTCAAATGTCAAATTACACCATCGAATATTATTTTCCCTTTTTTTCACAAATTATCAAAATTTGTTTTTTAATCGCAATTTTCTCTTTTTTATAATTTCCATTATTATATTTTAATTTCTCTTATTTAGAATTTTGCTAAACTCTATTCCATAGAAGTAAAATTTTATTGAATTCAATTTCCTAGATTTTTAAAAATTTCTATTCCGTGGAAATAAAATTCTATTAATTAGAATTTTTTAAATTTCTATTCCATAGAAATAAAATTTTATTAATTAGAATTTTCTATTTAATTTCTAATTTGGAAATTTGAAAAATTCTATTAAATAGAATTTTACTAATTCCTATTCCATAGAAATAAAATTCTACTAAATTGAATTTTCTAAATTTCTATTCTCTAGAATTTTCTTTTTTTATTTCTAATTTAGAAATTTGGAAAATTCTATTCCATAGAATTGTCTTTCTAATTTCTAATTTGGAAATTTGGAAAATTCCTTTTAATATAATTTTCTAAATTTCTATTTCCAAGAAATAAAATTCCATTAAACAGAATTTTCCAAATTTCAATTCCCTAGAATTTTCTTTTTAATTTCTAATCATAGAAATTGTGGAATTAAATCATAATGAACATAACGAATAAATGTAATTCGAACATTTGAAAAAAGTGGAATTCGTGAAATAATGAAAACGGAACACAATGTGGAAGAAGACAAAGACACGAATAAAAAAAGCGTCGATGATCCTACTACAGACTATTAATGATAAAATGTGTTCCAAACAGTAGATGTTTTATAAACGATGATCCAGGAGTCGATGATGAATGTTTTCTTAATGTTTTTTTTTTCTTTTCCTTTCGTTTTGAAAAATCGATTTAGAAGCATTTCTACACGTATACAAGTTAAATGAAAAATTTGTTTAAAAAAAACTTTTCAAAACTTGAAAATTGCGATACTACTTCGTTAAGAATCATCTGAAAATGCATCACGATTGTGTTGCTGGCAACAAGCGGAGAGCGAGCTCGTTAGGTCAACAGACACGATTCGATGTGCCATTATTCACCTGTGTCCCATCTTCCACTTCGTATTCGGCCGGGTGAAGCTTCTCCGTACTGGTTCTCCTTTCCTTGAAGAGATCTGCTACATTCAGTGCCTGAAAAGAATTTTATATCTCTTACTCTCTTTTTTTTTCTCTCCTCTCAAAAATACTTCAAATTCTCATAATTTTTTATATTTTTATTAAAAGAAAAAACATTCCAATTAAAAAAAAATTCGATTCAAATAAAAAAAAAGTTATAATGAATTAATTAAAACTAATCGGAAATAAAATTCAAATCGAACCAAATTAATTAAAACTGAATCAAATATTAATTAAACATGTAATAAAATAATGAATTAAATAAATTGAAGAAATTTTATCCATTTTAAATAAACAAAGTATGATTTTTAATAATTAGTTTAAAAAATTACACAATTAAAAAAATTAAATTAAAAAACTAAACTAAAATAATTAAAACAGAACCAAATTAATTGAAAGAAAATAAATTTAATTAATTAAAACCTAAATAAATTAATTAAATTAATAAATCTTCAAAATTTGATCCATTTTTAATAAACAAAGTACAATATTTTGTATTAGTTTAAACAATTACATATTTAAAAAGATTAAAATAAAAAACTAAATTTTAAATAAACTAACTTCTATAATTTAAATCGTTATACTTCGGTGATTTATATTCATCGTTTGAAGTCAGTTGTTTTTGTTTGTTTTTTTTGTTTACTAAATGTTTTGATAATTTTTCTTTATAGTTTTCTTTATAGTTTTAAATTAAAACCTATAGTTTTACCTAATTTGCAAATTTTATTAAAACTTTTAAGGATAATTAAATTCTATCAAGAAATGTAATTAAAAATGTATTGAAAATAATTTAATTCCTCCGAAGAATTTTATAAGTTATGAAATAATTCAATTATTCCGACGAATTTTATTGAAATTATTTTAAATAATTGAATTTTTTCCGAATAATTTCATTAAATATTTGTAAAATATCTAATTAAATACTAATTAAAAAATTTTCCCAATATTTTTGAAAATAATAAAATTTTTTCGTGAAAATTTATTAAAATTGTTTAAAAAAACATTTGAATTCTTTCAAGAAATTGTATTAAATTTTTTAAAAATAATTAAATTCTTCCGAAGAATTTCATTATTTAAGAAAATAATTGAATTATTGCGACGATTTTTATTAAAATTCTTTAAAATAATTGAATTATTTCGAGGGATTTTATTCAAATTTTTGAAAATAATAAATTAATTATAAAATTAATTTTATCAATATTTTTGATAATAATTATTTTCTAATTAACAAATTTTACCAATATTTTTGAAAATAATTCAATTTTTTGGTGAAAATTTATTAAAATTGTTTAAAAAATAATTGAATTTTTCTAGAAAATTTTATCAAAAATTTTTAAAAATAATTGAATTCCTTTATAAAGGAATTGTATTAAAATTTTTTAAAATAATTGGATTTCTCCAAAAAATTTAATCCTTTATGAAAATAATTGAATTATTGCGAAGAATTTTATTAAATTTCTTTAAAATAATTGCATTGTTTTGAAGAATTGCATTAAAATTTTTGAAAATAATTTAATTCTTTCAAGAAATTTAATTAAAAATGCATTGAAAACAATTCAATTCTAAAAAACAAATTTTACAAATATTTTAGAAAATAATTGAATTCTTTCAAGGCATTGTATTAAAATTTTTAAAAATAATTGAATTCCTCTGAAGAATTTCATTATTTATGAAAATAATTGAACTGTTGTGCAAAGAATTGTATGAAATTTTTTTAAAATAAGTAAAATCATTCCAGGAATTTTATTAAAACTTTTAAAAGTAATTAAATTCTTTTATGAAATTGAATTAAAAATGTATTAGAAATAATTTAATTTTTTAAAAAAAATTTTATCGAAAATTCTTGAAAAACATTGAATTCTTACAAGAAATTTAATTAAAATTTTTAAAAATAATTGAATTCCTTCGAAGAATTTCATTATTTATGAAAATAATTGAATTCTTGTGTCCAGAATTTGAAACTAGTGGAATAATTGAAAAAATAATAAATAATAATGAAAAGTAATAATAATAAAAAAAAAAAAATGAAAAAGTGAAAATTTATTTCAATTCTTACCACTATGACTGCAATGACAGTTCCAAGAACAGAACCAGCAAGAACATCACTCCAATGATGTTTGTAGTTAGAAACTCTGGTTAATGCAGTGAACCAGGCAGCTAATAAACAGATAAATTGAAGAACATTCTTCAATAATTTACTACCCTTCCATGTGAACCTCAATTCTAGATACAACTGAAAAAGAAAACAAACAAATTCAATTATTTTCTTAATTGCAATAAATATCAGTATTTTATGACTAAATTTTATTTCTTTATTTCTTCTAATTATATTTGAAATAAATTATTCATTTTTTTCTAGTTATAAAAATTACCATATTATTTTCAGTTGTTTTAAAAATTCTTTTTTTTTTATCATTTTCAAATTTTTCCTCTCAATTTTTCTATATTTCTCCTTTTTCGTGATTTTACTTTTTTAAAATTTTTTTTTTGTGAATTTATTTCTTCGATTTTATTTTTTTGATTCTATTTTTTTGTTTCCATTTTTGTGAGTCTATTTTTTGTGATTTCTATTATTTTTTTAATGTGATTCAAAAGCGAATCGTAAACAATGAAGCATTTCAAATAAATTGGCGTATGGAATGTTGTACAAAAAAAAATTAGATATTTTCAACTCATTGAAGAAGAAATGAACAGCTGCTAATGAATTCTCAAGCAATCTGGTTCTAAATTCATTGAACACTTCTTCGCCAAGGTTCTTTCAGTCTGATTGCAACTAAGAATGCAAAGCTCACCATTAAATCCTCCTCTGACTCAGAATGAAAGAAGGTCGCAAAATAAACTTTCACTCATGTCAAATAAGGTAAATCAGCCAAATCCGCGAATCACAGGAAAAATTTCATAAACTGATTTCAAGAGGTATATTTTTTACTCCAGAAAATCCAGTCAAAAAATAAAGTTTCTAAAACAACTCGATTATGGAAACAAGATTCGAATATTAATTAATTTATTTAAAAAAAAGAAAAAAATGTCAAGGAATTCATAAAAAAGAATTCCTTGTTAATAGTACAGTTAGAATGTTGTATTGCCATATGCTCAGTCAATTACAAGGTGTTCAAGATTTTTTAAAAGGAAAAGAAGAAAAACAGGAAAAAAAACGAAAGAGGAAAAAAAGAGAATAAAGAAAGAAAGAAAACAAGCAGAAAAGAAAAAAAGGAAATGAAAAAAGGAAATGAAAGAAAAAAAGGGGAGAAAAAATGACAAAAACTTACCACAAGATAAACCATTGCGTAGAATGAGAAGGATGAATGGCCCGATGGGAAAGATAATCTGAAATGATCAATCGTAAGTTGTCAAATAAATTGCATTTATAAGTCAAACAAAAATCAGATTATATTTCAAGTACATCACTCAAATTACCACCATTCTCTTCCCCCAAAAAAGAAAGATAAAAAAAAATTCGAATTATCTTTTAAAAAGGGGACCGAACGATTTATTTGCGATAAATACTGGGATGTTACTTTATCGAAGTCAATCGCTTTTGACAGTCTTTAATTTGAATCATGGTCATAAAACCATTAAGAAGTTGAGTTCTTTTTTCAATTTTACATTTAATTTCATATTTTTTACGTCAATTAAAATTTTTTCAATTTTCCATCAAATTTTATACTTTTTGCATTATTATTTTATTAATTTTACATTTATTTTTATGTATTTTAAGTTAATTATCTCTTTATTTCATTTTTTGCACTTTTTTCCTTTTGGTTATGACAATTAAAATTTAATGATTTTCAATTAACTTTTCAAAAAAAAATCTTGAGTTGTTTTTTACAATTGAGGGGACGGCTTCTAAAAGGGGATACGCGTGGATTCTCACGTATAAGTATTGACGAATAGTGTGATTTTAAAACATTTTCAATTTTCAAATTCAATGAAATAAATTTATACACAATGAAAATGCGCATCTTTTTTCTTTAAGAAATAAATTTATATCTTTTTTAGTTTATGAAATAATGAGAAAAAACTAAATTTTTGAAAACCAAAAAATTTAAATGTTTTACGTCTTTAACTCGTGCTGATGTTTTTGATTTTTCATATTTTGTAATCAAACAAAAACAAACTCACAGATTAAGGTTTCCTGAAACCAACTATATTTTTAAAACTTCAAAATCTTAATTAATAAAAAGTTTATTAATTTTTTCGAAAGACATTGCAAAAAATGTTTTTTTTCAACTTTCAACGCTTCGTTTATCTAGGAAATTTCAAGGTACGAAAAACTTTCAGTGAGAAAGTTTTTTATTACGATACGGACAAGTTTTCTCTAAAATTTTATTAAAATGATATGGATATTTACAAAGTTATTAATGTTTAAAGCATATGGTACGTCAGATTTCTCGCGCCTGAAACGCATTGAGTCCCAAATTGTTCGTTTGCAACGCGTTAAAAATATTTTGTCAATATATATATAATAAAATTTATTGAAATTTATTTTTAACCTAAATATTTTATTTTGTTATATGTACAAAAGTCAACTAAAATAATATTTCTTATTTTTAAGTTTCTTGTTTCATTTAGTTCAAGGTTTCCACTCTTCGTCAAAATGATCTCGTTTACTACATTTAATGTTTTTAAAATAATTATTAAATAACTCCTGTCCGTTTGGAGAAAGATATCGATTTCCTTAATTGTGATAAAAAAATCTCGAAATCCTGGGAAAATTGTATTGGGTTTTACCGAACCCTTTTTTTTGCAGTCAACGGTCGCGGCAACCGCGACTCATCTGGACACCATATTATTTTTTCCGTAGAGTGAAAACAAATGACAACTTTGAGAAAAATAGCATATAAAAAAGGGTTACTTCCTTGAAGTGCACATGATAACAAAAAAAAAATCTATTGTATGAAAATGTTTGCCAAAATAGGTACAGATATAAATAAAATAAAATTTGTTTTAACTTCAAGTATTAAATACAATATGGAATTATTGTACAATTTATTTTGCGAATAATTCTGCAATATTTTTTTAAAAATAATTTCATATATCTTTACGTACAATACATGTTAGAATAAATAAACTGATGCTACTGTTATATAAAGTTAGATGAATCGTCATAATCCATAGTTAAATATTATTTAAAAATAATTACTTTGATATTAAAAAACCAGTCAAAAATTAAAATAATAATATTTTTACTATTCTTAATAAACTTTTATTAGTTAAATTAACATTACATTTATGTCAAAATAACTGTGTACTAATTATTTGTATGTCAGTAAATTTTAACTATTTCCAGACGATTTTGGCTAATTATTATTGGTTACTTCTTAATAATAATAATATTGCAAAAATTTATCAGTGACTTTAATAAAAATTGTATTTATTTTAAGTAAACAAATGAATAAACTAAAATAGTCAATATGTTCCATGCAAATGAACAATTCGGTACTCAATGCGTTCCAGGCGCAAGAAATCTGACGCACCATACGCTTTAAACATTAATAACTTTGTAAATATCCATATCATTTTAATAAAATTTTAGAGAAAACTTGTCCGTATCGTAATAAAAAACTTTCTCACTGAAAGTTTTTCGTACCTTGAAATTTCCTAGATAAACGAAGCGTTGAAAGTTGAAAAAAACATTTTTTGCAATGTCTTTCGAAAAAATTAATAAACTTTTTATTAATTAAGATTTTGAAGTTTTAAAAATATAGTTGGTTTCAGGAAACCTTAATCTGTGAGTTTGTTTTTGTTTGATTACAAAATATGAAAAATCAAAAACACCAGCACGAGTTAAAGACGTAAAACATTTAAATTTTTTGGTTTTCAAAAATTTAGTTTTTTCTCATTATTTCATAAACTAAAAAAGATATAAATTTATTTCTTAAAGAAAAAAGATGCGCCTTTCCATTTCTCACAAACTTCGGTAATTCAAATTGCAATTTGTAATACTTTCAAAAATTGACCAAGTGGACAAAACTTAAACGCGAGAATCCACGCGTATCCCCTTTTAGAAGCCGTCCCCTCAATTTTGCAATTCTTTGCAATTTTTATAAAATTTCTGTTGACAGAATTCAAATATGTTTAAGAATTTTAATAAATTTCCTTAAAAGAATCCAATTATTTGAAAAAAATAATATAATTCTTTCCAGGAATTTAATTACATATTTTCAAAACAGTTTAAATAAAACTCCTTGAAAATAATCGAGGATTTTAAAAAATATTTTATATAAAATTTGTAGAAAGAATTCAATTAGGATTTGCAAAAATTTTTATATAATTTTTTAGCAATACCTATTCAATTAATTTCAGTACAATTTTAACAGAAGTCCTCCAAAGAATTTTTATTTTCCTCCAAACAGTTAAATTATTTTCAAAAATTTTAATAAAATTGTCTAGAAGAACTTAATTATTTTTCTTACAATTTCTATTAAATTCCTTAAACGAATTTAAAGAATTTAAATTTAAATTTAAGAAATTCTTTTAAATTCTAAACAATTGTTTTGTATTTTTACAAATTTGTATTATATTTTTCATTTTATTATTGTCATGGGCAATAAAGTGCTTCGCAGGAATTCAATTATTTTCAATACAATTTTAATAAAATTTCTTGATAGATTTCAATTACTTTCAAAAATTAAAATGCAATTTTTCAAAACAATTCAATTACTTTCGAAAAATTTATTTAAATACTTTCAAAAAATTCAATTATTTTCATAAATAATCAACTGTCAAAATCTAAAAAAAAAAATTAAAATACGCAATAATAACTAACTTTAGACGTGGACAGAATAAGCACGACGATTATTATAAGTAAAATAAAATAATATGATGATAATAATAATTCCTTACTGAAATGTCTAAAAAATTATTTTCTAAACTCGTATAGGTTCGCTTGTAAGCGAAAAATGCTTTTTATGTACAATCGTTTCGATTGAATAATTTCAAGTTAAATTTATTTTCCCCAAAAAACACAAAAAAACACTTTGAATAGTTTTCAAATGGTACAGACAATAATTTCCAATACTTATTCCAGACAATCCTAATTTGCCTATCCTTCTCATAAATTTAATATCGCCTTGTAGCCATTATGGAAATGCGCAATAATAATTTCTCTAAGATATATAATCAGAAATTACATCTTCTCCTCTCCAGTTTATATTTATAATCGAAAGGAATGTCTATTTTCAAAAATAAAAAACCAAAAAAATACTGCAAATTTTCTCTCTCGAATTTTTAAAGCAATGTCAAGAGAGAATTTTTTCCCTAAAATAAAGAAAATCCATAAAATTATTTTCATTATTTGTTATTTCCCTACAATAAAAATAAATCCATACAATTATTTTCATATTTTCTAAATTTAAAATATGAGAATATGAGAAAAAGAAGAAAAAGGAGAAAAACATATGAGAAATTTAACAAGGCCATCATTTTGAAAAGTTCGAGACCAACGGAAATGAGACAAAAAGATTAAATTAGTGAAATATGAAGTAGATTTGAAAATTTATGCTAATTCATTTTGAAAGAGGAGTGGTGTGGTTTCTCATCAAAACATGTGGCGGGCATAGTCACAAAGTCAAGACTTGTCTTCAAAAACTTTTCAAAGACGACTGGTTCTGTTTCTCGAAACATTTTCTTTCTTTTTTTTTTATTTTACTCCCCTTTCCCTCCTTCGACTAAATAAATTGAAACGAACAGGGGAGAAAAAAAAGACATGGGGGCCTTTGCTAACTTGATTTTTTTCCTATACTGTCATTATTTCTTTTTTTCTTATTTTCTCGAGTTAGAACGAAAGAGTGGAAGAAGAGGAAGCACAAAAGAGGAAGAAGAAGAAGAACAGAGGCAAATGAAATGAATGAATGAATTCTCTGTAGGTTTTATCGCCAATTCTTCAAATGTTTCTATGTATAGAAACTGTCTCTCTCTCTCTTTCTCTCGTTTTCTCTTTCTTTCTTTTCGCTCTTTCTGTTTTGTGTGAGTGACCCTAGATAGATAACTTCAAGTACCTAAGGCGCCAGCTTCTAAAAGGGTCCATATTTTTTACCACTTTAGTCCGCTACTTTGATATAGAGCGCCGATTAAAGTATCTAGGAATAGATTAATCTTCTCAGATAAAAATGCAAAAATTACAAGCAAATATTTCGCCCCCAAGCTTTCTATTCTGAAAACAAAAAATTTCAACATTTTAATTTTTTAATAATAAAAAATAATTTTTAATTGGAGATTTTTTTATAAAAATGGATTTTTAATCGTAAAAATGGTTTTTAATCATAAAAGTTGGTTTTTGATTAAGAAAAAAAATTATGGACTTTAGTTTTCTTTATTGAAATAAAAAATCACCATTTGTCTTGTTTTCTCAAGATTTTTTCGATTGAATTTATAACAGGCGGCACGGAATTGAAAGAGAAATTATTTGCTGTGGAAAACAATAACGACGCGCATCAAACTGATAACGTCTCGTTTTGATTTTAAAGAACAATGAATGAAACACTTGACAAATAACATTGAATTCTCTCTCTGTATATATATCTTGTTATAAATTTGTCGATTCTACTGAATAGCAGACATTTCAAACCGGAAGCAAAAATTACGTTTATGAATTTTGATACCAAAATAAAAAGTTTGAAAATATTTTGATATCAAAAATAGAATTAGACACTATAAAAAAGAATTTTAATTCTAAAAGAAAATTTTGATACTATAAAAGAATATTGATACTAAAATAAAAAAAAAATTATAACAAAAAAAAATAATTGTACAAAAGAAATATTTTTATATTGGTACAAAAATAAATAAAAACTAAAATGCAAAAAAAATTGTAAAAAAAGGTTTCTTTCTCGGAAAAAAAATAAAAATAATACTTTCCATAAATAATAAAGATTAAAATACCATTTTCATTCCAAATTATTACAGAAAAAAAATTGATAAAATTCTATTTAATCTTTCTCTACTGCGAATAAAGTTTCATTGATAAAAATAAAATTTCTTAAATCCAGTTCAAGATTATTTTGTCTCTATTATAAATTAGTCAAATAAAATCTGCCGAAATGATGAAAGCGATCGAGTGATAAATCATTATTTCTTTAAATAAAAATATAAAAACGTTAAGAAATATTAAAATAATCGTAGGTATTAAACTGACAAAATAAGAAACTATTTTGTATCAGGCTTTGCACTCGATAATTAATTTGAAAAAAGCATTAAAAAGTAGTTTTAAAACTGAAAAATGTAGTAAAAAAAGCTATCAAAAAATTTAATTTGACGACTCAATTTAAAAAAAAAATTTTAATTTAATTACATTAAAAAATAGAATAATTTTCTTAAAATAAGTATTTAAATATGCACCTCTTTTCACAGGAATTAAAATATTTTAAATGATTTTAATGTACAGCTTTTTTAAAATTTAACTATTTCTAAAAATTGTAACTGTAATTTTTCCAAAATTACAACATTTTTTTGTTGAAATTTTTAAATAAAATTATTCAAAACTTAAAACATTTTATTTAAAAATAAAAATTTTAATATTATTAGTTTTACGAGAGTTAAAATTTTCAAAGATTTCAATTCAAAAATCTTTTGAAATTTAATTATTTCTCAAAATTCACACTATATGGCTTTTAAAATTCAATTATTATCAAAAATTTTACCTGAAGTTCAATTTTAAATCAATTCATTACTAGAATGTTCGACGAGAATTTAAATAAAAAAATAAATAATTTATTGAATAATTGAATATTTCTTAACATTTAATTTTGATAAAGAACTTTATCAAAATTTTTAAAAATAGTAGAATTTTTTCAAAGAATTTTGTAACTTATGAAATAACAAATAATTCAATTATTCCGACGAATTTTATTAAAATTCATTAAAATAATTGAATTGTTTCGATGAATTTCATTAAAATTTTTGAAAATAATTTAACTCTTTCAAGAAATTTTAATTTAAATTTTTGAAAATAATTGAACTCTTTCAAGAAATTTTAATTAAAAAAGTATGGAAAATAATTTAATTCTAATAAACAAATTGTATCAATATTTTTGAAAACATTTAAATTTTTTCGAGAAAATTTATTAAAATTTTATAGAAATTAATTGAATTCTTCTAGAGAAATTTTATCAAAAGTTTAAAAAAAATTTAAGTTTCTTTATTTCAATGAAATTCAATTTCAATGAAAGAAAAATAATTAAATTCAAATTTCAATAAAACAAAAATAATTAAATTCAAAATTCAATGGAATAAAGATCATTAAATTGAAATTCAACGAAATAAAGATCATACAGAAAAAGAGGTTCATTGCTATATAACAATTTTGTCCCTTACGACAATGGAACATCCGCTGTTTATAGAACGGGAATTTTGTTTGAACCCTATTGTTTGATATTTTATTGTTCATATTATAGTAGAAATGTGCGAACCTGTTTTTGCTGTTCATTTTCCAGCGTTTTATATTCACACCAGCATAATAATCAAGTTATCTGACAAAGCTCTTATCGGTATAAGTAATTTTACAATCTCTTACATAACGGAAAAAGAAATACATAAACAAAATGACGTAAATTTACCATAAAGCAAAAAAAAAGAAGAAATAAATAAATTTCCTATATTCAATTTGTCTGTCAGAAGAACAAGATTTTTTTTTCAAGAACAATGCGGCAAAGTACCGCTTGAGACCACTTAAAAACTCATAACCGCAGAATCTTTTTTTTTGAAAATAAATTCCTGTAAACTAAGTCATGTCTAGTAGACTTACAATCAACTCTAGCCTTTCTAGTGAGCATTGTTCCTAACGAATGGAAAATGAGGACTAGCAAAATATTGAACAATTAAAACAATCATTAAAGCAATAAAAACAATTATTAAATTAATTAAAACAATTATTAAACCAATAAAATCAATTATTAAACAAATTAAAACCTTGGTTTTTTTGTGAATTAAAAATAAAGAAGAAATTAAAAATTTCAGTGGAAATTTTTTATGGTAGGAAAAATTCAAGAGGAAACATAATTTTTTTCTGGAAAAGAAATAAATTATTCCGTCTCGTAAGAAACGGAATTAACGAAAAAAGAGTCGAGACGAAAAAAAATTTCGAGAAGAATCGGAATTAAGAGATTTGGGTATAAATAATAGTGATCGAGAAGAGAATCGTCTTGTCAATTTAATTGGGTTACAATTGTGAAAGGCCTATATTTCGAAATGGAAGTCAACCCACAATAAGATATAAATATCTGCCATTGTGACAAGACAATCAACTTTTTTCGTTTTTTTAAAAGAGAAAAAAATAGGAAAGCTGAGAAATAATAACAATGAAAGCTATTCTGATTATTGCAACAGAAACTGTCAACGACTTAACTCTTGGAGAAAGCGTAATTTGCAATTGGCTATACAATCTCATTGTTCTGTACTATTTAAAACCTTCTTTCGCCAAAGAATAAATTTCTTCTAATCCATTTTTTGCCAAAAGCCAAAAGTAAAAGAAAAATGGGCAGAAATATTTACAGCAATTGAAATAAATGTGTTTAACATACCGTAATTCTTTGCTCATTTTTGGAGATAAATTTTTCGCAGTACAAACGAAATCCTCAATATATTGATGATGATTTTCAGGAAGAGAACAATTGACGCTGGGTACGCAAACTTTCATGAAATGCGGTCTTAAACGTCCAATCGTATATTTTCCCACATCTGTCGTTAAAATCGTTGCGAATGCTCCAAAACCAAATAGTCCAATCTAGAAAAATATTTCCAATATTTAGTCTTAAATAAATAAATAATTTTATTTCTAAAGTTTCTAACGTTAATTTTTTTCTTCTTGAAATAAAAATTTTTTTTTTGCAATAATATTTAGAGTTGCCAGAAAAATATGATTTTGTTTTTTCCTCATTTCCAGAAATGAATTTCGACTTTTTCCTTGACCCAAAAAGGATATTCCAGATTCACACTATTGGAACTTCTCCAAAATTATTTTCAAGCTTTCAATTTAATTATTTTCTAGAATTTTTAACTAAAAATTCTTCTCAAAAACAATTATTTTTAATAATTTTTTGAAAAAGTCCTTTGAGAGTTCAATTATTTAATTAAAAAAAAAAGAAAGTTCAGTTAAAATAATTCTGAAATCCTGTTTACAATATTTAATTTTATGAAATTTCGAACAATTTCAACAAATATTGAATTAAAAATTTTTTAAGCAACTAATTTCTTGAGAATTTTTAATTAAAATTATAATTAGAATTCTAATTTCCAAAATTTTATTTTGAAACCGTTTGAAATTCAATTATTTTTAAATGTTTTAAAACAAACTGTTATGAAATTCAATTATTTTTAGAATTTTTAAGTAAAATTCTTAGCTAAATTAATAATTTTTGAAAATGTTCTTTGACAATTCAATTATTCGAACGAAAAAAAGAAAATTCACTTAAAATAATTCTAAAAAACATTTTTTACAATTGAATTTTACAAAATTTCAAACAATTTCACATTTGAATAACAATTTTTCACAAATCTAACTTCTTGAAAATTTTCAATTGCAATTCAATTTGAAACCATTTAAAATTTAATTATTTTCGGAATTTTTAACTAAAATTCTTCTCTAAATTAATTATTTTCAATAATTTTTGAAAATGTTCCTTGAGAATTCAATTATTCAAACAAAAAAAAAAAGAAAATCGAAACAAAATAATTTTAAATTTGTTTATAATTCAATTTTACAAAACTTTAATTATTCGAAACTTTTTCCATTAAATATATATATTCAAAAATTAAACTGATTTAAAAAAAAGTCTTGAATAAAAATTTTGCAAAAAACTTAATTTTTCAGAATTTAAAATTCCAAATTGAAAATTTTTGAAAATCAATTATTTATAAAAAATTGTAAACGGAACTCTTATAAAATTAAATTATTTTTGGAATTTTGAACAAAAATCCTTCAATTATTATTAATAATTTTTGTAAAAGTTCTTCAAGAATTTAATTATTCATACAAAATGAGAAAAATCGAACTTAAAATAATTTTAAAATCTATTTGTTTTTAATTCAATTTTACAAAATTTAAATTATTTGAAAATTTGCTAATTAAATATATATTCAAAAATTCAACAGGCTTGCAAACAAAAATTTGAATAACAGTATTTCCTAAAAAAAACTAAGTTCTTCAGAATTCTCAATTAAAATTTTAATTTTCTAAAATTTCAAGTTGAAACCTTTTGAAATTCAAATACTTATAAAAATTATAAACGCAACTCTTACGAAATTCAATTATTTTTGGAATTTTTAAGTAAAATTATTCTAAAAATAATTTATAATCATTTTTTTGTAGTTTCCCAAGAATTAAATTATTTTTTCAATAAATTAAAATTTATATTCTGTAAAATTTAATTATTGTGAGAAATAGAAGAAATTTAATGTTTTTTTTATTATAATTCGAGGTGATTTCAAAGTTTATAAGAGAAACAAGAAAAAAATCAAGAATCTCGTTAATAGTTTTAAAGGTTTTGCCAAGAGATCAAAATCCAGAATTTTCTTTTGACTTCTAAAAATTTAATATTTTTCCAGTACTTTTAATAAAACTTATGGATCATTTATCAATTAACATTTAAAAATTAAAATTTTATTCTTAGAATAATTTTCTGGAGGAACAAATATTAATTTTCAATAAAAAAAATTTTATACTACAATAATAAAATTTATTTGCTTATGCAGTTTGCATATATATATGATCCAAATTTTTTGTCATATATCGCATCTATAGAATTTTTTAAAAATGATTCAATTTAATTTCTTTAAAAATCTTAACGGGGCCGTTGTAGAGAATTATTTTTCAAATAAAATAATCAATATTAAATTAAAATCGAATCATTTTTATGAAAAATTCTTTAGAAGCGATATGGCAAAAAATTTCGACCACAAATGTAAATTGTACAAATGAATAAATTTTTGATTGTTAATTTTTTGTTCTTGAAATTTGATTGAATTTAATATTTTTGTTTTTCTGGAAATTACTATTATTATTATTAAAAGTTATTAATAATTTTAATTATTTGAATTTTAAATGTTAATTAACTATTTCTCCAGCGTTGTGCAATCTGTTCAACCTTCATGTAAATAAAATAAATCTATCGTTACAGAGAAAATAATTACAAGAAAAGTAAAATACAAATAAAAGAGAAAAAAAATTAATATTGAGAAGAGAAAAAAAATTCCTCTGGAATAGAATAAAAAAAAACATCCTCTCACCTTACAGTAGGATGTCCACACCCAAGCAGGAATATTAAATCCCAGCAATACCTTCGATTGCTGACCAGTATTTCTAGCATGAAGATATTCAGCCACCATCATCTGGAACATAAATCAAAAATCAATTTCATAAATTCAAGATCAATCAAATATCTTCTTTTTTCTCATAATTTTTTTTTTTTAATTCCACAAATGATAAATTCCTCATTTAAATATTTTAATCGAATATCTACAATAAAAAATCCTCATTTTTTTACGAGAATAGAAAAAAATTTTTTCTATTAATTTCTAACGAATATAATAATTCTGGTCTGTTCTGGGTCATGTACATAAAATATTTTCGCATTATTCATACAAGTTTTTGACATCAATTCTATTATCACGAACATTCATCATAGAAAATGAGCGCTTTTATCTTGAATCTTGAATTTCACGTTACTTCCTCCATGGTCACAAAAAAGCGCCGTTTTGATTATAGCCATATCGGATTTGCTCGCAGTTTAACATAACAAGTATTCAACTATCATTTTAAAACATTATTCCAAAGTATGTTGACATCACACGAGCTTTCAGCTGTGGATATAACTCTCATATGTATGTATATAGTGTATATATGATGTTTAAACAGGTGGTAGATCCTTTTATTCTTTTTTAGCTTCTTCTTGCGCTCGGAGAGAGAACTACCATTGCGGCATCACTATACACAACACACCACTTCCCCATTTTTCATTCTCGCAGTCATTCCTCACATCGTATTTCAACTCTAACACACTCTACTATATTACAGGTATATTTACCTGGATCCTTCAAAAAGGAAATATCGGGAGATCTTCATTTTTTTTTGTCAGCTCCTTCAATACTACATATATGGTCAGAGAGGATTTCAGGAAATTTTTTATCTCTTTTTTTTTTTGAAAGGTAACTGAACCGAGAAAAGGAGAGCACCTTTTCCAACTTGACACATTTATCTTTTTTTTTCCTTCACTGACAGAAAATAGAGGGAGAAATCCTAATGGGGAATATGAGATCGTATTTTGGAGCATTTTTTGATTTTGGAATAGAAAAAAAAGAGGAAGTATTTAAAAATCTAGATATTTTTCGACAATATGAGAATTCTTTTGTAATTTGACATCAGAGATTTGATTTTATCAGTGAGG
Organism: Leptopilina heterotoma; assembly: GCF_015476425.1. Lineage (NCBI taxonomy): Eukaryota > Metazoa > Arthropoda > Insecta > Hymenoptera > Figitidae > Leptopilina > Leptopilina heterotoma. Next base: position 5,731,979 of record NW_025111138.1, read on the forward strand.
GGAAAAATAGTAGTTGTGTAAAAATTAAAAAGAAATTATTTTGCATTTTAATAAAGTTTACAACGTTTATGATCAACGATTATGAAAAAATTTTATATGCAAATTTTTATAAAGTTTTATTCAAAACCATTTTTCAAAAGTCTCTCCACCATTTCCAAAAAGAAAATTTTGAAGCAAAGAAAAGTTTATTATTATTAAAAAAAATGTATTCTTCAAAAGAGAAATTTTTTTTAATTGTTAATAAACTTCACTGGCTTTACTTTTTTGTATTTAACTACTTTTATCCAATGTTTTTCTAATTCCTAATTTAAAAGAGGAAAATTAATTATTTTTCCTAATTCAGCTGATAATTTGAAAAAATGTTTTTCAAAAAAACTAACTTCTTGCAATTTTTTAATGGAAATCAATTAAAACTCCAATTTTCTAATATTTCAATTTGAAACCATTTAAAATTCAATTATTTTCAGCAAAAAATTAAAAAAGGTCTTATAAAATCCAATTATTTTTGGAATTTTCAACTAAAATTCTTTTCTAAATCAATTATTTTCAATAATTTTTGCAAAAGTTGTACGAGAATTCAAATAATAGAATTTCAACAAATTGTATCAAAAAAAATTTGAAAAAATCCGTAGTAAAAAATATTTCAATATAATTTTTAAATTTTTTAATTGAATTTTATTTTTAAATTTTCATTTGAACATTTTTCATTAAAAAGTTTGAGAATAGAATTATTTATAAAATTTGCAACTAAATTTCTTTAAAATTTGATTTTCAAAAATTTTAATAAAATACTAGAAGAGAAGTTAATTATTTTCAATAAAATTTTACAAAATTTAATTAATTAAACAATTTTTAATTAGGTTTCAGAAATTTTAATTATCTCAAGAAAAATTATCAAAAAAAAATGTTTTTGAACATTTGACAATAGTTTTCTTCTTCCACTATAAAAATCCAAATGAATGTCAGTTTATACCAGAAAAGCAATAATTTGTTGCAATTTATTTGAAAAAAGGCGAAAAAATCGTCTTTTTGGAAAACAATTGAAAAAATTCGAAAATGTTATAGAATCCGAGGCCCGCTAATTAAAATTTGAAAAAAATACGATCTGATAATAAAGAAAATTGACTGAATTTTACTCTTGTATTTTACAAGGGTTCAAACTCGTTTCTAGATTAGAAAACAAATTCCTCCGAAACTTTCCCTCCGTTTATAGCTGCGTCTTAGCTCATAAAGATACAATACTCCGAAAATCCATCAAAAAAAGATAAATTTCCAAAAAACAAATTTCAACAAAAAGAAAAACCGTTTCCTTTTGTAAAGAAAAACACATTTTTTTTAATGATCGGCTTTAAAAAAAATCCTCAAGGTAGTAAAAAATTGAAAACTATAATACATTTCCTGGTAAACATATTGTCTTTTCACATTTCCAGGTAGAAATTTTGAATATTCAAATCAAGAATATTAAAGAAATTTTTATCCGATTCAATGGTTTCTGGTTTGGCATAGAATTTTCCTCTAAAAGTACCAAATTCAATATGAGATTTTCAATAAAAGAATTTCCAAAGCCGATTTCAAGGGTAAATAATTCACAAAGAATAATTCTGAAGAAAAATATTTTTCCTTATGCGGCAAGATAATTGAAATCAGATTCTTCCTTTTTTGTTTCGTCTATGTTGTAAATATATATAAATAGTGATTCTTATGCTCTGTCTGCAAATTAGATTCGCTCTTATGAAGCCCTGCGGTGACAGCGATAACTCGAATTTCACGAGGGAGCATCATCTAACACGGGGCTAGCAATAAGTAGAAAGAGTTGAAGAGAAGAAAAGGAGCCAAAGAAAGGATGAAAATAAAAGATTTGAAACCAACTTTTTTGTCTCGAAAGAGAAACTGAGAAAGAAGCGCAAAAATACCAGTTGCACGTGCACAGTTAACTTGCAAAGAGAAAGAAGAGAAAGAGAAGAGTGAGAGAAGAACGAAAGCAGCGTTGTAACAAACTATAAAAGAGGGGCAGGTAGGGTTCGCAGTCTCCCCCTTGGGTTATATCAATGATCACGAGTTCCCTTCAGATATATCCAGCATCAGTATCTCACATCGTGCACATCATTGAAAATATTTTCTTTTTTTTGCGCAGTTATCTGAAATTATATACATTTTCACCTTGTTATTGTAGTAATAAAAGAAAAAATTTGTAATAAAGGAAACAAAAATTTTTGCCACTCGCATTTGTACCCTCACAATTGAATTGAACCCAAACAAAGGGGAATAAAGTCCAATAAATTGAATTTTACATTGAATTTTCCAATAAATTTGAAAAAAACGAAAAAATGGAAAAACGAAAAATAACAAAGAAAACAAAATGACAATAAATTAAATTTTACAATAAATTTGTAATGGTACCAAAACGAAAAAAATAACAACGAAATAAATTAAATTAATTTAAGTCTTTTCTTTGGCTATTTTCGAATTAATTGGGAATTTAGTGTAAAATTTAATTTATTAGAATTAATTTCCTTTTCTTATTTTTCGTTTTTCTTTTGTAGTTATTATTAACAAAAATCAATTAAATTGTTCTTTAAATTTCCCAATAAATTTAAAAGAAATCCAAAAAACGCTAAAAATAACAGAAGAAAATTAATTCAAATTAAAAAACAATTTAATTTTACAAATAATTTCCCAATAAATTTGTAAAAAACGGAAAAAATGGAAAACTATAAAAAGAAAATGAATTTCAATTCATTAAATTTCAGATTAAATCTCCCAATAAATTTGAGAAAAAATAAAAATAACAAAAGGCAATTCATTTTAATAATCTAACTTTTATATTAAATTTCCCAATAAAAAAGAGCCAAAAATACTAAACATAACGAAAGGAACTTAATTCCAATTAATTGAATTTTGCTATAAATTTGTAAAAATAACAAAATTAAACTTTACTCAAAATTTTCCAATAAGTTTGAAAAAACCAAAAAAAGGTAAAAATAACAAAATTAAATTTTACTTAAAATTTTCCAATAAATTTAAAAAAAAACCCAAAAAAGCTAAAATTAACAAAAGAAAAATATTTACAATAAATTGAATTTTACATTAAATTTCCCATTGATAAAAACAAAAAAAGATAAAAATAATTGTAAAAGGAAATTAATTCCAATTAAATAAATTTTACTTTAAATTTCCCAATAAATTTGAAATAACCCAAAAAAGCTAAAAATAACAAAAAAAATAAATAATGCCAATAAGTTAACTTTTACATTAAATTTCCCAATAAATTTGAAAAAACCCCAAAAAAAGCTAAAAATAACAAAAGAAAAATAATTCCACAATAAATTAACTTTTACATTAAATTTCCCAGTAAATTTTTTGAAAAAGGTAAAAATAACAAAAGAAAATTAATTCTAATTATTTAAATTTTACATTAAATTTCTCAATAAATTTGAGAAAAAACCAAAAAAATAAATAAATAAATATAACAAAAGGAAATTATTTTTAATAATCCAAATTTTATATTAAATTTCTCAATAAATTTGAAAAAAACCAGAAAAGAGAAAAATAACAAAAGGAAATTAGTCCCAATAAATTAAATTTTACATTGTAATTCCCAATAAATTTGGAATAAACTAAAAGTAAAGAAAGGAAATTAAATTCATAAAAAAGCAAAATATCGAACAATAAGAAACTAACGTAATATTACAAACAAGAAAAAAAAATTTCTCATATCAGCAAATCACGAGACCCACCAGCTATCGAATCAAAAAATCGTCGAACTTAAAGTGAAGAAATACTTATGAAAAGTTCTCCGATAAGGCGAAATCGAATCAATTTTCAACACCTGAAGAAATTCAGAAAAATATTATACGTTTAAAAAACAATAAAATCGAAGTATAAAAAAGAATGTTGTCAACTTATATTAAGGATTTCTGAGACAATTAAAAAAATTTTTTAAATTTTAATTTATATTTTAATTTTTCAAATCCTAATAACACTAAAATAAATATTTTCAAATTTTATTATTCATCAATTCAATTTAAATGAGGAAAAAAAAATTGTGAGAATTATAAAAAAAGACAAGTGTGTGCAACTGGAGAGAGTAAAGAAGTTCAAGAACCCTTATGGACCACGTGCTGATTAGAACGAAAAACGACACTATAATCAAATTTGAAAAGAAATTAAGTACTTAAAAAAAAAAAAAAAAAAAAACGTGCAGTAAAACATTAATATCTTCAAATAAGCATTTGCTTGAAGAAGACAAAATCGAAAATAGAAAATAAAATCAATCAAAAAATAAAATCGACAGTTATTATAAACTGCGGTTATTATCGTTTACAAAGTTTAACTTTTTTGTAATTAAAAATAAATAGGTAAAAAAATAAGTAAATACAGTATCATTCGGATAATTAAAAAAAATCATTTTTTCCATACCGAAATAAATTTAATTGAATAAAAATGACAATTTAATAAATAACTAAATTGAAAAATAAAATTAATTAAAAAAATTAAAATTTACTAAATTTTCTCCTTAAATTTACGGTTTTTGATTATAAAATACAAGGAATGTATGTATATTGAAATATTTGCAAAAGAATACACGTTATCATAATTCCCGTATATGTAGAAGCACGTTTTTTTCTTTTTAATAAATTGCTTTTCATTTTTTCACAATATTGATTTAAGTTTTTTCTACTTAAATATACAGTTACGTTATTCTTATCGAATTTTTATTGTTGAAAAATATCAATATTGTTTTTGTCACAGAAAAAAAACCTTCAAAGTGAATTAATTTTTTTGTCTAAACCAAACAATTCGTGTATACTTGAAGGCTAGACAATTAATTTGAAAGCTATTATTCATTATTTCAATGTCTTTTTGTCACACAAATAACAGAACAATATATTAATTTATATAATAAAAAAATTCATAACTAATTTTCTTTCTATCCAGAATAAAAATTGATATTTAAAAAAAATTGTTTTATAATATTTTTTTTAAAACGAACATATTTTTTAAAATAGATAAAATATATTTTTTTAAATGAATTAATATTCGCTATTTTTTATTTTTATTAAAACAATATAAAAATTCAGCCAATATTTTTCTTTCTACAAATATTAGTAAATAATTATTTTTATATTTATAATAAATAATTATTATTTCCGATGTTTGGAAACATTTATTTTTCAAAAATCGAAAAAAAATAGTGACATTAAAAATAAAGTAAAAGTTAAGGACAAAGTTAAAAATAGAAATAAAGTCATAGTCACAGAATTTAATCAGAACACACGTGGGTTTTCTAAAATTCTCACAAAAATCAAATTGATTTCCAATTCCCAAAAATTTAATCGTATAATTTAAAATTAAAATTAAATCTAAAAAATAATTAATTTATTCCCATTTCTGTTGAATGTGAAATAGTCAATAAATTTGGTGAGAAAAAAAGGAAAAGAAAAAAACAAAAAAAAAATGTTAATATAAAATGTACACAGGTACATCAATTCCTTATATTTTATTTACTCGATGAATTCACAGTTTTCTAATATTTACTCTCCCAGTGACACAGTGATAAATTGAAATTTATCAAGCGATTGATAATTTTAAATGTCAATTTCAAACTATATAGTAATAAAATGAATCATATATCGGTGTAGGTGAACGCGGCAATCAACGTAATTTAAAAGGAAGGAGAGTTAAGTGACTCACCGTGGAAACGGGAAGTAAAACGCCAATAACATACAACATTGGACTCGTGACTGTAGAATCTTGGAATGGGTGGTTCAATGATTCATCATTGCAGAAAAATCCCCTCTTATACGGTTTGCCAAATAGGTAAAACACCAACGCGAACACTCCAACTGAAAATAAGAGAACAATTTTTAATTAATAAACGAAATTTTAAAAAATGATAATTAGTAACTTATTAATTCTAGTTTTTTTCAAATCATTACAATAATAATTATTAATTAACTAGATTTAATTAATTAACTATTATTACGCGCGAAAGGCGATACAGTTCAATTATTTATTTTCAAATAATTTAATTAAATTCTTTGAAGCAATTCAATAATTTTCAAAAAATTTAATTAAATACATTGAAAGAATTCAATTATTTTCAAAAATAATATTATTCATTGCAGGAATTCAATTATTACCAATACAATTTTAATAAAATTACTCGAAAGAATTCAATTACTTAAAACAAATTCTGATAAAAATTTACCAACATTTCTCGAAAGAATTCAATTATATCTAAAGGTTTTAAATTCAATTCTTGGCAAAAATTCAATTATTTTCAAAAATATTAATAAAATTCTTTGAAAGAATTCAATTATTATAAAAAATTTTGATAAAATATGTTTATAAAAGTTCAATTACTTTCAATAGAATCCTTCTTAAATTCCATGAAAGAATTAAATTGTTTTCAAAAATTTCAATAAAATTCTTTGCTAAAATTAAATTATTTTAAAAATATGTAATAAAATTCTTTTAAAAAATTCAATTAGGTATATTAAAAAATTCTAATAAAATTTTTCAAAAGAATTTGTCTTTTAAAAATTGTAATGAAAATCTTGGCAAAAATTCAATTCTTTTTATAATTAATAAAAATTTTCTCAGGAATTCAATTATTGTCATAAATAATAAAATTTTTTTGAGGTACTCAATTATTTTCAATACAATTTTATTAAAATTTTTCTCAAGAATTGAATTATGTAGTTTAAAAAATTGCAGTAAAATTATCAGAAAAAATACAATTTTTAAAAAATTTTTTGATAAAATTCCTTAAAAGAATTCAATTATTTTTAATAGAATTTTAATCAAATTCTTCAAAAGAATTCAATTATTTCCAAGATCTTGAATAAAATTCTAAAGAATTTCAATTATTTTCAAAAATTCTAATGAAATTCATACGAAGAATCTCATTATTTTCATAAAAATTAAATTATATTGAAAAGAATTTAATTATTTTTCGAAAGCTAATTAAATTTTCATGAAGAATTCAATTATTTCCATAAATAATAAAATTCATTGTTTGAATTCAATTATTTTTAATACAATTTTAATAGAATTGCACGAAAAAATTATTTATTTGAAAAAAATTCGATAGAACTTTATAAAAGTATTACAATATTTTATTATTTAAAATATTAAAAATTTTAATTAAATTGGTCAAAAAACTCACTTATTATGTAAAATTTTAATTTTCTTCGAAATAATTAAATTATTTTTAAAAAATTTAATAATAATATATTCTTGGAACAATTCAATTATTTTCATAAATAACATAATTCTTTCGAGGAATTATAAAGAAATTTCATAAAAATTTTTTGAAAATAATTGAATTCTTTTAAAGAATTTTATCAAAATTTGTAAAAATAATTCAATTCTTTCGAGGAATTTCATTTAAATTCAATTCAAAATAATTAAATTCCTGTAAAGAATTGTATCTTATTTATGAAGATAATTGTATTTTTGTACAAAATTTTATTATTAATGAAAAAAATGGAATTCTTATAAAGAATTTTATTATTTATGAAAATAATTGAATTTTTTGCTAAGTATTTTATTAATTTATGTACAAAAATAATTGAATTCTTTCAAAGAATTGTATTAGAATTTTTCAAAATAATTGAATTGTTTAAATAAAAATTTCAAGATGGAATTCAATTATTTTCGAAAATCTTGATAAAATTCTTTAGAAGAATTCAATTAATTTTAGTACAATTTCAATTAAATTCCTGAAGAGAATAATTTAATTATTTTCAATATTTTCAATTAAATTTTTTCCATGATTTCAATTATTTCCACAAAATGTAAAACAAAATTCTATGCAAGAATTAAATTATTTCAGGTTCAAAATTATAAAAATTACAAAAATTATAAATTCATTAATTTTAAATTTCAAACCGATAAAAAAAATTTATCAAAAAAATTTAGGTATAAAAAGATTAGGAAATAATAAAGCAAACAGAAATAATTTAATTCAAACTCACAAACAGAGATTCGGAGTACGATTATTAATTTAATTAATTAAAATTAAGATTAAGATTAAGATTATTGCAATATAGTAATTAATTGTTACAATAGTAATTATTATTTATTACAGTAGTAATTATTAATTATTATTACAATAGTAATTATCATTTATTGCAGTAGTAATGATTAATTATTACAATAGTAATTATTAATTATTTCAATGGGAATTATTAATTATTACAATAGGAATTATTAATTATTACAATAATAAAAAAAAAATTTTGAAAAAAATTGAAAAAAAATTTTCCTAGAATTTCTCAACGAAAGAAAATTCATTTCACAATGAAGCAATGAAATGCAAGTAAAATAATGCATAATTCAATGCCAATATAGGAGTCAGAGAAAGAGATTCAAGACGTAACAAATGTTCTTCTGTTGATACAGTGATCTTTGCATTAAAGACAACTCAATAAATCTAAATATACTCCTTTTTCGAGATCATAAATTGATATCCGCGATTATTTTTTTCCCAACGAAAGAAGATGATATGAGCCTTGGAATTTATGAATATGAAAATTAAAAATAACGATTCATCAAAGTCGATGACGTTTAATGAAAAATGAAGACCGGCATAACCGGAATAAAAGGGGGAGGTATATAGTGTAAATATGCGGAGATAGTTGCGACGATCGGTCCCTCAACAAGGAGAGTGAAAAATTACCTCTTTTGGTTCCCCATCTCATCTAAGTCATGACACATGATTATATCATACACACACAAGATTATTATTATAGATATTTCTCTCCTGTTTTTTTTTTTTTTTTTTGCTTTTTTTGCCTAGAGATTCGATCTCTGTAAAAAAATATCCAATTTTTACTAACAAATATATTAGACACGAGTATATATTTATCAGAAAATAGTATATATAGAGAGGGTTCTCTTGATTATACGTCTTTAGAGCAGGTTCAATGCCTCTGGTGGTAGGTAAATTTATTGTATTACCCAACCACATTCCTTGTTCTCAAAGCCTGTGCAATTTTCCCTGCATTAAACAGAAGTTTCATTTCCCCTTTAAATCTCGAAAAAGATCAACATTAAACTGGTTTCGAATTTTTTCAAATAACAACGCTGCATTTTTTACCCCCCGATAAGATTGAAATCATTTTAGAATATTCATAAGCACCGATTTTTATTCAGATCGTTTGAATTTTGTCGCAATAATTGAAATAGAAACTTGTAGGCAAATAAAACTGAAGGTAAAAAAAATGAAAGGAAAAATAGAAGAAAAATAAAAGAAAAAAAATACTATCTACTAGAGAAAATTAAAGTCAGGGTCGCCACGCTTTTGCTCTTTTCAAATTCCCTGACTTTTCCAGGTTTTCCTGGTTAAAGAACGGAATTTTTTCAGGTTTCTAAAACATCAATAAATTCATTTTTTAAATAAATATTTAATCTTTTTTTTATAGAAATAAAGATATTCAAAAAATTGAAATTCAATAACATAGAATATTTATTATAAAACATGAAGATATCGATCACTCCGAGTCTTCGACTCGGAACAATCAATATATCTTCATGTTTTATAATAACTTCTTCAAAAATTATTTTCATCATTACGATTATTCATTTCTAGAATTTTCAACTAAAATTCTTTTTTAAGTCAATTTTTTAAAATAATTTTTGAAAAAGTTCTTTGTAAATTTTTAAATTCTTTTGTTTACAATTTAATTTTACGAAATTTCGATTATTCTGACATTTTTCAATTAAATATAATTTAGAAATTAAAAAATTCAAATAATTTAAAAAAATTCCATTAAACTTATTGAGAAAAATGAATTCTATAGAATTCTTAATTAAAAGAATGAAAAAGTTCAAATTTTCAAAGATTTTAATTTGAAATTAATTTTTAAATCAATATTTATATATTAGAAAATTCTACGAGAATTCAATTATTTAGCTATAAAAATTTAATATTTTATTAAACAATTGAATGTTTCTTAAAATCAAATTTTCATAAAGAATTTTATTAACAAATTTTTAAATACTAATTGAATTCTTTTGACAAATTTTAATAAAATTTTTAAGAATAATTGCATTTTTCGTGAAATTTGATAAACATTGTATTAAAAATCATTGAAATTCTACGATGAAAATTCTACGAGAATTTAATTATTTAACTACAAAAATAAATACTTTATTAAACACTTGAATTTTTATAAAGAATTTTATCAACAAATTTTAATAAAATTTTTGAAGACTAATTGCATTTTTCGTGAAATTTGATGAAAATTGTATTAGAAATAATTGAAATTCTGCGAGAATTTAATTATTTAACTATAAAAATAAATATTTTATTAAACAATTGAATGTTTCTTAAAATTAAATTTTCATAAAGAATGTTATCAACAAATTTTTAAATAAATTTAATTCTCTTGACAAATTTTAATAAAATTTTTATTGCTTTTTTCGAGAAATTTGATGAAAATTATATTAAAAATAATTGAAATTCTGCTAAAAATTTTATTAATTATGAAAATAATTGAATTTCGGAGAAAAATTTTATTATTTATAAAGATAATTGAAATTTTGACAAGAATTTTTGTAAATTTTGAAACAGAATTGGATTTCTGCGAAGAATTTTATTAAAATTATTATGAAAACAATTGAATTGTTACGCAAAGAATTTCATTAAAATTTTTGAAAATAATTTTATTCTTTAAAGAAATTTAATTAAAAATGTATTAAAAATCATTGAAATTCAGCATTGAGTTTTATTATTTATGAAAATAATTGAATAATTTATGAAAATAATTTGTAAATAATTGAATTCCTGGGGAATTTTCATTATTTTTTATGAAAATAATTAAATGTTTGCGTAGAATTTTATTAAAAATTTTTTTAACTAATTGAATTCTTTTAGGAATTTTTATTAAATTTGTAGATTTATTAAAAATCATTGAATTGTGGAAAGTTTTTGAAAATAATTAAAATTTTGACAAGAATTTTATGAAAATTTTTGAAAATAATTGAATTTTAGAGAAGAATTTTACTACTTTTGAAAATAATTGAATTTCTGCAATAATTTGTAATTGCTTCAAAATTCAGTTTGTTTTAGTGTTTTTAACTAAAATTCTCCTATTAATCCACTATTTTTAATAATTAATTAAATATATATTAAAAAATTTAACTAATTTCAGAAGAATTTTAGTTTAAAATTTTTTTTTAAATCCACATTTTTTTATATTTCTAATTAAATTCATTTAAAATTGAAATTTTACAAAATTTTAAATAAAAATCTTTTGAAGTTCATCTGCTTACGAAAATTGTAAACGCAATTCTTTGAAAATTGAATTAATTTTGAAATATTTAAGTGAAATTAGATTAGCGTAGCAACCCTGTAAAGTCTTTACTAGAGAATCACAAGAAGAGATGAGAATTTTTTTTCCATAACCGCATGGAAAATGAAATAAGAATCATGTTTTTTTTCATTTTTTTTCCAAAATTATTTTCTGACAGCCAAATATCTGGTTATTGTCCGACTAATTTTACGGCTAGTTTCGTTTTGCTTTTCCCTTTTTGCAGTTTAGAAAAATTCTCTCACGTGAGATGAGAATTAAACGTTATTCGGAGGCTCTCGTATGATTTGATGGATCCTCCACTCGACAGACCGTGTAAATTGCTATGTGATTATCTCCAAATTTAAATTAGTGTATCTCACGCGATAACAGGGTTTTGCGTATAGAGACTTATATTCAACTCCAATTATTTTCAATTTATTATCGCCAAACTCTCTTTGTGTACCTGCGAAAATTTTCAATATACAATAAACCATTAGATTTCTTTTTGTTTTACAAATAATTATTTTCAGTTTAAATTCAAACCTGAATTTGTTGTTTTTTAAATATCAATCAAGAAAAAAGAAAGAAAAAAATTTCCCAATCAATATTTTTTCACAAATAAGTAAAAATAATAAAAGAAATGACAAACAACGAAAGCAAAAATACTAAAATAGTAAAAATACATTGATTTTGTTGCTAAAAAAATTGTTTGTGCAAAATTTTCTAAGCCTTAGAAAGAGTGCATTACACCCGAGAGTTAAGTCTCCTATTAATGGCTCAGATCGCGAATAGACCACAATTAGTTCACGACTCACATCAAGATAACGGAAATTTCAATTAGTCTCGGATTAAACTATACAAGGCATTAAGTGTAAATGGGTTGTTCACTTCCTTGGAAGTGCAAACGATCCGGAAATTGTCACGAAAACAATATTATATTCAATTCTGCCTTTGAAATATAATTAGGAGCATAATAATTATTTAAAAAATGAAAACTAATTAAAGCTAATTATAATTATATATTCAAGAAAAGAGAACTAATTAGAAACATTATTATTTTCAAAAAAGAAACCTAATTATAAAAATATACGAAACGTGGAAAAAATAATCCAAAAGAATATGAAAGAGGAAAAAACGATTAGAAAAAGAAATTAAAGTAAGAAAAAGAAAAGAAAGAGAAGCAAGAAGAATTAAAGAAAAGAAATTGAAAAAAAAGAAAAATACGAAAAGTGAAAAAGAAAAGCGAGAAAACTAATAAGAATAGAAGAAAAATAAGAAAAAGTAAAAGAAAGGCAAGAAAAATAATAAAAAACTAAGAAGAATAGAAGAAAAATAGGAAAAATAGAAGAAATGTTAGTAAAATAGAAGAAAAGTAAGAAAAATAGAAGAAAAGATAAAAAAATAAAAGAAAAGTAGAAAAACGAAAAGAAATATTCGCGACAATATTTAAAAACCGAGAAAATATTCATCTAACAGTTTTTTTTCACTTGAAACAAATAATTTTTTTCATTTTAATTTCTCCTACATTTTGAAATGCCTGGTGTGCGAGGAATAATAAATTAAGCAAGGCAGAAGCAATAAGTGTTCGCTTGATGCATCCTCACTATTTGGTTTTGCCTTGACATGCTTAACGTGCAGTGATTGAATTTCCTTCCTTTTCTCATGTCTTTCTGTGCGCGGTGGGTTTAACATTTTGTTGAATACGACAATTTTAGAAATTCGCTTGTGCCACACATTCCTATCAAATAACTTCCGCGTTACAAAGTTATTAACGGAGAATTATTAAGTAAAACACGAAACGCAAATTTACCGATAATTATACTCGTGTCAATATATTTAGCAAATAAAATTATCATTGTTGACTTTTTTTTCAATTTGCATCACGATCATCATTGACTTTAAATTAATTGTTCATATTATTGAAACTATTTTTCAAATACTACATTTTTCTCGTTTGTAAAAATCACTTCTTGTTATCGAGAAAAGATTTTTTAAAACAATTTTTAGATTTAATTTAATTTAACTTAACAAGAGATTTAAATATCACGTTAACTTGGAAATTAGAAAAATAAATTTAAATTAAATTTAAAAAAAAGTTCGAAATCATACAAATTAAAGGAATTAGAAAAAAAATTTGAATCTTAATTAAAAAACAAAAATTTCAATAATTTAATTTAAAAAAAGAAATTTCAAGCATTTAATTAAAAAAAAAATTATTCATAAATTAAAAATTTAGAAATAAAAAGAAAATTTTAAATCAAAATTAAAAAAATAATAAATCTGAAGAAATTTAAATAAATGAATTTAAATTACATAAATTTGATAAAAAAAAAAGAAATTCTTTAGAGAGAAGAAAAACATTTTTCAATTTACTAAAGCAAACATGTGTTTCAATTTATAGAACATAAATTAAAAAGGTTAAAAATCGTGAGTGTAAATAAAAAATAAAGAAAACTTGATGTGCTCTTAACTCTCAATTAATCAACGAATTCATAAGGCTCATTTGCATTCATCTTAACCGTTAACATATCCATTGCACTCCTTCGGAACTGCCATTTAATTAAGACGTTATCAAAGGGAAAACCAGTTGTAAGTAAACCTACATAAATCTCCATATACTTCAATAACTCGTATTAAAATCATTTCGATCCAAAAATCTGCGTATACAAAAAATGTAAAATACATATTATTAATAGCATTTTATTTTCATCCAAAATCCCATATTATTTTGTTATTTATTTTTCTCTATTATAAATTCTATAATAATATCTTTCTGCAATTCTCTTCTAAATTTTGTAATTTAAAATAAATGGTTAATAAAATAAATTCATAAAATAAAGCAATAGCAATTATTTTGTAAATAATATTACGAAATTCCCGATGGACAATGATTTCATTTTTATAATATTTGTGTAAATATGTAGAATTTATTTTACGTGGAAAGAATAATTAAGAAATTAGCGATGAACAAATGAAAATAAAATAACGTTCAAGGATTTGAAAGAGAAAGAATTTTAATGGCTAATCACAGACTTTAATAGACGCTTAACTATTTCATGGACATTGCTACCTATACAATGAACTCATGATAAAAATTGCAATCATGTAATTTGCCGTAAGGTATTAAAATTTTTTAAATTTCATTTCTAAGCAAGAATATTTTTATAATCTTATGAATTCAATTACTCTTATTAACATAATAGAAAATTTTATTATAATTTAGTCCTACATTTCTCTCAATATTGAAGGAAATATTATTACATTTTCGTAATTTGTTTATGAATAAATTAACAGTTAAATTATTTTTATTACTTAATTATTAGAGTGATGACAAAACCAACCATTTTTTAAACTAGAAAAAAATTGCAAAATATTTCAAGAATTTATCTGGATATTTTTCCTTTTTTCAAAATTATTTTCTCCTTCTTTCATAAATTTAATTTTCCTTTAGCTTTTTCCTATTTTTTCCATTTTTCAATTTTTTTTTATTTTTTTCTATTTCCAATTCTAAGTTTTTTTTAAGTTTACAAATTAATTATTCTCAAAAAATTCAATACAATTCTTCGCAAGAATTTCATTCTTTAATTTTTAATCAAAATCTTACAAAGAATTCAATTATTTTCAAAAATATAAATAAAATTTTTCTAAAGAATTCAATTACAATTCACAACAAAATTATTTATAAAAAATAATAATGAAATTCTTCGCAAGAATTCAATTATTTTCATAAACAATAAAATTCTTTGCAGGAAGTGAATTATTTTCATAAATATATGTAGATAATAAAATTTTTCTCAGGAAGTCAATTATATTTATAAATAGTAAAATTCCTCAAAGGAATTTAATTATTTTCAATACAATTTTAATCAAATTTCACGAAAGAATACAATTATTTGTAAAAATTTCAAACACAATTTTTCGAAAGAATTTAATTATTTCTAATAAGGTTTTAATAAAATTCTTTGCAAAAATTCAATTATTTTTTAAAATATTAACAAAATCCATTGGAATTATTCAATTACATTCAATAGAATTTTTATTAAATTCCTCGGAAGAATTTAATTGTTTTTAAAAATTTTAACAAAATTCTTCGCAAAAATTAAATTATTTGCAATATTTTTAATAAAATTCTTCTAAAGAATTCAATTATTTAAAAAAATTCTAATAAAATTCTTCTGAAGAATACAATTACAATTCCCAACTAAATTATTTACAAAAAAATCATAATGAAATTCTTCGCAAAAATTCAATTATTTTTATAAACAATAAAATTCTTCGCAGGAATTCAATTATTCAAAAAAATTTTAAATGAAATTCTTAGCAAGAATTCAATTATATTTATCAACAATAAAATTATTCTCAGAAATTCAATTATTTCTAAAGGTTTTAATAAAAATCTTTGCAAAAATTCAATTATTATTTGCAATATTTTTAATAAAATTCTTCTAAAGAATTCAATTATTTAAAAAAATTCTAATAAAATTCTTCGGAAGAATTCGATTACAATTTACAAAAAATTATAATGAAATTCTTTGGAAGAATTCAATTATTTTTATAAACAATAAAATGCTTCGCAGGAATTTAATTATTTTAAAAAAATTCAATAAAATACTTAGTAATAATTCAATTAAATTTATAAACAATATCATTATTCTCAAAAATTCAATTATTTCTTAAGGTTTTAATAAAATTCTTTGCAAAAATTCAATTATTTTCGAAAATATTAACAAAATTCATTGAAATAATTCAAATACATTTAATAGAATTTTTATTAAATTCCTGGGGAGAATTTAATTGTTTTTAAAAATTTCAATAAAATTCTTCGCAAAAATTAAATTATTTGTATAACATTTTTAATAAAATTCTTCAAAAAAATTCAATTATTTTAAAAAATTCTAATAAACTTCTTCTAAAGAATTCAATTATTTTCATAAATAGTGAAATTCCTCACAGGAATTCAATTACCCACTTTTTAATACAATTTTAATAAAAAATTTCTAAACAATTTAATTATTTTTGTAAACAATAAAATTCTTCGCAAAAATTTAATTATTTTTAAAATTTTAATAAAATTCTTCCAAAGAATTCAACTATTTCTATAAATCAATAAAATTCTTCGCAAAAATTCAATTATTTTAAAAAATTTAAATAAAATTATATGCAAAAACTAAATTACTACAGAAAATATTGATAAACTTTGTGTAATAAAAATTTAATTAGGTATTTTTAATAGAATTTGAATTAAATTCCTTGAAAGAATTTAATTGCTTGGAAAATTTTTTAAAATTCTTTTCAAAAATTTTTATTTGTTTTCTTTTCTTTGTTTTCTATTTTGTTGCTATTTGTTTTATTTGTTTTCCATTTTTTTCTAATTTTTCTTTCTAGTTTTAAAATTCATTTAATTTTCCAAATTAACAAATTAAGAAAAATTACTTTTTAAGAAAATTGCACTTTACTCTCGTAAGTAAATAAATAAAAAATTAATTTTTTTCAAAAGATGAAAAATATTTTTTCAAATTAAATAAGTTAGAAAATTTTTTTGCAAAATTGCATTGAAAAATTTGTCAAATTACTCCTGTCAAGTTCTCTCTTTGAGGAAGTTATTTTTTTTAGAACCAAAGTATTTTTCAATGACTAAAAAGAACAATATGCAGTCATCGTCCTTTTCCCTTTGGAATTTTTTAAAAACATGTTTTGAGTTCTCCTTATACTCTACACCTGTAACTGGAGCACGATAGTCTTTCTAAATTTACATATGAATGACTTCTTTCGTTTATTATATGGCTCTGAATGAGAACACTTAAGAGATAAAAGCTTTGAGTAATTCAAGGCCAACCACACTGATAAAAGTCAATTTGGAGAAATTAATTTTCAAAGTGTTTCTTTGAGTAAAGCCGATTACATTGAAAAATTAACGCCAATAAAGAGCATTAGAATATAATTAAATGTACAACAAAGAAACAATGTTATTGAATATACTTTTTTGTTCTCGCTACTTAATATTACATTTATAGAAACAATTCATCCTTCGCTTATATCATTTCTAATGCAAGGTTTCACAATTTTCTTTTTTTAATAATGAATAATGAATAATATTAAAACGTTTCGATAAACAATTGTTTGTTTCGCGAATACTAATAAAATAGCTTTTCTATTTTTTTATTTTACTTCTATTCTTTTAATACTCATTCATTTTTATTTTATTTCTTCTATTCTTTTACTTCTCGTTCATTTTTATTTTATTTCTCCTATTCGCTCTCTTTTACTTTTTTTTATTCTTTTACTTCTCATTCATTTTTATTTTATTTCTTCCATTCTTTTACTTGTCATTTTCTCTATTATTTATTTTACAAACATTTCTTGCTTCTTGTAATGACAAAATAGTTAATAACAGTAATTGAATTCATTTTATATTCGAATTTTTTAGAAAATAGTGTCAAATTGTTTCCCTATCGAATTAATAATTGTCTCTAATTTTTACAATAAAAATCTATTTTCGCTATTAATTTCGGTTTCGACTGTCATACAGTATAATTGTCAAGATCGTTAAGAATTTAATTTCCAGTTTACCCGGAAATTTTTCGTCATTAGTCGCGACCCTTTAGTTGGAGTTAATTTACCAGAAAGTGTAACTTAACACTAAAAAGAACGATAATTATTCTCGCCTACGTGAAAGTTGTCGTCGTCGTGTCTAACATTGTTGGAAAATGTAACCCGCATGTAATAAGGAAGGAAACGTGCTCCTTCTATGGTCAATGAAGTCTAAAGGAATCTGGTTATATATATTGGCACATGTGAGACGAAAACGCCCGCAAGTGTTGCTTCAAAGAAACTTCAATGCATATTATATATATACATATACATTTTTCTCATATAAAAATGAAATCGTAAATTATATGCTTTAGAAAAGCATTTCAAAATTTCTTTTTTTTACACACGTAAGAGGATCTGATAGTTTGAAAACTTTGATTTACACGCATTAATATTATAACTCTGATCAAAAGTTCTTCGACCGGACTTTCACCCCTTTGCTTTATTCATTATTGCTATTATACTTCTTTAGTCGTAATTGAACTATTATGGCATAGTAAATTTTACAATTGACAGATTCATTATTAATACAATTCACACCAAAGATTCTCTATAAGAAAATTTACAACTACAATAATAATCAATGTGGAACGTCAATACAATTATTAAAATTCTCACCCATTCTTTTCAAAGCAAGATCGAACATTTTTTATTGGCACGATAATTAATTTGAAACTAATTTATATATATTGAAAATAAAAATATGACAATTATTGAATTCCTTCAAAGAATTTTATTACTTATGAAAATAATTGAATTCTTGATTTCTACGAAGAATTTTTTAATAAAATATTTTGGAAAAAAATTGAATTCTTACGAAGAATTTGAAAATAATTATTAAATTTTAATATATAAATTATATCAACATTTTTTGAAATAATTGAATTCTTTTGAAGAATTTATATAAAATTTTTATGAATAATTGCATTACTCGAGGAATTCATTTGAAATTAAAAATAATTATAAAAAACATTAAGAAAAAAAATATTAAAAATAATTGAAAGTCTGCGATGAGTTTTAGTGAGTAAATTTTTGCAAAAAAATGTACAAGATTTTTTGAAAATAATTAAATTCTTAATAAGAATTTCTTTAAAATTTTTTCAAAAAATTTGTTTTGAAGAATTTTTTTTGAAAATAAATAAATTCTTTTAAAGAATTCAATTAAAATTGTATTGAAGATAATTGAATTCTTATAAAGAATATTATCAAAATAATTCAATACTTTCGAGAAATTTTATTAAAACTGAATGGAAAATAATTGAATTCCTGACAAAAAATTTGATATTTTGTGAAAATTATTAAATTCTTTTAAGGAATTCAACTAAAATTGTATTGAAGAAAATTGAATTCTTATAAAGAATTTTATCAAAATAATGGAAATCTTTCCAGAAATTTTATTAAAATTGAATTGAAAATAATTGAATTCCTGAAAAAAAATGTGATATTTTTGAAAATTATTAAATTTTTGCGAAGAAATTTATTAAATGCTTTAAAAATAATTGAATTTCTGAGAAGAATTTCATTATTTATCAAAATTATTGAATTTGAGAAGATTTTATTCAATTTTTTGAAAATAATAATTGATTTCTTTAGAAGAATTTTATTATTTATGAAAATAATTGAATTCTTGGAAAGAATTTTACAAGAAATTTTTAAAATAATTGAATTCTGTACAAGAATTTTATTTAAATTTTTTAATAATGTTTTTACGACTCATACGAAAATAATTGAATTCTTGACAAGAATCTCATAAAAAAAAATCCAGATGGATTTTGTTAAAACTTTCTTTTACTTTAACAGTTTTCGCTTGCAAGTGTTTCAAATCAACTTTGATTGAAACGGAAACAAAAAGAAGAAAAAAAATTCGCGACTTAACAAGAAAAATTTGGTACGGTGACTAAAAATATTTTCAATAAAATGTTTATGTCCCATTTCATGACAAAAAAAGAATTTTTCTTTTATATTTAATGCACTTCTTTGTTTGAAATGGTCTATTTCTAAACCAATTAATAATCGTTCAGAAAAGAGAAAAGCTCAGTAATAAAAATAGAAAAAAATACAAACAGACTAAATATTAATGAACGACAGTAGGTATTAATGGATTAAATATTTGTCGTATCGAACTTTTTTTTTAAATAGTTTACAAGTTCTGAATAAAGGAAGAAATTATGTGTTAAAAAAAAGATTTTACATCCTATTTGCAGGCTTTTCGTGTTTACTTAATATTTGAGAAGCTAATAACCAGTGACAGACTGACAGCAACTTGACACGTAAATCAAACAAAAAAATCGTGTTTTTAATTTCGGAATTAAAATTGCAAGTATTTGACTCATCATTCAAATATTGTATATTTTGCATAATAATTTTGCTGATTTTCTTTATTATTAGTATTAATAAAATTATTGTTAATATTGCTATTTTTAATACTGTTTTTTCACTTCTCATTATTCTTATTATTATTTCTACTTTTATAATTAATTCAAATAATTTAATTTTTTATATTTAAATATCAACTTCAATTTTTAATTAATTTTGATATCTAATTTAATTATTTTCATCAATTTTAATAAAATTCTCTACAAAAATTTAATTATTATCAAAAATTTTGATAAAATTTGTTTATAATAATTCAATTATTTTCAGTAGCATTTTAATTTAATTCCTCGATAGAATTTAATTGCTTTCAAAAATTCTAAAATAATTCTTCGCAAGAATAAAACTATTTTGAAAGTTTTTAATAAAATTCTTTCAAAATATTCAATTATTTTGAAAAATTCTAATAAAATTCTTCTAAAGAATTCAATTACTTTGAAAAACTTTAATAAAATTCTTCTAAACAATTCAATTAGTTCTAATACAATTACAATTAAATTTTTCGCAAAAATTTAATTATTTTCAATACAATTTTCATAAAATTGTTTACAAAAATTTAATTATCATCAAAAAATTTGATAAAATTTTTTAAAATAATTTAATTAATTTCAGTAGGATTTTAATTTAATTGCTCGATAGAATTTAATTGTTTCCAAAAATTCTAATATAATTCTTCGCAAGAATAAAATTATTTTGAAAGTTTTTAATAAAATTCTTTCAAAATATTCAATTATTTTGAAAAATTCTAATAAAATTCTTCTAAAGAATTCAATTACTTTGAAAAATTCTTATAAACAATTGAATTAGTTCTAATACAATTACAATTAAATTTTTCGCAAAAATTTAATTATTTTCAATACAATTTTAATAAAATTGTTTATAATAATTCAATTATTTTCAGTAGCACTTTAATTTAATTCCTCGATAGAATTTAATTGTTTTCAAAAATTTTAATATAATTCTTCGCAAGAATAAAATTATTTTGAAAGTTTTTAATAAAATTCTTTCAAAATATTCAATTATTTTGAAAAATTTTCCTAAAGAATTCAATTAGTTTCAACAATAATTGGAATTAAATTTTCGAAAGAATTTAATTTTATATATAAATTTTCATAAAATTGTTCGCAAAAATTCAATTAATTTACAGAATTTTAATCAAATTTATTTATAAAAATTAAATTATTTTTCAATGAATTTTAATTGAATTTGAAGAAAGAATTTGATTGTTTTCCAAAATTTAAATAAAATTCTATAATTTAAATTATTTGAGATTCAAAATTATAAAAGGTACAAGAACTCCAACAGTTTTTAACAATAATAAAATAAAATTCACTTATCAACGTAAAAATGGTGTAAAATATAATAATTTCTAAATTTTTCATTCAAAAATAATATATCTCAGAACTTGTTGTTAACGTTAAATTGAATTTACTAATTAAATTATCATTCCTAATTCTACAGAATGTTATTTAATTAATTTTTGTTATTTAATTTTCAAAACACTAAATTAATTGAAATTTTATGAATTTAAAAATTCGACATTAAAAGAAAAAATTATTAAAAAATAAGGAATTTATTATTATTACAATTTTGTTACTGCACTTTGGCAATAAATGCAAACTAGATTAAATTCATTCATTGTTGGAAGACCATATAGAGATTAATTTCCTAAAAAATTGAAATGACTATTGGATATTAATTTCATGCCAATACAGAATGATTAATCCTCTAATTATGTTCGATTAGAATTGAGAATAATACTGAGAATATAAATACTTCGTAAATTTACATTAAATTATGTATATAATAATATATGAATACTTGAAAATCCGTGTAAGAATAATGCCAGTTCTATCAGAAATTGATAACTATTCTTTTTTTTAAATTTTTCATGCACCAACTTCCACGAAATTAGATATGAAAATTAATTACTCAGTGTGTAAATGTAAACACTGTTCATTGTGAGGCACCAAAACAAATATGGAAAGTATACATGCAGATTGCACAACGTGCATCTGTCAAAGTGACATTTTACGACTTCAACCTACAAATTATTTCCAACTATATATGTATACATTTATATACAATTTATGATTTAAAAAATCAGAATTTCGAAAAAAATCCTTAGTATTAAATAAATTATTATTTTACTTTCCTTTTAAAGTGTAAAGAAAAATATTTTTATTAAAAATTCTATAAGTAAATTGCAGGCGAAAAAATGTAAATGTCAGAGAATTTATAGATTTATTATTTAATAATAATATGGAGAATAAAAATAAAACGCTGTTACGTTTGTGCGGTATATAATCGATTTGCCCCATTCTACCTTCTGATAGTAAAAACACACGCGCCAAAATGTTATGTAAACGAATAAGTTGGCTTAGAATAAAATGTTGTTTTTTTCCTATTGATAATTGTTATTATTATTTTTTTTTTTTTGCTTATTTACTCACCGATAATAAGACAAAAGAAGTCGAGAATAATTTTTCTCAACATAATCCTTGATGTTCGATCCATAATGGTGGGGAAATAGGTGAATCTTCTTCTTGAACGTAATTTTCTTCTGAAGAGGGTTAAGAAAATCCTGATGAATGTATAAAATGTACGTAGTGCAGTTGACAGCGCGACGATATATAAATATTATGAGGAATTGAAAGTCGACACAGAACAAGAACCATCGCCTTGAAAGGCTCACCATCGACTGGATACTCAGCTGCTTTAGAAAATCCAAAGCCGGCACTCACTGTGAAACCATCTCCATCCCTCCATGACGCGTTTCGTTTTGCGCAAGTGGCACAAGTGTAATTGTCTCTCAACGCATGAGCAAATGATTTTTCCATTTTCTTCTTAAAAAAAAATGAATAATCCTTTCCACAATTAACGCCGACAACATTTCTTTTCCTCTTTTCAAAAATCTGCAAAAATAAACAAACACTGTTAATATAAATGTAAATTTATTTCTTATTCAATATTTTTTAATCGAAAAAATTTCAAAAATTTTCTTTTGCTTATTTTGCAAAAAAAAAATAATTCTCTATTTTTTAGTCAAATTTAGAAAAAAAAAAAATACAATTTTAATTCCTTCAAAAAATTCAATTATTTTCAAAAATTCAGAGAAAATTCGTCAAAACAATTCAAATATTTTTATGAACTGTAAAATCATCCGCAAGAATTCAATTATTTTTATAAATAAGAAAATTCTTCGGAGGAATTAAAATATTTTCATAAATAATAAAATTCTTCAAAGGAATTCAATTATTTTTATAAATAATCAAATGTTTTGAAGGAATTCAATTATTTTCAAGAGTTTTAATAAAAATTCAATTATTTTCAACAATTCTGATAAAATTCTTCGAAACAATTCAATTATTTTTATAAATTGTAAAATTCTTGTCAAGAATTCAATTATTTTTGTAAATAATAAAATTCTTCTGAGAATTTCAATTATTTTCAATACAATTTTAATAAAATTCCTTCAAAAAATTCAGAGAAAATTCAGAGAAACAATTCAATTATTTTAATGAATTGTAAAATCCTCCACAAAAATTCAGTTATTTTTATCATAAAGAAAATTCTTCTCAGGAATTAAAATATTTTCATAAATAATAAAATTCTTCAAAGGAATTCAATTATTTTCATAAATAATAAAATGTTTTGAAGGAATTCAATTATTTTCAAGAGTTTTAATAAAAATTCAATTATTTTCAACAATTCTTATAAAATTCTTCGAAACAATTCAATTATTTTTATAAATTGTAAAATTCTTGTCAAGAAATCCATTATTTTTGTAAATAATAAAATTCTTCTGAGAATTTCAATTATTTTCATTACAATTTTAATAAAATTTCTAGGAAAAAATTCAATTCCATTCAAGATAATTTGAATAAAATTTCTCTAACAGGTTAAGTTATTTTTAAAAATTGTAATACAATTTTTTTTAACAATTCAATTATTCTCAAAATTTTTTAATAAAATTCTTTGTAAATTTCAATTATTTTGAAAATTTTTAATTAAAATTACTTGAAAATATTACATTATTTTTACGAAATTTAATGATATTCTTAAAAAGAATTTAATTTTCAATTTTTTAAATAAATTCATTACAAGAATTCAATTATTATTTCAGTACATCGACAATTTAATTATTTCTGGAAATAATTGAATTCTTGCGAATAGAATTTTATTAAAACTTTTTTAAATAATTATTGAATCCCTGCAAAAAAATTTATTATTTCTACAACTAATTGAATTTTTGATTATTGATATTATTGAATTCTTTCGAAAAATTAAAAAAAAATGTTTAAAAAATAATTGAATTCCAGCAAAAATTAAATTATTTCTGGAAATAATTGAATTCTTGAATTGAATGTTATTAAAAGTTTTTTAAATAATTGAACTTCTGTGAAAAATTTAATTATTTTTTAAAATAATTGAAATTTTTCGGAGAATTTTTACAAGATTTTAAAAAATAATTGTAATTTTCGAAGAAATCAATTAAAATTGTATTGAAAATAAGTAAAATCCTGATAAGAATTTTATTATTTATAAAAAAAATAATTGTATTTTTTACGAAGATTTTTATTATTTATAAATCGACTTTTTGCAAAGAATTTTATTACAATTATTGAAAATAATTGAATTCTTAATAAAATTCAATTACTTTCAAAATTTTCAGTAAAAATTATTTTAAAAAACTCCATTATTTTCAAGAAAATTTATATATATCTAAATAAATAAATAAATAAAATTGAAATAAATTCTTCAAAACAATTTAATTATTTCAGAGAATTTTAATAAAAATTTTGCAAGAATTGAATTATTTTCAATACAATTTGAATTATATTTTCTCGAAAGAATTCAATTATTGAAAAAAATGTTGATAAAATTCTTGAAGTGAATTTAATTATTTTCAAATTTTTTGATAAATAGGTACTTTACAAGAATTAATTCAATGATTTTCAGTACATTAATTTCAAAATTGAAAACATTTAAAAAGAAAAATTATTTCTAAAGTCAGGAAACAAAAAGCAATTTTCTTCTTTCTTTCTACTTCCCCTATTAAAAAACCCCTATTTTTCCAATTAGTAAAAATGAAACGCTTTTAATGGAAAATTTATTCGACTCGGAAATTTTGATTTTATTTCCCGTGGGATAATTCGAAAAAATAAACCATAAATTCTAGAATATTGAGAAACTTGGCAATTTTTCTAGGCCATAAGAGGGAAGCTAATTTTTCCCCTGTCGAAATTCCGAAATCCCCAAAGGGAGGGGAAGAAAAAAAAAAGATGAAAGGAAACCGTGGCAGCAAACACAAACCAAAGGGAGAAAACATTTCTTCTTTCTAACAAAGAATGCCCGTTAAACTCATGCTGGTTTAGTTGACAATCCATTGTCGATGAACGATAGATCGCTCGTGGCATGAATTATCTACAAACTTTACGTCTATTGCACTTTATCTTACATCCCACAACGCAGAATGAATTCTAATAATATATATCGAGACTTTATTTTTATAATTTTTTCCCCATTAATTCAGTTTCATTTCAATTTCTCCTCTAGTTTTGCAATTTTTTTTTCAATAGCAATTTATATAATTTAGCAATAATTGTTTGTCAATATAGAAATTCTGTTCTTTTGTCTTTAGAAAAAAAAAATTGTCTTTTTCTAAACTGAAAATTTCATGGATTATTTTTAATAATTTAGAAAATTAAATACAGGAGGTAAATTAATACAACCAAAAGCAAAATCCAATTTCAAATATTATTAAATTTTTTCTGAAACTTATATTCAAATTATTGAGAATCGAACGATTTCCTTTTGTATATAATAGAGGAAGTACTGTGATTTTTTTTTCGGATCATAAAAGCAATTTCAGGGATCATTGCTCGTGAGTAAATTACCTCTGGGAAGATATTGAAAAAATAATAATAGTATTGAACCCCTAATGGCTTGATTGCAAACATATAGTGAATAATTATGAATCGTCTTCAATAGATAGAGTATACAAAAATATGTCAAGAGATCTGGAAAAAAAATGTTATTATCAATAGTTGTCAAGGTGAACATTATAAATTGTTACATTATTTTATCAGTACTACTTTCGCTTTAAAATGTCAGTGGGACTTTAATATATCCATTGCCATTATTGTAAAACGTATTCGAATTTTCGCAAAAATAAAAAAACAGACTTCGTACTTGATAATTAATTTTTAAAAAATAGCAAAAAATCGCTATCGAAAAATTAAACATTGTGAGTCAATTTTTTCACAATTTCTAAATTAAGTTACGCTTCAAAAATGGAATAATTTTTTTTAAAATAAATATTTAAATATGAACCTATTTTTTCACAGGAATTAAAATATTTTAAATGACTTCAATGTAGAGTCTTTTTGAAATTTAAATATTTCTAAAAATTATACAATCAAAATTCAATCATTTTTTAAATGAAATTTTTAAATAAAATTATTCAAAACTATAATCATCTTATTTCAAAATAAAAATTTTAATATTTTTACAGTTTTACGAGAATTAAAATTTTCAAAGATTTCAATTAAAAAATCTTTTGAAATTTAATTATTTCTAAAAATTAGCACTATAACGCTTCTAATATTCAATTATTATCAATAATTTTAACTGAAATTCAATTTTTTAATCAATTTTTATTAAAAAGTTCTACGAGAATTCAATTATTTATTTAATTATACAAAAATAAATAATTTATTGAATAATTGAATTATTTCTCAAAAATGAATTCTTACAAAGAACTTTAGCAAATTTTTTAAAAATAATTGAATTCTTTCAAAAAATATGAATAAATGAAAAATTTTTAAAAATGATTGCATTTCTCGAAGAATTCATTTAAAATTAAATTAATTAAATAATTGAATTCCTGTGAAAATTTTATTATTTATAAAAATAGTAGATAAAAATAAAAAAGAAATAAAATTTATAAAAATACAAATTCAATTGTTTCGAAAAAAATTTAACTTTGTTCGAGGGATTTAAGTAATTAAAATTGTAATGAAAATAATTAAATTCTTTTTAATAGTTTACCACCATTTTTAAAAATAAGTGGATTCTATCAAAAAATTTTGTTAAATTTTTAAAAATAATTAAATTCCATCAAAAAAATTTATTCAAATTGTAGAAAAATTGTTGAAAATAATTGAATTTTTCCAACAATTTTTGTAAAACTTATGAAAATAATAGAATTCATGAGACGAATTTTATTAAAAACTTTTTTTTAAATAATTGAATTCTTTTGATAAATTTTATTGAAATAGTAAATATTGAAAATAATTGAATTTCGACAAATTTTCGAAATTAATTAAATTTCAACAAAGAATTTTATTAAAATTTTTTGAAAATAATTGAATTATTATGAAAAATTTAATTAAAATTTTTGAAAATAATTAAATTATTTCGAAAAATTTAATTAAAAATATGTTGAAAATAATGATTAAATTTTAATAAACAAATTATATCAAATTTTTTTTTTAAATAATTGAATTCTTTTGAAGAATTTATATATAAAATTTTTAGAAACAATTGCATTTTTCAAAAAATTCAGTTAAAATTGTATTAAAAATAATTTAAATGTGCGATGAGTTTTGTTAGTTATGAAAATGATTGGATTTTGGCAACGAATTTTATTATTAAATAATTGAAATCTAGTGAAAATTGTAATATTTATGAAAATAATTGACTGTTGGCAAAGAATTTTATAAAATTGTTTTTTAAATAATTGAATTCTTTTGGGGATTTTTTATTAAAATACTTGAAAAAAGCAAATAACATTTTTGTAAAATATATTTGAATTTTTAAAGAGAAAAAATAAAACGAAAGATAAATTCCCTCTCGATGAAAAAGCGAATAAAAATATAATAGCAAATAGTAAAAAAAATGTAGAAGGTGTAAATATAAAAAAAGAATTTTTCCTTACAGAAAAGCGAATAAAAAAATAATTTGTCCAAAAATCCAAATTATAAAAAATAGTCTACAAATCGATAAATAAATATTACTCAACCATTCTCTAAAGTGTTAAATTTTTAATTTAATATCAATATCTCCTCTACTTTGACAAACGATGACAAATGATATGAAGAATGAACGATGAAAGCAGGTAATAAAAAGTTATACCTTTTTTTTTCCTCCAATTTCGTCACGCCGCAGAATTTAATTGAGAGTCCCACGTCAAATAATCGGAGATCCAAGATGATGATTATTCGCAGCCATCAGATTAAAAAAAAATGTTTTGCGCGCATCAAGAAAAACAATGACCTGCAAAATGAAATGGTTCTTCCCAAAATGAAATTCAATTTCATCAACAAAAATTTCTTTCCAAAGCGCGCGGCAGTCGAAAGCAATATAGGGATCTGAAAAAGAATAAATGAATACAAATTAAATAATAAAAATAAAAGAAAAAAATCTCCTTTCGAAACAAGGGAGCGAGAGAAATTTTTAAAAAGAATTTTTTAATTAAACGTTACCCTTTTTCACTCTTCCTTTCAAATTAATTTCTTCAGTTTTGAAATGGTTAATTTCTCAACAAAAAGATCTCTGACAACCGACGAGTAAATTACCTCTCACAGTGAAACCTTTCTTTGGCTATAAATCCTGACAAAAATTAATCATAAGCAAAATTATAATAATTAGTAACAATTTGTTAAAAAAAAGTAGTAACAATATTAAAAAAAATTATTCCTAAAGTTCTGAACATTTAAATTATTAATTTCTTCTTCGAATTAAAATTTAATTATATCAAGTCACAAAGTAAAAAATAATTTATATTGTAAAATATTTAAATTTGTTTTTGATTTTATATTTCGAAGAGTAAATAACAAAAATATTTCGTAAATTTCGTTCAGAATTTTCGGAATATAAAAACTCATATTCTTCTAGTAGGTATGCAATATTTAAAAAAATTATTCAATAGATAAAAAAGAAAAAAATCTATACCTAAGTATTCTCAAGAAATAAACACTTCGAAACGTGTTTAAAAAATTATATAATAACAACCAAGATTTCTTACTTAATGAGACATAAGCGTAGACATGTTTTACAAATTTTCAAAACACAAGATTGATGAAAATCCAGCATAATTTATCCTGATAGCATAAACATGATCGATCACCTAAAAAAAATCAGCAGAATAATGTTAATGTCCGGTTCTGATAAAATCTGACGAAACCACCAACGGAAACTAATCATTAAAAACCGGTACGTGCTCTTTAGAGTGTTACAGGTTTACAACAACAAAAAAAAATAAAATGAAAATAAGTTTACAAAATAAAATTCTCCAAGTTCCATTAGAAAACAAAAATAATCGCACTTTTTTTCGCACTTAATAAACAATGGACAAAATAAACAATTTTCGGTGCAGAAGAAATAAAAGTAAGGAAAATTATTCGATAAATCGGTTACTAAAAATTTTCTTTGATATTTTTTCTATTTTTTTTCAGGGAAAAAAATATATTCATTTTCCTGTAAAAGTTTTAGTTATATTCAAATATTAATAAGAAAAAGTATAAAAGGAATAAAATTAAAAAATAAAAAGTGTAAAAATTGAAAAAAGTATGAAATACTTTTTATTCTTTTCTTACGTCGAGAAATATTAATTCCTTTTTTTTTGATAAAAGTGAAAATTGCTAGAAGCGAAAATTGATAAAGTATGAAAATTGATAAAAGTGTAAAATAAAAAAAAAATAATTGATACAAGATTCTAGGAGAAAATTTTTTTCTAATTGAATATTAAAACTTTGACAACTATTTAACTTCCGCGATCAATGACCTGCGCACGATTATGGAATAAAAATAAATAAATATCAACTTAATACTTGCACTCTACTACAATACATAACGAAACCTTGAGTTGAAGCGATTGCACCCCTTAGTAAACATTTGGGTCGCTCACCTCACTATCTGGCCAGCGAGCAATTAGTTATACAACATAATGATCAGTGGCCTTTATACACTTTAGTTTACAGATGCTGTCGGGAACAAATTTTCTCCTTGATTTTTCGCCTGAAGGCGATAAAAAACATTAATGAGAAAATTATCTCCTACAGGCATGCAAAAAAAATAAATTACTACAAGATTCTTCATTTCTTTTCAAAAGAAATTTTTGCTCTCACAATTTTCTCTCCCCGCAGAGTCAATTATTACGCACGATTTCTTTATTTTTATTCCATTCTATTTTTATCTAAGTGTATTAATTTTTTTCCCATCTAAAGTGAATTCGATTTGAATTTTTCAAATTTTTAGTTTTTGTTCTGGTTTTATTTATTTCTTTTTTATTTTAATTTGCTTTTCTAATCAGGGTTGCCAGAAAAATTTGATTTTATTTTTTTTACTGATTTCAAGATAGAAATTTTAATTGTAAAATTATTCGAAAACATCAACAGTTCCTTTAGATAAATATTGAATCATCATTATTATTATTCTTTCATAGAAATTAGGATTTAAAAAAAACTCCAAATTTCAAATACTTTGTTATTCAATAATATATAAGAATTACTATTGACTTTTTCAAAATTATTTCCAAGATTTTAATTCAATTATTTACTAGAATTTTCGACTAAAATTCTTCTCTTATTCAATTATTTTTAATGTTTTTAATAATTTTTTAAAAAGTTACTTAGGAATTCAATTATTTATTTCAAGAAAAAAAAGTTCACATAAATAAAAATTTTTCTATTTTAAAAGATAACATTTTAAAACAATTTTTATATTAATCGTTTTTTGGAATTTTTGAAACTTTTTGTAATTTTGAATTAGAAATATGTAATTAAATTTTTGCACAGAATTTTATTAAAATGTTAGAAAATAATTATTTATGAAGAATTTTTTGGACATTTTGTAAAAATTAATCAATTCTTTTATAAGGAATTCAATTAAAGTTGTATTGAAAATAATTAAATTATTTCGAGAAATTTTAGTAAAATTGAATTGAAAATAATTGAATTCCTTCTAAAAAATTTGTTATTTTTGCAAATTATTAAATTATTACGAAGAAATTTATTATTACTGTAAATTTTTGAATTTATGCAAAGAAATTTATTAATTATGACAATTAATGAATTTTGCGAAGAATTTTATTCAAATTTTTGAAAATAATTGAATTCTTTAGAAGAATTTTATTATTTATGTAAATAATTGAATTTTTTGAGGAGTTTTAGTAAAATTGAATTCCTACGAAGAATTTTATTAAAACTTTTGAAAATAATTGAATTTCTACGAAAAATAATGTTGAAAACTATAATTATAATAAATAATTGAATTATTTGCAAATTTATTTTATTTTTTTTAAATTATTGAATTTTTGCGAAGAAATTTATTAAAAGTTTTAAAAATAATCGAATTCCTCAGTAGAATTTTATTATTTATAAAAATTATTGAATTATGCGAATAATTTTATTGATATTTTTGAAAATAATTGAATTCCTGCTAAAAAATTTATTATTAATGAAAATTATTGAATTTTTTTTTTCGAAAAGTTTTATTTTTAATTTTTGAAAATAATAATTAAACAGTTAATAAATGAATTTTTTAAAATTTTTAATCTAAAATTATTCAAAAATTCAAGTTGATATTTGAAAATAAAAATTTTTGAATTTTTTAGTAAAATTAATCTCAAATTTATACATTATTTATTTTTCGCTAGTTTTTCAAGAATTAAATTATTTAAAATAAATTCAATTGCAAATCTGTAAAGTTCCATATTATTGTTAAAAATTGAAAGAAATTTAAAATTAAATTAAATCTTTACAATATTTTTAAAGGCTGCTGGACAACAGAATTTATAATTTTCTTATGAATTTTAGAAATTGGATATTTTTCTAGTATTTTTGATAAAATTCTCTGACTTTTCCCTGATTTCCCTGACCTGTGTCAGCTCTGTTTATTTTAATTTGCTTCTGCTCTAATTTGCTTTCATTTTAGTTTGCTTTCGTTTTAGTTTACTCTCGTCAAAGTTTACTCTCTCTTAAGTTTATTTTCGTTCTTGTTTACCCTCGACTCAGTTTACTCTCTTTTTAGTTAATAATCGTCGAATTATCATAATCGTAATATCTCCCTATTTATCGAATATATTTTCCTTACTTGAATTTCTATCAAAATTTTCATACAACTATGTAACATGATTGTACTTATTTTTTATTATTTTTTTTTTAGGCAACTATGTACAAAGGCGGTACAGTGTGACGTGGAATATCGTGTCCCTCTACAGATATCCCTTACGGATTGTGTACTTTGAATTTTTAATGAATAATTAACGCTTATTGTTTAAATTGAAATAACACTTTATATAAAAAAAAGTGTTTTCTGTACATTCTACACAATAACATCCTATGGAATTCTACATTTTCAAAAATTCATAGTTTTCTACTTGATATTTTGCCGAAAAAAATACATATTATGCAACTTCGTCACTTTTTTTTATTAATCTATAAATAATCCCTGTATAACTATCTACAATAAATGTTTGTTTATACATATTATATGTATGCGAGTATGAAACATCCTAAGCTTAAGCAAACTCTAAATTCTAATGTCAATTTTTTATTTTAATTCTAAATATCTATTGGCGTGCTTCCAGCTATATATTTATATAGATTTTTTTTTATACATATATTTGCAAAAGAATAATTATAGAAAAGTTACAAAACTATGTATTCGATATATAATTTAAATCATTAATTATCACAGAACTTGTAACTGTCTCAGAAAAATAATTTTGCCGAAAGCATTCCAATTACGAATCCTCTTTTCTTTTTATTTTTTATACAATTAAGAAAGGATAATTCCTTAGTCAAGTTAAAAGCGCTTCAAAAAATTTTTTTTTCTTCACAAAAATAAGTCAAATTATAGTGCGGTCGTTAAATATTTTCTCGAAAAAGAAATGATTTTTTAAATCATTTGAAATTTATCAAGTCAGTAAAATATAAAAATTCTCTTTTTTAAATGCTAAACATTTTGTATCTCTTTCTTTTTGTTTATTGAAATAAACAAATTTATTTGAAATATTGAAGCATTATGAATGTTGAAAGCGCTTTTACTGTGAATTTTTTTTTTCACTTGATTCGTATATCACAAGACGAATTATTTTTTTTCAATTGGTTACTAATCTCATGAGAATCATCAACAATTTACAAGAATTAACACATTGATCATTGGATCAAGGCGCACCATGATGATTATCATATAGAAAATTAACCAATTTAATATTTATGACGCATTTGTTTGCAGTTATTTACACTTTTCGATTATATAATTTACATACGTACACAAACAATGAATAACGTTTCACAAATACGCATTGAACACGCACATATTCTTTTTTTGTCAAATTGTTTTTTTTACACAGTAATAATAATTATTATTCGATAATGCAGTGCATGTAAAATATCACATCGACCTAAAAAAAGATCGTTCTTTTGTTTTTTTTTTATTTTTGATTGACGCGATTTATAAAAGCGCAAAGCTTTGTGCAATAACAAATTTTTCTCTTCACAGGCACAACTCAATAAACCGTATATAGTTTTTCACAACTATACTCAATACTATAATAACGGAATTATATTTTATTAATATATAGAAAATAATTCCAAAATTTAATTTTTGCACAATTCAATTAAAATTGAATTTAAATACTTTGAACAGTATTATAAACAACCAGGAAAACATTTATTTTCAATGAAAATCCTTCAAGCTTTCTTTAAAGTAAAAACAAATTCTTAATTTTTTAAGAATTTCCTAATTAATTAAAAAATACGAATATTATACTGATATTTTGTTTTTCGAGATTCTAGTCAAGGATTTTTACAAAAAAATCGAAATAAATCTTTTAATCCAAAGAAAAGAAAATTCTTTAAAAAGAATTCTATGGAAAAAAAAGAATTTAATTTGTTTTTTGTAATAATCAATTTTTTTTTCCTTTCATCGAAATCCTAATGACAACAGTTGAGTCGATACCTGTGAAGATAAACGGTTGTATTAGCAAATTGCGTAATTCTATATAATTTCTATTTCCGATAGTCATCTTCGTGGTTCGGAGGCGTACACGGTTATCGAATTGTTATCAGCGCAACCCGTAGCGAGAATAACGCGATGTGGATGGAATTTTAAACAATTGACGGAAACAATTCGTGTACCCATAAAGCCCTCGTGGAACTTGATTGAATTTAAATGCTGACCAGATAAGTTGTAAATATTAATGCATTGATTTGCTGCGCCACTAAAAAGGCATTTATATAAAATTTTAGTATTCTCTCGTTTTCACGAATTTAAATATGTAATAATAATAATAAAAAAAATAATAATAGTACAAAATATAAGGGAAATTTTGTTCACTTACTTGGCGAAAATGTCAGCGGCATCGTGAACAGCAAAAGTTGTAATATTTTGTGCAACTGGAATTGTCTTAATTGATGAATTTTTTCTGAGATCGAAAAATCTCACATCGCCTGACGAAGATGCTGTGACAAGTGATTGAGGAGGACCTTTACTTTTTCTGAAAAATGTCCCTAGCACCCAGGAATTATGCTCTCTCCAGGTCATGACTCTGGCTTCTGAACTCGGCAGTCGACGATCGAAGAGTCTTACGGAACCGTCACCGCAACCAATGGCCATCATTGCTCCTTTAAAAAAAAAAAAAATTCGAAAAAATTAATATACGAATACTTATAATTTATAATAATAAAATTACTGTTCAATCTATATTAATAATCGTTGTTTAATAAAATCCTTCAAAGCAATTCAATTATATTTATAAATAGTATAATTCTTTGCAAAAATTCAATTATTTTTAACACAATTTTAATAAAATTTCATGAAAGAATTTAATTTTTAAAAAAAATTTTATACATCCTTTGAAACAATTCAATTTTATTTATAAATTGTAGAATTCTTTGCAAAAATTCAATTAATTTTAAATCAATTTTTTAATAAAATTCCATGAAAGAATTAAATTTAAAAAAAAAATTTAATAATATTTTTCGAAAAAATTCAATTATTTTCAAAATTTTTAATAAATCCTTGGAAACAATTCAAATATATTTATAAATCGTAAAATTCTTTGCAAAATTCAATTATTTTTAACACAATTTTAATAAAATTTCATGAAAGAATTTAATTTTTAAAAAAAATTTTATACATCCTTTGAAACAATTCAATTTTATTTATAAATTGTAGAATTCTTTGCAAAAATTCAATTAATTTTAAATCAATTTTTTAATAAAATTCCATGAAAGAATTAAATTTAAAAAAAAAATTTAATAATATTTTTCGAAAAAATTCAATTATTTTCAAAATTTTTAATAAATCCTTGGAAACAATTCAAATATATTTATAAATCGTAAAATTCTTTGCAAAATTCAATTATTTTTAATACAACTTTTTAATAAAATTTCATGAAAGAATTAAATAATTTAAAAAAATTTTAATAATATTTTTCGAAAAAATTCAATTATTTTCAAAATTTTTAATAAATCCTTATAAACAATTCAATTATATTTAAGGGCATTTGAACCATTATGACGTCACACTTTGTGCAAAACATGTGTTTGAAAACTGTGACGTCATCATGGTTAAAATGTCCTTAAAAATCGTAAAATTCTTTGGAAAATTCAATTATTTTCACAAAAAATTTACGAAAGAATTCAATTATTTTCTAAAATTTTAATAAAATTCAATAATTAATTGTTTAATTTCAATTGTTAACAAACACGATAATTTTAGAAACTTGAAAGAAATTGTTCATAAAATTCAATTATTTTAAAAATTTTTAATTAAATTTTTAAAAAAAAAGTCAATTATTTAAAAAAAATCCAAAAATTCTTCAAAAAGAATTTAATTAAAATTTTAAAAAATTATATTACAAAATTCTTCACGAGAATTCAATTTTTTTCCTAAATAATAAAATTCTTCGAAGGAATTCTATTATTATCAAATTTTTTGATAAAATTCTTTGCAACAATTCGATGATTTTCAATACATTAATTTTAAAATTAAAAATATTTAAAAAGAAAAATTTTTTAAAAAGTTAAGAAACAAAAAGGAAACAACAACTAACTGTAAACTGCGAACAGATTACCGGAATACAACGATTATTAATATAGATATTTGAAAATTATTAAATTCCTTCGAAAAATTTTATACTGAAAATAATTGAATTCATGGAAAGAATTTTTATCAAAATTTTTAAAAATCCTAATTAAATTCTTTTGAGCTTTTTTAAATAATGGAGTTTCTTTAATAATTTTAATTGAAAATTTTTAAAGTAATTGAATTTTAAAAAGAATTTCTTTCGACTTTTTAAAATAATCGTGTCTATTAATTAAAAATATAATTAAAAATTTGATAATTGAATTTCATAAAAATTTTATTGAAAAGAATTGAATTGCCGAGAAGAATTTTATTATTTATAAAAATAATTTAATAATTTATAATAATAAAATTACTATTTAATATTATAGTAACATTTATTTATTTATTTAAAATCTAAAAATGAGAATTTTGTATTTTATTTAATTTTTCTCACCTGTGTTGTCGGTGTCTATACACGTAACGCAAGAATCTGCACCAGTTGTGATATCCTGCTTTTTCAATTCTGTATTTGCATCCCACAGTCTAACAATTTTTACTTCGCCCGTAACAGCCAAAGTTAAAGATTGTTGTTCCCAATTAGTGATAAGACCTTTCGCTGCTAAAGAGTTTACAATTAATTCAACAAACTAAAAAGAGATTTTCTTCTCCTTCAACAAATTGAATCGATTTGTAAGACAAAAATCTAGTAATAAATAAATAAATTAAAATTATAATACTTTATACTTCTTTTTAAACGTTACTTCTGTTTTTTATTATCAAACGAAAAATAATTACTTACCGTAGTTAAAACAATATTTTGATAAAAATTATGACAAACACTTTTTATAGTTAATAATAATTTTTTAAAATAATTTTTTAAATTCCAACTCATTAAGAAAAATAAGATAAAAAATCACTTTCAAGAGGAAAGAAAAGGGAAAATAATTTTTTCTCCCCTGCAATAAAGTCGGCCGGAAAAAAATGGAATTAAAATCAGAAAAAAATAAAATCTGAAATTATTTATCATCTAAATTCGATTTCGAAATACTTAATTAAATTTGACGAAAATAAAAATAAAAATAAAATAAGCATATAAAAATAAATAAAATGATTAAGAATAAATAAAATAATTAAAAATAAATAAAATAAAGTTGAATGAAAGTAAGATTTAAATTGAACAAAATAAACAGAAAAAGGAATTGTACATAAATTTTTCCGTTACCTGGAGGTCCTTTGTTGGCCAATTGTGCATCTGCCAATCCATGCCATGCAGTCAAAAGAGTTGGCTCTCGTCCCAGCATATTGTAGGTAAAATAATTCTTCCACATTCTAATCGTACCGTCATCCGAACCCGCCATCAATAAAGCAATGTCGTGTGAATTTATAAATTCCAACGCTGTTACACGTGATGTTTTGCTTCCCTTACTTGGTGGCATCGGATGATACATGTATTTCGATCCCGTATTCCAATCCCAAACTCTGTTAACAATAATTTATGGAAATTTAAAATCAAAGTTTCCATACAATCAATGTTTTGCAGCTTTTATTTCAAGACAGAAAAATATTACTCAAGTTAATAATAAAAATAATTTTAAAAAAGAAATTTACATCTTTTATTTAATAAAGAATATTAATAAGAAATATTAAAGAATATTACTTAAGATGATAATAGTAACAAAAATAATAATTAAAAAAAATTATTTACATCTCTTTTCAATAATAATAATAATGATAAAAATAATACGAACCCGACATAATCTTTGCATGCGACTGCCAGATGTGAATCAAAGGGATGAAAAACTAGAAGATCAGGTGGTTGAGGACTTCGTACGTGAAATACTTGTGACTCAAGTCTTCCGTGTGCTATTTTGGAAAATTCCTCCTTTGCATCATTCCGTTGTTTGCGATTTCGTAAATACCTGTAAAATAATTCAATTACTTTTATCATCTTTGTTCTCTTACTTATTTTATTTATTATTATATAAAATATTATAAAACATATATTATATATTCATTATAAAAATAATAAAGTTTTCAAAAATAAAGTTTATAATTTTATATCAACAAATTTAATAGCAAAACATACCGCCATTCTCGTTCTTGATGCGCTTTGCTTTCAACATCATACAGAGGATCAGTTTCACTTTCCAAATTGACAGGTTGAGCAAAGTGGGCGCAACTCCATTCCAAAAATTGAGAAGTTATCAATGGATTTTTTATCGGTGGTTCTTCGGTTTCTTCCGAAATCTAAAATTATCAAAAAGGATTAATTTTTAAATTCCAAAAGTCAACAAAACTCTAGAAGAGAAGTTAAATGAAACTTAATTTTAATTATTTTTCTCTTTTTTGTAAAAACAAAATTTTGTATTATTAAAATGTAATTGTATCTATTAAGAGGATTAAAATTTATAAACAAAAGAAATTATATTACCGTATTGGGCACTGGTTTTCTAGGTCGATTTGCATGAGGCGGAATACGTGATCGAGTGAGATCAGAATTAACATTTGGAGGTGATTCGCCTTTGCTGTTGCTAAATGAAGAAAGTTATAAAAATATAATTGTCAAAAAAATATTTAACGTCGATTAAATATTTAATTATTACTCTTATCAGTTTTAGCTACCTGAAATAATTTGTTCTATTCGACGGCGATGGAGGAAGAGATAATGAAGACGATATCTTAGCAGCTTCCATCATTTCTTTCGCATTCGATGATTCTTTCACCTAAAATTTTCCCAATTATATAAATTATAAATAACAAAAAAAAAAAAATACCTAAAAAGAATTTAATTAATTTATTTATCGATAAACTGAATTCATTTACAGACTTCGCACTAGATAATTAATTTTAAAAAAGTAGTAAAAAGTAGCTTTCAAACTAAAAAAGTAGTAAAAAAGTAGCTATCGAAAAATTAAACTTAACGACCAAAAAAACTCGATTTAGACACTTTTCAAAACTGACAAGAATTCCATTCAATATTTTATTTTCTTGACTTTTTCCTAATTTTCATTAAAAATATTTACTTCTTTCTTATCCTGCTAATAACTTGAATTTTTGCAATGAATTTTATTATTCATGAAGAAATTCAAATATTTATAAAAATAATTTAATTCTTGCGAAGAAAAAAATGGATTTTGCAATGGATTTTATTATTCATGAATAAATTCAAATATTTATAAAAATAATTTAATTCTTGCGAAGAATTTTATAAAAATTTTTAAATAATTGATTTCTTTTGACTAATTTTATGCAAATTCTAATTTAAATAATTGAATTCTTGGGAAATTTTTATTATTCATGAAAAAATTGAATTCTTGCGAAGATTTTTATAACAAATTTTTCAAATAATTGAATTCTCTTTGGAAATTTTATGAAAATAGTAGATATTGAAAATCATTGAATTGCGGAAAGTTTTTAAAAATAATTAAATTTTACAAAGAATTCTATTAAAATTATTGATAATAAATGAATGTCTGTGTGGCATTTTATTAAATTTTTGTTGAAAATAATTGAATTCCTAAAAAGCGTTTTATTAGAATGCCTAAAAATAATTAAATTTTCGGGAATAATTTTGTTATTTATCAACATAATTGAATTCTTTCGAAGAATTATTTATGTAAATAATTGAATTCTTGGAAAGAATTTTATTAAAATGTAAGAGAATAATTGAATTATTTCAAAAATAGTTAATTAAAATTGTATTTAAAATAATTGATTGCTTTCGAACAATTATATTAAAATATTTGAAAATAATTGAATTTCTGTGAAAAATTTTAATTTTTTTGTAAATAATTGAATTCTGACAAAGAATTAAAAAAAACATTTTCTCAAATAATTGATTTTTTGAGGAATTAAAATTTAATTTTTAAAAATAATTACATTTTTTTAGCAATTCCTGTAAAATTGTATTAAAAATAATTGAAATACTGGGATAAATTTTATTATTTACGAAAATAATTAAATTCCAGAGAAGAATTTTATTATTTATGAAAATAATTGAATTATTGCGAAAATTTTTATTAAAATGTTTAAAAAGAATTGAATTCCTGTGAATAATTTTGTTATTTTTGAAAATAATTGAATTCTTCATAAGAATTTTATAAACATTGTTTTAAATAATTAATCTACCTGAGCACGAATATGATTCGTGACTTTTTGTGACATGGCAGCGACAGCTGGATGAGGATCATTGTCAAGACCACACAAACCGTGCCACAATTTCATATATACACCACCGTACGCCAAACTTGGTAAACTTCCCAACGAACTATGACCTAAAACAAAAAGAATTTAATGAAAAGTAAATATTTAATAAAATTAACTACGACCAATTAAAAAAAAGAAATGTTCGTGCGCAATTAGATATTTACTTTAAAGTCCAACAGGAACAGAAAAATTACAATTTTGACAAATATAGTCTTTTCTAGAGAAAAGAATGATTGACCTTAATAATTTCCAGAGTATTAAGAAAAATTACAGAAATTACAGAAATTAAAAATATCGAAGAAAATTGTTTAATATTTAAAAATACTAAATAAGCAAAATTTTTTATACATACTTTCAAAAGAAATTTTAAATAATCGAATGAATATTATTCTTTATTCTAAAATAGAAATTAAAAAAGCAATTAACAACATGCATTTAATTGAAAATTACACATTACCGATTGATTCGCAAGGTTTCCTCACGAACTCCCAATTATTTCCTATCATGCAAGATGAAACAAGAGAATCATTTTTTCACTTTAGAAAGTGATTAAACTCTTTTTTTTCAGAAAATTAAGAAAATGCTTCTTTAAGGAAAAAATAGGAATTTGCACTTTTTGACTAACAATTAACTAATTCAATTTGCATATTTCTTTTATTTATAAATTTAGAGCTTTCAGTTTATTTTAATTAGGATCAAAGTTACGATTAGATTTAGATTTAATTTTATTTTAATCAAGATCAAAGTTGATAATAGATTTAGATTTAAGTTTCATAAATTAGAAAATTAGTTTTAGATAATTTTTCAACAATGTTTAAAGAAAGATGTTTGAAAAATAAACTTGTTCAATTTTGAAAAATTAGGAAATTCCTTACCCAGACTGCTAATTGATGATACAGAAGAGACACGTTTAATTCGATCCTGATTAAAACCATCGGGCGTATCAATAGACGCGCTATTAGGAGTAAATACACTTTTTAATCTGTCTTTTGAATTAATTCTCCTCATTCCACTGATTGGAGAGAATGTCTCAACAACGAGATCTTTTCCTCTATTGTCTTCGGCGATGGCAAGCGTGACAAATAAATTTTCAAAATGCAATACCATCCATTGTAAAGCTACGACTAATTCCTGTAATTAAAATTATTAATTGTATTAAAATTAGTAATTAGTAAGTATTAAGTAAAATTAATTAATCAATAAATTAAGGAAATTACTTCGTACCTTTCTGACTAGAGGAGACATGTCATACGTTACTGTATTAATTAGCGTCATTGCAATTATTTGGTCAATATTATTCGCATGTTCACTTCTCTTTGTTACACTGTTAATAAATGTTCCTAATGCGTAAACACTAGCTGCGCGAACCTGCAAAATTACAACAATGAAAACATTTTAACATTATTATCAATTCACTTATTAGTTTATTAAAAAAAACTAGCAAATGTAACGCGCGCTAAAGCGCGAAACGTGATACTCAATTTATTGTTATTATGTAAATAACAAAATTTTTTATTTTCTTGAATTTTTGAATCATTTTAGATTCAAACTTTAAAGAAATTCAAATATTAACTAAATTACTAATAAATAATTATTCTTGTTTATTAATTTCAAGAATTTTGATAAAATTCTTAGCAAGAATTCAATTATTTTCATAAATAATAACATTCTTCAGAAGAATTCAATTATTTTTATAAATAGAAACTTTTTTTTGCAAAAATTCAATTATTTTTAAACAAAGTTCTGATAAAATTTCACAAACGAATACAATTATTTTCTAAAGTTTTAATAAATCCTTGGAAACAATTCAATTATTTTTTTAAATAGTAAAATCTTTGCAAAAATTCCATTATTTTCAAAAAAATTTCACAAAAGAATTCAATTTTTTTCTTAATTTGTTTTAAAATCTTTGCAAAAAGTCAATTATTTTCAAGAAATGTTCACGAAAGACTTCAATTATATTCTTAATTCGTTATAAAATATTTTAAAAGAATTCAATTATTTTCTTAATTTTAATAAATCCTTCAAAACAATTCAATTTTATTTATAAATAGTAAAATTCTTTGCAAAAATTCAATTATTTGTAATACAATTTTAATAACATTTCGTGAAAGAATTCAAATTTTAAAACAATTTTAATAATATTTTTCGAAAAAATTAAATTATTTAAAAAAATTTTAATCAATCCTTCGAAACAATTCAATTATTTTTTTAAATATTAAAATCTTTGCACAAATTCTTTTATTCTCATAAATAATACCATTCTTTGGAAGAATTAAATTATTTTCATAAATAACAAAATTTGTTGCATAATTCTATTATTTTCAACTAAATTTTAATAAAATTTCACGAAAAAATTCAATTATTTTTTAATATTTTAATAAACCCTTAGAAACAATTCAATTATTTTAAATATAATTTTAATAAAATTTCTTGAAAGAATTCAATTTTTAAAAAATTTTTAATAACATTTTTCAAAAGAAATCAATTATTTTGTATAATTTTAATATAAATTCTTCGAAAAAATTCAATTATATTTATTAATAGTAAAATTCTTTGCAAAAATTCAAATATTTTTAATACAATTTTAATAAAATTTTATGAAAGAATTCAATTTTTCAAATATTTTAAATATTTTTCGAATAAATTCAATTATTTTCTAAAATTTTCATCAATCCTTCGAAACAATTCAATTATTTTTTTTAATATTAAAAAATCTTTGCTAAAATTCAATTATTATCAGTAAAATTTCAAGAAAGAATTCAATTTTTTTTAATTAGTTATAAAAAATGTCAATAGAATTCAATTATTTTCTAAAATTTTAATAATTTCTTCGAAAAAATTCAATAATATTTATAAATAGTTAAATTCTTTACAAAAATTCAAATATTTTAAATACAATTTTAATAAAATTTTATGAAACAATTCAATTTTTAATAATATTTTTCGAATAAACTCAGTAATTTTCTAAAATTTTAATAAATTTTTTGAAATTAATTAATTATATTTTAAATAGTAAAATTCTTTGCAAAAATTCAATTATTTTAAAAAAAAATTCCACGAAAGAATTAAATTTTTTTTCTTTATTCATTAAAAAAAATTTCAAAAGAATTCAATTATTTTATAAAATTTTAATAAAATTCAATAAGTAAATGTTTAATTTCAATTATTAACAAACACGATTATTTTAAAAACTTAAATGGAATTCTTCAAAAATAATTTAATTTAATTTTTCAAGAATTTTAATAAAATTCTTCGCGAGAATTCAATTACTTTCTTAAATAATAAAATTCTTGGATGGAATTCTATTAACATGAAATTTTTTGATAAAATTCTTTGCAACAATTATTTAATTTCAATTCATTAATTTAAAAATTGAAAATATTTAAAAAGAAAAGTTATTAAAAAAGTTAAGAAACAAAACAGCAAACATCAACTAATTTTTAACTGCGAACAGATTACCAGAATACAACGATTATTAATATTAGTTGTTTAATTCTAATTTTTAAAAATTTTAATAACGTAAGCGCCTGTAATATTTACTAGTTTGTAAATAAATGACAAAAGAGAAATAAGTAAACAAAATTACCTCTGGAATTGGGTCTTGAAGTAAAGTGTAAAGCTTCTCGTGTGCAATGTCTCGAACTCCGCACCATCGAGCTTTATCGTAATTATGCCACAGCCTTCCTAGACACAAAGCTAACCACTGTCTAAGTAAAGGATTCGAATCACTTAATTGTTCCAGACAAATGGAAACTAAACTCCCTTGCAAAGCAGCTTCCTGTCCTGGCATATAATTATTCACAATGCAAGTGAGTACAAAAGCAGCTAACGTTCTATGTTCACTCTGTAAAATTTAAATTATGGCAAATAAAGTAAATTTAAAATTTTGTAAATTCGATTACGAAAATTGAGAAAATATTTACAGGCACAGAGGTATCTTGAAGAACAGAAAGGAAATATTTGTGACCATTGTCACGCAACAAATCTGCTTGGCATGTCTGTAAAAAGAAAATTTGAATTTATTTTAAGAAATATAAATTATATTTATATTAAATTTGTTTTAAAAAATTTAATATTAAAATATAAATTATAAATGTAAATATATGTTTAGTATTTAAATATAAATTATGAATACATTTATAATTATAAATTTAATTTCTAGCAAAGTATTGATTGATAGTTTTGCAGAAATTTCGCCTAATG
Organism: Leptopilina heterotoma; assembly: GCF_015476425.1. Classification (NCBI taxonomy): domain Eukaryota; kingdom Metazoa; phylum Arthropoda; class Insecta; order Hymenoptera; family Figitidae; genus Leptopilina; species Leptopilina heterotoma. The sequence continues at coordinate 5,776,741 of NW_025111138.1, forward strand.
AAACTTACATTGTCAACGGCAAGTATTTTTGCCCATATAAATACAAGAAGTGGTCTCAGCTCCTTGGCATTACTCTGCAATAGTTTCAGCACATATGGAAATATGCCGACACTTAAGGCGAGATTAACAGCCCAGGGGCCAAGATCAAGAAATTTCCCTAAAAGTTCTAGAGCTCTTAGTCTATGAACTTGACTTAGTAAGACTTGCAACACTATCGGTAATTGTTCAGGTGGATTACGATGTTTTGATCCAATTGTAAGCCACACTTGAAAAGCCGTCAATTGATCCTCAAAAAATGGTGAATGAACAAATGGTTTGTTCGATTCTAAAATTCCAGGAAGCTGCGATAGACACAGATCGAGTGCCAAATCCCAAGCTAGCCACATTTGATGCTGAAAAAAGTCAATTAAAAAAAGAATATGTAAACACATTTCGTACCCCATAATTAATTTTAAAAAAGTAGCTTTAAGACTGAAAAAAATAGTAAAAAAAGCAGCTATCGAAAAATTAATTTTGACGACTCAATTTTTTTCATAATTTCTACATTGAATTACATCCAGAAATAGAATAATTTTTTAAAAATAAATATTTGAATATTTTATTATTCTACAGGAATCAAAATATTTTTAACGATTTCAATGTAACGCCTTTTTAAAATTAAACTATTTTTAAAAATCACAATTCTAATTCTTCCAAAATTCAATCATTCATGGTTGGAATTTTTAAGTAAAATTATTCAAAACATTAATTATTTTATTTCAAAACAAAAAATTAAATATTATTACAGTTTTACTACAATTAAAATTTAAAAGTCTTTAAAAAATTTAATTTTTTCTAAAAATTAACACTATATCGCCTCTTTTAAATCAATTCTGAATTTCTTATTAGAAAGTTCTACGATAATTCAATTATTTAAATACAAAAATAAATAATTTATTGAATAATTAACTGTTTCTTCAAATTGAATTCTTATAAAGAACTTTATCAAATTTTTTAAAAATAATAGACTTCTTTTGAAGAATTTTAATAAAATTTTCAAGAAGAATTGCATTTTTCGAGGAATTCATTTAAAATCGTATTAAAAATAATTGAAATTAAATTAAACTAAATAAATTGAATAATTGAATTTCTGTGAAAATTTTAATATTTATGAAAATAATAGGTAGATAAAAATAAAAAAAAATAAAATTTGATAAAAACACAATTCAATTATTTCGAGGAAAATTAAAGTTCGTACGAGGAATTTAATTAAAATTGTATTAAAAATAATTGAATTCTTCTAAAGAGTTTATCACAATTTAAAAAAAAAGTGAATTCAATCATTAAATTTCGTTAAACTTTTTAAAAATTATTAAATTCCATCAAGACATTTTATTCGAATTCTACTGAAAATAATTGAATAATTGTTCTAAGAATTTTTATAACTTATGAAAATAATTGAATTTGATTAAAAACTTTTTAAATAATTGAATTCTTTTGGGAAATTTTATTGAAATAGTAGATATTGAAAATAATTGAGTTTCGACAAATTTTTGAAAATAATTAAATTTCTACGAAGAATTTTATTAAAATTTTTAGAAAATAATTTAATTGTTACGAAGAATATCATAAAAATGTTTCAAAATAATTCAATTCTTTCAAGCAATTTAATTAAATATGTTTTGAAAATAATTATTAAATTTTAATAAACAAATTATATCCAAATTTTTTTAAATAATTGAATTCTTTGCAAGAATTTCAATAAAATTTCTAAGAATAATTGCATTTTTCTAGAAATTCATTTAAAATTGTATTAAAAATAATTGAAATCCTGCGATGAGTTTTATTATTTCTGAAAATAATTTAATTTTTGCAACGAATTTAAAAAAATTTTTTTTAAATATTTGAATTGAATTCTTTTGAATATTTTAATAAAATTTCTAAGAAAATTTTTCGAAAAATTTATTTAAAATTGTATTAAAAATAATTGAAATCCTGCGATGAGTTTTATTATTTATAAAAATAATTGAATTTTTGCAACGAATTTTATTAAAATTTTTAAAAATCTTTGTAAGTTTGAGAAGAAGTTTATTATTTATGAAAATAATTGAATTCATGAGGAGAATTTTATAAAAATCTTTTTAAATAATTGATTTTTTAAAAATTTTATGAAAATTGTTTAAAATAATTGAATTCCTGTGACAATTTTATTATTTATGAAAATAATTGAATTTTTGAGGAGAATTTTATAAAAACTTTATTAAATAATTAATTTTTTTTAAATTTTATATAAAAACTGTTTTAAAGAATTGAATTTATTTGAAAATTTTATTATTTATGAAAATATATATGAATGCTTGCAAAGAATTTTACAACAAAAATTTTGAAATAATTGAATTCTTTTAGGAATTTTTTTAATAAAATAGTAGATATAAAGAATAATTGAATTTCGAAAAATTGTTGAAAATTATTAAATCGTTTGAAAGAATTTTATTAAATTTTTTTGATTTGTTTCTAAGAACTTTATTAAAAATTTTGAGAATAATATTTTTATTCCAACAATTAAAACATTTACTCAAAAAATTTTACTAAATATTTTAATCCAAACAAAATGATATCTTCATAAATATTAATCAAAAACATCAAATAAAATATTACAAACCTGAAATGTGGGCGGTAATTTCGGGCACGAAACTGGAGTACAATCGTATGAGCGCAGAATTCTTTCGGCTAATAGAAAATTCCTAAATAAGCTAGCAACTAGTAAATCTTGTCTAAATAGTTTCTGAAACAATTCTGAAAAAAGGATATTTTTTGAAAAAATTGTTTCTCTATTTAGACTATAGAGAAGAGAAAATTTAAATTACCTCGAGGTAGAGTATTCCAAGCTATTGTATCCGTAATTGCCGTGAAAATCCAATTTAATTCACCGAGCATTGTCCTTCTGTCAGATAACTGTCCAGGAATTCTAAGTTTAAAAAAAGAATTGTTAAAATTGTTAGAACTAATGAATAGTTCATGGTATAAAGAAAATAATTAAAAACGCTTCGTAACAATTACTTACTTTTCAATAAGATCGAGAGTAATTTTAGGTATTAATTTCGCGGTACTTTGTGCTATGAACCTAGAAACAAAAAACAAAAACAATTAATATTCAAAATAATTTTCAATTTTTTTATCTCAACACAAAATTTTATTACCATCTTAGGGCAATTTTTATCGGCGTTGTAAGACAAGCCGTAAAAATATCCGCGGGTAAATCGGGATTCATTGGTAAAATCTGATTTGCAGCACACGCAGCTAATTGAATGCAATTTTTATAATTAGGCGGTGTGACATTTGGCGTAACTGCGCTACGATTTTGTTGTGCAGCTTGTTTCTCCATCTTTCGAGAATAAAAATAAAAATTTTAAACTCGGTTCTATTTTGTTAAAAATTTTGAAAATTTAAATTTAATCCGTTCTCAGAGAAGAATAGTTACGGACTAAATTTAAAATTTTATGAAAATTAAGTAACGTACCTCAAATTCTTTTTCGTGTTGTTCGGCAAATTGCAAAAATGAATCAACAATTATTCCGGCATTCGAACAATCATATACATAAATACTCGGAGCACCCATCCACGTTTGTAAATCATAAACCGAGAGTGGAATGTATTGAGTGTAGGTCTGAAATGTAAATAATTTTTATAAAACTGTAAATTTACAGTACTAATTATTTTAAACTATCGTTTACCAACCCTGTTAAAAACCCAGATTTCTCCATTTGTTGTGGGTTTTGGAACTCCATGACCATTGTAATGAAAGAGAACCCTCTCTTCTTTGGCATTTCTACGTAAAGAGGTGCATAATTTTTTCACTTCCTCTATTGTTGGATCAAGACTTTGTTTATATCTCGCACGAGGCTGCCATCGTTCGTACTGCTTTTGCAAATTCGATCCAATCATTTCCAATGCCTTCTGAGGACTCATCGAAAGTGGATCTAAAGAGTAAATTTTCAATTAACTAGCAAATGTTACACACAGAACGTCGTATTAAATTTATTATTATTATTATGCAAATTAAAAAAATTCTTAATTTTAAATGTAAATTTTTGAATAATTTCAGAATCAAAATTATAAAAATTCACTTACTAAGTACATAATTAATTATTATTGTTTACATTTTTAAAAATTTTAATAAAATTCTTCTCAAGAATTGAATTATTATTTAACATTTTAATAAATCTTTGGAAACAATTCAATTATTTTTTCAAATAGTAAAATCATTGCAAAAATTCAAATTATTTCCAATAAAATTACGGGCAGGAATTCAATTTTTTTTCTTAATTCGGTATAAAATTTTTCAAAAGTATTCAATTATTTTCTATAACTTTAAAAAATCTTTCAAACAATTCAACTATTTTTTTAATAGTAAAATTCTTCGAAAGAATTCTTTGGAAGAATTCAATCATTTTCAAAACTGAATTTTAATAAAATTTGACGAAAGAATTCAATTATTTACAAGTTTTTTTTTCAAGTTTCTTCACAATAATTTAATTATTTTTTTAAATAGTTAAATCTTTGCAAAAATTCAATTATTTTTAATGTAATTTTAATAAAATTTCTTGAAAGAATTCAATTTTTTTGTGATTTTTAATAAAAATTCTCAAAAGAATTTAATTATTTTCTATAATTTTAATAAATCCTCAAAACAATTCAATTATTCTTCTAATATTAAAATTCATCGCAAAAATTCATTTATTTTCATAAATAATATCTACCATTCTTCGAAAGAATTAAATTATTTTTATAAAAAATAAAATTTTTTGCAAAAATTCAATTATTTTCAACTAAATTTCAATAAAATTTCACGAAAGAATTCAATTATTTTCTAAAATTTTAATAAATCATTCGATACAATTCAATTATTTTTTTAAATAGTAAAATCTTTGCAAAAATTCAATTATTTTAAATATAATTTTAATAAAATTTCTTGAAAGAATTCAATTTTTTGTAGTTTCTAATACATTTTTTCAAAAGAATTCAATTACTTTTCTAATATTAAAATTCTTCTCAAGAATTCAATTATTTTTATAAATAATAAAATTTTTTGCAAAAATTCAATTTTTTTCAACTAAATTGTAATAAAATTATACGAAAGAATCCAATTAGTTTCTAAAATTTTAATAAATCCTTCAAAACAATTAAATTATTTTTTTAAATAGTAAAATCTTTGCAAAAATTCAATTTTTTTAATAGAATTTCAATAAAATTTTTCAAAAGAATTCAATTATTTTTTAAATAGTAAAATCATTGCAAAAATTCAATTATTTTTGCAATAAAATTACAGGCAAAAATTCAATTTTATTTCTTAATTCGTTACAAAATTTTTCAAAAAAATTCAAATATTTTCTACAATTTGAATAAATCCTTAAAACAATTCAATTATTTTTTTATTAGTAAAATTCTTTGTTTAATTCAATTACTTTCAATTATTCAATAAACTATGTTGTTTTCAAAAAATGAACTTAATGGAATTCATCAAAAAAATTAAATTTCCTACGAAAACTCTAATAAAATTGATTAAAAGAGTTTCCAAAAATTGTAATAAAATTCAATAATTAAATGTTTAATTTCAATTATTAAGAAAATTATTTTAAACACAATTATTTTAAAAATTTGAAAGAAATTGTTCATATAAGATTCAAAATTTTCGATTAAAATTATTAAAGAAACTCCATTATTTAAAAAAAATTAATTAATAACATTAAAAGTGTATATAAATAAATAGAAAAAAGAATATTCTATTTATTTTCTTCAAAAGAAATTAAGATTTTCAAAAATTATACTAAAATTCTTTTCTAGAATTCAATTATTTTCATGAATAATAAAATTCTTCGAAGGAATTCAATGATTTTCAATACCTAGGTACCTAAATTAATTTATTTTAAGGGCATTTGAACCTTGATGACGTTACACTTTGTGCAAAGCATGTGTGACGTCGTCAAGGTTCAAATGCCCTTAAAATTGAAAATATTTAAAAAGAAAAATTATAAAAAAAGTTGGAAACAAAAAAGCAAACAATAACTAACTTCAAACTGCGAACAAATTACCGGAATACAACGATTATTATATTAATATAGATTTCCCATCTTTATAAAACTGAGATTATGAAATTATTCTTAAGAAGAAAATGAGAACTATTAATAACAAATGTTAAATACAATTAAAAGTATATATACAAAAAAAATAAGAATAAAAAACAGGGTGCGCTGAAGTAGCTTAACCTAAAAAACTTATTACATAATGATGACAATGAAAACCATGTAAATAAAGAAAAATGCTAACCGATCCAGCATTCGAGACGAGCGCAGGGTTGTGTCTTGACAATATCCGGAGGGTCGACGCCCACATTTAAACAAAGCACCAGGGCGACGCTTACAGTTTTCATCTGCAAAAGGTGTAAAAAGATGATAGCCAGGATATACAGGGTCACACTCACACACACATTTATCGATTAAAATTACATTTTCCCATTGCAATTTTTATCATTAAAATTACATCACTCACCCTTTCTTTCATTCTCCATCCTTGGGGCATGGAATTACTCCCCTCAATTGATACAGTGTGCCTCAATTTATTGAATGCCAGGGGAATTTTCCAATCATTAACCCTGGCATGCCTTGATTCATCGTCTTCGCGGCATGGCTTCGACACTACCAAAGACATTGTGCGCAAATAATTGTCTATCTCAATAATGTTTTAATAATCGCGCACTTGTCAACACTGAGATCTCATCTTGTCATTGAGATTGACTCACACTTTTCTTTTATTACAATTAAAATACCACGCGGCACAATTCCGCTTAAAAAATTTCCGGGTACTTAAAAACCAAATCAGTTTATACTGTACATTTTACTCACCGCAAGAGAAAAAAACTCAAGATAGGAATTTACTAGTGTCGTCGCACACTGTTGCGTCTATCCCACTTCTTTATCGAAAAATGCCCTTTCTTACCGGCCTATAAAGACCTTGTGACCTAACCTCAAAATTTTCTGAAGTGACAACCGACGTCCCCTAACGGGAAGGTCAAAAGTATTTCGAATTTAAAATTCTCTGGATCCTCTGGATATTTTAATCAGACAAAGAATCAAAACAGTACTTAGTCCAGTCATAATTTCGTATTTTACAAAATAATGAAAAGGATAAATTAAATATTGAATTCGAAAGTGTAAAGAGAATTTAGGTAACATAACCTAAAATTGCCAAAATTGTAATTTTTATTCAACTGCAACATTTAATTATGTTTAAATTGTTGAAAATTAAATTAAAAGCAAGCAATTATCATTCAAAAGTGAATTATTAGAAGAAAGAGGAAGAAAAGTCAATTATTTGAAGAAAAGTGAATTATTTATCTGCAAACAACTTCCAATGGGATTTATTGCACTGGATTCATTTAAAAAGGTAAGAAAAAGAAGATTATTTGTAAATTTTTATAGCTTAACATATATTATATACATAATCTATACACATACATATAAATTAATTTATTATTAATTAATCCTGTGCTCAAGTCATAGTCGCTTGGAGCATAAATTTCATTCAACATGCAAAATTCTATAAAAAGTAATATAATAAAGTGTATTTATTGAAATGTGCAATTATCCTCGTGTCTATAGTTAAAATAAGTTATTCTTATAAAATTCCATCGATTCTGATTTCCTTTAAACAAATAATTTCAATTTTCCCTAAAGATTATAGTTTCATTTTGACTATTTTTTTTTGATCGAAACAAATAATTGTTCTCTTTAAATAAAAAGAAATTAAAATAAATAATTTAGGTACGATTTCTATATATAATAGTTTCGAAAAAAGAAAATCGCTACAATTTTTGAATATTTATCTCGCGCACAATATTTATCCACATAATAAACATTCTCTTGTGTTCCATTTTCACAGCCTATGTATAAGTTTTCTTTATATACAATTCATTCTCATACTCAGATTTTTTTTTTAATAATGTTAATAATTAATCAGTAGATTAAGTTTCTACCGCTGCTATTAAGTTCTATAAATACTGAGTCCAGAATTAATTTTTCACTCGAGAGTTCTTTTTTTTCTTATATAAAAAAATGGGCGAATCGTCAATTAAATGCCACTAGTCGGCTTTAATTTTCATTCACAATTCATTGCGATGGCATTGTGTATTTTTTAATTGATTCGTATTTATCTTCCAAAATTATAAGATCAATCTTTGCTTTAGAAATTTACGATTCTGTTAGTATTTTCACTGTAGAATTTGAGAATCGTGAAGTGGTTTGTAACCCTGAAAAAGAGAAAAATTTATTAGTATCAGTATTTTTGTTCGTTTGCTAGAACATTTAAAGTAACGAGGACAATCGATTAAAAAAAAGAAAGTACCCAATTTTGAAAAGAAAATTATTTTTCGACTATTTAGAATAAGTAGATTAATTAATATTAATACTTGTCAATTAATTAATTAATATTAATAATGGTTAATTAATTAATTACAATTAATTTAGAATTTAAAAAGTAATAATTAATTTAGAAAGTACTAATTAATTCAGAATTCTTATAAAATTAGTAGCAAATTAGTTTAAGCAAATGTAACTATTAAAAATTCCCTGTTATTGTAAATGCAGAATTTTCAGAAACGAAACAAAATGAATAATTAATTATTAGTTAATTGCCACCACCTTAGAACGTTCACAAAAAAAAGAAATGAAACAAAATGCGTTACTGCTTGCATTTGTCAAATATTACATAAGAAACTTTATGCTTAGTTAAATTGTCAGTCAGTAGTTCATGCTTCCGTATTTGGGTTTGCGTAAACTTATCCTCTTAATTCCGGGCCTTACAGCGTTATTGAATGAATCCCGCAATCTCTCTCTAAATGTTTTATATTCCATATCCGGATTGCTCTTTCCAAAATCAAAATCAGCAACTTCAACGGTAAATCTCGCTCTATTTTGTATATAATAGGCGATACCGAAAATTATCGACACAATGGCAACTAATGAACATGCCACTGGTACGACAATTACTGAAAGTTGAGGTTGCACAGTAGCTGAAAGAATAATGACAAAAAGATTTATCGTTAATTAAAATTATTCATAATTAATTAAATTACATTTGAAAAAAGGATTTATCGTTTTGATAACAAAATAATTCTATTATTATGAACAAAAAAAAGAAAATTTTTGGAGTAAACTATAGTCAGGTTTGCCACAAAAAATTTGATTTCGTTTTTCCCTGACTTTTCAATTTTTAATCGAATATTTGTGCAACTGTTAACAATTTCAGAATTTTTCAATTATTTGTTTATAAAAATCCAATAATTTATAAAAAATATAGGACTGAAATATTTTAAAAACTCATTAGTTTAGAATTTTAAATAACATGTTTCGAAACTTTAATTCTTAGAAAAAATTAGGTATAAATTTCAATGTTTTTAAAATTCACTCATTAACAAGAATTTAAATTGTAATTCTATTAAAATTAAATTATTGTAGATGCAATCTAATTAATTAAATTTAAATTATTGAAAATTCGATTTTCTCTGTAAAATTTTTGACTCTTTGTAAAATTCAAGTATTTATCAATTTTATTAAATTAAAACTCGTTGAAAATTCGATTATTCTTAAAATCTCGAATGAAATTCTTTAAAAAATTAAATTATTTTCAATTCAATTTCACAAAATTTCAATTACATAATTTGATAATTCTTTAATAAATTCTTTTCTTTTTGGAATTTAAGTATCTTTTAAAATTTGAATTAAAATTTATCGTGAACCTCATTTTTTCCAAACTTTCAATAACATTGTTTGAAACTTAAAGAATGTTTAAAATAAATATTTAATTATTATTAATCTCTTCAGAGGGGAATTGAAATTTTCAAAAATATTAGTTTAAAACCTTCTGAAATTCAATTATTTTGAAAAATTTTTACTGTTTTAAACTAAAATCTTTTCTAAATCATTCTAATAATCGTTGTATAATAATTGTAATTAATAATTTTATTATTGAATTTTATTAAAATTATTGATCGAAAATTAAATTCTTTTAAACACAATTTTATTAGTTTTTGTAAATAATTAAATTCTTCTGAAGAATTTCTTTAAGTTTTTTTAAAAATACTGCAGTATTTTAATAATTTTAATTGATAATTTTGAAAATAATTGAATTTCACGAAAAATTTCATTCAAGTTTTTAAATAAATCGCGTTTGTTAAGGATTATGATTAAAAGTTTAATTATTGAATTTTGTTAAAATTATCTGGAAATAATTAAAATCTTTTGAAGAATTTTATTATTCAAGAAAATAATTGAATTCCTGAGAAGAGTTTTATTATAATTTTGAAAAATAATTAAATTCTTTCGAAAAATATTAAGAAAAATTTTCAAAAATAACTATTGAATTCCTTCCTGAAATTTGATTAAAATTATATTCCTGAGAAGAATTTTATCAAAATTTTTAATTAAATTTCTTTGAGGAAAAAAATTTTAGAATTTATTTAATTATTAAAATTAAATATAATACTTTACAGAAATAAGAAAAATCAAAGTATTACTATAAAAATTCATTGTGAAAATGAAAAGTTTTTAAGATGAAAAAAGCATTCAACAAGAATTTGAGATGTTTAAGTTTTTGAAAAATACTTTTAGACACGAAAATACAAAATTTTTGCAGTAATTTTGGAATTTGATATTTTTTTCAGTACTTTTGATAAAATTGCTTAACAAATGTTAAATTCCTGAACAATTTTCTTCTTTCTGATCTGTCGCAACTCTGTTTAAACAAAATTGGAATAAAATTAAAAATTAATTTTGATACTGACCACTGTAAATATTTATGGTGAGAGGATATATTTGAGTACTGACGTCATTTTTAATAATCATCACTATCGTTGAGACGCTGGGTTCGAGAAAATAGTGAATTATAGAAAAATTACAGGAAGGAAGAATGTCAGTTTGATAGCAAGTCTCATTTCCCGTTATGTTGTACTTGCCGCGATGAAATGCAAGGCACTTGTAGAAGGGACCTGAACCTGTACAAGAGACATTGAGGGATAACATTTCCCAAGGTTGAATCCAATTTGTACCCTCGACAACTATTTTATTTATCGGAGCTGAAAAATAATTATTAGAATTTAAAAATCAATATTTTCATTTCATTTAAATATATAAAAATTTATTTTCAAACCAGTAGATTTTAAATCCAGTGAATTTTAAAACTATCTCTCTAAATCTTAAACAGTCAAAAATAACTAATTATCAGTAAAATCGTAGCTGACATTTTGCTTCAGTAATTATTAAAATAAAAATAACCAATTATTAGTGTTTTTAACTAATTTAAATTTAGAGAGTAGATTTTAAATCC